>NC_139515.1:39166966-39779633 GCF_947247035.1 Vipera ursinii
ACAGACTTAACATTCTTAAACAAACCCTAGTTAAATATCTAAAATTCCCAAGAGAATTGAAAAACAGCAAAGATGTTTGGTAATTATTCAGATCTTTTCCCATCTGGCTGCTAAACTTTAAACCTAACAAAAGCTACATTCTTAAAATGTGGAGTGTTTCTATGAATTCTTAAACATCTATGCTCCAAGTAAAATTGGACTGCAGATGTATTTTTGATAAATTATTATAAATTCACTGCTTTTGAACAGTCTTGGCTTTATTTTTAGTATATGCACACATCTTTACTGAAAACCTGCATTAAAACTGTGTTAAAACTGGCTGTTTTCCACCACCCATTTTGTTATGTCAATCCCATTTTGTTATGTAAATCACAATTATAAGAGTAACCACAACACTGACAACATGTAAAGATAATTTCAGCCTTCCAAGAGCCAGGAGCCTTCAGAGAGCTTCCAAAATTTAAAAAATATTAATTTCAATATTTGTACTTAACATTTGTTCCTTCCAACCATCCAGCATTTATTTTATCTAGAACTCTGAATGTGAAAATAAGAAAGTGTTGTCCCCCAAAGATATTATACAAAGAAAAAGGTTGGCCTGGCATTTCAACTTAACACTGTAGGGTTACACTCTGACTAATTACATTACCAGTAATAAATATATAAAGTAAATTTCTCCTAGGGTTCTTTATTTCTTTATTCTCTCTCACACACACTCACTCATCCCCCCCCACAGAGCTATATGCATGTGCATGAGTGTGTATTTTTAACAAATCAAATCTACTGAAATCTTCACTAAAAATAAAATAAAATTTAAAATCTAGAATTTAAATACAGAAACAGACCAAATGCTTTTTTGTTATTTATCTATCTATCTATCTATCACCCTAGGCATTCTATTTATCCTGTTGCCAATATATCAGGACATTCCTCACAGACAAACTGGGTAAACAATTATCAGTACTAAAAACAACAGCCAATTTTGTTTAGTTATTAGCATTTGAGGGTTCCTGGGGCAAGAGCAAAAGGAGGCCAAGGGGGGGGGGGGAGGAAGGAAGAACCAGTTTGCTAGCTTTTCTTAAAGGCATGAAAAGCAAGCAATGAACAGTGACTGCTGAAGGCATTTAATTTTAACAAAAGAAACTTGTTAAAAAACCTACCAGACCACATAGTCTGATGACACTTACAAAGATGTCACCCAGTGAGTTTAAGAACAAGTGACACAGCTGCCCATGAGTGATCACTACAGGGTTCCTTACAAAAGACCAAGTGCTTATTTATACAAATGGAGCCCATTTTTCACACTTCTTGTAAAGTAATGTGAATGTACATATGGACAATTCACCTCTACAAGGGAAATCCAATTAGAAAGCTTCCACTGCTTTTGCAACCACAAAAGATATCTTTAATTTAACAGACACTAAATTAACTGTCACCAAGATACCTTGTTCTTATTTTGGTTAATCCACCATCCATTTGAAAAGAACATTTTTTTTAAAGTTTTAAATCCTAATTAGTGAATTACTAGCTACACATGTTGGGTTTTAGTGGTTTCTTACAAGTAAAATTGGTTATCCAGGAAATCGGTTATCAAGGACATTGGTCCCCAACCCCCAGTCCGTGGACCGGCACTGGGCCATGGCATGCCAGAAACCGGTCCACGCAAACAAAGCCCCATCCGTGGGATGCAGGCAGTACATGAAACCACACCCCCTCGGGTCCACAGAAAAACCTTTCTCCACAGAACCGGTCCCTGGTGCTCAAAAAGTTGGGGACCTCTGATCAAGGAAAACATGAACTTATGAGGCAATGCTAATACATGCCTACTGAAAATTAAGTCCCTCTGTGTTCAAGTGATTTTATTTGCAGACAACTAATATATGGTTATTGCTTTTATTCTTTCTAAATAAAACAGCAGAGTGCCTTAGGTAAACTCCCTCAAATCAAGCCTGACTCCTGAAGACTTCATGGATACATCTATGTTGTTTTCTTCTGTTTTCTACTTAAGAAATAACTGAGGTATTTCAGTGAAGGATTGGGAGACATTCAGACAGCTGGATTTTATATTTTCAGAAACAGGAGGGGAAAAAACCCCACTGCATATTTATTTCTTCTTCCCAAAAAACCCGTGAGTGTCCTGGTGCAACCTGACACTACTGAAAGCACCTGAAAAGGCTCTATTTGCATGTCTGTAGTCTACTCCCACATTCCATCTAAAACTAATAAAATGCAGACATGGTTGAACATCTGCCAATTTTTCCCTCTCATTTGGTTTTTCTAGTTTAGTTTTTTTTTAAAAAAAACCAGAGAGACACAAAGATCTTGCCTGATAAGAGTGCTTAAATACTGCACATTTTGTGAACTGATACTTATAATAAACCTTGAAAAGCTTTTGTTCAAATGTTATATACAATTAGGTCTACCATATATAGATTGGTTTGGGGCCTATTTGCTATTATATAGAAGTTTTCTGGATATTTACAATCTACATATAATAGCTTTTAAGAAAAATGAAGATTTTTATTTAAAAGTATTTTAAAAAAACAATTATTCAAGCTGATCAATACTTCACTTTTTACTTAGCAAATAAATATTTATTCTATGTTTACATTCCTTGAATCTTCCTTCTCTAAGGCTGCAATTCATATATTTAGAAAGAGTTACTGTATACAGGGGGATTTACATGTGAGTAGACATTTACAGCTATAATCATACATAGTTGATCCCATATGCCTTACCATATGGTATGAATACACCAGTGTCTTTTTTTTCAAGAAAGCAAGGACAATTTCCAGAAGAGGCATTTGAATAGAATTAGCCACAACTAATTGAAAGACTTCCTGTTACTTTACACATCTTATCTTTACTAGCTTCTGAAGTGGAACAGAAGTTAATACTTCTAGAAGTAATTGAAATGACAACAGATACAGAACAAACATACCACAACAGTACATTTCAATTCCTTGCTGACTTTAAACAAATATAAACCATTAAGATTTTGTATAAGAAATGCCTACAGAATTAAACAATATCAAAACTATCGTGCCCATCATTCATGCAAATAGACATACTAATTTATCCCATTCTTAACAGAAATCAAAGTCAGAAGGAGAGGGTGCCTAGTGTATTACAGAAACTACGGTAATAGAGCAATTAAATAAAATCACATGGACAAAAAAGTATTTAGAATCCTTCACTTTTACCATACAACTCTGCATGCAAGATTGCTGCTCAGGAACCATACTGAATGCAAAGTTTAAATACAAATAGAATTTTTCTGTATCAGAAATAGGAAGAAAATGGTTCTTAAAATCTTTTTGGATTTCAGCTCCCATTGTTCATAATTGCTCTGATTAATAGTCATGG
The DNA here is from genome assembly GCF_947247035.1 of Vipera ursinii. Classification (NCBI taxonomy): domain Eukaryota; kingdom Metazoa; phylum Chordata; class Lepidosauria; order Squamata; family Viperidae; genus Vipera; species Vipera ursinii. Next base: position 39,170,333 of record NC_139515.1, read on the forward strand.
TGCCTTAAAATAAATCCATGTGAATATCATTGACAGCATTTATTTTCTCCCTTACATTAGGTATTGTTATTGCTTCTAAAAAAATTGCACTGGTCCTAATTTAGATTTGCCCTTCAATTTTCAAATGATAAGCAACCCTTATCTAATCTTATCTCATCTCCACCCCAAACCAACCCAGTGATGCCCTCGATGTGATGTCCCGTTGCCTGGAAGCGGTACAGATTTGGATGGGAAAGAACAGGCTCCGGCTCAACCCGGCCAAGACTGAGTGGCTTTACATACCGACATCTCGTTTAGTCCAAGAGGTTCCATCTTTGATTATAGGAGGAGAGATGCTACCTCCCGTTGATAGAGCACGCAACCTGGGCGTCCTCCTGGATTCACAACTCAGTTTTGAAGATCAATTTGGAGTCGTGGCTAGGGGGGCATTTGCCCTGATTCGCCTGGTACACCAGTTGCGCCCCTTTCTGGACCGAGATGCCCTACGTACAGTCACCCACGCACTCGTTACCTCCCGTATAGACTACTGCAATGCTCTCTACATGGGGCTGCTCTTGAAGACCACCCGGAGGCTTCAACTGGTGCAGAGTGCAGCTGCACGGGTAGTGATGGGAGCACCCCGATACTCCCATATTACACCCCTCCTGCGTGAGCTGCATTGGCTACCGATTGCCCTCCGGGTGAGATTTAAGGTGCTGGTACTTACCTTTAAAGCCCTACATGGCTTAGGCCCGGGATACTTGCAGGACCATCTGTTGCCGGGAATGAATTCCCATCGCCCAGTACGCTCACACAGAGAAGGCCTCCTCAGGGTACCGTCGGCCAGACAATGTCGGCTTGCGACCCCCAGGGGAAGAGCCTTCTCTGTGGGAGCGCCAGCCCTATGGAACCAGCTCCCCCCTGAGCTCCGGATGGCCCAAGATCTCCAGTCCTTTCGCCGCGGCCTCAAAACACTCCTTTTCCACCTGGCTGACCTGGACTGACAGGGATTTTAATTATGTTTACAATTTTAACTCTATTCTTTAATTTATTTTAATTTATTTCAATTTTTAATTTTAATTTACTGTACAGAGACCTTTAAGTTTTGTTGTTGTTAGCCCCCCTGAGTCCCTCGGGAGATAAGGCAGGATATAAGTCCCATAAATAAATAAATACATAAATAAATAAATAAATAAATAAATAAATAAATAAATAGTTATTTTAATCTGCCACTAGAAACATCCAAATAAAATAATAAAGCTTCTGGCACCTTAAAGACTAACAAATGAATTATTGCATAAGTTAAGAATTCTATTCAAATTCAAAGCTTATGAAATAATAATTTGTTAGTTGTGAAGCATCATACAACTGTTGTTCTTTTGCTTTTATTTGAAAGACTAACTGGTTACTTCTCCCTCATCTCCTACATCACGGGTGTCAAACTCAATGCATCACATGACATGTCACGATGTATCATGACTTTTTTTGCATTGCCAGAGCTGGGTGGGTGTGGCCTCTGCATGACGCAACTAGCCCACAGGCCGGCAGTTTGACAACCCTGTCCTACGTGTTCTGGTGCAATACATCAGAAGATCAACTTATATAATCTTATCTTATTCAAGTTTGGAATCAACATATATTATCTTCTCTTACTCAAGTGTGGAATCATATTCCCAGTAGAGAGTAACACTTACAAACAGCTAGACTAATTAGCTCTATCCTGATAAATTCTAGTATTTTGTATTACAATTACCACAATCCTTAACAATATATATAAATTGTATTTACACAAAGCATATACCAAGTTGAGGGAAATTCATGTGCACTCTTCAGAGTTGCATGAGCAGACTTCTTTTATAAAAAATACTTCCCATTTTAGGATTTTGCAAAGCATTTTTTTAAAAAAAAAAGATCTCTTAAAAGATGAAACCCTAACAGGAAAAAAAAAAGATACAAGAGAAAAACAATGGCCTTTCTATTGGAATAGATGTAGACTTGACATGAACACTGGCCTACAACCCAAGTTTCAATGATTATTGACATATAAATCTGTATGTTTTCCTCAGTTATCTAAATGGCAACATCTATTCCCCATTCAAAAGATGATTAGGACGTATAAAAATGTCAAGAATTTTTCCTGCAGTATCTAGCTGTTGATGCATCTCCAAGGCCTTAGCTCTACAAAGAGCGGAACATGTAGGCCTTAAGGTCTTTTGGGAGTTTCTGGCTTCCTTCAGTAAGTAGATTTGTTTTCTACTTTTAAGCCAACAATTGTTAACTCTTTTACCAACTCAGCCAGAGGCAGCACAAACCGACAAATCATAACTGAAAGGAGCTACTCTTTGTTTTCATTCCACTATTTTTTCCTTCTATGTAATTATGGCAATAGATTCCTACCTACCTGCCCCAACCCAGGCAATCAGATGTCAGTAGAAGCTGTCACCATTACTGCCTTTCATTTTTCCAAGTGAGAAAAGGAAAGCCTTCCCATGATCACTGGCTTGCTCTTTCTTCTAATAATTGGAGGACTGGCTCAAGCCCCAACTTCCATGGTGCCCTGAGTTTTAAAAAAACTTTGCTAGATCTCCTGAGTCATCCCCTTTTCCCAGGACCAAGGACTATTGAGAGGCACAAAATAAGTAAATGCCAGCTCCATTCACACACAACAGGACATACCACATATCAGAGGTTGTTTCACTTCTTAACTGCTTGCCTACCTTTGAGTGAAAGGACCATTAATAGTTGGCCCAATCCTGATTTCTATGATGCCTAGACAAGAAGTATATAGGTGAGTAACTAAACTACTTCCAGGTGATGGATAAGAATTATGGGAATTGTTACCTTTCAACATACTTGGAGTCCTAAATGGGGAAGGATGGCTTAACTGCTAATTCTACTGATGCTACTGCAAATCATCAGCTAGGACTGTGCCCACCAACTTTATCTCTGCAACAGGAAGTACCAAGACAACAAAGGTAGACTGGATTTAAAATGTCCTAGTTTGCCAAATCAATTTTATTGTCAGGCCTTGCACAACAGATCCATAAACTATCCACAAGGGCTGGGTCCACACAAAGGGCTGAATCATAATTTAGCCACGGACATCTTAGCCTAGTTGTAAATCCTGCCTTAATGGCCAGAAAGGTGCAGGGCAACTCTACGAGATTGTCTCCATGCGGTCCAGCGGCCTGAATTAGGTTGCAGAGGTCGACGGGAGAGGTGGGAAGCTGAAATATTTGTGGGCAGGGCAGCCATAGTGCTGAAGACTTCGTTTTAGTTCCTCTCCAGCACCTCTATTTAGAAGGCTCAGCAGAGGAGAACCTCCTAGCGCTGGAGACCCGCGCCTCAGACTCGTCGCCAATGCTCCCCCTCCCCAGAAGAGCGCCTGTACTCACAGCTGCACCATCCTGCTGGGGAGCAGCGCGGGCACTTCTCTCAGTCTGAGGCGGCTGCAATCCAGTCGTTCCCCAAGACAACGGCAAGGAGCCGGGCATTCTTGGGCCAGACCTGAGAAGAAAAGACTGTAGCATAAAAGCAGGCGTCCTAAAAGTGGCGGCGGCAGCGGCAGCTGCAGCACCCAGCGGCGCTCAGAGGAGCCCATGTTCGGAGTCCCTCGCGTGATTAACACCTGGGGCTTTCGGGCTGGGCGAGTGGAGTGAAATCGAGGTAGGGCTTTGCCACTCTCAGGGCGCTGGGAAGCGTCGTTCCATGCCGCCACCACCCCTCCCCAGGCAAATCTGCGGGCAAGTCTCCGCGCCGTCCGCCCAATTCTGCTCAGTTCGCCAAACTTTCTGCCGCTTCCCGCGCCTGCCCGGACCGGCGGAACCCGCCCCCTGCCATGTGATAACAACAAAACGGCGGGCCGGGGACTGACGGGGCGGATTAGCTGGGGAAAGACGGGGCCCCCGGGGGAAGCATAGCTTTGACCCGGGGAGCCGATCGGAGTGGAACGCTTTGCAAGCAGTGCTGCCAGAATAAAAGCCGTGGAACCATCTCAAGCCAACCCGGACCCGCTTGTGCAAACGTACCAAATGGGCGCACAAATACGCCCAGGAGGTGATAACGGAAACTGAACGTCCAGTCAATAATCTAATCAATATCTTGTTTTTAATAAATTTGAATTTTATGCCACACACAACCATGCACCACATAAATACTGCATATGGAACAGTCTACCGTACACATTCTGGAGAGAAAGAAGTTCCCTGAGGATAGGCTCCAGCAGGAGTCCAAAAGCTTGGAAGACTAAAACTTGGTCCTGGTGACCGACTCAGATTGGATCCTGCAAAATTTAAGTTATTCAAGGTCTAAGTAGAGGTCATTCAATAGCAGTTGAAAAGTGCTCTTTCTGCTGATATGAACCTGGGCTTGATTGGAAAGTGTTTTAAAACATCACAGCATTTCTTGAGTGTTGGCAAGGGCAATGACACAAATAAGTGTTAATAGAGGCATTAAACGTTTACTTTAACTTTCAAGAAAAAGACCAGGGTCTAAAAGGGCCTTAAATTATGGAGAGTTTAACCTCATTATAAAAAAACACACGAATGACTAGAAATAAGGTGCTCTTTTATTTGTATGTTAAAATAATTTATAGGTAAAGGTTCCCCCGCACATGCGTGCTAGTCGTTTCCGACTATAGGGGCCGGTGCTCATCTCCGTTTCAAAGCCAAAGAGCCAGCGCTTGTCCGAGGACGTCTCCGTGGTCATGTGGCCGGCATGACTAGACGCCAAAGGCGCACGGAACGCTGTTACCTTCCCACTGGTGTGGTCCCTATTTTTCTACTTGCATTTTTACGTGCTTTCGAACTGCTAGGTTAGCAGAAGCTGGGACGAGTAACAGGCGCTCACTCTGTTATGCGGCACTCGGGATTTGACCTGCCAAACTGCCAGTCTTCTGATCAACAGGCTCAGCGTCCTAGCCCACTGAGTAATATACCTAAGAATTTGGAAGTAGTGATTGCAAATATGTGGCCTTTACAGGATGCAATAAATACAGCATTGTTAATGTGACTGGTGTCAGAATTGTTACAAAAAGACTCAAGGTGTGATAGTTAACTAAGATGGTGTTACTGTTAAATAGTGGGTTCTTTGGCACAGGAATGAAGACGCTAAGCTGAGTACAAGGTAACTCATAGTTTATTTCGTGCAGAAACTGTACTGGGGAGAAGGTTGCAACTAGCCACAATATATAGTCTAGCCACTAGGTGGCAGCCAATAGGTTTGAATCAACCATTGCAGCCTGGAGATAGCCAATTGCAGCACAGGAGACTTGTAGTCTGGGTTGCTGGAGAGCCCTTAGCTGCTCCAGCAATCCACGTGGTATTCTTTAAGAGCCCAGTATATAACACCCCTCCCCTCTTAGACCAGACCATAATAACAACAATTAGTCTCAACAATTGTCAAGACTCATTATCCAAACATACTAAAATAAAAGTGATAATAATAATAAAAGTAAAAAAAACAATGTAGTTTACAATGTTATTAAACGTCTCAATGAATAGGCTTCAAAAATGGCACTATTAGACAGTTACATCATAGCACTAGTTTCTGTAGTGTAGTGGCAACAGGAATTACAACAATAATTTATTGTTGCAATGTAATCTGCAAGATATGAAGGAGGCTTGTGTGCCCTAGAGGAACATCTTGGAGTTCCCATCACTTTGTGGTCTAACAGCTTACCCAGTGGGCTGGGTAGACTTGTGTCCCTTTGTGCTCCTGAGTCAAGGGGATTCGATGCACTCTGGCTGGCCTCTCCAGGTTGGCCCAACCCAGAGTCAGACTGTTTGGCAGAGTAGTCACAGCGGTTGCTGTAGTTCGGTTGGCTAGCTCCTTCAGGGGAACCATGTTGCACTCCAGGGCTCCCCAGTTCTCTCTCAGTTCTGCCTCAGTTAAGAAGGAAAAGTCCTGATAGTCCATGTGAGGACTGGCTTGGCCGCATGTTTGAGGACCTTGGGAGGGACTTATGACGCAGTCCTCACTTAGTGGCCATTCTGGAAACCGTTTCCTGAGCTGATCAATGTGTCATCTGACAACTCGCCCTCCCTCCACCCCCACTTCATAAGATAGGGGTCCAGATGCCTTGGTAATTTGACCAGGAACCCACAGATTCCCATGACCATAGTTCCTGGCCCAAACCCAATCGCCCATGTGCAGCCCCCTCAGGGGTTTTGGTCGAGAGGCTTCTGCTGCCACTTTATCTGGATGCAACCTGTCCAGTTTAGTAATCAAACGCCTCCCCCAATGTAGTTCTGCAGGAGTTTTGCCTGTAGCAGTGCAGGGCGTAGAATGCTGGCATAGTAAAAAAAATCTGTCAATCTGTGATGCCAGTCACCTGTGACAATGCGCTTGAGTGCTTCCTTCATTGTCCTCACTATGCATTCAGTTTGACCATTAGAAGATGGATGAAAAGATGCAGACATTGCATGTCTGATGAGATTAGGTCTAAGAAAAGCCTGAAATTCAGCAGCAGTGAATTGGGCCCCATTGTCTGAAAAAAAGACATCTGGCAACCCATGTGTGGCAAAGAGTTTTCTCAGCACCTGGATGGTCCTAGCAGTAGTCATGTTAGGAACTGGAATTACTTCCAGCCATTTGGAGTGGCTATCCACTACTATAAGGAAGAGCTGTCCCTGAAAAAGCCCAGTGTAATCTATGTGAACCCTAGACAAGGGAGTATGCGTTTCCTCCCACCTGTGAACTGGAGCCTGTGGTATTTCAGACCTAGATTGCTGGCATATATAACAACCATGGACTTGAGCCTCAATGGCCTTATCAAGGCCAGGCCACCAGAGGTAGCTTCTAGCTAATGCTTTCATTCTGACAATGCCTGGATGGCCTTCATGAAATGATTGTAAAACCCTGTCTCTTAGGGAAGTGGGAATTATGACTCTGTTTCCCCATAAAATGCACCCTTTATGGGCAGATAACTCATGCCTCCTGACAAAATAGCTCTGAAATTCTGAGCCTGGACTTTTATCCAACTAGCCCGTGTATACCCATGACAACACTCTACTAAGTAATTTATATGTGGCAGTTTCAGCAGCAATGTCCCCTGCATGGAGGGGAAATTCAGGTATGTCCTGAATTTCAGCAGCTGGAGCCAGATCTGGATCCATTAGTGGCAGTGGTAGTCTGCTGAGGCCATCAGCATGGCCCATTTCCTTGCCCAGTTTGTAAATTAATTCAAAATTGTATGCAGATAGGAAAACAGCCTTGGTGGAGCAGTGGGCTAATGCCTCCTTAAGTAACACCAGCTGCCTGCAATTAGTGCAGGTTCGAGTCCCACCAGGCTCAAGGTTGACTTAGCCTTCCATCCTTCCGAGGTAGATAAAATGAGGACTCAGATTGTTGGGGGCAATAAGCTGACTTTGTAAAAATGCTGCTGGGTGGGGGGCGAAAGCCCTAATAAGCATGCATATACATAGAATGAAGGCTATTGCTAAAGCACACTGATTTGTGCTTCTTAGATTGTAAGCCACCCTGAGTCTTCGGAGAAGGGCGTGATATAAATGGGATTAAAAAAATAGACCATCTCAGCATTCTTGGTGTTAGTATGTGGGGGGGGTTGTTTGTCTGTTGTGAAAAGTCCCAACAGAGGTTTGTGTATACCGTGAAATCCCTGCCATATAAATAGTCATGGAATTTTTTATTCCAGCAACGATGGCCAGGGCCTCTTTGTCAATCTGAACATAGTTGCACTCAGCAGAGGACAATGTTCTTGAGTAAAATGCTATAGGAACCTGTTTCCCATATTTTTCTATGTGACTTAAAACTGCCCCCAACCTATAGGGAGATGCATCACATGCAAGACATACAGGTTTAGACTCTTTGGTGAGTTGCAGTGGACGTTTCTGACAATAGTGCTTTTAAGTCCTGGAAACTTTTTTCATGTAAGTTAGTCCATTTCCATGGAGCTTTCTTATCTAGAAGCCCGTGAAGGGGCTCTGCTATTGCTGCCTTATGAGGTAGAAATGTGTGATAGAAGTTTAGGAGGCCCAAGAATGCTTGTAGCTCTCCTTTTGATTTGGGCCTAGGAGCCATTTTAATGGCCTTCACTTTAGAATCAGCGGGGTAAATGCCGTTAGCATCACTTCAGAAACCCAGGAATTCTGTTGAAGAAACCCCAATACTACACTTGTTCTTTTTTAATTTGAGGCCTGCTTCGCAAAGCCTCTGCAAGACAGCCCTGAGCCTACTGGCCAACACTTCTGGGGATTCCCCTGCAATAAGAACATCATCAAAATAAGTGCAGATGCCCTGAATACCCTTGAGTGTACACTTCATGATTCCCTGAAAAATACCCGGTGCAACACTGACTCCAAACTGTAAGCGGGCCTGTGTATGTGCCTAGGGTTGAATCAAAAACATATGCATATTCCTCACATACTGACGCAAGGTCTGCAGTTTGTGTCCGGTTTATGCCAGTAATCTGAATACCTAAGGCATCAAACCAATCGAGTCCAATGAGGCTCGTTCTATGGCCCCCTACTACTATTACATCCAGGTGCCCCCAAAGCCCTTTAAACTTTACCAACAAAGTGGCTTCTCCCATCACTTTAACGTGAGCATTTTGAAAATCTGTTAGGATTATATCTGAGGGTCTTATTTTTGCCCAATTACTGCGCCTACACATGAAGTTAAAAGTGTCTTGAGAAATAATTGAAACTGCAGAGCCAGAGTCCAATTCCATTTTACATGGAAATCCTTGTAGCTCTATCATGAGCTTAAGTTTGGGTTTGAGGGGGCGTCAAGCCCCGGTGTGGCATATGCTTCTATGGCTTCTGAAAAAGCCCACACTAACTGGATCCTGGGCCCCAGTACCTCTCCTAGTCGGTTCTTCCGACTGGTGTTTGGGTGGCTGGTCTCTCTGGCGGGCTCTGCAAACCACTGCGATGTGGCCTGTCCTTCCGCAAGCTCTGCACGTGGCTGATCGAAATCTGCAGTTGGTGAGAAAATGGTTAGCACTGCACCCCTTACATCTCGGTAAGAGAACTGCCTTGTAATTGTCCTCTTGCTGCTGGCTGTTTTGATGTTGCGCGTTGGGCTGCTTTTGGAGTCAGTTATTTCAGGTTCTTCCTCCTCAGAGAATTATTCGCTGCATTTAGCGTCCTCACGGTGGACTATTTCTTCAAACTTTGTCGATTTGGTGGGCTGCACTGTTTGAACGGCACCCCCGGCAGCTTCATCAGCGATCACCTCGTCTTGCGCTTCAGAAAATGTTAAATTTGGCCTAACAAAGAGTCTCTGCTGAAGCGTTCTGTCCCGTAGGCCACAGACGAGCCGGTCTCGTAGTTGCTCTTCTAAATTTGAAGATTTGCAAAGGTGTGCGGCCTGCCTCGGGCCTGCTATGAACTCGGAAGGTGATTCACCCGGTTGCTGCACTCCTTGGTCGAACCTGAACCGCCAAACCATTTCCGACATCTTGGGCTGGAAGTGCCCGGTTAGCTTCTTTTTGAGGTCTGCGTAGGAGACTGCTTCGATCGGTGTAGGCATGAAAAGGTTCTCGGCCAAATCAAAGGTTGCTAGGCCTCACATGCAGAGTAGCGTTGTGGCCTTCAGTTCTTCTTCCGCAATCTGATTGGCCCTGAGGTGGTTTTGTACTTGTGATAGATATGATGGCCATTCCTCCAGGTGTTTCACGTCAAATTCTCTGTTTCCCAACCTTCAGCATTCTTTTGCTGGTTCCTGCATTCTTCCGGGTCCTGCTTCCAGGCTCAGGGAATGAGTCCACTGAGCATGAGGTCGCTAGTGTAGCTTGCTAGTCGACCTTGAGAGAGGAGAGGGAAATGCCTTTTCTCTCTGGTATGCGCTGCCTTTCCCTCGTAGACTTCAACTCTTAATCAGTGAAGCAGGATCCCACCCTCATCACCACTGTTAAATAGCGGGTTCTTTGGTGCAGGAATGAAGACGCGAAGCTGAATACAAGGTAACTCATAGTTTATTTTGTGCAGAAACTGTACTGGGGAAAAGGCTGCAACTAGCCACAATATATAGTCTAGCCCCTAGGCAGCAGCCAATAGGTTTGAATCAACCATTGCCGCCTGGAGATAGCCAATTGCAGCACAGGAGACTTGTAGTCTGGGTTGCTGGAGAGCCCTTAGCTGCTCCAGCAACCCACGTGGTATTCTTTAAGAGCCCAGTACATAACAGTTACCATACAAAAAGATTTAATATTGGTTCTGTTCAGACTCTGATGGAACAGTTTATGCTACACTTAAAATGAACCTTTTTATACTGTAAAGCAGCTTGCCCCAAACAATTTTACAGATGTGTGTGTTTACAATTTCCATCACTTAAAAACATCTTGATCATATTGAACTGGGAATTATAAAAGTTGTAACTCCCAACTGACGTGGAGGGCAACAGGTTAAGAAGTAAGGAATGAAGACTGTGAATAATGACATGAGACAAGTTTACATCATTTGTCATATTGCTCTATTTTAACTGTATAAGGATGGGAAAGCCAAGAAGTTGACATTTGAATAGTTAAATTTACTCATTGGAGGATAACAATATTTTCATATTCAAAAATATAAGTAATTCCATTAAAACAATGTTTAAAAAATCCATTTCCAGATTTGCAGTTGTCAAGAAATTGTTTTAGCCTAATTAATTCAACCTATATGGCATAGTAGATGATAAGGATGTTGATGGTGTTATAATACCTCATTTCCTCCAAAAGGTGTTCAGTTATATGTATACTTCCAATGAAAATACTCAGTAAAATTTTGATAAAAATAATTAAACAAAATAAAAAGAATTCACATTTTGGAAAAAAACTGGTCCTGGAACAGTTGCAATCTTGAAAATACATAATGGTGAACAGAACTGTTTTTAATTGATTAAAACAATAATCAGCCAAATTTCTTTCAGGTGGGACTTCTGTAATTGTACCTTTGTCACCAAGAAGCCCAGCTCCTAATCACCACATCAAAAATTGAAGTTCAAAAGTAATACACTCTGAGATGTGGGAGAGACAGTCTTTAAATGATCCTCAACCATTCTCTCCCTGTTTATCTCACATGATTGTTGGGTGAATAAATAGAAATAGCACTTTGTGTACCATTATGATCACAATGAAAAAAAAATGGGGATGAAAACTCACGTTAAGTTACCAAGTTTCTTCCAAGTAGATGGATGGATAAGTGGATTTCACAGTTTTTATAGTTCACCCATGTTGGATGACATAAAGCTGCTTTTAAAGATTTTCTAGGAAAAAAAAGAAGCTTTATGAATCTTTTGGGAGAGGATACTTCTTTTAATTTTAAGAGGTAATTGCTTGACAAGACTGCTTGTGTGGGAAGTCAGCTCCCCAGAGAAGGAAATATTAAAAGGGCAGAAAAATACATTTCCTAAAAAGAAATTGAAGAACCAGGAAAGCATGCCCAGGTTTCTTAATAGTCTCAGGTCTCCTTCCTCCCAAGCAGAAAACCAGTTCTATAGCCATGCAAATGTGAGCCATCAAGAAGGTTGGACCCAGGAGCTTAGGAAAGACAAAGACATACAACCAGCAAGATTCCTAGAAAGGCACACCTGGACTAAGGACACACAGGAAATAGCCCAAAAAGGAACCGGAAATAACTCCAAACAATAGAGTCCAGAGGGTATAAAAACCCACTACGCACATGTGGTCAGCCCTTTTTTTTCTGGATCCATCTTCCTGTCAGGCTTTCCTCTGCAATAAACTGTAACCCTCTTCCCAAAGCAGTCGCTGTGTTGTTTATCCCCGGCTTGGATGGAACTAGGATGAAGACTTTTCTTCCAACACAGGAGATACATATAAGCTTATATACCGTATTTTCCGGTGTATAAGACGACTTTTTAACCCCTGAAAATCACCTCAAAAGTTGGGGGGTCGTCTTATATGCCAGGTCGTCTTATACGCCGGAAAAAAAAACAAATCAGTCGAGCGTCCCCGTTCTTGCAAAGCCGGGCCGCAGCGCGCAACCGAGCTATCTCCGGCGCGGCTCCGGGACACGGCTGGGCAGGAGCGTCGGGCAGCTCTCCCCACGGGAAGGCGGCGCTGCCTGTCGGCTCTTGTCCGTCGCAGAGGAGGTGAAGGCCCGACTGGCCCCACTGGCCCTCCCGCTGCTCCCGCTGCTCCCGCGCTTCTGCCGGCCCCCGAGGCGCAGCGTTTCCCGGGCGGCAGGCAGCGCCGGAGGGCAGCCGCCACCCCGCCATGGCCAGCGCCCCTCCTGCTTCCCCCCCAGGCCTTGAAGTTCTCCCATTCGGCGCAGGGTGGGGCAGCTCCGCCCGCAGTCTCTTTTTCATGTGCCGCTTCCCTCTCACCATCAGCCGAGGCGCGCTCGGCCCGGGCTCCCGGTCCCTCTTCCCGGCCGGCTTCCTGCCCTGCCCCTCATGGAGCTGGACTGGGCGTGCAGCCTCTCGGTGTGGCTGCTTTTCCTGGGCAGCCTGGCGGTGCGGCTCCTGCGCTCGGAGCTGTTGCTGAGCCAGTGGCTGCTGCTGCGCGTGGGGCTGCTGGCCGTCCTGCAGGCGCTGGGCCGTCCTGCCGCTGCCCAAGGGGAGGGCCTCGCGCCCACCGGACTCACCTGTGACCAGCACCGCTCTCCCCCCGCGGGGAATGCGCTTCCGCTGGGCGGTGCTGGCCGAGACGAGCCAGCAGGCAGCCGCCATGAGCGCGGCGCTGAGGGGCAGCGGCAGGACGGCCCAGCGCCTGCAGGACAGCCAGCAGCCCCACACGCAGCAGCAGCCGCAGCGAGAGCTGCAAACGCAGGAATAATGTGGAATGTGTGGATGGTGCTCGCCGTCGCCTTATCGACCTGCGTCTCGGGCAAGGCGGTAAGAGGTTGTTTTAATTTCATTTGGGGAGGGTGAAGCAGGGCAAGAAGCAGTTGCGAGGAGCGCTTGCGTGGATTCGGACGATTTCCATCCCCTTGGTCAGTGGTTGCCTCGCCTTTCCTGCTCTAACTCTTGGGGAACTTTTCCCGTCTTCTCCGTTCTGCATTAACCGGCAATTTAGCTCGATCCTGGGGCGCCTTGCACTGAACTCCCCTTTCTTGGTTCAGAAACTGGCTTCGGCCTCAAATTGGAGAAAGAGGGGCGGCGGGATGGGGATCAATCCGGAGCGGGAGGAAGGATGAGACGCCCCCGCTGTTCCCACATCTGCTGCGCAGAAGTTTTGCTAAGGTCATTTGCAAAGATCAAAACTTTTTAAACAGGAGGGGCACAGGGTTTTCGGCTCTGCTTAATGGTATGTGAAACAGGGGAAGGGAAGAGGAGAGAGCCATTATATTTTTATTTGACGGGTAGAAAATGTTTTTTTCCTCCTGGGATTTTGTTTTTTTGGTGGGGGGAGCAGACTTCTGAACTCGAGGGGCCTTAGTTTTTTGTAAAGACTATCGATAACTCTTGGGATACATTTTTATTTAAACAAAAAGCTGTCCGAAAATTGCAGATGGAAAGAGATGGGATAAGAACATCGAAAGACAGGACCATAAAAACAATCCTTTGAAAGGGGGAGGCGCGTGAGTGTTAGAGTGGTGATTTAACACTCCAGTTAAAACTGTCTAGCATATTTTTCATTCAAACCTCTCCTTAATTACTTCAGTCTGTTGAATTCAATGGAGGACTCTAGGAGAACATGATACCATGGTGATTCTGAATGTGACAGTTTTGGATCTGTTTGCAAATCCAGTCTGGCATCACTGAGTTGTGTTTGATTGATCCAAACAGAATTTTGGATTATGACAGACAGGGAGGGCAGGGCATGTAAGTATTTTCCGGCGTATAAGACAAAAAACCTTGAAAAACTTCTTAAAAGTAGGGGGTCGTCTTATACGCCGGGTCGTCTTATACGCCGGAAAATACGGTAACATCCCTTGAAAAAGCTGGTCATAAGTTTGTCATGAAATGGCAACTATTATTATTATTATTATTATTATTATTATTATTATTATTATTATTATTATTATTATTATTAATTTTATTTGTATACCGCCCTTCTCCCGAAGGACTCAGGGTGGTGAACAGGGCAATACATATTAAAAAAACAAGATACAAAAACTAAAAACGATTAAACAAAATGCCCACGAATAAGTTAAAACACATTAAAAAGTAGGTTAAAACAGATTAGTAAAACCCAACCCCATCCCATCAGGCCAGGCCAGCTTGTTTGAAAAGGTAGGTTTTGAGATCGTGCCGGAAGGAGCGGAGGTCAGGCGCCATCCGCAGCTCGACCGGAAGATGGTTCCATAAATCCGGCGCGCCCACAGAGAATGCCCTACCCCTGGGGGCCACCAGTCGACATTCTTTGACCCGTGGCACCCTGAGGAGGCCCTCTCTGTGGGAGCGTACTGGGTGGAGGGAAGTTGACGCCGGCCGCAGGTGCTCCCCAAGGTATTCCGGACCCATGCCATGTAGGGCTTTGTAGGTCATTACCAACACCTTGAATCTCACCCGGAAGACAACTGGAAGCCAATGCAGCTCACGGAGCAGAGGTATAACATGGGAGTGTCGGGAAACTCCCAACACAACTCTCGCGGCTGCATTCTGTACCAGCTGGAGCCTCCGAGTGGTCTTCAAGGGTAGCCCCATGTAGAGAGCATTGCAGTAGTCCAGACGAGAGGTCACGAGGGTGTGAGTGACCGTACGTAAGGCATCCCAGTCTAGATAGGGCCGCAACTGGCGCACCAGGCGAACCTGGGCGAAGGCCCCCCTAGTCACAGCTACTATATGGTCTTCTAGAGAAAGCTGTGAATCTAGGAGGACTCCCAAGTTGCGAGCCCTATCTATGGGGGGTAATAACTCACCCCCCATAGAGAGAGATGGGATATCCTGAATATCCCGAGATGCCGGTACGCACAGCCACTCGGTCTTGTCAGGGTTGAGTCGAAGCCTGTTCCTCCCCATCCAGACCCGAACCGCCTCCAGGCAGCGGGACATCACGTCGAGGGCATCACTGGGGTGCTTTGGGGTTGAAATGAAAAGCTGGCTATCATCAGCATACTGATGATACCCAACTCCAAAACCACGAATGATCTCACCCAGCGGTTTCATGTAGATGTTGAACAGGAGAGGCGAGAGGACTGACCCCTGAGGGACTCCACAAGCGAGAGGCCTCGAGGTCGACCTCTGCCCCCCTGCCAACACCGACTGCGAGCGTCCCAGGAGATAGGAGGAGAACCACTGAAGGACCGTGCCTCCCACTCCCAATCCCCTGAGATGCTGCAGCAAGATACCATGGTCGATGGTATCGAAAGCCGCTGAGAGGTCTAATAGGACTAGGACAGAGGAATATCCCCTGTCCCGAGCCCTCCAGAGATCATTCACCAGAGCGACCAATGCTGTCACCTTGCTGTACCCGGGCCTGAAGCCCGATTGGTACGGGTCTAGATAATCCGCTTCATCCAGAACCAGAGGAAGCTGATGCGCCACCACACTCTCAACAACCTTTGCAAGAAAGCGAAGGTTGGAGACCAGATGAAAGTTATTTAACACAGCTGGGTCCAAGGCAGGCTTCTTGAGGAGAGGTCTCACTACCGCCTCCTTCAAGGCGGCGGGGAAACTACCCTCACTCAAAGAGGCAGATATAACCCCCTGGAACCAGCCTCGTGTCCCCTCCCGGGAAGTTACATTTAGTAATCAGGCATAGTCTAACACCCTCCACTTCAGAATGAGTGGCATAAAGTGAGAGATGGATTAAAAAGTACAGACATTATTAACTTTTCTTTTTGGCTTTGTTTTCTTTTCATATGTTTCAAAAGTATATTAAGCCTTAATATATCTATGAGGCACCTATAATGTTTGAGTTGGAAAATTCCTGTTCATAATTGGCAATGTTGCCATCACATTTCAGCATGTCAAGTGAAAATGCTGAGAGCAGAAGATGCTGTAAGTAGTATAAGATGAATGTATTACATTAAGCCAGACATGTCAAACACAAGGCCCGGGGGCCGGATCCGGCCCGCGAAGTGGTTTCATGCGGCCCGCGAAGCCATCCTGGAAACATTGAAGGAATGGCCCCCACTGCCTTGGCCCTGGCCCAGAGACCCTCCTTCTGCCAGAGACCCTCAGATCTGTCCCACTCCTGCCCAGGCTCCCATAGGCACCCTTGATGCGAACAATGTAGAGCTGGCCACGCCCACCCAGTAGGCCATACGCACTCTAGCCATGCCCACCCTGTAGGCCACGCCCACCCAGGCCACACCCACCCGGCCCCTTGAGGGCAACCGCAATGCTGATGCGGCCCTCAATGAAATTGAGTTTGACACCCCTGCATTAAGCCAGTGGTGATGTGTTGGAAGAAATAATTCTGGAGAATAAACATCCAGAACCAATTCTAAAAATAGCAGCCCCTACATATTTCACAAATGCCAGTTTGGAGGAAACTGACAGATTATATGTGGGCATAATACTCTTTACAAAAGAGCAGGATTTTGATATTTCTACCACCATTTTTTATTATCTATGCATTATAGCAAAAGTTTTTATCTTCTTCCTTCTGTTTAGTTTTCCCCATTCCCTGCTTCCTTTATCTTTCCTAGATTCTTTAAGGACACTTTTATGCTCTCTAGGCAAAAAAAAGTTGATAATTTTATTACTATAATAACACAAACACACACAATTCTAATAACCATTTACCATAGATTCTGTGATTACTCACTGCAATTTCATGTGCCTTTGAGGAAAAAAACCAATAAAATGTGTTTAAATAATTTCCTAGTAATTGTAGAATCTTTTTTTTAGTGTGTTATAAGTCCATCGTGGATGTCTTGACATGCATCTAAATTTCTCCTTTGTGGTAGTAATTATACTTGATTTTGGGCAATCTTAAGACTCAACCGTGAAAACCAAATTATGGATAATTTGAGTTGTGCTGATTACAACTAGCAAAACCATATGAACTGTCTCTGAAAGTTTTGCCTAGGGCACCAAATGTTCAGCCATTTGTAGCATCTACCCAAATATGGAGTGTTTGTGTCTATTACAAATAAATTTGAGTCTCCTTCTGGCAATCCACATTTAATAATAATGTCTAATGTCTTCAACATATGTCCTAGGTATGGTAAATGGGAAGTTAATGGGAAGTTAAAGGAATTCTTGAAAGCTTGGTGGCGATAGGGGACAAAATAAACAGTCCTCTTTTTTATTATCTCTTTTAAATCTCTCTCTCTCTCTCTCTCCCTCCCTCCCTCCCTCCCTCCCTCCCTCTCTCTCTCTCTCTCTCTCTCTCTCTCTCTCTGTCACACACACACATCTAAATGCATTTGTTGGCCAGCTGTAGTGAACTGGAGATTATCTCCCTCTTTCAAAGCTGTGTCAACACATACTAGTACATGTGCATTTTTTTATTGAAAAGATTTACAATACATTTTTAAATACAAAAAAAGCTGCTCCTCCCCCTCCCCTCTCCCCAACCCCCCCTCCCCTCCCCTTCCCCCTCCCCGACTTCCCAGAGCTGAATACAGGGTATAATAATACAAATAAACATAATCTAAAATATGCTAACAACAATAATAAAACATTAAATTCTATCACACTTTAACTCTCCATAGTCAAAATATTAATAAAATAACTACTAACTAATTATACGTCATTAAAATCCGCTACTTATTCAAATGCTAAATGATACTTTTTAGTCCCATATTTATTCTGAATATATTCAATCCATCTTCTCCATTCCACAATGTATCTCTGTTGCGATTGATCTTTCAAATATGCTGAAATCTTTGCCATTTCCACCAAGTTAGAAACTTTCAAAGTCCACTCTTCTATAGTCGGCAGTTCTTCCTTCTTCCAATATTGTGCTACTAAGAGTCTCGCTGCCGTAATTAAATTCAACATCAACTTTGTATCTATAACAGTAGTATCTATAATAATAACCAATAAAAACAATTGCGGAGAAAACTTTATCCTTTTCTTAAATATCTTTTGCATATTCCACCAAATTTTAATCCAAAAAGCTTTAACCTTTTTACAAGTCCACCATATATGAAAATATGTTGCATCCTCACAACCACACCTCTAACATGTGGGCTGGCAGTTCGGATACATACTTGCTAATTTTTTAGGGTCTAAGTGCCACCTACAGTATAAAACATTTTATAAAAATTCTCTCTTAAATTTTGGGCCTGTGTAAATTTTACATTTCTAACCCAAATCTTTTCCCAAGTGTCCATTGTTATAACTTCTTGAAAATTCTGGGCCCACATTATCATACAATCTTTAACAAGTTCCATTTCTGAATCAATTTCTATCAATGCATTATATATCCTTTAAATATGTGCTTGACCTTGATCTCTAATTTGTTTTACCAAATTTTCATCAATCATCGAGAAACCAACTTTCTGGTCCTCTTTCCATCTTGCCTGTAATTGCCCATACTGGAACCAAGTTTGTACAATCTTTTCTTCTTTTAAAATATTATATGGCTTTAATTGCCATACATTCCTTTCTAAACTTAAGATTTCCTTATATGTAGTCTCATCATGTTTAAATCCCACATTTATATTTTCTATTGCATGTTTAGGTATTGCCCAAATTGGTATCTTATAATTTAACTTATGTCTATACTTTTTCCAAACTCGCAACAGAGCATACATTAAAATATGTATCTTAAACACATTATCCACCTTCTTATCATACAATAAATATGCATGCCAACCAAATAACAAATCATGACCCTCAAGATTTAATAATCTCCCTTGTGTTAAATTAAACCAGTTGCTTATCAATGACAAAGCAGCAGCCTCATAATATAATTTAAAATTAGGCATTTTAATACCGCCTCTTTCACGCGTATCTTGCATTATCTTAAATTTAACTCGTGGCTTTTTCCCTGCCCAAACAAATTTATTAATTCCTTTTTGCCATTCCTCCAGATTTAAATCCTTTTTAAGTATAGGTATCATTTAAAATAAAATTTTTGGCAAAACATTCATTTTCACTGCTGCAATTCTTCCCAATAAAGATAATTGTAATTTTTTCCAACTATCTAATTCTTTTTGTATTTTTCCCCATAACATTTCATAATTATTTTTATATAATTTCACATTTGAGGCTGACAGATATATCCCCAAATATTTAATCTTTTTAACTATTTCAAATCCCGTTAGCTCTTCTAAAACAGCCTTTTGTGATACAGTCATATTCTTAGACAATATTTTAGTTTTTTGTATGTTTATCTTAAATCCAGAAACTTTCCCATATAACATTATTGTCTCCATCAATTCTACAACTGAATAATCCGGCTGAGTTACTGTAATAACCAGGTTGTCCGCAAACGCCCTCAATCTATAATCCTGATCTCTTATTTGGATTCCCCTGATTTTATTTGAATCTCGTATTTGAATCAGTAATATTTCCAATGTTAAAACAAATAATAAAGGTGACAGCGGGCACCCCTGCCTTGTACCCTTTTCAATATTACATGGTTCTGTCAAACTGTTATTTACTATTATATGGGCTGTTTGCTTTTGATATATTGCCCTAATAGGTTGTAAAAAATTTTCCCCAAATTCCATTTTCTCTAATACTTTCATCAAAAATTGCCAATCCAATTGATCAAAGGCTTTTTCAGCATCCAAAAAGATCAGTGCTGCGGGGATCTGATTATCTGATTATTTCTTTCCAAAAATTCCAATAGATCTACAATGTGTCTCACATTATTCTTCATTTGTCTACCACTTATAAATCCAGTATGATCACTATGAATCACTTGTTGCATTACCCTCATTAATCTGTTATCTAAGATTTTTGCAAACATCTTATAATCTTGTAATATCTTTAAAAGTGATATTGGTCTATAGTTTTTGGCTTGGGTGGCATCCTGATCTTCCTTCGGGATCAACGAAATAAAAGCAGTTTTCCATGATGGAGGTACCCCTCCTCCCAATTGAATTGTCTTAAACAATTCCCTTAAAGGTTCCACCATTTCTAACTGTAAATTTTTATAGTAAACGGCGGTCAAACCGTCAGTTCCCGGTGCTTTACCCACTTTTAATTGTTTAATTGCTAGAAAAATTTCTTCATCAGTTATCAATTGGTTCATCCCTTCCTTTTGTTCTTGTGTAAGAACAGGAATATTGGCTTTTATCAAATATTCATCTATATCTACATCTCTAATCTTATCTCTAGCATACAACTTAGAATAAAAATCAAAAAAGCCTTTTTAATAAGATTCTGCTGATACACTACTTTACCCTTATGTTCTATTCTATCAATATTACAAGCTCTTTGCTTCTTCCTTAATAAGTAAGCTAACCATCTACCTGGTTTATTAGCATTACAAAAAGTGTTATGTCTTGCATACCGTAAGTTAGTTGCCACTTGATCTGCCATTAATGTATCAAACTGACCCCTTAATAAAGTAATTACCTCTTTGATCTTCTCATCAGATGGATTCAGAATTAAAGCATTTTCTTTTTCCTTAATTTCATCCTCTAATTCTTTCCCCTTAAATTCCAGTTTACGTCTATGTTTATTATTCAAATATATTAATACACCTCTCATATAAGCTTTACTTGCATCCCAAACCATCTCAATAGGAGTACCTTTATGCATATTAATTTTAAAAAATTCCTTCTGTTTTTTACACTCTTCCACATTTTCCTGGTATCTAAACAAATTTTCAATTAAATCCAAGACCATCTATCTCTATTATCTTTTTCTATCTCCAACCATACTGGACTATGATCAGATATAGTTCTTGGACAAATCTTGATCTTCTTAATCCTAGGAAAAAAATCATTAGTAATTAATACAAAATCGATCCTGGAGAAAGATTGATGCCTGTCGGAGAAAAAAGTAAAGTCTTTTTCTTGCAAGTTCCTTTCTCTCCAAACATCTCTCAATTCCAAGTCGTCCTTCATCTCAAAAAAAAAAAAGATTTAGGCAGTTTAGCATGACTTGGCGTGCTTTTAAAAAGGCCTCCCTTGTCCATTTGTACATCCAAGATGCCATTCCAATCTCCCATAAAAATACAAGATTTATAATCCCACTGAATAATTTTGCTGTGTAGTAAATTGTAAAAATCTCCTTGCTGTTGATTAGGAGCGTATAGTCCAACCAAAAGCGTTTTCTTGCCTTCTATTAATAATTCAATTATAACATATCTTCCTTGTTTGTCTGCTTCAATTAAACTCGCTGTTAAAGTATTCTTAACATAAATAACAACTCCATTTTTCTTATCAGGCGCGGAAGCAATAAACTGTGTGCCCAACCTAAAGTTTACCAAGTACTTTTGATCAGCCGCTCAAATATGTGTTTCCTGTAAGCAAATAATATCGTTTTTAAATTGCTTTAGATATTGAAATACTTTCTTTCTCTTATGTGGTGAATTTAGACCATTAACATTCCAGGTTAGAAGCTTTGTCGCCATCTTTTGCGACCTGAAGTTTTTGGAGCGCCTCTTCCAACATCACCTGCACTCTCTTTGGCCTCGCTCCTCCCACTGCTTCACTGTAAGTAGGTTTTTGAGATGCCATCATAACTCTCTGCTGTTCTTGCTCTTGCCTCATTCGTCTAGCTGTAGCGCATGTCATTCTTTGGTCTCTGACCTCCTCCGTTGGTACTGAAATCTGATCCACTCCTGTAACTTTCTGGAATTCTCCATCTTTCAGCTGTGTGACTCCTTCAGCACCTTGTGTACACTCACTTTGTGATTGACGCTCTCCTTCACCATTTTTCCTTTTGGATTCCAGAAGTGGTATGGGGACTGCCTTAAAAATGTTAGCATAAAATCATGTGCCTGTAACACTGTGAGAAGACGATATCTTGTGCCTGCATACATCACCACCATACCTACTGGGATCTCCCATCTGAACTGGATATCCCGTCTTCTTAATTCTTCTGCCAAAAAGCAAACTCTTTCCTTCTCCTTAAAATTCTTGGAGGGATCTCTTTTAAAATTAAAACTTCTTGCTCTGCAACTGCAAATTTGCTATTATAAAAGGCTTGAATAACCTCATTTCTAATTGCTCTCTTTGTAAAATAAACCACCACATCTCTAGGTAGTTTCCTTTGTCTTGCAATTCAGGAATTGACACGAAATATTTTATCTATATCCACCATAATATCTTCTGCTGAGCACCCCAAAACCTCTTCAAGGGCTTCTGAAACTACTTTTTTCAAATTTTCCTTAGGGTCTTCCTTCATCCCTCTAATTCTCACAGCAAATTCCATCTCTCTATGCTGAACCAATAATAAATCGTCGTCAATCTTTTCCATCACCGTTTCAGCATCCATCATTTTGGCATCTAATCTCATACTATTTTGGCTAAGTTCTTCCACTCTCTCATCCAAATGTTCAATATAAACAGCCATGCCTTGAAGTGCAAGTAAAATGTCTGCCCTTATTTCTGTGTTCTTCTCCTCAATAAGTTCAGCTAATTGTTGAGATTGCTTTTTCAAAGCCTCTTGCAAAACATCCTGCAGATCTTTTATTGTCAAGGCTGGTGCGGGTGCAGGTGCCGGGGGGGGGGCATTAAAGCCTGTAATGAAGATTGCTGAACTGGCGAAGCCCCCATGCTTCTAGGAACTTTAGATGATTTGGCAGCCATTTTCACCCACTTAATTCTGTTTCACTTTCACTTTTAAAAGTCTCCACAAAATCTACTGAGTTAAAGTTCATATACTTGCTCTGACAACATTCTCCTGTACAGCTCTGCCTGCATCCAAGTAATCCAAAGTTCATTCTCGCTGGCAGGGATGGTGGCAGCGTCCTGCTCTGCTCCAAAGCCCTGGAGCAGAGGCGTCCCGAAGTCTGGAGCAAACTCAGGCTTCGGGGGGGGGCTCAATCTTTCAACCACCAGAGTTTCAACTCTGGCGGTCTAGGAGAGCTCTACCCCTGCCTGGGCGCTCACCCCTCCTCTTCCCTTCAGGAGCAGGCTTCCAGGCCACCAAACAGCTGATCGTCGCTGTTTTTGGCGGCTCTATGGAAACAACGGGGCTGACAGCCGAAATGACTGCCGTCAACGGAGCCTTGCCACCCGGAAGTCCACTAGTACATGTGCATTGTGTTGTGTATATGTATGTGTATCTGTATGAATTGACACATGTTTGGAAGCTTTGGGAGAGGGAGATAAATATATACGTGTGTGTGTGTGTGTGTGTGTTTGTGTGTATTTCCTATCACTACTAAAATGGTTGCTTGCAATCAATATCAATATCATGAAATGTTGGCAAACCACATAGCAACATCATCAAGGATAGTTCCCAGAAGCCAGAAAACAACATTTTGGTGTCTAGCTTGGACTGAGAATTGCCCACTCATTCTGCTAATCTAAACTCCATCATATAGTACCTTGACAGAAAACAGAGCTTATAGCTTTCATGCTGAAGATCTCAGGTTCAATCCCTAATTACTTCAGGATCTCCAGTATGGATGCAAAACGTACTTTCAAACCATTACTACTATAGACTCAGCTGTGATTGGAGTAAAATGTAAGCCTAATAAAACAAATAAACTATCTTGGGCTAAATAAACAAATAGTTCAACTTAATAGAAGGGTGTTTCCTATCTTCCTATCTCTACATTATCTTTTATCTCCATCTGGTTATCTTTTGAACATTACTCAAGTGATTTATTCTTGTCCTTCCCTTCCTGTCTCTTTATTCCCTTGTTGTTACTGTAGTTTGGTAGGTTTAAACTTTAAAAATATGTAATAATTTAATGTATTTTTTAAAAAAAATGTCTATTAACTTGGAGAAATCTGTGCCCAGGTTTCTTCAATTTAAAAGCTGATTAATTAGCATAATACTGTCTTCTAATATTTTTGAACTCTGTAATATTCTAAATTTATGCAGTCTTCTGGTAATGTCTGAGTTTGTTTGCTCCTCCAATTTAACGCATTGAAAGTAGTTTCTCAGTGCTACAACATTTATGCTCCTTTGGCTTCAGCATATTTTCATGAAAGCAGCAATCAAGAATGTGTTATGACTAGATAAAATGAGAAATTGGTTAACCAGTTTCAAATTGCTTATTGCCTTAGGAAAGCTTTAAATATACTTTCATTAGATATGACTTCATTTTTTGGACTCCAAAATAAAGTTTAATGCAAACACTGGACTGGAATGAAGAAAACAAAGCCCCCAAATATTTCTTTTGAAGCTTAAGTAACATAGGAAAGCCCATTTTAAGGAAAATATTTGATTCCTATATTCTTTCATTACTGAAGTTACTGAAGCAGTAGGCGTGAGCTTAAATGGACTCCAGAAGATGGTAGAGGACAGGAAAGCCTGGAGGAACGTTGTCCATAGGGTCGCGATGGGTCGGACATGACTTCGCAACTAACAACAACAACAAATTCTTTCATTTTCAACATACTGAAAATGTTCCTGTGAATTAAGAGGAATGAGTATAAACAGCTAAATTTTAAAGCTGCTATAGGCAACCTGTCTACCCTTTCTTCTCCTTTTTTGTATCAAATACTTCTTTAGCGATTGACAACATATTTTGATTCAGTAGAGTTAATGTTTAATCTTAAATGTCTATAGCAGGGGTGTCAAACTCAATTTCATTGAGGGCCGCATCAGCATTGCGGTTGCCCTCAGGGGGCTGGGTGGGTATGGCCAGGGTGGGCGTGGCCTACTGGGTGGGCGTGGCCAGCTGTACATCGTTGGCATCAAGGGTGCCTATGGGGGCCTGGGCAGGAGTGGGACAGATCTGAGGGTCTCTGGCAGGAGGAGGGTCTCTGGGCCAGGGCCAAGGCATTGGGGGCCGTTCCCTCACTGTTTCCAGGATGGCTTCGCAGGCCGCATGAAACCACTTCGCGGGCCGGATCTGGCCCCCGGGCCTTGTCTTTGACATGTCTGGTCTATAGGATTCCGAACCCAGTTTCACCAACTTGCAATCTTGATAAATTTGAAAAAAGTGTTGTTTTCTTTGAAAATATATTTTATACCCAGAATTCTGCTTGCTTAGAATAGGGCAGGGTTCTTCAAACTTGGTCCTTTTATGACTTGTGGACTTCAACTCCCAGAATCCTCAGACAGAAAGATGAACAGCTATCAGTGAAATAATGGCTAGGAATGGAGTTTTATAAACTCTTATTAAAGACAGTGACTAACTAATCTGCAAGTTATTCAAGCTGAGAATTACTTCTAAGTCCTTGGCAAGTGGAAGATACAAAATCAGAACAATGCCCCTAGTGGAAAAGTATTTTCTTGCCAAACTTTTAACAGTCTCCAATACCCAGCCTTGCTATCTTCATTAATTGTGCCCAGAAACTGTCAGAATTAGCCAGCTTTCACTGCATAAGCTTTTGACATGGGTTAAATTTTGCTGAGATATTGCCTCTCTGTACCTAAACTAAATGAGACTCACATTTAGAGCAATTTCATTAAATACACTATAGGGAGAAGGCAAAAATGGATAGGGAAGACAATTGCTTCGTATGGATGGATGGATGGATGGATGGATGGATGGATGGATGGATGGATGGATGGATGTACTTCTATATGGATATGTTAATATTCCACAGGACCATTTGGGTTAGATTCATTTTTAAAGGAATAATAAGTATTACCCCTACAGTTAGTGATCTTCATTTCCCATAAAAACATACAGAATAATGGATGACTGGAATCAGTGTAACTGTCTTTCCCATAAATCCTGGAATTTAGAGTCCTGCCAAATAATGCCAGGGATTCACTGAAAGTGCTGCAGCAAGAGCTTAACTTTGTCTTTCTTTACTTCTACTGATTTGTTAGAAAACTATGCAGACATGCAGTTTGCTTCTCTTGCTTGCCATTCCTTGTCCTGCTTCCATTGCTTTTGCTCTGGTTCACTGCCACAAGTTTTGTGCAGCGCCTGATAAACAAATCACCTGGCTGATGCCTCTGGCTTTTTGTCCTTCCCCTTTTGCGCACTGTAACCAATAAAAAAACATCTGCCAATCTTGGCAACTGCAACAGTCTTAATCTTTACTGATCAATCAAATTAATATATGAATTTTAAAAATTGAATGGAACAAGAAAATGGAGACCCCCACTTTGCTTAAACAATGGGGAGCTGTTTTTATGTCTGCATCAAAAATTTCAATACATGGTAAAATATGGCTTATGTAATAGTTTAGACTTGTTGGATTTCATTGTATTTATAGAGAAAAGAAACAAGTACATCATTTTCTTTGTTTAGAATCAATAGAATAATGTTCATTAGTTCATACGGTTTTTGTGATATCCACGGTTGAATCCCGAGTGCCGCGTAACAGAGTGAGCGCCTATTACTCATCCCAGCTTCTACCAACCTAGCAGTTCGAAAGCACATAAAAATGCAAGTAGAAAAACAGGGACCACTACGGTGGGAAGGTAACAGCATTCCATGCGCCTTTGGCATCTACTCATGCCGGCCACATGACCACGGAGACATCCTCAGACAAGCGCTGGCTCTTCGGCTTTGAAACGGAGATGAGCACTGGCCCCTAGAGTTGGAAACGACTAGCACGCATGTGCGGGGGAACCTTTACCTTTTTAAAGTTGTTATGTTCTGGGAACAATAATTACATAACTTAATTTGACTTTGAGACAAGATTTAATATTTTCAGATGCCCATGATCTTTTGAATTGTATACCTATTGTGAATTGGTAGCTGGATAATGTAAATGGATTCTCCATGCTTTTCTTATTGCTAAGAGACTAATCTTTTGGTATTGGGAAGACACATAGATCAGGGCTTTCAACATTTTCACAGATTGTATCACTTTTAGGATATGATAATATTCAAGTACCACCAGTGCTTAGCAAGGTGTCAAAAACCTGATGACTAAGAAAAAAAGGGGGGATTTTGGGTTTTACTGATTAGATTCATTTGTTGTTATAGAAATGGTTAGTTTATACTATTATGGAAAAGTAAAAAGTTAAAGTTTGATGTTAATGCTTCATTCTATTGCAACAGAGGAATTCGGAAGTCAGTGTCTTTCCTTTACCGTATTTTCCTTTACCGTATAAGACGACCCGGCCTATAAGACGACCCCCAACTTTTAAGAAGATTTTCAAGGTTTTTCGTCTTATACGCTGGAAAATACTTACATGCCCTGCCCTCCCTGTCCGTCGCAGAGGAGGCGAAGGCCCGACTGGCCCCGCCGGCCCTCCCGCTGCTCCCGTGCTTCTGCCGGCCCCCGAGGCGCAGCGTTTCCCGGGCGGCAGGCAGTGCCGGAGGGCAGCCGCCACCCCGCCACGGCCGGCACCCCTCCTGCTTCCCCCCCAGGCCTTGAACTTCTTCCATTGGGCGCAGGGTGGGGCAGCTCCGCCCTCAGTCTCTTTTTTAGAACTCGTGCTGTTTCCCTCTCACTGTCGGCCGAGGCACGCTCGGCCCAGGCTCCCGGTCCCTCTTTCCAGCCGGCTTCCCGCCCTGCCCCTCATGGAGCTGGACTGGTCGTGCAGCCTCTCGGTGTGGCTGCTTTTCCTGGCCAGCCTGGCAGTGCGGCTCCTGCGCTCAGACCTGTTGCTGAGCCGGCGGCTGCTGCTGCACGTGGGGCTGCTGGCTGTCCTGCAGGCGCTGGGCCAGGCCATCCTGCCGCTGCCCCTCAGCACCGCGCTCATGGTGGCTGCCTGCTGGCTCGTCTCAGCTAGCACCACCTAGTGGAAGCGCATCCCTGCGGGGGGGAGAGCGGTGCTGGTGACAGGTGAGTCTGGCGGGCGCAAGGCCCTCCCCTCGGGCCAAGAGCCGACGGGCAGCACCGCCTTCACATGGGGAGAGCTGCCCGATGCTCCCGCCCAGCCGTGTTCCGGAGCCGCGCCAGAGATAGCTCGGTTGTGCAGGGCGGCCCGGCTTTGCAAGAACGGGGACGCTCGACTGATTTGTTTTTTTTTTCCAGCGTATAAGACGACCCGGCGTATAAGACGACCCCCCAACTTTTGAGAAGATTTTCATGGGTTAAAAAGTCGTCTTATACACCAGAAAATATGGTACTTTTTCCTTTCTCCCCCTCACTTTTTTCTCTTCTTCCTCCCCAATATTTGCTTCTGTATTTTTGTATTTTATTCTATAATCTAATAAAATGTTACAAACCGTAAAAAAGGGAAAATATCAGTTTGCTGAATCACTTTTCCTTTGCACTGACAAATGTATGACAAATTCATCCATATTTATTAATATGCACCACTACCTTGGTGATCAGCTGGCTGGTTGGCCCGTCTTCCTCTCTCCCTCTCCTGTCTCTTTTTCTGCCCTGCCTGTTGGCTCTCCTTCCATAACTTCTTCCTCCCTGCCTGCTGGACTCTCCTTCCACAACTACTTCTTCCCTATCTCCTTTTCCTCCCTGCCTGCTGGGGTCTCCTTCCACAGCTTCTTCTTTCTTCTTGCATGCTGGGCTCTCCTTCCAGAGCTTCTTTCCTGTCTCTTCTTCCTCCCTGCTTGCTGGGCTCTCCTTCCACAGCTTCTTCTTCCCTGTTTCTTTTTCTTCCCAGCCTACTGGGCTCTCCTTCCACACCTTCTTCTTCCCTGTCTCTTCTTCCTCCCTGCCTGCTAGGCTCTCCTTTCACACTTTCTTCTCTGTCCCCTTCTCTTTCCCTGTTGTCTTTTTTCCTCTCCTCCCAAAACCACCTCCTTTTATATCCTCTTCTCTCTCCCCCTCCTCCTTTTGTCTTCAGTGCACCTCCAGCTGATTCCTCAAGACTGTGCTTCTCAGTCTCTCTTTCTCCATCCCCTTCTCTTTTGTTTTTTGTTTTGTTTTTTTTTGTTTTGTCTTTTGTTTCCCTTTCCAACCAAAACCTCCTTTTGTATCCTCTCTCCCCCCACTCCTTTTCTCTTTGGTGCACCTCCAGCTACATGCTGCTTCTGGAAGCCCCAATCAGCTGGAGCCCAGCACTGATCTTGGGGATTCTGCTGAGCCCCAACACCCCTGCAGAAGCACTGATCAGTTTGCAGCCATGTGCACCGATTCTGAGGCTTCTTCTGAGCTCTGACAGCCCTGCAGCTCCAGCTGTCTCTTCCTCAGGCTTGTGCAGCACTGCTGCTGCTTCAACTCATTCCTCTCCCCCACTACACTTGTCTAGGATGGTTGTGTACCACCTGCCAGGTGCCAAAGTACCACTGGTGGTACACATAGATGACATAGATGAACTGAGGTTACCTGCAACTTCTGAAGTTTCTAATCATGTAAATTATATTGATAATCATTGAGAAACTAAGATGATCTCTTTAGGAGGCATTTTGAGTGTGCAGATTACTGATATTGACAGCACTATTGCCATTTGGCAGGGAGGAAGAAGCCAACTAACATAATGTAGTGTAACTTGCTGTTGTTACTGTTTTTAAAAAAATATTTGTTTTGAAATGGCAAAATATTTTTGCAGGGCTTCTTTGTGAACCAGCAAAAATGAAAGTACTGTAATATTTACTTTGGAGGGAAGGTTTATTCTTTGACTTGCATGATGATCCTCCTCCACCTGGCTGAGAAACATCTGGTTAGGTTTGTATTGTCCTATGGGACAATTTGAAGCAGCATTGCAGCTGAGGCAAAATTTCCATAGCAGAAGCTGCATCTATTTGCTTTTCAATAGCCTGATTCCCCCTCCCTTCTTAAAGAATAGTTAATATGTTGTTCTTAGAATGGAATAAAAGTTAACATCAGAATGTTTTCCACTTAGAAAATATTTCCCCCACCCAGTACTGTTGTCAGCAATTTTTCATAAGATAAATCTTGCTCAGAATCAGATCAACATGCAACTACTTGATAAAAATTTCCCATCCTATGTATTCTGAAAACAAACACAGATAGTACTGGGCTGATTCACTTTGCCAGCAAGAAGATGTATTAAAATGTTAAGTCTAAAACTGCCAGTTGCCCCGAAGCAAAGTTTGCTGTAGAAAAGGTTTCAGCTCAGTCATACTGCAATACAATTCCCTATTGTAATTTGGTCTGAACAGGACAATATTTTTTAAAAAATAACCCAATCCAGCTATAATCATTTTATGTGTATTGGATAATACCACAATTACTCTGTCTACAGCAGGGGTATCAAACTCAATTTCATTGAGGGCCACATCAGCATTGCGGTTGCCCTCAAGGGGCCGGGTGGGTATGGCCAGGGTGGGCGTGGCCTACTGGATGGGCATGGCTAGAGTGCGTATGGCCTACTGGGTGGGCGTGGCCAGCTCCACATCGTTTGCATCAAGGGTGCCTATGGGGGCCTGGGCAGGAGTGGGACAGATCTGGGGGTCTCTGGTAGAAGGAGAGTCTCTGGACCAGGGCCAAGGCAGTGGGGGCTGTTCCCTCACTGTTTCTAGGGTGGCTTCGCGGGCCACATGAAACCACTTCGCGGGCCGGATCCGGCCCCCGGGCCTTGTGTTTGACATGTCTGGTCTACAGAGTAAGAAGATACTCTGTTTTTGGAAGGTGGACTATACAATTCAGTCTTCATCACCTTCTATGTAATATAACACAGTTTGGCCAAGAGTCTTACGAGTTTTACCTTCAGAGCTAAGTGAATCAACCCTTTATTCTTGAATGGTCAGTATAATCTGACACTTACAGTTAATATGTGCACTTGGTCTACAGTCTTCATCAGGACAAACTTTTTACATGAGAAATATAAAAATGTTGGGATGGTTTATATAAATGTTTTCTTTGGTTTGTCTTTTTTTCTTTTTGCTCTTTTTATCTTTTAAGATATGAGAAATGTACAAACGTGATGGCTTGTATGAGAAAAAAGATTTAAATACTTAAGTGTATCCAACTTTGAGAAAATCTTAACCAGTAAAAATGTTTTGAATGCTGTGGTGAAAACAAATTTAAATTAGAATGTAAACAGGATTTATGATGATGCAATCAAGATGATCAATGAAAAGAAACTTTATACTGATGTGGTTATTATTTGCAGAAACATGAGAAAATGTTTATATTAATTGTCATTTATTTAAATGAGAAGTATTAATTTAAACTTGGCTAAAGAGAATATTATTGGAAGAAGAAGAAATCAAGTAGTTATTATACAGACTATAGAATTATAGAAATTCATTGTTATTGATTGTTTTTAAATACTAGCCCAGACAACATGATGTTTACCAAATATTAAGGTGTATGTTAAAAATCAATAACAAATATTTTTTTAAAAAGATGTTCCACCTAAAAGATTTTATTTTCCTTTTTTCATTCTCCCAACTACCTTATGATCCAGATCATCAAAAGACAATCTAGTATGATAATAAAATATTATTTTTTAAACAATCCCTTTTTTTGAAAAAAAAAAAGACTTTAGACCATAAAAACAAGCAGAAGCCTGATCCTTTTGGCCTATTGTAAGCCATTAAATACCTTGATGTTCCCTCAAGCATTGGGCCAGGAAGTTACCCTCATGTACTATTACTTCTAGTTCACGCTGTTTGTTCCTCAAGCTTTGAGCATTTGTATATAAGCATTTAAGACCTTTATGCCTCTCTGTGGGTATGTTTCCTGCATCTCCTACTTGTTTGAGGTTTTTTTTTCTCTCATCACTCCCTACTTCATTGTTTTATTTGTTTTCTTGGGATTTATGATTGGTTTTGTGTTCTAGAAATTCTAAAGATTGGAGACCCTCTCCTCAATTTTACTTTAAAGCCTTTGTGATGAGTTGGGCCAGTCTTTTTCTGAATAGATTTTTCCCTGTTTTTGTGAGGTGCAGCCCATTCCTTGCTAAGAGTCCTTCATTTAGGTAGAAAAGTAGAGGCATGAGTTATTTATTTTATTTATTGTTTATTTATTAAATTTATATGCCACCCACCTCTTTGATAAGCCCCTGGGCAACCTTAGTTACCTAGGGCAATTTTGATTTATTTTCATTTTAACCCTGGTTCTTGAGCTCTGATTATGATGATGATGTTATGTTCAGTCATGTCCGACTCCTGGCAGTTCTCTCCATATCTTCCAGTCTTGCACTATTTCTTTGAATTTTTCCATGCTCTGGCTGGTGTCAGTTTTGATAATGTCTAGCCATCATGTTCTTTGGCAGCCTGTTTTCCTTTTACCACAAACTCTTCCAAACATAATTGTTTTCTCCAGTGAATTCCCCTACAGGACATGGCCAAAGTAAATGAGACTTGAGCTTCAGAAAGGCTGATGTGCTATTATATGGTCCTAAAACACTTTGACATGCAAATATCCTCTTAAAAATATATCCGAATTTGTATTTCTGTTAGTTTAGTTAACTTCTAAGTGTAATATTTAGCCAGTAGGTACCTTGTTTATGAACAGTTTTCAATGGCATTATCATCCACATCTGTGAAAGATGAATAAATTGAGTGTGATTTTTTTCCATCAGAGCTTATTGAAAATAAATATTTCTATATGGCATTATCTATGTTTGGTATTCTTTGTGGCAAAGCAGAGCAAAATATAACAAAATAATTATTAAGATATTGCTGAAGACATTTCCTCCTACCTAGCATTTTTTAAGAACTATATCCAGCAACATTTTTTTCAAGCTTTCTCCACTGACAGAAAGAGCATAGAGCAAATGAAATTATATTATTGAAATTCACATCACTTTCTAACTTGGGCTATAGTATTTACATAATAAAATGTGTGCAGGCAGGCAAAATAAAATGTATTT
Organism: Vipera ursinii; assembly: GCF_947247035.1. Lineage (NCBI taxonomy): Eukaryota > Metazoa > Chordata > Lepidosauria > Squamata > Viperidae > Vipera > Vipera ursinii. The sequence goes on from NC_139515.1 coordinate 39,202,802, forward strand.
CCAAATATCCTGCATGCCATCTTGGATGTAATTTATATCAATCTAACTTCCACGTTGAGTGGAACATGAGCTAAGTATTTGTGAAAATACAGGAAGTTAATATCACTGTCAGTGGTAAAATTTTGAGCTCATGAACATTTTCAGGCTTGGACCTAGACATTTTGATAGTTCAGCCTTGAAACAAGCTATCTCCACATCTTGATGACTAAACTAAACAGAGCAGGACAGGTTCATTGTACAGGTTCTTGGTGTGCATCCCTTGAGCAAAGCATTGTCCATATGTATACATATGGAAGGTTTGGCCTAGTCTGGCTGCCCTTCTGTTTGTGTGCAGGTTTTTCAGATTTTTTTTAATTATCTGGCGTACATTAGAAGAAAGTTCCATAGGCAACCAGCAGAAACAGCTGATAAGTAGCAAGAACATAGAATAGAATAGAATAGAATAGAATAGAATAGAATAGAATAGAATAGAATAGAATAGAATAGAATAGAATAGAATAGAATAGAATAGAATAGAATAGCTTTATTTTCACTTTAAATGTGCCACTAATCAGCATACATTAAAATGAGATTTTGTTGCATACAGCTTTCAAAGGGTAACCATCTCCAATATACATGCATAAACATGACATGAATGAATGAATGAATGAATGAATAAATAATACATATACCCACATACACACACATATATGGCCCAGAAAAACAATACAATCTAGTTCAGATGTATACATATAGATGGTGAGAAAAATGAATCCTGTGAATTTACCAGATGGATTGCATAAGAAACAAAGCTGTTACAGAATATGGTAGTCCTACTAGAAATACTTCAAAACCTCCTCCAGAGGGGAGCAACAGAAACAGACCATGAAGTGGGTGCATGTGGTCTCTAACAATGCTTTGAGCTCTAAGCATGTAGCACTTATAAGCAGTGTCCTGAATAATGGGAAGCAGGCTTCCTATAAGTTTTTCTAGTTTTCAGATGCCATCTTATTCATATAGGTGTGGTCTGTGTAGTCTTATAGCATAGGGCTCCCTAAAGTATTTACGTCCCTACTTTGCCAAATAATAGGACATCTTTTTTGTGTGTAGTTATGGCTGATGGAGTATATCATGTTTCAGATAACTTCTGGAAAGAAAGGTACAAGTTTCACAAAGATTTTGGGAGGAAACAACAAATGTTTTCCCTTTTTAAGGTTTCCTTTCTTTCCAAAACTGAAAGTTTTGAGAACAAGAGAGATGTCTTCTACTTTCCCATTTTAGTGACATTTTTATTATATGTTGCAATCCATCATTCCCAACACAATCTGCTCCTTCTAAACTGTCTCAGGGATACACCTATATTTTAGGGATGTGCAGAGAGATTTTTCCTTGAGTAGCACTGGAAATTCACATATCAAGTTCTTTTTCTGTCTTGGTCTGCATTGGTATTGACTCTGTGGACTTTCAGACCTTTCCAAATTTTATATGTAATATGCAGTAACTTAAAAAAATAACAACAGAACCCTTTACAAGTATAGAAAGAATTATTGCTCTTTGGATCCTATCCTAAACCATTTTTTTTCAATTAGATATCCTGGAAATTGGCAACCACTAATAAGCTGTTTGTAAGTACCAGCCAATTTCCATTTTAAACATTTCTTTCAGGTAGAAGGGAAAAAATATCCAGATGATATCATACAATTAAATGCTATTGTGTTTCCCCCAAAATAAGACCCGGTCTTATTTTTCCTCCAAAAGAAGTACCAAGTCTTATTTTCAGGGGATGTCTTACTCGCTTACCTTAGGACCATCAGAGCCAGGCCTCCCACGCCCTGACAACTGCCTTGTCTTGATGGCCCACTTGTTCTGCGGTTGCTTGCCGCAGCTCATATGCATCATCACCGGCCTCTGTTTTCCCATCAGAGGCCTTCCAGAAATACTTCTGCAGTCAAGAAATGAGCTCTACATTAACGTGTGTGGCACCCCTCAGCTTCCATTTCACCATCAGAGGCCTTTCCGGAAGGCTGCAAACATCTTGAAGATTAACTGACCAACATGAGATAAGTGCAACTGTTCAGTAGTTTGAAGCACTCTCTGGCACAACCCTTTTTGGTACTGAAATATAAATTGATAATTTCTAGACTCTTGACATTGCTATATTCCCTACACCTGCTTACAGACCACATGTAGCACCTTAACTGCATCATTCTGTAAATAGTTCTGCTGGTATTTCATCATGCATCTTTGTTAGCAATAATTCCCAGGATTTTTCATCATGCAACATTGTTAGAAACATTTCTCGTGGCTTGTTTTATTTTGCCTTTCCAAAATGTGTGGCTCTACTTTGGTTATCAAAACTACATGTATATAATTGATTTGGGGACTTTGGTTACCAACTGGAACAACTTCTTTTTTATATGAAGTCTGAATAGTTATTTCTCATTTTTTTGCAGCCAAAAGATCTCTGAATTTCAGATGGTAACACTTTTAACAACTTAAATTGGTAATAACAAAACTGAACTTTAATTTTCTTCTCAGAAATTGTTTTAGGAGCAGCTAGTGTAGCCTGAGGATTCTATATCCAACAAGACTGTTTGAATACCCGGAAATGTCTCTCATTCCAATAAGAATGGGGGGGGGGAATCAAATTTTCTTTTCTTTTTTCCTCTTTCCATTCTTGGAATCTCAAAAGCTTGTAACTATTTTGAAAAACTAATATTGGACTAATAAAATTATTGTCCCTACTGATTTTATCTATTTTCATCATAGATAAAAATAAGTTCAATAATTAAAACTAACTCTTTTTTCATGATTTCTCAGCAAGCATAAATAAATATTAAACAGGCTCTTTGGGATTGTGAGTTCTGCCATCTGTGTTCTGGATCCATGCCCCTCCTGGCTGGTTAAGGCCTCATAAGAGATACTATGTGGTTGAAACCAAGCAGTGATTAATGCCTCCTTCTGGGAAGGGACAGTACCACCTACTCTGATAGAAACAATAGTGTGCCCCCTTCTCAAAAGGCCATCTTTGGACTCCACAGTATTGGACAACTTTTGTCTGGTCTTCAATCTTTCCTTTTTAACTATAAAGGGTCCTAAATGAAGCAGATTTTTCTGGACCCTGCTCAGTTTGGGTTCAAGGCTGGGACACAGCACTGAAACATCATTGATAACACTTGTTGATAACTTTTGGAGGGCTTGGGATAGAGGTGGTGCAACCATTCTAGCCCTCCTAAATATTTCAGGGGCTTTCAATACCATCAACCATATATCCTTCTGGACTGGCTTCGAGGGTTAGAAGTATTAAGTTATCATGGTTCTCCTTTTTCCATGGCTGGTTTCTATCATGTTGGTAGGGAAGGAAAGATTAAACCCTAGACTCCTGCAAGGCTTGAAATTTTTGCCATCTACATGAAATTGCAATGGGAAGTCATCTGTTGGTATGGGGTTTGGTATCATCAGTATATATCTCTACCCTTAGCTAGACAGATTATGCTGTGGAGGTTCTGACTTGAGTACCGGAAGGCTGTAGGGGTTGGGCAACTCAACTCTGGCAAGAAGAGTGGCCATAGATGTTTTGTCTCCTCCCCTCCCATGCCCAGATGATCTTTGACTCTGGATGGGTTGGCACTTCCCCTGATTGAGCTAGTGTGCAAATTGGGAGTCCTTCTGGATTTGCACTCCTGTTAAAGGAGCAGGGAGCAGCCACAATTAGAGGAGTCATTCATTTAGTGCAGAGTTCCTAGCCTTTCTGGCTTTGAAGACTGGCTGGGGGTGGTAGTGGAGAGGGGATGGTTTTGTGCAAATGGCGGTCAAGTGTGCCCACTGCTTGCACAAATGGAGAGAGTATTTATGTGCCTGCTCACTGCTCGTGCAAATGGGGATTCATGCACACATGTGCTCCCCCACCACTTTCACAGCCTGGTTCTAGACAGCTCAAGTCACAGGTCATGGCTTGGGGGTTGGGGACTTCTGATCCAGTGCACCAATTCCACCTTTTCCTGGACTGGGAGGCCTTGCTCACTATCATTCATCCCTTGGTCACCTCCGGTTTGGATTACTGTAATGTGTTCTTCATGGGGCTGCCCTTGAAGAACACCTGGAAATTTCAAGTGGTCCAAATGCAGCAATGTGCACAGTAATGGGGGCCACTAGATTTGCTCAGGCAACACCTTTGTTTGCCCATGTTACACTTTTATTGCATGAGCTGCACTGGTTTCCAGTTTCTTTCTGGGTGAAATTCAATGTGCTGGTCATTACCTTTAAAACCCTATATATCACAGGAACAGGTTATCTATGGGACCACCTTCTCCTAAGAATACCTACATGTCCTGCCAGATCAGATAGGATAGGCACACTCCTGGTCCTTTTCACTTAATAAATCCATCTAATGGAAGCTAGGAATCTTGCCCACTGCATGGCACACTCTGCCCTCTAAAGTTCAGCTGGCCTCTATCCTCCTAGCTTTCTGTAAAGCTTTAAAGACCTGGTTTTCCCCCATAATTGCTAGGATAAGATTAGATGTCTGCATATTAGAAGTTTGACTTGCTGTCAGGTTTTTATTGTTTTCGGCAGTTTGGCGGGTCGAATCCCGAGTGCCGCGTAACAGAGTGAGTGCCTGTTACTCGTCCCAGCTTCTGCCAACCTAGCAGTTCAAAAGCACGTAAAAATGCAAGTAGAAAAATAGGGACCACTACGGTGCAAAGGTAACAGCGTTCCGTGCGCCTTTGGCGTCTAGTCATGCCGGCCACATGACCACGGAGACGTCCTCGGACAAGCGCTGGCTCTTTGGCTTTGAAATGGAGATGAGCACCGGCGGGGGAACCTTTACCTTTACCTTTATATTGTTTTAACTTTTGACTGGGAGCCAATTGCTTTAAAATTTAATGTTTAAATTCTGTATCCAAATGCCAGCACATCTAATACAATAAAATCTTGTGGCACTAAGTATCAATTCTCATTTACTTTGCCAGATGAAAAGTACTGTGCAAGAGAACTTTTATAATCACCTTTAAGCAGTTTTATCTTTTACAACAAAATAAATGCTTAATTTGTAACTTTAATACATTAATACATTTCCACAAATGTTGAAATGTTTTGTTTGCATTGCAGGCTTACATTTTTTTCCCCTCAGTACATTTAGAAGAAGTTTTTAGAAATTAAAGCAGTGCTGTCTAATTCTAAATTAGACATATTTGCAAAGTTGTATTATAAATAGCCTGTCATAAATGTTATAAAGAAGCAGTTGCATCACACATATTCAATTTGTTTAATAATAGTTATTGAAATATGAGCACTATATAAGATAACAGATTAATATTAGATTTTGTTACTTGTTACTGACATTGAAGTATAACAACTTTAATTTTATTATATTTTACAGCAATGTTGAAGATATTGTATAATCAATTTCATATGAGTTTGAAAGAATTGTTCAGTTTTGAATTTGTTTATGTTACAAATTAGGTGCTTCAAAAACAAAAACGTATGTGACCAATGAGAGTGCTGATCTTACCAGGTTTTTGTTTATTTTATTCTTAAAAGTTTATTTATTCTTAATACATTTATTCACAAACTTAGTGCAAATTTTGAAATTCCACCAGTACCAGGAATCTAGGATTGGCATGCTCTGGGTCCCTTTAGTGAAACAATGTTACTTTGTCATGATATCCACCTTATTGAACAGCTTTTTCCTAGAGTTATGAATGGCACCCAACTCTGTTGACCCTCAGGAAACTGGTGAAGACATAGAGCCAGGATTTTGATAGAGCTAGCATGGGATAGTTGGTGGTTGAATAGGAATTGTATTGGGCCCCAATGTTCTTTATCTTATTAAATTTTTTGGTATTTTTATTTTGTTAGCTTCCCAGAATTCTGTTAGGGTGATATATAAGTGTCTATTAAATGATAAACATCAAGTCCAAAATCAGCTGTATTAGCTCAGTCAGGGATTCTGTCAAGGCAAAATACAGAAAGTTTGCTACTAGATTTCCAGTCTATTCCTGGTCTCAAGAATGAAGTACATACTCTCAGTATAGACCTGTTGTCAGAATCCATTTATATCACATTCATAAATGTATGTTTAAAATACTGTGCCTTCCCTGGATTCTGCCATTTCTCCGAGGGGGAGAGGAGAAGGTGTTTATTCAGACTGCATTCAAAGACCAGGGAAAACCCTTTTGATCTTAGGACAACAAAGGAGGGGATGGGAGGGGGGGTCTGGTTTGTATCTCCATTTGAATCTGAAAAGGAAGGAGGCAATAATCATAAAGACATGGGAAGTTCCCTCTTTCCCACGAAAGGGTTGACACCAAAGTTTAATTGATGTGGGTCTGACCAAATGGGTTTTGAGGGGAGGGGGTGGAACCGGGAACTCTTTATAAAGTATCAAGTTGTAACACAATGCCAGATCCTGTCTTGTATTTCCACAACCGATCACATCCTAGTAAAACCTCCTTTTGGACAAGCCCTGGCTCCAAGAGTTCTTTATTTTCCTAAGATGTGGATTGGGGTGGGTCCTGACACCTGTTCTTTAAAGGGACAGTGTGAGCCTTATGATCACAAACACATACCTTGCCATCCACATGTCCAGGTACCCATACAGAAGAAACTGGAAATAAACTAATAACCTGCTTCTCTCCAGCCAATTTTTAATAGGTAAGTCAAGTCAGTATTTTCCTGTGATCAAATTGTAGATCTTTCCTTCATATTGAACTAGCATGATATTGCAAGATAAACTTTCCCAAAGCCTGAAGTTAACAAGGCTGTTAGAAGTTGGAATAATTTTTGCATTTGTAATCTATCTTAGATTACTGCAATAGTGTGCTAGCCTGCTAATGTCAAATCTTCCAAAGATGTATATTCTGTTCTGCCACATGCTTGCTGACCTATTGCAATATATACACTAAGAAATCAATTACTTAAAAGGAATATTGCAGATAAGTGCAGACATAAACACACCGAAAGAGTAATTCAAATTTCTTTATCCATGGGCTACCACAATCACTCCACTAATGTCTTCTCAACATCACTAGAAAAATTAAGGTCCTTGTCTGAATATTACTGTCCAAATGGCTTCTCCAAATGGTTTGTTTCCAAGGCCAACTGGTCTTAAACACAGCCTTCTCCAAGAGACAGACAGTGGCTGGATAAAACAATACTCTCAAAACTCAAAACTCAAACTGAAAAGAAATATTAGACAAGATATACAAATTAAAGGATTAGAGGTAAATGATGAAAAATATAAACTACAAGCTTTTACGGATGACCTGGTTTTCGTATTGGAGGAGCCACTTGAAACAAGCACTAAACTGTTGGAGAAAATAGAAAAGTTTGGAGAAGTGGCGGGTCTGAAAATAAACAGAGAAATGACTAAAGTATTGACAAAGAATTTAACAGATAAACAGAAAAGTCAGCTTACAAAAAAGACAAATCTGCAAATAGTTAAATACGGTAGTACTTGGAAATTTATTTAACAGCAAGATGCATAACACTAAAAGAAGATAACTATGAAAGATTGCTAAAACAAATAAAATTGGACTTGGAAAATTGGAAAAATCTCCAACTCTCAATGTTAGGAAGAATAGCTACTGTGAAAATGAATATTTTACCGAAAATACTCTTCTTGTTTCAAACGATTCCTATAAAATTGGGAAAAGCCTTTTTTGATGATTTGAATGCAACAATATTGTGATTTATCTGGCAAGGAAAAAAAGCATGAATTAAATCGAAAATGTTACAGAAAGCTAAAGATAGTGGAGAATTTGGACTCCTGGACTGGAGATTATATTACCAAGCAGCTATTTTAACATGGCTTAGAAATAAAAGACTATTGTACCTAGAGGAGCATTACCTACAGATTGGTTGGCATGCCTTTCTGTGGTATGGGAAGAATAAAATACACAAATATTTTCAAAACCATTTTATAGGGAATGCACTTCTTTTAGAATGGGAAAGAATAAAGAAGAAAATTTATATCAAGATACCTGAATGGCTTTCAACAATGGAATCTTTTGCCTACCCAAATTTAATTAAATATGACAAAGTTGTGACATACAAAGACATTTTGGATACTGAAGGAAAACTGAAAGATAGACAAGATTTACAATGACAAGGTATTGATTTAACATGGTGGCCATATTTGCAAATTCAAACGAGATATGAAAAAGATGAGGAACCAACAGGATTCTATAAAGAACAGACAGAATTTGATCAAATATTATTAAAAATAGATGAAAAGTTGATTAAGAAACTTTATAAATTTCTGCTAAATTTAAAGATGGAAGAAAAACAAGTGAAAGAAACAATGATAACATGGGCAAAGAACTCTGGGTATTCTATAGACTGGCAAAAACTATGGGATAGAAATATTAAATTAACTAAAGCAGTGCCATATAAAGAAAACTTATACAAAATGTTTATAGATGGCATATGACACCAGTAAGATTAGCGAAAATGTTTAAAAATACTTCAAGTAACTGTTGGAAATGTAAACAAAGGCCAGGCACTTATTATCATATCTGGTGGACATGTCCTAAAGCAAAAAAGGTTTGGGGTATATATGGTTGGAAAAGATGACTAAAAAACAGATAGATTTTAAACCAGAACTGTTCTTGTTAGGAATATTAGGAGCTAATTATGAGAAGGAGAGTGAATATTAATATTACATATATTAACAGTAGCAATATTGGAAAAATGAAAACTTACCAATTGAAGAAATATTAAGAAAATTCTAGATTGTGCAGAAATGGATAGATTGACTTTAGAGATTAAAGAGAAAGAAGATTCAGTTTATTTTAGAACATGGGATAACTTTTATCAATGGCTAAGAAAATGAACTAGTGAGAAAGGAATGTGATATGCTATTTTGAATACATACTAGTAAGAATAATGTTATGGATTGATTAACTAATACTGTTTATGATAACTAGTCATACTTACTATTGATATCTATTACTATATTAACTATCATTACTTAAATATATGTACCCAGACAATATTCTGTTTGTTAAATATTGAAAATGTCACTGGGGGATAACCCCAATGTTGACCCCAACCCCGTTCTTATCCCAATCCCGACCCCAACCCTAGCCTAAACCCTAATCCTAATTCTGACCCTATTTTATCCCTAACCCTATAAAATCTAATAAAATTCTTTTTTAAAAAAACCTCACAGTTCTTCTAATGAACTATGATAGCAAATAATAGCAGATCTGTTCAGCTGCTCCTCTGATATTTCCTGTTACTGCTTTGTTTTGCTGGTTGCTTCCCATAACAGTGTAGTATTTTCAAGCAAGAAGTTTTCCTACTGAAATATATGTGGAACAGGAAGGTTAGAAAACACTTAAATTGTAAATAAACTCCATTTCAGACCTTTGCTATGGTCTAAAATAATATAGCTAGTCAGCAATATTAGGCCAATGACTCTGTTAAATAGTATCCATGGACTAGCCAGAAAATGTGGAATTATCATCATATTAAATCCATGATTGCTTTTCTTTAGCAGAAACCAGGCATAAAGATTTGTTCTCTGTTTACTATGCAGCAGTCAGCCAGCTCTGAGGACATCAGTTTGAGAAGCCCACCTCTGTTCTTTGAGCATGGCACTAGCTCTTGAAAAGCTAGAGTTAGAAGCATGACTTATTCATAATGGTGGTTAATAGTAAGAAGCACGGCTTCTTCATAATAGTGTACTATCCTGCTAATATCAACCTTTGTAATAGCCACCAGCTTGAGACTGTCTTGGAGTATAATTCCTGAGGAGGCTGTGGGAAAGTTCAGAAGGGAAGAAGCTGGCCTTGGCAACAAACTATTTGGGGAAGACTGAGTTATATTAAGATAAGGACGCTAATTTTTCTAGTGATGTTGAGAAGACATTAGTGGAATGATTGTGATAGCTCATAGGTAAAGGAATATAGATGTAGATACAATAGGATGGGCCAATTGATTTTTTTTTTAGTACAGAGCATATTCCGTGACAGGCATATCTTCTGTTCTTTTTATAATTAGCAAATGAGACAAGGAAATGACAAAATTTGACCATTGCTAGCCCAATTCTTGTAATGTAACTATTTCCTGACATGCAGCTTGTTCTAATACCAAAACAGGATTGTCATCATGCTGACTGGCTTAATTTGATATACTGTACACCAACTGACTTAGATATCTGAATTGAAATCTTAAAAATATGATATTTTTTTTATTAAAGAGTTTTACAAAAACAAAATTTTACAATATATCCCCAAATCCCCCCCCAAACCCGCCCACTCCCCCCCCACTTCCCAGAGCTAAATACAGGATTATAGTTATAATAATCATATTCTAAATAAAAATTATGCATAATATACAATTAACCAAATTCATTATGTGCTTTAACTCCCCTTTAACATAACTACATACGAAGTACCAATAACAATATCCCACTAAAATCTACTCATAAGCTAAATGGAACTTTTTAGTCCCATATTTGTTCTGAATATAATCTATCCATCTCCTCCAAACTGAAATATATCTTTCCTGTGAATGATCTTTCAAGTAAGCAGAAATCTTAGACATTTCTGCAAGATTCGAAACTTTAAGCACCCATTCATCTATAGTAGGCAAACTATCCTTCTTCCAATATTGTCCCACCAGTAACCATGCTGCTGTTATCATATTCAACATCAAATTAGTTTCTTTAACATCACAATCTACAACAATACCCAATAAAAACAATTGCGGAGAATACTTTATCTTTCTCTTAAAAATCTTTTGAATGTTCCACCAAATTTTAATCCAAAAAGCTTTTATATTTCTACAAGTCCACCACATATGAAAATAGGTGGCTTCTAAACTACCACATCTCCAACATTTAGACTGTAAATTAGGATACATGTTAGACAACTTCTTGGGATCCAGATGCCATCTATAAAACATTTTATAAAAATTTTCTCTTAAGTTTTGAGCCTGAGTAAATTTAACATTTCTGACCCAAATTATCTCCCAAGTGTCCAACGAAATTGGTTCCTGAATATTTTGTGCCCACTTTATCATACAATCTTTAACTAATTCCGTTTCCGAATCCAATTCAATTAAAGCATTATATATCCTCTTTATATGTGCACAATTTAAATCTCTAATTTGTTTTACTAAATTTTGATCTGTAATTGTGATGCCAACCTTTTGCTCTAACTTCCACCTAGCTTTCAATTGGGTATATTGAAACCAAGAGTAACTTATGTTTTCTTGTCTTAACTCATCTAATGATTTAAGTTGCCAATCATTCCCTTGCAATCTAAGTAGTTCCTTATAAGAAACCATATCCAAACTCACTCCCATAGATACGCCCTCTATCGCGTGTCCAGGAATTCCCCAAATCGGTATTTTATAATTTAACTTATAATAAATCAAAATATGATTTTTTTAATGGTGTAAAAATCACATATTTTAATTCACAACTTTTCTCATTAATCTTTCCTATGCAACTTCTCCCTGCCTCCATTTAAGCTCCAAATGCTACTTTAATCAATTTCACCCACCTAGCCCCCTTTTAAAAAGAAATTGGGGAAAAAAACCAATTCATTACCAAAGTTTGTGTGCAGCTAGTGTAAATATATATTTGGGAGGTGAAAACATTATCACATGGACTGGCCTGGGGGTCATTGATTGCATATTCATAAGGAAGGCCTTTGAATTTTATATTCTTTGATTACGATCTTGAGAATTACAGTTAGAATTGAGAAAGTACATTTTTGTTGTTTTTGTTATTATATTTCTTGTAATAAAATATGTACTGTTATATCCTTTTTATTATATCTCCTTGTTTGCTTTCCAAATTGCCTTCTTGTTTCTGGGACCACTAATACTTTGGTATCACATCATTGCTGCAGTGTTTTTGTGGCAAACTAGACTCAATATTAGCTTCTCTGAATGAAATAAGCTGAAGCATAGAAACAGGCAAGAAGTGCAATAAGAAATTTTATGCACCCATATAATGTCTTTTGCATCTACCTGTTGAATGTCAATATGCATATTAAAAATAAGTTTTGTTTTTGTTTTTTTACTTAACAGCAGTTTGGGTGTGCATCATCACCTTATTCTTTTGGACTCTAATACAGGATTTTTAAAACATTGATAGTAATTCTCTGATAAATGAAATTCTTTTAAAATAGTACAGTAACATTTTTCATTTGCAGTGTAGATAAAAATCAATCGAATAGAGCATGGGTGTCAAACTCAATCACATCATGTGACGTATTGTGACGCATTGCAACATTTTTTGCCTTTGCTGAGCTGGGGTGGCGTGGCCTGCACGTGATGCATCCAGCCCGTGGGCTGCCAGTTTGACACCCCTGGAATAGACTATTAAATACATGTTCTGCACATGACATTAATTCCTCTTCTATATAACCAAAATGGTATTTAGTATTCAAATAATTCCTCCCTAGCATTGTCATAGATTTTAATGATTGCTAATTTATTTATTTATTTATTTATTTAATTGGATTTGTATACCGCCCTTTTCCGAAGGACTCAGGGAGGTTTACAGGGTAATTAAAACAAGAAATACAAAAATTAAAAACAATTAAAAAGATTACAACAGTCCCTGAAAAAGTAAAAAACCCCAATTAAAATTAAAATTAAAATTCTCAGCCTGGGCCAGAGAGCTCGAAGAACCAGGTTCTTTAGGTCCCGTCAGAATGAACGGAGGTCGGGGGCAGTCCTCAGCTCCACGGGCAGCTGGTTCCAGAGGGCAGGCACACCCACTGAGAAGGCCCTCCCCCTGGGTGTTACCCGCCGGCAATCTTTTACCGCCGGCACCCTGAGAAGACCCTCCCTGTGGGAGCACACTGGACAAAGGGAACTTGATGCTGGCAGCAGGTGTTCCCTCAGATATCCCGGACCCAAGCTATTTAGGGCTTTATAGGTCATTACCAGCACCTTGAATCTCACCCGGAGGGCAACCAGAAGCCAATGCAGCTCGCGGAGTAGAGGTGTTACATGGGAGTATCGGGAAACCCCCATCACAACTCGTGCGGCTGCATTCTGCACCAGCTGAAGCCTCCGAGTGGTCCTCAAGGGCAGCCCCATGTAGAGAGTGTTGCAGTAGTCTAAATGGGAGGTCATGAGCGCATGAGTGACTGTGCGTAGGGCATCTCGGTCCAGGTAGGGTCGCAACTGGCGCACCAGGCGAACCTGGGCAAAAGCCCCCCTGGTCACGGCTCCTATATGGTCTTCAAAATTGAGCCGGGAGTCAAGGAGGACGCCCAAGTTGCGAGCCCTATCAACAGGGGGTAACACCTCACCCCCCATCATTAAAGGTGGAATGGTCTGGTTAACCCGAGATGCCGATATGCACAGCCACTCAGTCTTGGCAGGTGATCATTTATTCTGCCACTCTGATGTAGGTTTCACTGTTATGGATAGTGTAATTTTTCAGTCTTTCAGTAACACAAGGATAGAAGACTGAAAGTTAAAACAAGATGATTTTCTTGCTAAGTTAGAACTTAGACATTTCTAAAAACAACAACAATAACAAAAACACTGGTAACATTGTAGGCTATTTGCAATAACAGTAAAGAATGTTTCTGTGTTTGTGTATAATTATCTGTATCATCCTAAACTGTCCATGTGCAGGTCCGTGCAATAAACTTTTCTTAATGAAGATGCTTCCTTCAATGTAAGTAAGCCTGGAGTTAGGAACCTCCAGGTATGTCCCTTACTGTAGGGCTTTTCAACCAGTGGTACGTGTACAACCTGTGGTACATTGGCACCTGGCAGGTGGTACATGACCTCCAAGAAAAGTGGTAGCGGGGGAGGGGAATGAGCTGAACCGGTGGCAGCACCACATAAGCGAGAGATGGCTGGAGCTGCAGGGCTGTCAGGGCTCAGCAGAAGTGCCAGGATCAGCGCCAGGCTCCAGCTGGAGCTCAGTGCTGATCCTGGTGTTTCTGCTGAGCGCAGAAGAAGCGTCAATCAGCTGGAATATTGCAGCATCTCCAGGGTCTTGTGATTTACATTTAAATGCTTGGCAACTGATTCATATTTATGATGGTCACAGTGTCCCAGGATCATGTGAAGTGACCAAAAACCTGCTGCAACCACCACTTCAGATGGCTGATGCCGGAAGGCATTTTAATAAATTGGAACAATACAAAATATTGATTGGATTCAGTCTGAAAAGCAGAAGATTTTGAGGTAAGGAGCAGAGCAATTCTAGATGAAGGAGGGAAACAAAGACAAGGGGAGAGTAAGGAACAGAAACAAATGGAAGAGATGACTCAAGGAGCAACTGCACAATCAGGAGAACAGAAAGAGAAAGACGATCAAGAGGGTGAGGGTCAAGGACTTTCTTTTGCCAGAGAACAGAGGATTACTAGATCGACTAGACCTAAATATAAATAATGGAAATGGAAATGGAAAAAGAAAATGGATTTTTTTCAGCAAATATAAATGAACTAAATTCCCCATCAAAAAGAAACAAAGTTTTCAGGAAATTACAGAAATTGTATATAGATATAATCTGTCTACAAGAAATACATGTAACAGCATCATAAACTATTGGAATATCCAAAAATAGGGAAACTTTACTACCTATCAGCACATCAGAAAAAAAGAGGGGTCGCTGTATATATTAGAGAGACAATAGATTCTAAATTGGTACATTCAGATAAAGAAGGAAGAATATTAATGGTAGAAATTTATCTGCACCAAAAGCAGACACTGCTACTGGCAATTTATGCACCAAACAATAATCAAGAAGAATTTTATAAAAACCTACACAGAAAAATAATAGAAATGGAGTACGAAAATATTTGTTTAGTAGGAGATGTCAACACAATAGTAGATGGAAAAATTGACTATAAGAGCAATAAAATAGGAAAAACTGGAAGACATTTTTTGATATGGTGGAGGAAATTGGAATTCAAGATGTCTGGAGGGAGATTAACCCACAAAAACTACAATACACCTTTTATTCAAATAGCCAAAAATCTTAGTCAAGGATTGACATGATTTGGATGACTGCTGATGTGAGAATAAACATACAGGATATTGAGATAGAAATAGGCACATGGGCAGACCATAACCCTCTGAAAGTCATTTGGAAAGGAATACAAAAAAGACCAAGATGGACTTTAAATCAATCTATATTAAAAGAAAGAGAATTCATAGAGTTAGCGAAAAAAGAAATGGAATTTTTCTTTAAAGGAAATAAAAAAGAAGATACAACATTACAAAATGTATGGGACACAGCTGAAGCATATTTTAGAGCCATAGCTATAACATATATGGCAAAGAAAAATAAACAGAGAAGACAGCAATATCCATTACTAAAAGAAAATTTTGGAAAGTTAGAATTAGAACTGCAAAAAAAATCCACAAAAAAAGACTTTGAAAAGAGAAATGGACATAATAAAACAAAAATTAAATCTGTTGGACTCAGAAAAAGTGGCAGAACAGATAAAAAGAGCGAAACAGAACTTTTTTGAAAACGCCAATAAACCAGGAAGATGGTTAGCTTATAAACTTAAAAAACAGAAAGAGAAGAAAACAATACATAATTTACTAGATGGGAAAGGTCATCTGCAATATAAAAATGAAAAAATAAAAAAAGATAATCAAAAAATATTATAAGGAATTGTACGATAAGGAGGAAACCTCAAGAGAGAGAACTGTAAAATATCTGGAAGAAAATAATCTTCCAAAAATCTCAGAGACATTTAAAACTATGTTAGATGAAAGAGTTACAATGAGTTATCAGAGGCCATAAAAAGACAAAAAAATGGGAAAACACTGGGTCCAGATGAGCTTCTGGTGGAGTTATATAAGAATCTCCAAGAGATACCAAGTGAATTGCTGAAAGATGTTTGTAATGAACTTTTATTAAAAGCTAGACTCCCATCTACATGGATGGAAGCAAATATTACCTTAATACCAAAAGACGACTCTGATTTGACCCAGATTAAGGACCATAGACCGATTTTACTGCTCAATGTGGATTATAAAATCTTTACTTCAATAATGGCTGAGAGACTGAAAAAATGCTTAGTTGAATTTATACATCCAGATCAAAATGGCTTCTTACCAAAGAGACCAATTAAAAACAACTTAAGAGTGATAATAAACGTATTAGAATATTATGAGCTACACCCAGGAAAACAAATGGCACTAATATTCTTAGATGCCCAAAAGGCATTAGATAATGTCTCCTGGCAATTTATGATTCAGCAACTACAAATAATGGATTTTGGACAGAATTATATAAATATGATAAAAAACAATATATAATGAACAGACAGCCAAAGTAATTGTGAATGGAGATTGTACCGAGAGATTTGAAATAAGAAAAGGTACAAGGCAAGGATGCCCATTATCCCCTGTTATTCATCTTTACTTTGGAAGTTTTAAATAGAAATATTAGACAAGATACAGAAATTAAAGGGCTGGGGATAAAAGGTGAAACATATAAACTACAAGCATTTGCTGATGATTTAGTATTTATTTTGGAAGAACCCCTGGAGATGATCCCTAAATTGTGGGAAAAGATAGAACAGTATGGAGAAATGGCAGGATTAAAGATAAATAGAGAAAAAACAAAGGTAATAGTTAAGAACCTTACAGATAAGCAAAAAAACAGAAACAGAAACAATAGAGGTACAGATAGTGAAAAAGGTTAAATATTTGGGTATACCGTATTTTCTGGCGTATAAGACGACTGGGCATATAAGACGACCCCCTACATTTCCTGTTAAATTATAGGGTTTGAGCTATACTCGCCGTATAAGACTACCCCTCTTCCAACGCACACGAAATAAAAATTAAAAAACATCAGATTTGATTTTAATATGGTAATTTTAATTCAAATGCTTATGACATGCAGGTGCTTAGTAGGAAAACTGTCACTTATAAACATAAGGCTGTTTGTCATCAAACATGTAAACATAAAACAGTGCAAGTGGATTAAACTATAATAATAATAATAATAATAATAATAATAATAATAATAGTAATAATAATAATAATAATAATAATAAGAAGAAGAAGAAGAAGAAGAAGAAGAAGAAGAAGAAGAAGAAGAAGAAGAAGAAGAAGAAGAAGAAGAAGAAGAAGAAGAAGAAGAAGAAGTAGTTGGAGGGGACATTGGAGGTCATCTAGTCCAACCCCCTGCTAAGGCAGGAAACCCTATACCATTTCAGACAAATGGCTGTCCAGTCTCTTCTTAAAAACTTCCAGTGTTGGAGCATTCACCACTTCTGGAGGCAGGTTGTTCCACTGGTTAATTCTTCTAACTGTCAGGAAGTTTCTCCTTAGTTCTAGGTTGCTTCTCTCCTTGATTAGTTTCCATCCATTACTCCTTGTCCTGCTTTCAGGTGCTTTGGAGAATAGCTTGACTCCCTCTTCTTTGTGGCAGCCCCTGATTCCAGCAACCATTCCCGATTTTCCTAATTCACTTTTTCACTTTTCCTAATTCACTCTAAAGCTTTCCCTGCGCAGAGCCTTAAGTAACACAAGCTGCCTGCAATTAGTGCAGGTTCGCCTCCCACCAGGCTCAAGGTTGACTCAGCTTTCCATCCTTCCAAGGTAGGTAAAATGAGGACCCAGATTGTTGGGGGCAATAAGCTGACTTTGTAATAATGCTGCTTGGGGGTGTGTGTGAAAGCCCTAATAAACAGGCATATACACAGAATGAAGACTATTGCTAAGCACATTGATTTGTGCTTTAAATTGTAAGCCACCCTGAGTCTTCAGAGAAGGGCAGGATATAAATGGGATTTTTAAAAAAAATAACAAATGGGAGATCCGCTCCAGGTTTTCCAGCCAGCCTGCCCAGTTCCTGAGTCAAATGTGTCCTTAGAGCTAAGCCGCTGCTCCTGCTGCTGCCTTCCCCACCTGCCTTTCAAGTTGGGATATACTACAGCTGCTCTTCAACTTTAGAAGAAAAGACGCCCAGACCCCAGCCTGTAAAAAATCACACACTGCAGCTTCTTCTCCAATTGGTCCTGCTTTCCCTGCACAGACTAAATGGGAGATCCACTCCAGGTTTTCCAGCCAGCCCTGTCCCTAAATTTTCAGCACCCGGTGTATAAGACGACCCCTGACTTTTGAGAAGATTTTCATGGGTTAAAAAGTAGTCTTATATGCCGGAAACTACGGTATATCTATCGGCCAAATGTTCAAAAGTAAAAGAAGACAACTATATAAGATTATAGTTGGGAAGTTGAATCATGTCCACTTTTGTTTTTAAATGTACATTTAATAAATTTTTCTATTAAAAAAAAGATTATTGAAACAAATAAAGTTAGACTTAGAAAAGTGGAGGAATTTGCAATTGTCAATGTTAGGAAAAATCGCTACAGTTAAAGTGAATATATTATCAAAGATTTTATTTTTATTCCAAACAATCCTGATAAAACTTGAGAAAAAATTCTTCCAAGATTTAAATTCATTAATTTTGAAGTTTGTCTGGCAAGGAAAGAAAACTAGAATAAAGATGAAAACATTACAAGATGATAAGGAAAATGGAGGTTTTGGGCTACGGGAGTGGGCTTTGTACTATCAAGCATATGTATTAACATGGGTGAAAGAATGGATAACTCTTAGAAATAAAAGGTTGTTATATTTAGAGGGACATGATTTACAGTTGGGATGGCACACTTTGTTGTGGTATGGGAAAAATAAAATTCATAAGTATTTCCAAAATCACTATATAAGAAATGCTTTGTTAACAATATGGGAAAAAAATTAAAATAAAATATATGTAAAAATTCCAGGGTGGCTATCAATGATGGAATCTTTTCTATATCCAAACTTGGTAGATTTTGAAAAAAATTGGACATATAGAGATACAGTATTCTGAATTCTGATGGGACTTTAAGATCGAGACAAGAACTGGAAAATCAGGGTTTCAACCAGTCATGGTGGGTGCATTTACAGATGCAAAATAGATATGAAAAAGATGTGAAACTGTATGGGTTTTATAAAGAACAAACTGTATTTTATAAGATATTGTTAACTTCTGATGAGAAAGTAATTAAGAAACTGTATAATTTCTTGTTAATATTGGAGATGGAAAGTGAACAAGTTAAAGAAACAATGATAAGGTGTGCGGAAATTTTTGGTTATAATATAGAACTAGAAAAATGGCAAGAATTATGGGAGAGAAATTATAAATTGACAATGTCAACTTCGTATAAAGAAAATTTATATAAAATGTTTTATAGATGGCACTTGCCACCAGCAAAACTAGCAAAAATGTTTTTAAATATGTCAGATTGATGCTGGAAATGTAAACATAACTTACATGTAATATCATATTTGGTGGACATGTGGTAAAGCAAAGGCTTATTGGAAAATGATACATGTTTGGCTAGAAAAAATGTTGGGAAAACATGAGGAATTTAAACCTGAACTTTTTTTATTAGGTATAATGCCAGAAAAGATTAATAAACAAAGTTTATATTTGGCTCTACACGTCATAATAGCAGCAAGAATAGTCTTCGTGCAATACTGGAAAAATGAAGGAGTACCACCAGAGGAAAAAATAAT
Source organism: Vipera ursinii (assembly GCF_947247035.1). Lineage (NCBI taxonomy): Eukaryota > Metazoa > Chordata > Lepidosauria > Squamata > Viperidae > Vipera > Vipera ursinii. Next base: position 39,222,305 of record NC_139515.1, read on the forward strand.
TTAAAAAATATTGAAATGTGCAGAGATGGACAGATTAACTATGATACTGAAGGATAAAGAAGAAACAGAATATTACCAAATCTGGGAGTCATTCTACAAATGGCTAGAGGACCAAGGATTAGGAATTGATTATGTATTAGCGCTTTTGAATTCAGACAGCACGCTAGTTGAAAAATTAACACATGTATGTAAGAAAAAAAACTAATAAAATCTTATTTTTTTTTAAAAAGGAAGGGTTTATATTCCTTGAAGTCATCAGGTCATTAGTATTCTCTCTCTGAAAGTCATTGAGGTCACTTGGGGGGTTTATCTGTGCCCTCAAGGTTACCTAAATCAAAGTGCAAATAGGCATGTAACTTTCTTGGAACTGTTGAAAAGACTGTATTGTAAATAAGAGATATATGGTGTCATATCACCCCCACCCCCACTCCCCACCCGTTGAGGGATGGCTGTTCAATTTTAACATAGATAGCTCTTTTGACCCTTCTTTCAAATCAGTGGTCCTCTCGGTGCAGAAAATGAACTGTGCTGTCTTCAAAAGAGTGACCTTGTCTTTTAAATGCAGATGGACTGCTGAATCTTGTCTTTATGGAAACCACTCTACCTTCCTTTGCAAGTATATCTATTCCCCTCTGCTTACTTTAATCTTTTAAAAAATGGAAAAGCCTTTCAAAATTCTGAGCTCCTGCTGCCTGCCACTACTCTTTTCCAAAAAAAAAGCTTATCGAATCCATTTGAGTCCCCAAAATACTCTTGGATATCAAGATGTTGGAGAAATTGATTCTTTGCTTTGCAGCATGACAATTTTTTTGTAAAAATATGTTTTTGTAAGAAAACTGAAAAATGTTAGGTGGATACTTCACAGGAGACCCTAGCATCAGAAACCTGGAGTTCAACTGGAAAAAAAATCTGATTAAAATTGCCACATAACCATGGCATTTACTTGGTGACTTGGGCCTTCTTAAGATTTCTCACAGGATTGCTGTGAGGGTAAAATGGATTAGAAGTGACTACGTGTACCACTGAAGAAAAATCTAATAAATATAGCAGAAAACAAACACAGAGCCTGGTTTTGTCATATCTTTGGCTAAATCAACTATTGTTACACATAAGTACATAAGGAGTGGAGGTTGTATTGTGACATCACTTAGGGAGATTTGGTCCAGCATATAGGCAGCTTTAACAATATTGGTTGCACAAGAAAAGATGTGCAGCTTGTCTCAACTCTCCCATCTCAGCATAGTTACTAAGAAAACCACAACAGAGGCCTTAACATTCTTGTGATATACTGTATAATTTCAAATTGGCCCATTTCTTTCCTGCCTTGGGTGTTTAAATAAGGAAATTAAGTTGTAGCATACTTTCAGTAAGTAGCAGCACATTCTGATTCTATAATTGTGCAGCTTAATTATATCATTAGTATATGTGCCCAAAGTTCAGCAAGAAGCATATTTAATGTTTTGTTTATTCTGAGCAATTATATACAATGTAACTGTGGGAAAAAAATCATGGCTACAGGAGCAAAAGACTAGGTAGGAATGTTTGAAGAGTAGGTTGCTTAGAAAAATTACAGTCACCTGTGCTGCCCTCCATCCCTACCATTAGAGCCTTTTAGTCAGCAATAGCAAGTTGCATCCTTGAAACAGGTGTGGGAGGAAACGGGAGTTGTGTGTTTTGGAATCTCTATAAGAGAGTGGATGGAAAGATGCTGTCAGGTCCACTATTCCTATTTTGGCATCCTGCCATTGTGCTGGGGGGGATGGCAGTGGCATACTTGGGATTTTTTGTTTCTGCTGTTTGCTTGGGAATTGGGGAGGGACTATCTTCAGAGATGGGACAGACTCCTTTCCAGCAGGTTTTTGCCAGGTTCCAAGGCTGTCACATCCTGAGTGTGAACTGTTATCTGCCTAGCACCTCAGCTTTTTCAAAACATATACTCAGCATCACATTGGCTGCCAGTGGACTGGTCAGTGAGGTTGGGATTGGGAAACTAAAAGAACTGCTTTGCACAGGACCTTCAGATTCCACCTGACTTTACTGCATCTAGTTTCCCTCAGCAATTCAATGGATTTAAGAGTCTTACTTGCCTGAGGGACTGGCTGGGGCAGGTATGACATTAGTTGGAATTTGCAGTACTGGTCAACACAGAGATCTACTGTTCTACTGTGGGGACTGTGCACATGATATCTACTCAAGGCAGTGATCAAAAGGATGCCAAATGCTGGGGGGAAGCTTCATCCAGAGCTCCCCCAGGCTGGACCTCTCTGAATGGATGGAAGAGGCTGGGGGCCTTGGTGACTCATCAAGACCCAGGTGGTCCATAGGCATTGGGTAGAAGGATGACTGGGAAGGAAAGGCCAGGGGGATGACCCTCACCCAGGTAGGCATGGAGCTTGGCCACAGGAGTGGCAACTGGACCTGGAAGACCTCAAGGACAATGAGGAGGAAGGTGGAGAACCTGACCATGTTGACCTGATGATGAAGCAAGCCATGAAGTTCATGATGAATGCCTTACAAACCATCAAGGTGCATGAGTCCCTTGCCAAAGCTGCTGCCAGCAAGGCTTGTCAGACCCAAGCAGAGGATGACAATGGGAGAGCATTGCCGGCAACCACCTTGCCGGATGCCTTGGTAACTCCAGCATAGGAGCAGCATCAAGGGGCCCCATCAGAAGACCCCACACCTTACGGTGAGGTTCAATGGGACTCTCAATAACTGGGGTTTTTCCTGGCCCACATCCTGACCTACATGTAGGAGTATGGCCCCAGAATACCTACTGAATGCATTAAGGAGCTGCCACATGCTGGTCAAGCTTCACAGCAAAAACACCCCTAAATTGAGGAACTTATTAACCATTTCATGGCAGCATTCTGCCAATGGTTCAAAGATCCCCTGGCCAATTGCAAAGTGAGAGACTGAATAAAATGCTGTCTGCCAGGATCACAGAGGGGTGGCAGAATACACTGAAGAATTCTGGCATCTGGCATGTCAGCTCACTGACTGGCTAAAAGACATCCTCATCAGCTGTTTCAAGGATGGGCTGAATGGCCACCTCTACAATGCCTATGTTTCACAGTTCACAGCTGGTATGTTTTAGCTGAAGAAGTTGAGATCAACCAGGCATGCAACAGGTATTGCCCAGGGCAGGAGTAGAAGAAATTATCTTCAGATAACAGGGAGCTGGCAAAGCTGCAGAACACCAAGCCACGCTCAACTGCTTGCTTGAAATGTGTTGGGAAGCAGAGTGCGGGTGACCCACCAAGAAGACCACCCCTGGTTCCATGAGGAAAGTTGCTAAATTACCACAGTGATCCTGAGAAACAGCACTGAAAAGAGTGGAGATCGTCAAGTTCGTGCCGTCTTCCAAAAGTGGGAAGGAACTCCAATCCTGCTGACCGAGGGCCAGGAACTGAGTGACGCTGACACCGATGACAACCCCTTGGTAAGTGGCCTGATAATATCGGTAACAGTCCCCATAGAGTTAGTTATTCAATTGTCAGGGCTAAAAGCCAATCTGTTTTCTCTGCTGGGTTTCCCCCATTTGGGGGTTGGGTTGGTACCTTGGCTGGTTCCCCTTTTGGGAACCTGAGTTCTGCTATTCTCCAGTCCACCTGCAGGTTCCACTTGGTCAGCCATGCCATGTGCAGGATAAGGGGGTATTCCATGCCAGGGATCACCACAAATGTTATAGTCTCTATGTGGTCCCCCATGGTGAGCTGAACTGGCAGTGTGGCTAGTGTGGTGGGCATCCCCCCTGCTATGGTCCCATCTAATTGACCAAAAAAGATCAGTTTCTTCAGCCCCCTCACCAAAATCCCCAGGTTCCCCACTAATGTTGGGCTTATGAGGCAGCAAGTGCAGCCAGAGTCAATTAATGCCCTTATTTCCACTCTCCCAGGTGTGCCAGGGGCTAACAATTTTACTGTCCTTATGAGGGGCATGATGGGTCCACTTACCAGGGGTTAATCTTATGAGTTGTCATCCAATGAGTTGGACATCCCTCATTGGGTTGTTGGACATCCCTTTCCTTGTTTGGATGAGGCAGGGAACTCAATGACTTCTGTGCTCTTCATGGCCATCTCCTTCGGTTTTGGTGGAGTCTTCCCAGGCTTGCCAGCTGGGGCTCGATCAGGTTTCCAACAAGGGTATGCAAGTGGCATTCAGCTGTGTGGTGTCCCTCTTTTCCATATTTGAAGCATCCTGATGGTCTTTTGGTGGCTGGAGCTTGCTTTGATGGCTTGCAGGTCAGTTCTGATGGTGACATTCCCCACAATCTCCCCCCATGCCATTGCCTCTTAGCCAGGTTGATCTCTGCTTCTTCAGCCAAAACATACCAGTCTTGAAGTCAGCCAGGGTTCCCTCAGGGAATGCAGGCATCATAGAGGTGTAGTTCAGGCCATCCTTGAAGTGGCCAATCAGGATGTCCTCTGGCCAGTTTAGTTTGCTGGCCAGGGCTAGGAATTCCTGGATGTTGTTCTGTCCCAGCCTATGACCTTTCTTGTTGTGTCACAAGAACAACCCCCCTTTTTTAATCAGTAGGCTGGAAAAACCAACCCTTTTTATTTCATATACAGTCCTGATACTTATTTCCTCAAAACAAAAACAACAGAATACTTTTCCAATGAATAATTGGTTCAAAAAGCAAAACAGAGCAGGAGTTAAACAATAATCTCACCAGTAAAACAAACAGATCATGATTCCCTTGAAGTTTGTAACAAACGGTTCCCTTCAGCAACCAGTACTGCCCACATCTTTCCTTTTTATTAAGTAGCCCCAAGGCGTGGCTTCTCAATGCCTTTTCCTCCTCCCTAGGAGTTGACATATTCTCTCTCTCTGACCTGCTCTAGTTAACTGCCTTCTTGCATGAACATCTATAAGGACATCCATCTGTGAGTTCTCAGAGTCTGACTCATCATCCTCACACAGCTGAGTCTCATCCGGAACACGATTGGAGGGGCCAGGCTCTTTCTCTGATTGTAAGTCTTGTACTTCATCAGAGCCTCCCTCTGACTCTGATGGCTCTCCAAACTCCTCCTCCTCCTCCTCAGATTCTCTGGACTCAGCTGTAGGGAGCACAGGCTAGCATGGAATCACAACAGGTGTATTCTGTGGGAACTTTTGGATGGATCGATGCCCCTTCTTCCGTCTGTGTCATCTCCCATCTCTGTCTGCAATGGCTGCTCAGCCAGGGGTGGCAGGGACAGTGGTGATGGCTGCAGTTTTGGTGTTGCTTGAGGGAGGCCCTCTTTGTGTGTCCCTTTGGCAGACCGTCGATGTCCCGGCATGGGTCAGCCTTCTCCTCTCTTATGGAGTTGAGTGTGACTCTCAGCATGTCAACTGCTTGTTCCAAAAACTGGCTGGAACGTGGTGGTTGGTCATTCCCCGTAAGGCGGAGTGACCTCTCCATCTCAACTTTCCATCCTGGTTGATGACTGCCTCATCTGACCATCACCTTCCTGGCTTTCTTCTCCCAGTCCTCCTTCTTCCTGACACCCATTGACCACCTGGGCTTGTGGCAGCATTCTGCAACTATTACTTCTTTTTTATTATTATTAAAGAGTTTTACAAAAAAATTTTTACAATACATATCCCCAAAACCCACCCGCCCCAAACCACCCCCCTCCCCGCCACCACTTCCCAGAGCTGAATACAGGGTTATAGATATAATAATCATATTCTAACTAAGATTATCCATTATAAAATTAACTAAATTCATAATGTGCTTTAACTCCCCTTTAACATAGATACATTCAAATTATTAAAAACATAATAATAATAATTTAAACAAAAATATAATCAATACTAATACTAAAATTAATAACAATCTAAAATCTACTCATAAGCTAAATGCAACTTTTTAGTCCCATATTTATTCTGAATATAATCTATCCATCTCCTCCAAACTGAAATATATCTTTCTTGCGAGTGATCCTTCAAATAAGCAGAAATCTTAGACATTTCTGCAAGATTCGATACCTTAAGTACCCATTCTTCTATAGTAGGCAAACTATCCTTCTTCCAATATTGTCCCACCAGTAACCATGCTGCTGTTATCAATTTCAACATCAAATTAGTTTCTTTAGTATCACAATCTACAACAATACCCAATAAAAACAATTGTGGAGAAAACTTTATCTTTCTCTTAAAAATCTTTTGAATGTTCCACCAAATTTTAATCCAAAAAGCTTTTATATTTCTGCAAGTCCACCACATATGAAAATAAGTAGCATCTAAACTACCACATCTCCAGCATTTAGACTGTAGGTTAGGATACATGTTAGACAACTTTTTGGGATCCAAATGCCATCTATAAAACATTTTATAAAAATTTTCTCTTAAATTTTGAGCCTGAGTAAATTTAACATTTCTGACCCAGATTACCTGCCAAGTATCCAACGGAATTGGTTCCTGTATGTTTTGTGCCCACTTTATCATACAATCTTTAACTAATTCCGTTTCCGAGTCCAATTCAATTAAAACATTATATATCCTCTTTATATGTGCATGATTTAAATCTCTAATTTGTTTTACTAAGTTTTCATCTGTAATTCTGATGCCAACCTTCTGATCCAGCTTCCACCTAGCTTTCAGTTGGGTATATTGGAACCAAGAGTAACTTATGTTTTCTTGTTTTAACTCATCTGATTTAAGTTGCCAATTATTCCCTTCCAATCTAAGTAATTCCTTATAGGAAAACATATCCAAACTCACTCCCATAGATACACCTTCTATCACGTGTCTGGGAATTCCCCAAATCTGTATTTTATAATTTAACTTATAATAATACTTTTTCCAGACACGCAGCAAGGCACTTCTAAGAATATGAGATTTAAAAGCCCTGTCCACCTTTTTATCATAAAGCAAATATGCATGCCATCCATATACCAAATCCCAACCCTCAAGGTGAAGTATTCTTTTATTAGTTAAGTTAAGCCAATCGCTAACGCATGTCAAGACCACCGCATCATAATACAATTTCAAGTTAGGCGCCTTGAGTCCCCCTCTTTCCCTAGCATCTTGCAGAATCTTAAATTTAACTCTTGGTTTTTCCCCGGCCCAGATAATTTTATTAATACCCTTCTGCCATCCATCAAGATTGGCATCCTTTTTCAATATAGGTATCATTTGAAACAAAAAAAGAAACTTCAGCAGAACATTCATTTTAACAGCTGCGATTCTTCCCAATAGAGATAATTGTAATTTTTTCCAATTATTTAAATCCTTTTGTATCTTCAACCATAGTGTTTCATAGTTATTCTTATATAATTTTGCATTTGAAGCTGCAATATACACTCCCAAATACTTAACCTTTTTACTATTTCAAAACCTGTTAGTTTAATTAACATTTCCCTTTCACTCATAGACATATTCTTAGACAATATCTTAGTCTTATTACTATTTACCTTAAACCCTGAAACCTTACCATACTGAGTTATAATTTCCATCAAATCTATAACCGATTGTATCGGTTGAGATAATGTCACAACCAAGTCATCAGCAAAAGCTCTCAATCTATAATCATTCTGTTTTATTTTAATTCCCTTTATCATAGAGGACTCTCGAATTTTAATTAATAAAATCTCTAACGTTAATACAAACAACAATGGTGATGGGGGCATCCCTGTCTTGTACCTTTTTCAATTTTAAACATCTCTGTTAATCCCCCCATTAATTATAATTTGTGCAGTTTGTTGTTGATATATAGCTTTAATAGAATGCAAAAATCCTTCTCCAAAATTCATTTCCTCAACAACTCAAAATAAAAATTGCCAATTCAATTGATCAAAAGCTTTTTCTGCATCCAAAAATATCAATGCTGCAGGGACTTGGTTGTTCTTATCCAAATATTCAAGCAAATTTACAATTTGTCTTACATTATATTTTATATACCTTCCAGATATAAATCGCGATTGATCACTATGAATCATTTGCTTTAAAACTTGCATTAATCTATTAACCAATACTTTGGCAAAGATCTTATAATCTGTATTCAAAAGCGATATAGGTCTATAATTTTTATGTTGAGTAAGGTCTTGATCCTCCTTTGGAATCAATGATACAAAGGCTGTCCTCCAAGATGGAGGAACTGCTCCTCCAGTCTGAATTTCATTAAACAACATCTTTAAAGGTTCAATCATTTCAACCAACAACATTTTATAATAAATTGCCATTAATCCATCTGTTCCCGGGGCCTTGCCCACTTTCAACTGTTTAATAGCTAAAGAGATTTCCTCTGATGTTATTAAGTGGTTCATCTCAAGTTGTTGTTCTTTTGAAAGCCTAGGAAAATGTGCTTCCTGTAAATATTTATCTATATCTAAAGCTTGTATGTTTTCTCTAGAATATAATTTTGAGAAAAAATCTAAAAAACTCCTCTTAATCAATTTTTGTTGATAGACTTCTTTTCCTTTATATTCTATTTTATCTATAGTATGTAATTTCTGTTTCTTCCTTAATTGATAAGCCAGCCACCTACCAGGCTTATTAGCATTACAAAAATCATTATGCCTAGCACAACGCAAATTAGTTGCTACTTGGTCAGCCATTAGCATACTAAATTGTTCTTTCAATAAATGTATCAAGGTCCTTAAATTATTATCCAATGGATTGAACATAAAATCTTTCTCCTTATTACTGAGTAAGAATTAAGGAGGGAGATGAATGGAAAACTGCCTTTAATTGTCACTGGGGAGTTTCCAGTTCAAAGTGATGCCCTTTGGCCTCCAGATGTCTCCTGCTGTATTTATGCAGCTAATAAATGAGGTGTTACATGATCACCTATACAAGGGGGTCCCAGTTTATCTTGATAACATCGTCATTTTTGCAGAAACAATGGAGGAACAAATCTGTGAATTGCTCAAAACGCTATTAAAAGCAAATCTTTATGCCAGCTATCTAAATGTGAGTTCCATCAAACATGCCTTGACTACCTAGGGTACTGAATCTCAAATGAAGGGATGAGATGGACCCCCAGAAAGTCAAGGCTCTCCTGGAATGGCAACCCCTTGGACTTGCAAGGAGCTACAGAGCTTTTTTGGATTCACTAACTTTTACCAGCAATTCATTTCCTCCTTTGTAAAAATAGACTTACTGATTACTGAACTCTTGAAGACAGTTAAATGGAGAGGACAAAACCCCATCCCAGTCAACCTTTAAAATGGATTATGGAATGCCAAGCAGTGTTTGAAAACCTCAAAAGATTGTTCATGGGAGAACCAGTCTTCAAACATCCTAACTCTGAGGAGCAGTTCATCATCCAAGCAGATGCTAGTAATGTTGCAGTGGGTGTAATTCATCTTCAGAAAAACAACAAGGGAGAACTGCAACCCTGCATATACATCTTGAGGAAACTCACCAACACAGAGCAGCATTGGGCTGTATGGGAGAAGGAAGCATTTGCTGTGTGGTAGGCATTGCTAACCTGGCGCGATTTCCTAGAGGGGGAGTAAGATACCATTTGGACTGTCCATAAGCACCTTGATGTGCTAAAAAAATACAGAAATTGGATGCAATATTTCAATCATTTTAACTTTTCTCTGGAAGGAAGAACTTCTTAGCTGACACCTTATCTAGAATGTCACAATACAAGTGCCATCGCGAGGAAGTGGCCAATGCAATCATCCCCTCACCACAAAAAGCCTCTCAAGCTCTCAAGCTCGAAAACAATCCATTGGCCCTGACAGCTGTTTGACCCAGAAACCTTAACCAAACTGAAATTTGATCCCTGATTCAGAGACAACAGGCAACTGTTGACTTATAGAGATGAATTAGCATGGAAAGGATCCAAATTGTACCTTCCTAATATCCTCAGAAGAGGGACGTGCTAGCAGTTTGAACCTAGCAGTTCGAAAGCACGTAAAAATGCAAGTAGAAAAATAGGGACCACTACAGTGGGAAGGTAACAGCATTCCATGCACCTTTGGTGTCTAGTCATGCTGGCCACACAACCATGGAGACATCCTCAGACAAGCTTTGAAATGGAGATGAGCACTGGCCCCTAGAGTTGGAAATGACTAGCACGCATGTGCGGGGGAACCTTTACCTTTACCTAGTATCGTCAGGGTCCAAGCCTTGCAATGAAGCCTTGATGCCAAGCAGCCAGTCACTTTGTATTTTTAAAGACTTTACACTTAGTAAGATGACAGTTCTGGTGGTCTGGAATGAAAAAAAAGACATTGAAAGCTATGTGAAGAGCTGTGCAATCTGTGCCGCCAGGAAAAGTCCCTGGACTGTTACAACAGTCAGCAGAACCATCCCAGCCCTGGGAGGAAATCACAATGTACTTCATCATAGAGCTCCATGAAAATAGCAGAAATACCGTAATTTGAACTATTGATCTTTTCTCAAAACAGGCTCACTTTATAGCCTGCCCTGATCCTCCTTCTGCTCCAAAATTGGCAAAACTCTTTTTAAAGCATATCTACCAACTCCATGGAGCATCCAGAAGAATTAGACTGTGGGGTCCAGTTCACCACAAAATTCTGGAGACAGTTCATGAAGCTGATTGGATCTACCCAGGGCCTCAGCTTGAGTTTTCATCTGAATACAAATGGAGCTGCTGAATGAGTGAATGCAAAGATGGAACAATACCTGAGATGCTATGTTAACTATCAGCAAACTAACTGGGCAGATCTCCTGCCTTTTGCTGAAGTGACATACAACAATACTGTGCATAGCAGTACTGGACTTACTCCTTTTAAAGTAGCTACTGACAGGGAGTTCATTCCCATGCCTCAATACCCTCAAGAACCCCCCTCCTCACAAACACTGACCGAGTGGGTAATCTTGCTGCAGAGCACTTGGGTATATGTCATGTATCTAATGAACATGTGCTTTGAGGAAACTTCAAGCCTCAGAATTCTGATTTATTTGGTTTCATTAGTTAGAAATTTGACAGCTTGCTGCATTCTTGGGTATCTCCAGATGTAAGTATGAAGAATGTATGCCAGATTTTCCCAACTTGATGTCCTCTAGATTTGTCCAACTCCAACTCCCTTCTTAGTTGCTGAGAGAGTTTCAACTAATGCTTCATTAAAGTTGTGATGGCATTCTGTTAATTGTGGAGCTGAATAAAGGGCTATTGATGAACTTCCTGGAAAGCTCTTCAGGGCATCCACCAGACAAGAACAATACCCATTTGACAGCTTAATTCACACTATTTTCAAGAATTTCCTGTATAGCCAGCCTTAGCCTTTAGCAGTAAGAATTCCCTATTGTAAATTGCAACTTTCACATAACTTGGACAAAGTCTACGTATAAGATAATAATGTCATCCTCAACAACTTTAAGATTTGTGGATTTAAATTCCTAGAATTCTCTGGCAGATTTCCATGCTAGCTATACGTAATAAATATAGTGGGAGCTGGAATCAATATAACTGGGGCTACCAGATAAGAAATCTCTTCTATACAAAGACACATATCTTTGTAGACTGGAATTAAGTTATTTTACTTATTTACAATAATTTATCACCCTGAGAAATATACCAGTAGGATTGAGATATCAAAGTATAATATACTACTATCATGGATAATATTATACAGTACTGTATACCATGACCATGGCATATCACAATTTCACATTTCACAATACTGGGGAGCCTTGCTATGGCTCCTCGTATGTAACCTAGATCTTCTGATGGTGCCATGATATCATGGGAGGATGATATCTTCCATAACAGCATTTATTCAAATCCTAAGAGAATCTTAAGAGAATCAATATTCACATTTGAAGCATTGTTAAGAGGACCTATATCTAATAGCTCCAGCACAGAAGAAGAATACCATCTATGTCAGTCTACATGAGGCAAAAATAACATGAAAAGGTCCAAAGTGACCATATCAGGCAATAAGAAATCAATATTTTTATCTGGTCTATCTCATTAAATATATGCTGTGCATGTAAATGAATCCAAGCTCAATACTGATGATATAAATTAAGATGGACAGAAGATTGACATGTGTTTCTATTACCATTTATTTTTTAAGTAAGAGTTTCACCCCGCTACACATTCACATTGAAGAAATGATAAAAGATTAAAAGTTCAATTTAGATCTTGGAAACAAATCTGTAGGAAACTATATGCTGAGAAGCATCCTAGTTCACTGATAACAAAGCTTCAATGTGTAACTCATTTATTGGTTGTTTTCATATAAACAAATCTCAAAACCATAAATGGTGTCACAGAATCCCTATTTTATTTAAAAATGTTTCACCACTTGTGAGATATCAAATCTCATAAAAATGCAGCGCTCTTGATAAGATCAAAATCCTATGAAATTCCTGACACTTTGGGTATCTGGCAGTGGTAATAGGAAATTGTAAACTGATTGTAAGCAACAGTATAATATAGTGCAAAATAATTTATTGGAACTTCTGTAAAGATTATCATGCCCCCAGATTGTTGGGGGCAATTAAGCTGACTTTGTAATAATGCCGCTTGGGGGGTGTGTGAAAGCCCTAATAAGCAGGCATATACATAGAATGAAGGCTACTGCTAAGCTTGTAAGCCGCCCTGAGTCTTCGGAGAAGGGCAGGATATAAATGGAATTAAAATAAAATAAATAATGAAAAATTGGTAGGGACACAGAGTTGAAAAAGTAGTTGAAAATGAGCAGGGTAAAATATTTTAGGATTTCAAACTCCCAGTTTTGACATTGTGGCAAGGCAGATGCAGGAAGATGGGCTCCAGCTTTTGTGTTTGGTTTTGCCCTGCTGGGGGACCCTGCAAAGGTTCGAAAGTCACCCCGTAGAGGCGGCAAGCAAGGAGGGGACTCTCATTGATCACAGGGAGGTGGCAGCCCTCCTGTTTGATCTGAGGAAGCCCTCCAAACCAGCAGAGGAAAGACTGGCTGCATTTGTGTAGTCAGTCCAAAACTGCTGACAACAGAAGTTAACAAGTACTACCAAGCAAATTTACAGCAATGTGGATGAAACAGGCTAAGACCTGATCCTTTCTTTATGACTTTAAGACCTCTTCCCCCCAATGAAAGAAGGAAAGGGAATTTCTGCCCCATTCCCTCAGAAAAGAAAAGCAGTGAATTAATTACTTGGGGAAAATGGCAAAACCCATAAGACCTATTTGGAATTAATATATACATACCACTTGAAAATTTGGGGACTGAAAGTGTTTTTAAGACCTTTTTTTCAAAAGAAAACGACTTTAAAAGTTTACAATATAAGTTCTGGATCTAAAAACTGAAAAGCAGGATTGATGACATCTAGTGGTGAATTATGGCACTACAACTTATTTATGCCTAAAAAAAAACCTGGCTTGAAGCCCAGAATTAGATAAAATTTTGGCCAGCCTTGGAAGCATTTACTGCTGAGAATTTCAGCTGAGAAAAAAGGAACAGGCTTGAGGACTGCTTATCTGTGTGGCAGAGATGATAATATTTGGCCTGTCTGAATTCTGAACATAAATACTGACTTTCAGAACTGTACTGTGGAATTATTCTTGTAGAAGAAACATATGGAACACTTTGGATTATAAATCTTGATCGTTGAACAACCTTCACTGGGTTTTTTTTCTCCCTGGAAGAAAGGATATATTTCTTACTGGACAGAAAAAATTGAATTTTACCTGTATCTGCTTAGGGGAGATTCAGGAATGGACATTTGGTTGGATAAATTTATAAGGACTACTTATTAAAACTTCTGCCAACCTAGCAGTTCGAAAGCACATAAAAATATAAGTAGAAAAATAGGGACCATGACGGTGGGAAGGTAACAGCATTCCATGCGCCTTTGGCGTCTAGTCATGCCAGCCACATGACCACGGAGACATCCTCGGACAAGTGCTGGCTCTTCGGCTTTGAAACGGAGATGAGCACCGGCCCCTAGAGTTGGAAACGACTAGCATGCATGTGTGGGGTAACCTTTACCTTTACCTTTTACTTATTAAAAAAATAAAAAATAAAATAAAATGGATGTTCCATACTCAGCGTTAAATAGTAAAACATCATCTTTAACATCTGTTCCCAGTAGCATTAACATGCCATATCACCAAGAAAATACTGATGAAACACAGAAAGAAATTCTCTCCATGATGAAATTAATACAAAAAACAATTACTTTAGTTTGAGAGCAGGTTAATAATAACACAAAGGAGATAAAAGAACAGTTTTCTAACCGAAATCTACAAACTGAGAAAACAACTACAAAGAAGGAACCAGCAACCCAGAAAATAGAAGGAAAACTAAAGAATGCTGACACAAACATTGATGATCCAAAGGAAGAAACTAATGATCAGACTCAGATAAAGAAAACTCAGAAGACACAACGGAAATACTGGAAATGGAAAAGACATTTTATAAACCAAGGTTTCAGAACATACTGGATGACAAGGAAGGAGAGCTGATAGAATGGAAGATAAAGTTGTTAACAGAACTGTGGGGAACTGGAGAAGGAGGAAGGTGGTTTAATGAATATCAATGGGCTAGCTCTTCCAAAAACACTTTAAGCAAATTGTTTTTCTTGTTTCAAATAATATATACAAAAATAGAGGAAGAATTATTTGATGATCCAAATGCACTGACTTGGAAAGTTAGTTGGCAAAGAAAGAAAGCTAGAGTAAGATGGAAGGAAACAGAAGCTTTGACCTATTAGAGGGGATGCCATATTATTAATTAGAGGTTTGAATATGGTTAATAATAGATTGTTAGAAATAGAAGTATTATTTATAACTAGATAGTTAGGATTTGTAATCAAAATATTATATCTTGATATGAAAAGGGAAATAAGAATATGTTAAGAATTTTGAATAAGGGATGCTTTTGGTTGCTCAAATACAACTTGTATCAAAATTATAAATGATTGGGATACTTTGAACATAGATGGGAAATTAAAATTGAAAAAAGTGAAAATAGGATATGGATTAAATAAGTGGAAATTGAGTGCAAATGCAATTAAGATATGCTTTGGCTAGAAAAGATATTTTAAACTGATATTATTGATATTATTAGAAAAATGTAACAAATGTTGATATGCAATTTATGTTTACTAACAATAATAAGAATTGTATTTGCTTAATGCAGAAAAATGGTTATTACCAAAGAAGAGAGGATGTACTAGCCGGTGTAATAGTGGACTTAGTTGGAAGAAGCTTATATGTACCACAGTATTACTTATAGACTCAGTCATCATGTTGTCTATTGAGCACTTGTATGTGAAAATAGAAAATTAATAAAACATTTAAATATAAAAAATGTAGATTTCTAAATGCAAACTGGTAAAATCATTGCTCATAATATACCATTTTAAACTGCAGTTGAAAATAAAGTGTGGATAATTGGTGGGGCAATACCAGGATAGAAGACAAACAACAGGAGTAGGTCACATATAATGATCTAAACAATGAAATTGAATGATTATTGCCAGGCTCAAGCAACCTGATTTGCACATATAGAATTCAAGCTAACTAATTTACTGTATTCTGCCTTGCATAGGAATCTCCCCACACTGCTTGAATTCATACAGAAAGATAAGGTTCCATGAACCTTGGTGGGGGTCCACCCTGGATCTCTTGTGGGTGCATGATTCAAGGTTATTTCCATACTCGATCCCTCCTCCCTGTCTAGCTGGGTATTTCATATTTCCCAACAAATAGCCTTTGTGGTCCCAGTAGTTATTGGCACACTGGGTCCCATATCACAAAATTTGAATAGCACTTAGAAAATCTGCACATTGACAGCATTTTCATCAGTCAGTTATGAAATGCCATACCACTTGGATCTGCACATATACTATGCTGATACTTTATGATGTCTGAGATTCTTGGGAGAAGACCAACACCGGCTAACAAGAACTGGCAGCTGTGATTTCACATTTTTGTGTATATATTGTAATAATAATGAAAATTCTCCAAGCATGAAATCTGCCCATCAATGACATAGAATGCTTCTTATTCCCAGAAGGCCACTGTTATATACTGGGTTCATTGCTTGCTTTACAAAACGAGGCGAGTGAGTTCAGCAAGAATCATTCTTTATTTGTTGCAGGAACTGAACTGAGAAACAGGGCTGCAGATGCAGCAATTTATACCCTGCCCTCTAGGTGGTGGCCAGTAGGTTTAAAGCAACCTATTGCCACCCAAGAAGCAGCTAATGGCGGTGCTAGAGACGTGTTGTCTGAGAAGCTGTGAACCATTAGCTAGCTTCCCTGCTTAAGCAACCTTCCAGCAATTAACCCCATGTGATATTCTTAAGTAAGACAAAGCCCAATACATTACACCCCTCCCCCCTAGAATGTACACACATTATAACAGCAAAGGAATGATTACAGCAATTAAAAGTTTTACAGAGATACAGAAGTAGTATGCAAACGTACAAATTTTTCTGTACTTGCTAATACAGAGGCTCTCCTGGCTAGCAGCAATTCAATGACACATACAACATTATAGTTCAGTTATTTTGGAACAAAATCTTGTAAATACGCAGGAGGCTTGCAGACCCTTGTGGAATGCCTGGGAGATCCAGGTACTCCCCGGTCTACCAGCTTGCCTGCCGGGTTGGGTAGACAAGGGTCCATAATTTCAAGCGAGTCTGGCTGACTCGGAATTCTCTGGCTGGCCATTCCTGGTTGGCCCACCCCAGAGTGTAATCCTTCTGCAGAGTTAGCACAGGGGCTATAGTGTTCTGGTTGACTATCTCCATCAGGGGCCTCATGTTGTACTCCTGGGCTTTCCCCCCCCTGTGACCACCTCCCTGTTGCTCTGACTGCATGGGACCTCAGAGCATATGGATTGATCGGCCTGGCTGCCGGTTTGCAGTCCGTGGATGGGACCTGGAACAAAGTCCTTGCTTTGTGGCCATTCTGGAAAATGCTTTCTTAGCTGATCGATATGGCGACAAATGACTCGCCCAACCTCTAGGCCCACTTCATATGAGAGAGGGCCCGAAGTTTTGGTGATTTTCCATGGCACCCACAAGTTCCCATGCCCATAGTTCCGGGCCCACACCCTGTCACCCACTTGCAATCCCATCGGGGGTCTTGGGCAAGAGGCCTCTGCTGCCACCCGGTCTGGGTGCAACCTGTCCAGTTTCATGGTTAGTCGCCTCCCCCAGTGCAGCTCTGCTGGGCTTTTGCCTGTTGCCATGCACGGTGTGGAATGTTGGCAGAGCAAAAAGTCAGCCAGTCTGTGGTGCCAATCCCCAGTCACTATGCGCTTCAGTGATTCTTTTGTGGTGCGCACCATTTATTTGGCTTGACCATTACTAGATGGGTGAAATGGAGCCAATGTCACATGCCTAATGAGGTTTGCCCTCAGGAAAGCCTGAAATTCTGCCACAGTGAATTGGGCCCCATTATTGGACACTACGATGTCTGGTAGCCCGTGCATTGCAAAGAGTTTCCTAAGCACCTGGATGATCCTAGCAGTGGTCATATTTGCGATTGGTATATCTTCCAGCCATTTAGAGTGGTTGTCGACTACTATAAGAAAGAGCTGTCCCTGAAAGGGCCCAGCTACGTCTAGATGAATTCTCGACCAGGGGAGGTGTGTCTCTTCCCAGCTATGGACAGGAGCGTGCAGCATTTCAGGCCTAGACTGCTGACACATGTAACACCCATGAACTTGGGCCTCAATGGCTTTATCTAATTCTGGCCACCATAAATAGCTTTGTGCCAAAGCTTTCATGTGAACAATACCCGGATGACCTTCACGAAGCGATTGCAATACCCTGTCCCTTAATGAGGTGGGAACAATGACCCTGTTCCCCCATAGAATACAACCCTTATGACATGAGAGCTCATGTCTCCTTGTGAAGTAGCTCTGGAACTTGGGGCCAGGGCTTTTTTCTAGCCACACCATGTGGACCCAAGATAGCACTCTGCTTAGAGTTTTGTCTGCCACCGTTTCTGCGGCTATGTCCCCCGCATGGAAGGGAAACTCTGGCAAGTCCTGAATGGACAAAACATGGGCTGCTGGGGCTGGATCTGATTCGATTTGAGGCAGTGGAAGCCTGCTCAGGCCATCTGCATGGCCCATATCCTTGCCGGATTTGTGAATTAGCTTAAAGCTGTAAACTGATAAAAATGGACCATTTTAACATTCTAGGGGATAAGATGTGGGGTGTCTGTCTGTCTGTAGTGAATAATCCCAATAGCCTTTTATTTATTTATTTATTTATTAAATTTATATACTGCCCTTCTCCCGGAGGACTCAGGGCAGTGAACAGGGCATATAAATAGAAATACAAAAGTTAAAAAAGGATTAAATAATTGCCCAATTAAAACAATCACAATATAAAACCCAATAAAACCCTAACGTTCCCCCATCAGGCCAGGCCAGCTTGTTCAAATAAATGGGTCTTTAGCCCGCACCAGAAGGAGCGAAGATCCGGTGCCGTCCGGAGCTCAACCGGCAGTTGGTTCCATAAAGCCGGGGCGCCCACAGAGAAGGCCCTCCCCCTGGGGGCCACCAGCCGGCATTCTCTGACCGGAGGCACCCTGAGGAGGCCCTCTCTGTGGGAACGCACAGGGCAGAGGGAAGTCGACGCCGGCAGCAGGTGGTCCCCGAGGTATTTTGGACCCATGCCATGTAAGGACTTAAAAACCATCACCAAGACCTTGAACCTCGCCCGGAAGACAACTGGTAACCAATGCAGCTCACGGAGCAAAGGTGTAACATGGGAGTACCGGGAAACTTTATGGTCTGTGAAGACCATGAAGTCCCTGCTGTATAAGTAGTTGTGGATTTGTTTTTACTCCAGCTACTATGGCCAATGCCTCCTCATCAATTTGTGCATAATTACACTCAGCGGAGGACAGTGTCCTGGAATAAAAAGCAATAGGGACTTGAGTCCCATAACTCTCCAATTGACTTAGGACAGCTCCCACCCCATATGGGGACGTGTCACATGCAAGGCATACCAACATCAATTCCTTAAAGTGAGTGATCATGGAACTAATGGATAGTAGAGCCTTCAATTCCTGAAAGCTTCTTTCGTGAACACTAGTCCACTTCTACACAGCATTTTTGTCCAAGAGCCAGTGTAACGGCTCTGCCACTGTGGCCACGGATGCGCCCATCAGCTGTTCGGCGGTGGGCTGCTGCAGCCCCAGAACACCAGCGGGCCCCGTTGTCGGCAGAGGGGGCAGAGTCGGCGAGGAGGATGACGAGGACAATGGTGCAGACGGGTGAGGACGTCGAGGCCCGGCTGGATGGCAAGCCGGCGGGGCTTGACAGTCGGCTTCCCCTACCAGAGGCCCACCTGAAAAGGAAGGACAACAAGATGGACGTCCATGGACCCCGGCCACTGAGTCCCCAGCTCCACCCCCCGGCTTGTTTGGATGTGCATGATGGAAGGCCATGACCAGGCGGGCTGCCCGGACATCTCCTCTATCCACCCAGGAGGCCTCTGACAGTGGGTAGCCCTTCCACAGCATGAGGTACTGCAGCCCTCCCCTCTGTACCCGTGAATTGAGGACTGCCTGTATTTCGTACTGGTCCCCGTGGACAGGCCCTGGTGCATTTCCACCCGCCTTCCCTATCAACCCCCTGGCGGGTCTCAGCAGGCTGATGACACCATGTGGCAAATGCTTCTGCGGCTGGAGCAAAACCCTACGCTATACTGCCCTGGGGCCCCGGTACCTCTCCTAATTGGAATGTCTGACTGGCGATTTGATTGCCAGTCCCTCTGGCAACCTCTGCAGATGGATGCAATGTGGCCGGTCTTCCCGCAGGCCCGGCACGTGGCTGTCTGGAACCTACAGTCCATGTGTTGGTGGCGGCTGCCACAACCTGGGCACCTAAGGAAGACATCTGCCTTGTAAGTCATCCCTTGTTGCTTGTCGCTCTGATGCTGTTGGTCGTTGTGTCTTTGTAGCTTGTCAACTTCTATGTTGTCTTCGGGATCTTCTGCATGTTCGGCATCCTCATGGTGGATGGCTTCCTCGTGCTGTGCTGTTTTGGTGGGCCTCATGGCTCATACAGCCCTGCCGGCGGCTTCGTCCACCATGATCTCTTTCAGCGCATCTGGGAACAACAGAGTCTCTTTGGCAAAGTGTTTTTGCTGTAACTCTCAATTCCAGAAACCATAGACAAGCCAGTCTCAGGGCCTCTCCTCTACGTCGGAGAACTGGCACAGGTCTGTGGCTTCCCTCAAGGTCATGATGAATTCAGATGCTGTTTCACCTTGTTGCTGAACCCTCTGCTCGAATGTGTGGTGCCAAGCGATTACCAACAGCTTGGGCTGGAAATGGTCGCCAAGCCGTTTCTTCAAGTCCATGAATGTTACAGACTCCAATGGCATTGGCGCAAACAAGTTCTCCATGATGTTGAACATGGCTGGGCCACACACACACAGAAGCGTAGCGGCCTTCAGGCCATCCTCGGCAACTTGATTTGCACTTAGATAGTTCTTGACCCTGGATAGATACAAAGACCATCTTTCTGGGTGAGCTATATCAAATTCTTCCAGCTTTCTGACCTTTGCCATTTCTGCAGGTCTTACGGCTGGGGCTCATCGTCTTCTTATCCTGCTCCTCCGTATACCCAGGGACTGGTCTTCTGGGCACGTGGTCGCTAGCATGGTTGTGCTAGACAGACCGTAGTGGGTGGGAATTGCTTTTCCTGCCAGGTGCTTTTGGCCTCCCCCCTAGTGACTCTCAGATCTGTTGTAGAAGCAGGATCTCACCTTCATTGCCAGTGTTATATACTGGGTTTGTTGCTTGATTGATGAGACAAGGCAAGTGAGTTCAGCAAGAATCATTCTTTATTTGTTGCAGGAACTGAACTGAGAAACAGGGCTGCAGATGCAGCAATTTATACCCTGGCCTCTAGGTGGTGGCCAGTAGGTTTAAAGCAACCTATTGCCGCCCAAGAAGCAGCCAATGGTGGCCCTGGAGACGGGTTGTTTGAGAAGCTGGGAGCCGTTAGCCAGCTTCCCTGCTTAAGCAACCTTCCAGCAATTAACCCCACGTGATATTCTTAAGTAAGACAAAGCCCAATACATTACACCCACTATCAGTCAGAAGAATTAATATCAGGCTAAATAAAGAAGTAGATTGATCTGGTAAAAATAATTTTCAATTTTCAACTAAAAGGGCAATTAAAAGGGCCAGTTTGGTTTAGTGGTTAGGCACTAGGCTAGAAACTGGGAGTCTGTGAGTTCTAGTCCTTCCTTCGGCATAAAACCAATTGGAAGATATTGAGAAAGACACACTCTCACAGTCCTAGGAAGCAGCCTGTGGGAAACTACTTCTGAAATATTTGTCCAGGCAGTCTCCAGGAATCAATACTAACTTAAAGGCACTGCCCCCCACCCACCAGAGGAAAAAACATCAATCATTCAGTTTCTCTTAAAATACCTGTTTTAATTTGGACACAAATATTTATATTTCTACAACAATCAATATCAATTTACTGTAAAATTTCATTGCAGATTCTGAAGCAATGGGTCGCTATAGGCTAGCTATAAAATTCATTTGAACTCAGACTGTGGAACTAATTTGCATAGGAACGTAAATTAGAGCACAATGTTACACATCTATTTAGAAGTAAATCTGAGGAAACTAACAACTATAACCCATTAATTTCATGGAAATTGAGCATTTTTCTTTCAGTTTTTATGAGAAAAAAATGAAAGCTGTCTCCCAATTGGTAAAGTAAAGAGAGAGTGAGAACTAAGTTTGAAAATTAGATAAAATATTTCATAATTGCAGCTGGTTTTGTGGGGCAGTTGTTGATCAATCTGATGGAAATATCATTACCAGCAATAGGTGTGCTTTTCAGTCCACCTGGTATGGGGGAAAGGGTGTTTCCATCACCCTTGTATTTGGCTGGATGGGTCACACTTTGCTTAAGCTGGTTTTGTTTTTTGTTTTTTAAATCCTTTCTTTAAACATTCTCTCAAAGACTTCCCCAGTATTTCCTCCCCTTTTCCCAGGTTAGGGAAAGTTAACTTCTGCAAGTGCTAGATTAAAAGAAGCTCTTCCATTTATGTTGCTTATTTCATGAACAAGATCAAGCACGTCTCAGAGAACTCATAACAGCAGTTACATTCCAAAAACAGAGATCTAAATTTTTCAGATGTTTGCAATGTGTTTGTCTTGGCTCAGCCAGTGTGGCATTATAATTCTGTACTGGGATGGAATGATAATTGGGTTTTGATGAAAAACATCAATCGCCATTGCATTGTGCAGCAAGCTATGTTTGTTTTAAAGCGAAGCTCAAAGTTGTTGTGAAACAAAGCCATTTGGCTTTGGTGATTATATTTTAAAAGCTTCATCCTGTTTCCAGTGCAAAATATGATTCATGGCTCAAAATCAATAGGGTTGCTGTTTTGAAAACTGTGAAATTACCTGGAAAAAAATTCTAAAGGTTTTTCAGTGCACAAAATCAGATTAAAAAACCCACCACTTATCTCCCCCCCTTCTATTCTCCTTCTATTCCTAGCTAAAGCTATTGCTTTGCCATTACTGCTAGTTCCAGCCAACCTAGTTTGGACTACTGTATATTTCTGCAAAATAGTTTCATTGGGTTGCGCTAATATCTGCAACATGAGTGATTCAGATGTGGTTTGTGTTCAAATGAAAATTAAGTCAAACTTGCCCAGAGCTGCAGAGTTGCCTTTGGCATATATACTGTATCTATACACATTATTCTAACCAGGTACAAAGACACCCATTTTTGTCCTAGAGTAGAAAGCAAAAGTATTAACTGGGGCAAGAGAGGAGGGGAAGACAAACTAGGTCCTCTTTCAGTGTTCAGCGCTAACAGTGGCAAAACACTTCAAGCAAGAAGTAATTTAAAATAAAAAAACGTAATATATAAAAATATATTTTTTGCTCATAACAAAGAAAATGCCAATTCTGTCATAAGCCTAATAACAGCTCACAGAATTAAAATATTTTGGGTCTGAGTGTGTCATGCAAGGTTGGCTTGTGAGCTGTGCTCATGCACACAGGCACACTCCATTGATGCCCCACCATACTTCATTCCTATGTCTCATCCAGACATTTCATATAGGATTGAGACAGTACATACTTCACATCACATAGAGCAATTGTGAGGGTAGACTGGAGAGTGCACCAAGAATTCATCCATCATGGAGGCACAAAGGAAGCTCAGACATTTGGTTTATTTTACTGATGTAAATAGAACTGAGAATAGAAGTTAGCTTGGAAGATTTGTCATAGAAGACAAAGGGGATCTGGTTTGCTGGTGAAGGAGTAAAAACTGCCAACTGCCAGCAATTTAGTAGTTTGAGTCTCATTGCTCAAGACTGATTCAGCCTTCCATCTTTCTGAGATTGGTAAAATGAGGACCCAGTTTGTTGGGGGCAATATGCTGACTCTATTTAGAGAGAGCTGTAAAGCAGTGTGAAGCATTGAAGTGCTATTGCTATTGAACCAAAATCTTCAAATTTTTAAGGCCTCCATAATATTTTGCTTAGACATTTGCAGATGCTGGCTCATGGATTTTCTTAATCTTGTATTTTTTAAAAGGAAACTAAAAAGGTAAAGGTAAAGGTTCCCCCGCACATGCGTGCTAGTCATTTCCGACTCTAGGGGCCGGTGCTCATCTCCGTTTCAAAGCCGAAGAGCCGGCGCTTGTCCGAGGACGTCTCTGTGGTCATGTGGCCGGCATGACTAGATGCCAAAGGCGCACAGAACGCTGTTACCTTCCCACCGTAGTGGTCCCTATTTTTCTACTTGCATTTTTACGTGCTTTTGAACTGCTAGGTTGGCAGAAGCTGGGACGAGTAACAGGCGCTCACTCTGCTACGTGGCACTCGGGATTCGACCCGCCAAACTGCCGACCTTCCAATCGACAAGTTCAGCGTCCTAACCCACTGAGTTTCAAAAGGAAACTAGGAAGTGATTAACCACAAAAGTGACTTATGTGATCTCTACTTTATTAATGGTATATTCTTATTATATAAAATCTAACACCTGTTATCAAAAATAAGATGATTGACATTTTATATCATCATCAATCAGTATTTATTATATGGCTATATAAAGATTGTTTGCATACTTTTTAAGTGGGCAGAAACTTGTATTCTTTCCCCAGTGCTGTTCAAATAAACTTTGCTCAAGCAGACTACATGGTCGCCATTTGAAAACTGGATCATGGGAAATTTGGCAAAAAAGAAAAAAAAACCAGAAAACCAGCAGGATGATAAAGAGTCCTCATGGCACAGTGGTTAGAATGTAGTCTGCCTACAGCCTGGAATTTGATTCTGACAGGCTGAAAGTTGAGTCTGCCTTCCATCCTTCCAAAGTCAATAAAATGAGGATGCAGCATACTGACATTGTAAACCACTCAGAGAGTTGCTGTAAAGCACTATGTAATGGTATGTAAAACTAAATGCTATTGTTATTGCTATGAGAAAGAAAGAGGAAAGAGAACTGTGATATGGAAGTTGTGATGTCTGGTACCCTAACAAGTAGACAGCATTAGCTCTTGAAGATATATTATTTTGGTAAAGAGCAGTGTTGGACCGAGAAATTAGATTCACATCAGAAGTGTTAGTTTGAGAGGAATTTGAAGAGCTCTGAAGCACAATCAGGAAAAACATATTGAAGAAAAGTGGGGATAAATTTTATTTTATTTTTATTTTAATCCCATTTATATCCCGCCCTTCTCCGAAGACTCAGGGCGGCTTACAATCTAAGCACAAATCAAATGTGCTTAGCAATAAATGTACCTGGCACACATTGCTCTGGGATGGGATGGAGATAAGGGCAGTCAGAGAGAGAAAATGTTGGCCAGTGTCTTTTGCTCAATAGGGAACATGGAGATTTCATAATGTTCAATAGCAATATAAATTTCAAATAATAGTTTCATTCCTTTTTCTGATGGCTATTAGTAAAAAAGGCAACAGAAGCCAGAAGAGAGAGTGCTTGGAGATCCAGCTGTGAATAAAGTTGGCTAAGAAATCTTGTTGAAACTGAAAATGGATGCTGTCTATCTAATAAAAGAGGAAAAAAACAAATATCCAGTGTTATTAGCTTTTTTTATTAGATACTGAAAACTGGAATTACCTGAGAAAACCCCATGACTAAGAGTTTAAAGCTCCTATCTACCATCTCTCCATCTTTTCTTTCTGGGCCTTAGGGACCTGGAGTTGCTGAGAGCCTCCCAGGTCATGGGAAAGTAGAAGAGTTTCTAGTCTTCTGTCTTTTCATTCATTCATTGGCTGGAGCTGGCAGGACCTTCCTGAACTCTTTCTTCTGCTATGGGAGGTCAACATTGGAAATTTCCATTTCCTCTTCAGTGGAAATCAGAGGTTTAACTCTCCTGTCCATCTGACAAGAATGGTAGGGCATATCCTCAGTGTTTTTAACAACTAAACCCCATTGTCTTCCTTTCACCTTCAGGTACAGTACATTCAGATTCCTTTTCATTGGTAGTACAATTAAGTAAATGTAGTACATTTCTTCCTGGATATTGCATTTTCCGTTGTCCCTCTAGATCCCAGGGCCCTTCACCTTAGAATCAGCTGTTGACCAGGTCAGAAGGTGAGGCCAATTTAGTGGTATTTACCTGTTAGCTCCAGGTTACATATTCTATCTCTTTTTCTCCTGCCTTACATGGAAACAGGCTTTATGTTGCCCATCCTCTGATATTGAACATACCTGTCCAGTTTTCGATCATGGTCTTGAAAAGAGTTTTATTGGTTTCAGACTCTTTATTTCTAGTCTTGGTGGCTTCAGCTCTGCTGGCTCATAGTCAAATGATTGTCTACTAGGACTCCAAAGTCCCTCTCACAGTTGCTGTTTTTGAGCCAGGACTTACCTAATCTGTACTTATATCTTTGATTTTTCTTGCCTAAATGTAAAACTGTACTTTTCTCCACATTAAAACTCATTTTGTTGGATAAGGCCCATTGTTCAAATCTGTCAAAATCTTTTTGGATCCTGAATTTGTCTTCTGAGGTGTTGGCTATTCCTGCCAGTTTAGTGTCATCTGCAAATTTGATGAGTTCCCCTTCTATTCCCTTATCTAAGTCATTTATAAAGATATTGTCAGCCAGTTACAAATCCATTTCTAATAGCAATCATGACACAGACTGTTATTTACTTATTTATGATAGATGACTATAAAGAAGCAATGCAACACACTGAACTATATAGGTCATATATTTTCAGACTGCATCAATTTTTATCATGACACAACTCCTTGTAACATTTTGATTGTTTCCTTCATAGACTTATGCACTTCATTTTGGTTTCATTCAGATTTTCAGACAGACTGAAGTATATGACATTTATTTTTTTTAAAAAAAATATATTTTATTGATTTTTTAACATAAATACCTTAATATTTGGTAAACAGAGTGTTGTCAGGGCTTATATTTGCAAAGTAATCACTAACAATCAGTTTCTATATCCCAAAATCCACATAATAGCTTTGCTTGATTTTCTCTTCTTCCAATAATATTCTCTTTGCCAACTTTGAATTGATGCAGTTCTTATTAGTTTGATAGGTTACAATTAAATATAAAGATTTTTCAAACATTTCTACAAATAATAATCACATCAATATCATGCTTTGTTTTTATCAGGGCATCTTGGTTGCCTCATCATAAATCCTGTTTACAATTCTTATTTAAATTTGTTTTCCCTACAATGTTCAAAACATTTTTACTGGTTAAGATTTTCTCAAGGTTAATTATATTTAAGTATTTAAATCTATTTTCCTCATACAGGCCATCCCAACACTTTTACAATTCTTATGTCTTAAAAAGTAAAAAAAAAGACAAAAACAAACCAAAAAGAAAAAAATAGAAGAGAGAAAAGAATAAAAAAATAAAATGCTACCTAAAATACATATCCCTCTTAAACTAATATTTATTTCCAAACTTTTTCTGTTCTCTTTACCAATAATTAAACATATGTTTAATCTTTAGATGTTCCATTTAATAAATCCAATCATCTAATCTTTTAACTCTATTCAAAACATTTTTTCAATTATCCGTTGGAATTTTCTTAAAGTCAATTACATTTAAATATCTAAAACATTTCCTTTATATTGACCATCCCAAATATTTTTATATTTCTGATATCAAAAAACAAAGTAAAAAAAGAGAAAAGAAAGAATACTATATTACTTGGGGAGTTCATCCCTTTTAAACTAAGATTTTCTATTTCTTCAACCATATTCAAACAAGTGTTTAATTTTTAAATATTTCCTCTGATATATCCCACCATCTAATTCCTCAATTCTCACTTTAGCCCTCTTCTTTTGCCAAACATCTTTCCCAATCAATATATGAATCAAAGATTCTTTCCATAATCCTGGAAATGTTGTTGTAGATATAAGAGGTAAATCAAACAACATGTCTTTGTAAAAATTTGCCCCTTCATGTTCAGTGAAGATCCTGTCTTTTCTTTCTCTCTTAGTTTCTCTCATCATCCCTTGTCTCCCCATTTCTTTGGTACTACTGACTGCTCTGCAATCCATTTTGTCAAATCTTTTTTCTTATCCTAAGATTTATTTTGTGGTCTTAGAGTACAAGTTATCTTTTCTGTGTCCAATGTTTCTTGTAAGTCCTTCTCCACTTGAGTCAAGTCATACTTCCTTATATTATTAGGTTTCATCTTTAGATCTCTTTCCTCCAATTTATATTCAGTTTATCTTTATCTGCTCCCTCTCCATTATTATCCTCTGAGAGTTTTTTGCCATGAAGTCAAAGTGGAGATGGATTCATTTATACTTTCAAAATAATTTTTAATTTTCTTGTGATTTAAGATCATTGTTGATTGAATTAGTTACAATATCTCATACATTTCCTCCTGGAAAGTATTTGTTTTTTTCTTGATACATTCTTTCTGCAGATCTCTGATTTTCCATAATAGCCAAAAATCAAGGTTTTCCTTTCTCTGCAAAAAGCTTTAGAGTCACAGTTAAGTTAATATTTGTAATCCAGAAAGGTCTGATTTTTTTTAAAAAAAGTTTATAGTTCCCATTTTGTATGTAGCTCAGAGTATTTTCTTTTTTTGTCACAGCTGTTCTCTATTATTAGAACTTTGAAGGTCATAAGAACAGATTAACTTTTCTCGGGCTTTAGTCTTGTATTAGAGCAACTGTAGTTGTAATTTTCATCCACCAATAGATGTCAGCTCCAGTTCATTTTTTTCTGTTTTCAAAATAAAGAGTTATCTTCTATTTTCATAGTTTAAAATGAAGACCTTAAGAGATTTTAGACAAATAACAAACTTATCCCAATTTAGGTCTTATATTCATTTCATTTCAGTATATTTCTCCCCCATAAAATGTTTAATTTTCTGCTTCCAACTGCAGAAGGGTGGAGCAAAGGTCCCCTTCCTCACTTTCGAATTTTTTTTTCTTCTTGGTGTTTCCCCCCCAAGAAATTAGTTAATATGTAAAATAGAGAAAATTGACGTTCTTACCCAGATCCAAGCACATTGTTTACAATCAGTTTAAAATAGTGCTTTTGTGCTTTGGTTGCTTGTATCTTGTGCTAGACTCTGAAGTAGGCTAGCCTTTCTCCTGTTGGTTTCTGGAAGGCTTTTCCCAGAGTGATCGGGTCAACCATCATCTGTCTGTGGTCCACAGGACTTCCTTCCTTCTTTGCTGCCTCTTCAAGGTGACTTCTGGCCCATTTAGGGTCCCCTAACAGGCAGAAAATCAGCCGTAGGGTGCAATGCCATGCAATCTCTCTGTTGCTGTGCTACTGCACAAAACCAGAAGCCTGAATTATATGACTTTTAAATAGAGTGAGCCCTGTGGAATTCCTATTCATTTCAAAGGGCTCTGTTTTACCAAATGTTCTTCTATAGATCAACAGGTGTGTAATCCACTTCTTTTGTTTCAAATGCACTTCCCAGCCAAAAGATTAATAATCTCATTTTCACAAATGAAAATTTAGTACAATAGTAACTTATTAACATACTAATACAATTAATCTATATTGTTTCTTTAACAAATATGTAAGTAAGTAAAATGTGCAATACAAAATTGAATTTTGAAAGTACTAGAATGAGTACGAGTATTAGACTGATTTTGTTAATTTTGTGAAGAAGCCTACCACATAATCTTTTGCATTCTCCAAAGCTCCACTGGATATTAAACAGTATCTTCAGGAGCAAATTTTCTCTGATAAATGTATATTTTATGATTGGCCATTCTCATATGGCAGTCACTCTGTTAAGAGGCAAATCTCTCATAGCAGCCATTTTGATTGTTCAAGATTTATCATATTAGGAAAACAATATGTTAACATTACATTAATTGTATAGCATGTAGCTCTTCTTCACACTGTCAGAATCCATTCCTATTTCATTTCTATCTATCCCCTCTGACCCAAAATCAAATCTCACCTTTTCTTGGGTTCTGACATACTCCCAAGGGGGAGAGGGGGATGTGGAATGGGGATGGGGATTGGCCTGGAGGACTATGGGGTGGAGTCTTGCTTTGGGATACCTTAATCTATCATTCTGCAAGGGAAATCTCAGATCCTGACTATTATGCCTGCTATCAACTACTCTTAATAAAAATTCCTGTTGGAAGAAATCGCTTCCAAGAGTTCTGCTTTCTTAAAATGTGGAATTGAAGTGGTCCTGACATTAGACAGGATCTGCAGTAATAGTCAAGCTGGAAGGAAGACCCTTACTGAGTGGACTTTGCAAAAACCTATAATGTTGGACGACAGGGCAGTGAAGGAAGAACCCACTGTGAAGGGGGAGCCCTCCCTTTGGCTGGGACTCTTTCAGCTGTCCAGATCCAAGATGTCCTACTCCTTAGAAGAAGAAGGAGTGGAAACGTGTAGCCACAAACCTCAGTGGTCAATAGGTGTTAGAAAGAAAGATGAGTGAAAGAAGAAATCGAGAAAGGTGACCCTGAGACAAGACAGCCACCAACCCCAATGGAAGTAAGAAATGGAGAAATCCTTCACCTTAGCAAAGAGGAAAGAGATCACGTGCAGCACTCGAACTGGATCTTAGAGAAAGTTATTGACCTGATGAAAAGAACCCTCGGCTCTCTTGGGGATGAAAAACCTGAACCCCCCCCAGCTGCACTAACATCTTGGGCTGCAGCCAGAGTGGCACTGAGGGGGAATCAGAAGCTGAAGTCCCATGGACATCTGCCGAGACCACCAAGACAGTAGCTACCACTTCAGCAGTCCCCACTCCCTGCCAACCTGTAGCTGCTGATCAGGATGGGAGATAACACAGTTGACGGCAAAGGTACCGATCCATCCAAACATTCCCACCTCTGGACATGAAATGAAGGGGAGGGTTGCAATGCATGGGGTTTTTCCTAACCCAAGTCCTCAGCTACATGGAAGAATATGGATGAGCCATCCCCAGTGACAAAGCCCATATCTGTATCGTGCAATCTGCTCTGGATGGGGTGGCCACAGATTGGATGGTGAACCTGCATGATTCCAATGCCTCAGAACTCCACAACTTCAACCATTTCATGTCTTCACTGAGAAGGCAATTTGAAGAATCCCTGGCTGACTGAAATGCCTGTGAGATGATCAAAACAGTGAGGCAATGCAGATGCCAGGTAGCCAAATATACGCAAGAATTCTGGGCCATCGCCAAAAAGCTGAGCTGGCCGGAAGACATTCTCCTTAGCCACTTCAAAGATGGCCTAAACTATGACCTCTATGATACTAGCCTGCCCTGAGGGGGACCCATGCCAACTAGACGAATGGTACGTCCTGGCGGAGGAAGCAGAGATCCACCTACTAAAGAGGCACCACCAAGGAAAACCGTGGAGCCGCTCACCCCCTGAGCCATTGCACAAACCAGCAAAATCACCAACCGTGGCCAAGAAGTCAACAGGCTGTTTCAAATGTGGGAAACAGGGGCATCACGCCATAGAGTGCTGCTCGAAAATCCCTCAATGTAACCCAGATTGATCACCAGCCAGAAAGTCAGAGAAGTCCCCAGCCAAGCCACAAGAAGCAGCCATGAAGGCAAGAGAGGCTATAGAGTCCCCACCATCTGCCATGCATGGGTAGGAAACTCCGGCCTACACCAAGGGACGGTGGATGCCTCAGACAATGACTTGAAGGGCAAACCCCTGGTAAGTGGACCCATCACGCCCATCCTCAAGACAGTGACTATATTAGCCTTCTTCATGCCCAAAGCTGTCAAAGTGAAAGCCCTAATAAACTCTGGCTGCACCTGCTGCCTCATTAGCCCAACGCTAGTAGGGAACCTGGGCATCTCAGTGAGGAGGCTGAAACAGCTGATCTCATTCAGCCAGTTAGATGGGTCCATAGTGTGGGGGGGATACCAGCTACCCTAGCTACTTTACCAATCCACCTATCTCTGGGGGACCACGAGGAAGACATATTTTAGTGACTCCAGGCATAGAATGCCCAGTGATTCAAGGGCTGGCGTGGCTAAAGAAATGGAACCCCTTGGTAGATTGGAGGATGGCAGAGCTCAAATTCCCAAAAGGAGATCATGTGAACTCAACACCCCAAGGATTGGAGAAAGCCCAGGATTGGATAAAGCATCAGTGGGAAAGGAAAAGGGGTTACCCAAAATACCAGAGGAATACTGAGACCTTGCTGACGTTTTCAGTGAGGAACGGGCAGATGAGCTCCCTCCTCACTGGCCCACAGACTGTGCCATAGAAATAAAACCTGGGGCAAAACTCCTGAAGCCCAGAATGTACTCCATGAGTCCTAAAGAGAAGGAGGAAATGGAAAGATTCATAAACAAAAAGCTAGAAAGGGCATTTATCGAATCTGCCAAGCCCAAAGTAGCTGCCCCAGTCCTCTTTAGAGAGAAGAAGGATGGCACTTTGTGCTTGTCCATGGATTACCATGCCCTGAATTCAATCAGTGAAAGTAATTTCACTGTATTTCCTACCTCTCATGAAGGACATGAAACTAGACACCAAACTAGACCTAAGGGTAGTGTAGTACTGTGTTAGGATTAAGGAAGGGGATGAATGGAAAACCACATTTAATTGTCCAATGGGGTGCTACCAGTTCAAAGTGTTGCCATTTGGACTACAAGGGGCCCCTGCAGTATTTATGCAATTAATCAACGAGGTGCTAAGGGAGCACCTATTAAAGGGGGTCCTGGTTTATTTAGATGACATCCTTATCTTCACTGAGTCCAAAGAAGAGCATGTCAACCTAGTCAGAGCAGTTTTAAAGAAACTACAAGCTGCCCACCTATATGCCAAACTATCAAAATGTGAATACCATCAGAAAAGTATAGACTACCTTGGTTATTGCATATCTCCACAGGGCATCAAAATGGACCCTGAGAAGGTCAGGGCAGTGCTAGAATGGGCACCACCTCACATAGGGAAACAATTACAAAGTTTCCTGGGTTTTGCAAACTTTTACCACCAGTTCATCCCTTTGTTCACCCAAATAGCCCTGCCCCTTACAAACTTGTTAAAAACAAGGTGAGAAACCTCAGTGAAACCCAGCCAGCCACTGAAATGGATAATGGAATGCCAAGCAGCATTTGAGAGGTTAAAGACTCTTTTCTGCTGAACCCATAGTGAGGCACCCAGACACGCATAAACCCTTCATAATACAGGTGGATGCAAGCGATGTGGCAGTGGGGGCTGTACTATTACAAGAAAACAATGAAGGGGCACTGCAACCATGTGCATATACATCCAGGAAACTCACTGAGATGGAAAAATGCTGGGCTGTGTGGGAAAAGGAAGCGTATGCTGTAATATGGTCATTACTCATGTGGCACCATTTCCTTGAAGGGAATAAAATCCATTTTCAGGTCTGGATGGACCACAAAAACTTGGAAGCACTAAAAACACACAGGAAGCTCACCCCTAAGCAAGCCCACTGGTCCCAGGACTTTCACCAATTCTGTTTTACGCTCAAACACTTGCTGAGGGGAAAGAACTTCCTGGCAGATGCACTGTCTTGCATGCCCCAATAACAGCACGCGAGCCACCAGTTCTAAAACACTCATGCCCGAACCACAACTGGCAGCACCAGTAACCACCATTGCCCAAGCTAAAATACAACTGTAGTCAGTAGCCAAACTGGAATCGAATTCCAGAAAACTTTAGAAACAGATGAATGGTTCCAGAAAAATAAACACATGTTAATGATCAAGGATGGACTGCCATGGGTGGGGGAGAAGTTATATATATCAACCATCCAGAGGGTCTCCTGCATGCAGCTGTTCCATGATACAAAATCAGCAGGGCATTTTGGATTTGTAAAAACATTGCATTTAATTAAAAGACAATTTTGGTGGCCATCCAGGAAAAAGGACATAGAAAGCTACGTGGCCAGCTGCCCAACTTGCGCAGCTGCTAAGAGGTTGCAAGGGAAATTGCCCGGACTGCTACAATCAGTGGTGAATCCCTCGGCACCCTGGAAAGAAATATCCATGGATTTTATAGTGGAGTTACCAGAAAGCAATGGAAACACTGTCATCTGAGTGGTTACGGACCTGTTTTCAAAACAAGTGCACTTTATCCCTTGCCAAAAGATACCCACTGCAAAAACCTTAATGAAACTATTCGTGCAGCACATCTACAGGCTGCATGGGGCACCCCAACGCATCATATCAGATAGGGGAGTGCAATTCACATCAGAATTTTGGAAAGAATTTTTATCCCTCTTAGGAACCACTCAGGGACTGTCATCTAGTCATCATCCTCAGTCCAATGGATCAATGGAATGTTCAAACTCAGTACTTGAGCAATACCTAGGGTGCTTTATTAATTTCCAGCAAACGAATTGGATGGACCTACTTTTGCAGAAGTTGCTTACAATAACGCAGTCCACTCCAGCACATGCTACACTCCCTTTCAAGTAGCCATGGGCCAAAGTTTCAACCCTATGCTAGAACTAACCCCAAACGAACCAGCAATCCCATCACTGAAAGAATGGATATCCCAATTACAAAACACCTGGCCAGTGGTTAGGAAAGGCTTAGATGAAGCTAGACAAGCACACAAAGCACAAATGGATAAAAAAGAGTTGAATCTAAACCATTCACTGTAGGAAAAATGGTATATTTGTCTACAAAATACCTAAAATCCATACAGCCCTGTCAAAAACTTGGTTCAAAATATATAGGACCTTTTCCAATTAAAAGAATTATAAACCCAGTAACAGTAGAATTAGAACTACCCAAGAACCTCAGGTAAATTACATTGAGAAAAATGTTTCTCATTTCTTTCCTGTTACCTTTATGAAATCATCATTGTACAGATGTTAACATAGGAAATAGATTATTTTGTTATCTAATTTTACCTTCCAAAAGACAGAAGCAGATGAAAAATTTGAGGTTCTTTCCTGTTGGCTTTTTTGAATTAGCTGCTTTAGATTCTAAAAGTTTAGTTCCTAAAGAAGTAACCCTGTAAATAATTTTAATGTCCTCCTCTAGTGCAGGGGTAGGCAACCTTGGCTCTTTTATGACTCATGGACTTCAACTCCCAGAATTCCTGAGCCAGCCTGGCTCAGCTTGGAAACCTCTCCCTTTCCCCTCAGCATGGCTGGCTCAGGATTTCCGGGAGTTGAAGTCCACGAATCATAAAAAAGATCCAAGATTGCCTAGCCCTGCAATAGGCTTAGGAAAGCCAATAGAGGGAGCTTCTTCTTTTTTTGCAAAAAAAGGTGCCGGAACGCTGTTCTGAGTGTTCTATGAGAAAAAAAGCCCTGCATTTACCCCACACACAAAGACTTTGACACACTTACACACACAAAGACAAGGAAAAGACAACAGAAAAGGGAAACAGAACCTGATTGCTTCTTCCAAGCAGTGAGTACAGGCCTCTCCTACAACTGGGCTTTGCCTACAGGCCCTTACCAGCTGGTTGCCCAAATCAGATTCTCTCACTCATTTTTCCATTCCATTTTCACACAGCCTCTCCCTTTTCCCTAACAAAAGGTCTTGCACTCTGGCCAAACACCCATGCTTTCCAGAGTCTGTTGGTGAACAGATCTTTTGGTGGTTAGGAAAGGGAAGCAAGATCCAACTGTGATTGGGAAAAGGGTCTTCTCATTTACACACAGAGACATACACAAATTTCTCTTACTCCCCTGGGCTTTAAAGTTAAAATTTAGAGGTACTCACCTTTTTTCCAAAGCAGTCCTTGAGCTCAAACTCAAAATTCCCTTTACTACCCTGGCTCCAAATGGGCAGGGTCTGGGAAACCCATCCAAATACACAAGGGGTCTGCTGCCAGCAAGATGGGGTTTGCCAATCCCAGTCCATTTGTGAGGTTAGCTTGAAGTCCCATCTGGGGTGCCAAATTATTGAAAGAAAAATCTTCATCAGGGTCCAGTCCAAGCTGGGAATAAACAAAATGGAGACTGCTTTAGAAAGAAGGTTGCAGTTTATTGAAGAGCAGAGCCAGACAGAAACGTGGTTCTGGGAAAGCTGACTGCATGTTGCTGTGACTGGTGGGTTTTTATACCTTCTTGGGCTTTTGAGGTTGTTTCCTGTTCCTGTGACATGAACTTTGACCTGAGGTTTAGTGTGTCTCTTTGGTATTCTGATGGTGGGTCTGTAGAATTTATGGGTCTTTGTTTTATTGATTTTTAACATACACCTTAAGATTTGGTAAACATCATGTTGTCTGGGTTAGTATTTAATAAACAATCAATAACAATTAATTTATATAATTCTATAGTCCATATAATAACTTTACTTGATTTCCTCTTCTTCCAATAATATACTCTTTAGCCAACCTTAAATTAATACAGTTCTTTTTTAAATAAATGACAATTAATATAAACATTTTTTCTCATGTTTCTGCAAATAATAACCACATCAGTATAAAGCTTCTTTTTATTGATCATCTTGATTGCCTCATCATAAATCCTGTTTGCATTCTTATTTAAATTTGTTTTCCCTACAGTATTCAACAAATTCTTACTGGTTAAGATTTTCTCAAAATTAGTTACACTTAAATATTTAAATCTTTTTCTCATATAAGCCATCACATTTTTACATTTCTCATATCTTAAAAGAAAATAAGAGCAAAAATAAAAAACAAAGAAAACAATTCTTTTATATAAACCATCACAACATATTTCTCATGTCAAAAAAAAAACACCAAACACAAAGAAAAAGAAAAAGAAAAGAAGGCATACTATATTACTTTAGGGGCTTGTCCCTCTTAAACTAATCTACATTTATATTCAAAATCTTTCTATTTCTTTAACCATATTCAAACAAATGTTTAATTTTTAAATACTGCTTCTGGTTATTCCCATCATCTAATTTCTTAATTCTCACTTCAGCCTCTTTTTTTTTGCCCAACATCTTTCTGTTCAATATGCTTGATGAGTCAAAGAGTCTTTCCATAATCGTATCAATGTTGTTGCAGGTACAAAAGGCAAAACAGGTAAGATATTTTTTATAGGAAGGTTTAGCCCCTTCATATTCATTGAAAATCTTTTCCTTTTTGTCTTTCTTGATTTTATTTATTATTTTTTGTCTCTCAAGATCTCATAGTTCTCCTGGCAAAATCCATTTTACCAAATCTTTTTTTCTTATCCTCAAACCTATTTTGTAATCTTAAAGTGTAGTTTGTCTTTTCCATTTCCAGAGTTCCCTGTAATTTTTTTTTACATCTGGGTTAAGTCATATAGATGATGGGAATAACCAGAAGCAGTATTTAAAAATTAAATTAAACAATTAAACATTTGTTTGAATATGGTTAAAGAAATAGAAAGATTTTGAATATAAATGTAGATTAGTTTAAGAGGGACAAGCCCCTAAAGTAATATAGTATGCCTTCTTTTCTTTTTCTTTGTGTTTGGTGTTTTTTTTTTAATGGTACCGCCCCAGACGCTTAATGGATCCCCAGAGGTTCCAGGCGGCACTGGGGTCCCCACCTGCCTCCCTTGCTCACAGCTCGGCAGACGCCTTAGTGGAAGCCTGGGAAAGGGCAGCCACTGAGGCTCTTGACCGAGTTGTACCCCTGCGGCCCCTGACCCGGTGCAGATCCCGTCGAGCGCCATGGTTCTCCGCGGAGCTCAGGGAGATGAAGCGTCGTAGACGGGGCCTAGAGAGCGGTTGGAGATCCAGCCGATCCGAATCCGACCGATTGCGACTAAGAACCTATACTAGGTCTTATCTCGCTGCGATAAGGGAGGCGAGGTCTAACCACTTCGCCACCCTTATCGCGTCCGCAGATAATCGCCCGGCCGCCCTGTTTAGGGTGACTCACTCCCTCCTGAATCAAGAGGTGAGGGAGGAACCCTTGCAGGGTCGTGCCGAGGAGTTTAACAATTATCTGTCGGACAAAATCGCTCGGATTCGGATCGGTCTGGGCTCTGACTGGGCAGAGTCTGTCGAGCAGGACGCGGGCGGTCTTGTCGATATTACCTGGGAGGAGTTTGATTCTGTGACTCCGGAGGAAGTGGACAGGATCATGGGGAGGCTGAGCACCACCACATGTTTATTGGACCTGTGCCCTTCCTGGCTGGTCTATGCAGCCCGGGAGAGGACACGCAGCTGGTTCCAGGCAGTTATATCGGCTTCTTTGAACGAGGGTAGCTTCTCCGCCGTCTTGAAAGAGGAGGTGGTGAGGCCTCTCCTCAAGAAGCCTGCCTTGGACCCAGCTGTATTGAACAACTTTCGTCCGGTCTCCAACCTTTGCTTTCTTGCAAAGGTTGTTGAGAGTGTAGTGGCGCATCAGCTCCCTCTCGTCCTGGATGAAGCGGATTATCTAGACCCGTGCCAATCGGGTTTCAGGCCCGGGTACAGCACGGAGACGGCATTGGTCACTCTGGTGAATGATCTCTGGAGGGCCTGGGACAGGGGATATTCCTCTGTCCTAGTCCTATTAGACCTCTCGGTGGCTTTCGATACCATTGACCATGGTATCCTGCTGCGGGGTCTCAGGGGACTGGGAGTGGGAGGCACAGTTCTTCAGTGGTTCTCCTCCTATCTCCTGGGACGTTCACAGTCGGTGTTGGCAGGGGGGCAGAGGTCGACCCCAAGGTCTCTCGTTTGTGGAGTTCCTCAGGGGTCGGTCCTCTCACCTCTCCTATTTAACATCTACATGAAACCGCTGGGTGAGATCATTCGTGGTTTTGGAGTTGGGTATCATCAGTACGCTGATGATACCCAGCTTTTCATTTTGACCCCAAACCACCCCAGTGATGCCCTCGACGTGATGTCCCGTTGCCTGGAGGCGGTTTGGGTCTGGATGGGGAGGAACAGACTTCAGCTCAACCCTGACAAGACTGAGTGGCTGTGCATTCCGGCATCCCAGGATATTCAGAATATTCCACCTCTTTCCATGGGGGGTGAGCTTTTACCCCCCATAGATAGGGCTCGCAACTTGGGAGTCCTCCTAGATTCGCGGCTTACTCTGGAAGATCATATAGTAGCTGTGACTAGGGGGGCTTTTGCCCAGGTTCGCCTGGTGCGCCAGTTGCGGCCTTATCTGGACCGAGATGCCCTGTGTACGGTCACTCATGCGCTCGTGACCTCTCGTCTGGACTACTGCAATGCTCTCTACATGGGGCTTCCCTTGAAGACCACTCGGAGGCTCCAGCTGGTACAGAATGCAGCCATGAGAGTTGTCCTGGGAGTCTCCCGGTACTCCTATGTTACACCTTTGCTCCGCGAGCTGCATTGGTTACCAGTTGTCTTCCGGGTGAGATTCAAGGTTCTGGTAATGGTCTTTAAGGCCCTACATGGCATGGGTCCGGAATACCTCGGGGATCACCTGCTGCTGCGTCAACTTCCCTCCGCCCTGTGCGTTCCCACAGAGAGGGCCTCCTCAGGGTGCCTCCGGTCAGAGAATGTCGGCTGGTGGCCCCCAGGGGGAGGGCCTTCTCTGTGGGTGCTCCAGCTTTATGGAATCAGTTGCCGGTTGAGCTCCGGATGGCACCTGATCTTCGCTCCTTCCGATGCGGTCTGAAGACCCATCTATTTGAACAAGCCGGCCTGGCCTGATGGGGGATGTGTTGGGGTTTTAATGGGAATTTTTATATTATTATTGATTGTTTTAGCTGGGCTACTATTTAATTCTTTTTAATTTTTGTATTCTGTATTTTTATATATGCCCTGTTCACCGCCCTGAGTCCTTCGGGAGAAGGGCGGTATACAAATATAATAAAATGAAATGAAATGAAATGAAACAGCTGATGTTCAGAAAATAGTGACACATAGGGGAGCTTTCAGAGATAACTGTTTGCAGTTTGGCATCTCTGTAGCTCCAGGGATTTTTCAAGAAGTGATGGAGAGGACTCTGAAGGGCATACCTGGTGTATGTCCTTATTTCAACGATGTTCTTATTGCTGGAGAATCTGAAGAGATCTTGGCTGACAGGCTGCAGGCTGTTATAAGCAGGTTTTGTTCTGCTGGGCTCAAACTTAAAAAAAGTAAGTGCAGTATTGAAGTGGCATCCACTGAATTTTTAGGGTTCAGGATTGATGCCAAAGGAATTCACCCTACTGACTCCAAGGTAAAAGCAATCAAATTGGCTCCAACCCCAACTAATTAGGCTGAATTGCAAGCTTTCCTGGGGTTACTTAATTTCTATCATGCATTTTTGCCCCACAAAGCAGCAATTGCAGAGCCTTTACACAGATTGTTAGATAAGAAAACCCCATGTCCGGATTGGCAGGGTAGTCCTTGGTGGGAAATCCAGATAAGGGGATTGGTTCCAGGTATACCTGGCTAGGTATATAAGTGGGGCTAATAGCCCTTTGTCTCCAGTCTGTGCTAACATCAATAAAGAACTGTTATGCTGAACCCTGTTGTCCGGAGTCATCCACACGGTCCAGAACCCACTACACAATAAAATCCATCATATTTGTTTCCTAGAATGTACTTGAGCCTCACAAAAACTCCACTGGCATCCTCAGAAAAGCCATGTTTTTATACATCCCCACCTGACCAGAAAAAATAAGACAAAAAGTGGGGAAATAGAGAGGGGTGGTATCAGTGGTGGGATTCAAATATGTGAACAACCGGTTCTCTGTGTGGATGCCGCTTCCAGAAGCCCATTCTGGGCCTGGGCAACAAAAAATAATTACCAGCTCTGCCGAAGTGGTGCGAACTGGCTGAATTCCACCATTGGTTGGTATCAATATGGCCATTTTGTTTTTTGACTTAGCCATGTAACCATCACAGTTATTCTGTGAAAAGAAGCCAACCTACTATTCATTTTGCAAGATGGCCTCATGAGATCATATTCAAATTCTGAAGTGCCTGCTGATTCCACAAACTTGCATGCCCCATTTAAAGACCAAAATGAATAAAGGAACTAATTCCTACAACTGCAATATGCACACAAAGCCCACTTAAACAATGTGGTACTGTGCACATAATATTTTCAATGGCTGTAAGCCAAAAAGTTAATACAAGATGTCATTCATCTAAGCCTGGGCTTAGTGTAGGTTCATTTTCTGGTTTTTTTATTTTCTCTCCACTTTCTTCCCTCCCTCCCTTCTTCCACACACACAGAAGAAAAGAAAAACCTGGATGCTGCAGGAGAAAATGTGTTCAGATCAATAATAGTGCAGCAAATTGGTTTTCTATATAAAAAGATAGAACAAAGATTTTGTTTTAAATTAAATTCTCTGCATGGCAGAAGTTAAAATACAATTATTGGGCATGAAATTGAAATAACATTTTGTACACAATGTTTATGATTGAAAAAATATGTTAAGATACATATGTTAAAAGAATTAAATTAAAGAGAAAGCATTGTTTTTGTACATTAACATCATGTACTGAAAATACACCATTGTCTTTTTTGTCAGTTCAAATTATTATTATTTTTAAAACCCTAGTTTCTGAAAAGAACAGTATATTGTTTCATGGCAGTGAATTTTCATACAAGCATTGTATAGAGTGTTACAGATAATTTTATTTGCACAAGTTACATTCGCAAATATACAATGATTACAATTTCAGGCAGTTCAGAAGAAAGTATATTAAAAAAAACCTTGAGGGTTTTTTAAAATTCAGAACTGTCATAGATAAACCTTCATCTGAAACAGGTGAACAATAAATGCAATTCTTAAAGTATAACAATGTTTTATTACAGTAAGTTATTGCTTAACAGTAAGATTTGTGCTGAGTTGCAAAATGTTTAATGTATAAAGTTTGTTTAATGCCTTCATTATATGATTTGCTTCATCAGCAAAGTTATTCCAAGATGATTATCCCATATCTGTATTATTACAATTCTAGAGAATCCAGTATTTTGCCATCTATTCAATATTGTTCCATAGGGCAAGCTTGTGAAGTTTAACACAAATGAATAAGGAATGTTGTTATAAACAGCTAAAAGTTGAGCCCCCTAAAAAGCATTCTGAGTTCTCTTGGCAAGTGGTTACATTTATGATAGATTTTGAACACTTAGTGGAATATCTTCAGTTCCTAAATGTTTTTTTACATTTCAGTTGGTTCATGATGGTTTCTTCTATATCACCTGCCACTACCACCTGCCACCTGCCACTGAAACAATGTAGAACTGCCCCTACATACTTTCTATCCAATAGATGTAAACTGAGTTGTGAGAGAGGAACTAGCCCAGGGGTCAGCAACCTGAAACAGTGAAAGAGCCACTCAGAACCGGTTCCCTCACAAAAGGAAAAACTGGGAGCCTCAAAAAATGTGTGTGCATGCGCGTACATGCGTGCATGCGCAGAACAGGGTTTGACTGAAGAGTGGAGCCAAGGCGAGATATGCACCTACCCTGCATATTTGAATTGATTGGTTGAAATTTTTTAGTCCCACCTTTTTTTTTGGGACTGCACATGGCAGAGGACTGGGAGCCGCAGGAGATGGCTGAAAGAGCCGCATGCGGTTCCGGAGCCGCGGGTTGCAGACCTGTGAACTAGCCTAAAGTCACCAATGGCTAAGGTTGGACTAGTAGCTACCAGTCTTATATACCGGGGCTTTTCAACTGGTGGTACGCATACCACTGGTGGTATGTCAGCACCTGGTAGGTGGTATGCATACGACGGGTTGAAAAGGACTGTAAAATAAAGTGTAAAAAAAGTGTAAAAGTGGATGAGGTGAAGGAGTGGCAGCACCGCACAAGCCTCTTGGAGAGTCAGCTGCAGCCGCGTGAGGTATCGCCGGGACTCTTCTGAGAGCCCAGGATCAACACGCAAAGCTCCAGCTGATTGGCGGCAGCCTTAGGGGTAGCAGGCAGCCGCACGCAGTCTTAGGGCAGAGATTCAGCTGCAGCTGTGTGAGGTTTGCCTGGTTCTGCTGAGAGCCCAGGATTGGCACATGCAGCTCCAGATGATTGGCGGCGGGTCTAGGATCTTTTGCCTCCCACCCTTGGCCATGCCTCTGCCCATTTGTCTCCAGCATTCCCCCTTGGAGCATCGTGTAATTGCCAATAGGTGATTGCAGGGGCTTTGGGTGGTGGTGGTGTGGCTTCTGCAGTTGAAGTGGGGGCATGGGGGGCATGTTGGGGTGCTAGTTGGTTATCCCCCCCAAAGATTCCCTAATGTTAAAACAGCACTTGGGTGGAAGCAGTTGCCCAGCACAAGGGGCTCAGGATAAAGAGATGCCGGCAATGCTAATTCCCAAGAATGAGGGGCACAAAGGCAGCTACAAGCAGGGAAGGCATGGAGGGAGGGAGGGGCAAAGAAATGAAATCAAACTTAATTGGCAGGGAGCATAATAACCTTGCCCCTACTCTGCAGAGGGCAGATCCCCATCATCCCTAGCCCAGCAGGGGTCCTCCTGCTGCACTGTTGCAGACAAAGGGGGGTTCTGGTGAGGTGGAGGAGGTGGAGGAAGAGGGTTTAAGCAAGCTTAGCAACTGGAGTGGAGATCCCCCCCCCACAAACAAATGTGCTTCATGGGTAACCTCCCAGCACAACAGAAGTGACCAAAACCTGCTGCATCCACCCAACAGATGGGGGGAGGAAAAAAAAACCAAACAACCCCCCCACTGCCAATCCCCAACAGAAATGCTTATGAGAATGAAAACCTCAGACAAGGGGAAGAGCACGGCTGGGTGGACAAGTGGGTGTCTTGCTCAGCTGTGGTTTGGAGGGGGAAAGGGGGCAGCTTCACCCCCTCCCCCAAATTCTGCCCTTGTCAGGATCCATTTATATCATATTCATAAATGGAATGTTTCAAACATTATTCCATGGATTCTGCCATCTCCCGAAGAGAAGAGAATAGATGTGTATTGAACTGGCAATAGGTATTTCAAAGGAAAGGAGAAGCCATTTGAACTGGGGAAACAAAAGGGGGGGCTAGCATCTGGTTTTTGTCATGGAAGACAGCAATAAACATGAAGGGTCCTAAGTTCCTTTTTCCCACGAGATGGATGATACGAGAGAAAGGATGGGGGACTGACCAAATGGGGGTTAAGGGGGGGTTAAACCGGGAGCTCTTTATAAGGGTTTACTTTGTGGAATAATATTAAGTCCTGTCTCGTTCCTACAACCAAGCATGTCATAGTAAAGATTCTTTTTGGAATAGATTTGACTCCAAGAATTTTGTCTTCCTAAGACGTGGTTTGGGGTGGGTCCTGACATTAGACAGGACTTGCACTGAAAGTCAACCTGGGAAGAGGAACCTTACCGGGGGACTTTGCAAATAAATATGATGTCTGACGATGAAGCAAGAAGGGAGGGAAGCCCCACAGAGAAGGAGCCTTCCTCCCAGCCGAATTCCCAGAAACATTGGGAAGCTGAAGCG
Source organism: Vipera ursinii (assembly GCF_947247035.1). Taxonomy (NCBI): domain Eukaryota; kingdom Metazoa; phylum Chordata; class Lepidosauria; order Squamata; family Viperidae; genus Vipera; species Vipera ursinii. The sequence continues at coordinate 39,265,889 of NC_139515.1, forward strand.
TCATATTCCTCCTGGGAGGAAACAGCAGAGCAGCACGAATGAAAACCCCGGTGGTCGATGGGCGTTGAAAGGAAAAGTGAGTGGGAAAAGGCTTCGGGAGAAGTGACCCTGAGATGGAGTGACCACCAACCGGAATGGAAACAAGAGATGGAGAACTCCCTTCACACCAGTGAGGAAGAGCGGATTCTGGAAAAAGCTATTGACTTGATGAAAACAACCCTGAGCTCACTAAGGGAGGAGAGAGCTGGAAACCACAACCGACACAACACCTGGGGTTGCAACTGGAGGGGTAACAGAAGGGATCCAACACCTGAAACCCCAGGGCCGTCCAATGGAACAGGAGCCACTGACTCAGTGGTACCCACCCCCCCCAGACCCCCAGACGGGGATCGAGATGAGGAGCGATACACTCTGCGGTGCAGACAACGCTCCAGCCAAAGATTCCCACCCCTGTTCAAGGGGGAGCCATCACGACTGGGATTTTTCCTAACCCAAGTCGTCAGCTACATGGAAGAGTACGGACGGGACATTCCCAGTGACAAAGCACGTATGCGAATTGTGCAATCTGCAATGGATGGGACGGCTGCAGACTGGGTGGTGAACCTGCATGACTCCAATGCGCCAGAACTCAATGACTTCAACCGATTCATGTCATCCTTGAGGCGACGATTCGAGGACCCTTTGGCTGACCGGAAGGCCCGGGAGAGAATTAAGACGGTGAGGCAGGGCAGGAGAACAGTGGCCGAATATGCCCAAGAATTCCGAGCCATCGCCAGCAAGCTAAACTGGCCAGAAGACATCCTCCTCAGCCATTTCAAAGACAGTCTAAACTACGACCTGTATGATGCTTGCCTGCCTCGGGGAGACCCCTGCCATCTCGATGACTGGTATGTCCTGGCAGAGGAAGTGGAAATAGACCTATTGAAGAGACAACGCAGAGGAAAACCATGGGGCCGCCCACCACTCGAGCAAACACGTGAGGGGGAAAACCCACCGGCCACGGCTAAAAAATCAAAGGGATGTTTCAATTGCGGGAGAGAGGGCCACCGTGCTGCAGAATGTCGTTCGAAAGCCCCTCCATGCAAAACAGAGGCACCATCTTCCAAAAAGCTGGGAAAGTCTCAAGGCAACCCAAAAGAATCTTCCATGAAGGGGACAGAGGCTGTAGAGTCCACAATTCCTGCCAAAACCTGGGATTGGACTCCGGCCTACACCGCAGGCGTGGTGGACACCTCAGAAGACAGCTCAAAGGGAGAACCTTTGGTAAGGGGACCTCTTCCACCCATACTTAAGACAGTGACTATATTAGCTTCCTCTGCACCAAAAGCCAATGAAATAAAAGCTCTGATAGACTCTGGCTGCATCCGCTGCCTCATCAGCCCAACACTAGTGGAGGAACTGAGCATCCCAGTGAGGAGGCTAAAACAACCAATCTCCTTCAGTCAATTAGATGGGTCTATAGCAGGGGGGGGACCAGCTACCCTAGCCACTCTACCAATCCACATGTCCCTGGGGTCCCATGAGGAGGACATAACGTTTATAGTGGCCCCAGGCATGAAATGCCCAATGATTTTAGGACCGGAATGGCTGAAGAAATGGAACCCCGGGATAAACTGGAGGACTGCAGAACTCAACTTCCCAAAAGGGGAACAGGAAAACGTAAAACCCCCAAACACCCCCCCAACCCAGAGGGAGGAGACAGCAGCAGTGGGGAAAGAGAAGGGGCTACCAGAGATACCGGAGGAATACAGGGACCTGGCTGAGGTTTTCAGTGAGGAAAGAGCAGATGAGCTTCCCCCCCACCGCCGCACAGACTGCACCATAGAATTCAAACCTGGGGCAAAACTCCCAAAACCCAGGATGTATGCCATGAGCCCAAGGGAAATGGCAGAAATGGAAAGATTCATAAAGAAAAACTTAGAAAGAGGATTTATTCAGCCCGCCAAACTCAAAGTAGCCGCCCCGGTTCTGTTCAGGGAGAAGAAGGATGGTTCTTTCCGCTTGTGCGTAGATTACCGGAACCTAAATACAATTAGTGAATGCAATCTGTACCCCCTTCCCCTAATGAAGGATGCGCTATCCCACCTATCGAAAGGAAAGATTTTTACCAAACTAGACCTGAGGGAAGCATACTACCGTATTAGGATTAAGGAAGGAGACGAATGGAAAACTGCATTCAACTGCCCAATGGGGTGCTATCAATTCAAAGTATTGCCATTCGGACTGCAAGGGGCCCCCACAGTCTTTATGCAATTAATTAATGACGTGCTGAGAGAGCACCTATATAAGGGGGTCCTGGTTTACCTCGATGACATCCTTATCTTCACAGAAACCAAAGAGGAACATATCAAACTAGTCAGAGCAGTCCTGAAGAAGTTGTGAGCTGCCCATTTATATGCTAAATTATCAAAGTGTGAATTCCATCAGGAAAACATCGACTACCTGGGATATTGCATATCCCCAGGGGGCATCGAAATGGACCCTAAGAAGGTCAGGGCAGTACTAGAGTGGGCACCCCCCCGCACATGGAAGCAATTGCAAAGTTTCCTAGGGTTTTCAAATTTGTACCGCCAATTCATCCCCACATTTGGCCAAATAGCAATGCCCCTCACAAATTTGTTGAAAACGAAGGGGGGGTCACCCGTGAAATCCAGCCAGCCTGTAAAGTGGACAATGGAATGTCAAGCAGCATTTGAGAGGCTAAAGAGACTCTTTTCTGTGGAACCTGTACTTAAACACCCAGATCCTAACAAACCTTTTGTAATACAGGCAGATGCGAGCGACGTAGCAGTCGGAGCCGTATTACTACAGGAAAATGATGAGAGGGCATTGCAACCTTGCACATATATATCCAGGAAACTTACAGAAACTGAACAACGATGGCCAATATGGGAGAAGGAAGCATTCTCATTAAGGTGGTCATTATTAACTTGGCGTCAATTTTTGGAAGGAAATAAAATACCTTTCCAGTTCTGGACTGACCACAAAAATTTAGAAGCACTAAAAACGCCCAGGAAACTCACTCCTAAGCAAGCCCGCTGGTCCCAACACTTTCACCGATTCAACTTCACTCTCAAACACTTGCCGGGGGGAAGAACTTCCTGGCTGATGCATTATCTCGCATGCCCCAATATAATAGCACATGGGTAACTGACTTTAAACCACTCGTACCAGAACAACAACTGGCAGCACCAGTCACCACCAGGGCACAAGTAAAAATGAAGCCAGAAGTGGATAGCCAAACCGGAATAGAATTCCGAAAGTCCTTGGAAGGGGACGAATGGTTCCAGAAAAATAGGCATGTGTGCACTATTAAAGATGGGTTACCTTGGGTGGGTGGGAAGCTATACATACCTGCCACCCAGAGGACCAATTTCTTGCAACTGTGCCATGATACAAAATCAGCAGGACACTTTGGCTTTGTAAAAACCTTACACTTAACTAAAAGACAATTTTGGTGGCCATCTATGAAAAAAGACATAGAAAGCTACATGGGCAGTTGTCAAATTTGTGCATTGGCCAAGAGGTTACAAGGGAAATCGCCAGGACTGTTACAACCAGTGGCGAATCCCTCAGCCCCATGGAAAGAAATAGCCATGGATTTTATTGTGGAACTACCAGAAAGCAACGGAAACACCGTTGTCTGGACTGTCACTGATCTGTTCTCTAAGCAAGTTCATTTCATACCTTGCCAAAAAATTCGAACTGCAAAAGCATTAGCAAAACTATTTGTACAACATATTTACAGATTGCATGGGGCACCACAACGCATCATATCTGACAGGGGGCTGCAATTTACCTCAGCATTCTGGAAGGAATTTTTATCTCTGTTAGGAACTACCCAAGGACTGACATCTAGTCATCATCCTCAGAGTAATGGGCAAGCAGAAAGGGCTAACTCTGTACTTGAGCAATATTTAAGATGTTATATAAGTTTCCAACAGTCAGACTGGTCGAATCTACTGCCTTTTGCAGAAGTGGCATATAACAACACAGTTCACTCCAGCACAGGTTACACTCCTTTTCAAGTAGCCACAGGCCAGAGCTTCAACCCCATACCTGATCTAACTCCAAAAGAACCGGTAATTCCAGAACTAAAGGAATGGATTGCTCAGTTACAATACATCTGGCCTATTGTCAGAAAAGCATTAACAGAGGCTAGATTAGCACACAAGACACAGGCAGACAAGAAAAGAGCCGATCCCACACTGTTCAAGGTGGGAGAGATGGTATATCTGTCTACAAAATACCTTAAGTCTCTCCAACCCTGTAAAAAACTAGGACAAAAATACATTGGACCTTTTCCAATTAAAAGAATCATAAACCCAGTAACAGTTGAATTAGAACTACCTAAAAATCTTAGACGAATACACCCAATCTTTCACTGCAGTCTAATAAAGAGAGAACAACAATCTCCCTTATGAACAAAAATTCCACCACCACCACCTCCCATCATAGTGGAAGGAGAACAACATTTTGAGGTGAAGGAAATTCTGGATTCCAGGAAACATCATGGAACAACTCAATATCTAGTGGCTTGGAAACACCTCCCCTCCTCAGAAAATGAATGGGTCAGCAAACACCACGTTAAAGCACCAAAGCTGCTTAAGAGATTTCATACAGAATATCCGAACAAACCGAGTTAACATTTTCATATGTTTTTTTCTTCTCTTTTCTTTTCTTCCCCTACAGATGGACACATCTTTTTTCTAAGGAGAGCGGACTGTCAGAATCCATTTATATCATATTCATAAATGGAATGTTTCAAACATTATTCCATGGATTCTGCCATCTCCCGAAGAGAAGAGAATAGATGTGTATTGAACCGGCAATAGGCATTTCAAAGGAAAGGAGAAGCCATTTGAACTGGGGAAACAAAAGGGGGGGCTAGCATCTGGTTTTTGTCACGGAAGACAGCAATAAACATGAAGGGTCCTAAGTTCCTTTTTCCCACGAGATGGATGATACGAGAGAAAGGATGGGGGACTGACCAAATGGGGGTTAAGGGGGGTTAAACCGGGAACTCTTTATAAGGGTTTACTTTGTGGAATAATATTAAGTCCTGTCTCGTTCCTACAACCAAGCATGTCATAGTAAAGATTCTTTTTGGAATAGATTTGACTCCAAGAATTTTGTCTTCCTAAGACGTGGTTTGGGGTGGGTCCTGACAGCCCTCTCATGAAAGCAGGATTAAAAACTCAAAAAAATGACAAGGAAAAAAAGGTTAAAACAGAAGAGTGTCTCGTGATGGTTTGCTTCCCCACTTCCTTCTAGCAGTTTAAATATATAAAGATCACAAAAGAAAAAACTTGCTTTTCTTTCATTGTAATTCAGAAGGGAGTATTTGGGGAGGGGGTTGTTTGTTTCAAAGGAAGGGAAAGAGGGGCTTTGGATCTGTGGGGGGGCACACAGGCGAATGGTGATGGCATGCAGCTTCTGGCATTGGGGGGGTGCAAGTCTTTTTAAAAGAGCTAAATGAGACAAAAAATAAAAAATCCCCCACTCCACCCCCATGAGCTGGATGCAGACATGATCTTTTTTTTTCTTGTTTAGAAGAAACACTCTTCTGTTTTAACCTTTATTCCTTGTCGTTTTTCAGAGTTTTCATCCTGATTTAGTGAGAGGCCAGCGTTTTGGGGGGGGGTGGAGCTGCCCCCTTTCCCCCTCCCCCAAGCCATAGCAAGACACCTGCCTACCCACCTGGCCACGCCTGGCTGCAGCAAGAGACAGCTGGAGCTGCAGGGGTGTCAGGGCTCAGCAGAAGCACCAGAATCAGCTGGAACCTGGCACTGATCCTGGCACTTCTGCTGAGCCCCGCAGAATCGCCAATCAGCTGGAGCCTGGTGCTGATCCTAGTGCTTCTGCTGAGCCCTGACACCCCTGTAGAAGCACCTATCAGCTGTCAGGGCTCAGCAGAAGCACCAGGATCAGGGAAGGAAGGAAGGAAGGAAGGAAGGAAGGAAGGAAGGAAGGAAGGAAGGAAGGAAGGAAGGAAGTGGATGGGAATGAGAAGGAGGAAGGCAGGGAGGGAGGAAAAAAGGAAGGAAGGAACCCCCTCCTCCCGATGGTAACCACAGTGCTAATGTGGCCCTCAGTGAAATTGAGTTTGACACCCCTGATATAAAAGATTGTTAAGTGAATCTGGTTTCCCCATTAATTTTGCTTGTCCAGAGGTTGCAAAAGGGGATCACATGACCTGAGACACTGCAGCCATCATAAATATGAATCAGTTGCCAAGCATCCGAATGTAAATCACATGACCCTGGGAATGCTGAAATGGTCATAACTGTGAAAAATGGTCATCAATCACTTTTTCAGTGCCATTGTAACTTTGAACTGTTGTATGTCGAGGACTACCTATACTTTATCACTTTTTTCCTTTTTTTTTCTCTTGGTCATCAAGTTTTTGACACTTTGCTATGTGACTGGTGGTACTCGGATATTGCCATATCCTAAAAGTGGTACAATGGGTGAAAAGGTTGAAAAGCTCTGTAATATACTACTTTTTCTGGAATTGCTTTCAGTATTGAAGAAGCACATAACAAATAGGAAAAACAATGGCCCCATCTTTCTCAGATCCTGATCATCGAAACAAAGGCTGTTTTTAAATTATATAGCCTATACACTTATATTGTCAGGATAAGCAAAAGGATAGATTGTGCTTGCTTATAAGATGGAAAGTTAGCTATCATATAGCTAAACTGATATCTATATAGTTTCCTATGTGTGCCAGGTCTGCACAAGCAAAAGACAATTATTATTTAAATATTTCTATCCTACAATTACACTCAAACAAAAAATCAAGGTAACTAACAGTAATTAGAATAAAGAATATAAAACAGATTTTTTTAAAATACATATATGTTAAAGTTAATATTTAGAATAGAAGAGCCTTTGCGCAACTTTGGGGTTTATGCCAGTTGTGGCCTTTCCTGGATTGGGAATCCCTGCACTCAGTCATTCAAGCCCTAGTCATGTCATGACTGGAGTACTGCAATGCTCTCTACATAGTGTTACCCTTCAAGAGCATTTGGAAGCTGCAGTGGATGAAGAGTGCAACACCGCTCCTCCATTTGCTGCCAGTCTGCTTCTCGGTGCAATTCAAAGTATTGGTGATCACCTTTAAAGCCCTTCATGGCATGGATCCCGGCTACTTGGATGACCATCACATTCCATTGTAATTGGCCTGCTCCATCAGTGCTGGCAGAGGAGGCATGTTGTGGGCCCCATCAGCCTGAATATTATGGCTGGTGGGTCCAGGAGAAGGGCCTTCTCTGCTGTTGCATCTGCCCTCTAGAACATCTTGTTCCCCCAGAATAAGGTCGGCTACAACCGTTCAGACCTTCCATAACAGCCTAAAGATCTGGCTCTGCCAGTTAGCTTAGGGGTCCAATGGGGAGCATCACAGAAGAAGTAGTTGATCAATTGACAACAGTTCCCACCTTCCCCCTGATCCTGCTCCTACCCTCCCCATCTTTAATTGGACTGCAATATTTGGCTATTTTATTAACCTATTTATATTTTAGTTTACATAGTTTTTATCTTTTATGACTGTATGCTGCCCAGAGTTACCTTGAGGTAAGATAGGTGCCCTATAAATTTTATAAACAAACAAACAAACAAACAAATATTAATAACTAACCAACAAAATGTTCACAGAATAACTGCTCCTCTAAATACATAGTGATCAAAGACAACTTCTAAGGAAGTCAGTTCTATAGCTAGATGGAAGACATCACCTGTTTGTCAGATAAATGGCCTCTTGAGATCCTTAAGATATGTATAGGCTCATAATGATAATATTGTTCCCCCAGAAAGTTAGTTATTTATAGCTTTAAGGTTTAATAGTGGCTCCCTGAATGTTGTTTAGAAAGCAAATTGCCACCAATGCAGATTTTTCAGGAGGGGTCTTACATGATTCCTGTATCTTGTACCACGTAGCTGTCACTTTGCATGTAAATTCCAATAATTTTGGGGCCCTTTTAAGAATAGCCATGTCTAGAACACATTTCAATATCACTAACATGTTTTAACTGAATTGGGACCACAGCTGTTTCCTTGCCAGCACAAATGCATACATTTTTAATAGGAGTTGTGGTTAAAAGGGAAAAAAGGCAAGCAATGTATAATTTTCCTAAATGACAACAGAGGAAAATGTTAATGCTAAAACTGTCTAGACTCTTCTTAGGAAAAAGCTTGGAATTCCTCTAAAGACAGAAGAATACATAATAGACTAAAAACTAAAGATATTTTCCATTTCCCATCTTCCTATTCAAATAACCCCTTTGACTCTATCTTGATCCTCTTTTTGGTCTAGGAAGGCATTGTTATCTTATGAAAGTGCAAATTTAGTTAAGTATTGAATATGCAGATATGCTCTGTATTCTCCAGAATCATATTTTTGAAATTTTTAAAATGCATTATTTGAAATTCCAATAAATGAAAATAAAATTATCTACCATAGCAAGTTACAAGCAGTATAGGTTGCTTTGGATTATTTATATTTTCCTGTTAAAGACATTTGCAAACTATTAATTGATTTTCTTTATGCTCTCTTAACTATTTTCTTGCAGCTGCCATCTCTCCTGCAGTCTCCTTAAATTGGTCTGCTGCATACAGCAATTTTATAGGAATTAAGAATTTGCCATTCTTTTATGCTCATTGGTTTTATACTACTAGCTGAGGGAATAGATGTAAAAGTGATGAGAGTTTGGTTTAGTTTGGCCTTTATTATCTGATACCCACAAGAAAACACAGCTTTGATCTACTTTCTTAGGAAGATAATCCCAGTGATTATGTGGCGAAATGCTCAGTAGTAGCTATAGGGATATACATCTTTAATCTCTTGGTGTTGAATACATAATCCAGTAAGGGCTCTTGGCAAAGAAATTTAAAGAAGAACAAAATAATTAAACTGCTTTTAAGCATTGTTTCTAAAAAAAATAGATCTCTAGTAGCTTTATCACTGCCATTCTCACATACAGTGCAGTTTGTAATGGAACAAATTCCGTAAGATAATGAATTTTCATTGTTCAAAGTTAAATATTATCTAATGGATCTTTTCCACCAATAATAAAATAAAATATATTCAACTCTAGATTTCACACAGCAGAATCTAGAAAATTATTTTTTATTCAGCTAGATGAACAATGCTTACATTAGCCATTGTTCATTAAAACCCATTTCAGATCAATAATTGCAGTTTTAAAGCTAGCAAGTGTAGGCAACAGAAATATAGACAAGTATTAAATGACAAATTGTAACTTTGTTGTTATAACTGTTTATCTTGGTTTGATTTGATTTTAAATTTTTGATCCACTGAAGTTAACATCCCTGTAGCATCTAGTAATGGCTTAGGATCTATTGTATATCAGCTTATGGAAAGCTGTAAAAATTCAAGTATTCAACTGATTACAAAATAACTTATTTTGACAATTGTAACTTGTAAATATTTAAAATGTGACTATGTACATTTAACATGCGGGGGGGGGGGAGAAGAAACCCAAGGGAGAATATACAATAACAGTTGCCTAGCAAAATATAGGCTGCATTGTCCTTTAAAAGACATAGAAGATATAGTCCCTGCAGCCTCAGCAAATAGGAATAGAATCAAAGAATGGAAGTTATAAGGAAGCAAATTTTTCCTAACATTAGAATAAACATTCTAATGTTAAATAAACATATGTGACAATGAAGCTAATTGCTTTGGTGGTGATTCTGTTTTCCTGAATAACAGTTAAATAGTCAATTATTGGCATTACTAATTACTGAGAAGTGGCATGGCTGCAAGTATAGATAGTGTAATTCCAACTATTAACATACAGATATGGTTCGCTTCTTAAATGACTGTGTATACAGTTTAACATGTGGCAAGGCTACATCTGTCCCTGACACAATGTTGTTATTGTTTCCCCATAGAAAGGAAAATGTAGCATGAGTGAATGCAAAAATTACAAGAGAATTAATGGACTCGAGGTGCCCAGAAAAACATTCGGTAGAATTCTGGTTGAAAAAATAAGGGAAGTGATAATGAACACATTAGGAAAATGCTTGTTTTTCAATCTGCTACAGAAAAGTATGTGACTGAATGAGAAACTTTATTGTTTGTTGGAGAAAGCATATGATAACATGAATAGATCAGAATTATGAAATGCTTTGTGTGAGTATGGAGGCAATAAATGCTAAAAGTGATAGAGTGATTTATAATCGAAATAAAGCAAACATGAGAATAAACAAAACATTAGAAAATGATTCATCATTAATTGGGAACAAGAATGTGTGAAATTCAAAGAGCATCATCTGCATACAAATATACATGTACATTCCTGTTCGCAACCAAAACACCTTTAACATTATAATGACCACTCTTTTTCTTCTAGAAACAAAACAGTTCTTTTTTTTCTAAACCCAATTGCAAGTACAGGTACTCCTCGACTTAGAATAGTTAATTTAGTGACCATTTGAAGTTACAATGGCACTGAGAAAAAGTGACTTATGACCATTTTTCACATTTACAACCATTGCAGTATCCCTATGGTTACATGATCAAAATTCAGACACTTGGCAACTGACTCATATTTATCACAGTTGCAGAGTCCAGCAGTCATGTCATCACCTTTTGCAACCTTCTGACAAGTAAAGTCAATGGGGAAGTCAGATTCACTTAACAACCATGTTACTAATTTAACTAGAGTGATTTGCTTAACAACTGTGGCTAGAAAGATCGTAAAATGGGGCAAAACTAACTTAACAAATGTCTCATTTAACAACAGAAATTTTGGGCTCAACTGAGTTTGTAAGTCAATGACTACCTGTAGTTATTTATTTAATGAGACAGGTGTGGGAAATATAGTGGTCTGTTCTTAATGTTTTAGAACACATTTTAATAAAGTGCCAGTAGCATATTGAGAATGTAATTTCTCTTAATTTCTATAATCCTCCTTTGTATGTTGGGTCTGTAATGTATTGGTTTTTTTTTATTAAAAAGTTTTAACATACAATTTTTCCTTTAAAAATCCCCCCTCCCCCTCCCTTCTCCCTCCCCCCCTACCTCCCCCCCTCCCCCCCTCCCCCCCGACTTCCCAGAGCTAAATACAAGGTATATAAAAAAACAATCATAAACAACCATATACTAACAACCATAAACTCTAAAAACCATCACTCTCTAGCTTATATAGGATAAATATATATATATATTAAATATATCTAGAAAAACAAAAATAGAAAAAGAAAAAAAGAAAGAAGACTTATTCAAATGCTACATGAAACTTCTTAACCCTATACTTGTTCTGGATAAACTCGATCCATTTTCTCCATTCCATAATATAGCGTTCTTGCGAGTGATCTTTCAAATAGGCCGAAATCTTCGCCATCTCAGCCAGGTCGGAAACCTTTAAAGTCCACTCTTCTATAGTCGGCAGTTCCTCTTTCTTCCAATACTGGCCTATCAAAAGTCTCGCTGCCGTAATTAAATTCAACATCAACTTAGTGTCCACAACTGTAGCATCTGTAATTATTCCCAACAAAAAAAGTTGCGGACAAAACTTTATCCTCTGTTTAAAAATCTTCTGCATATTCCACCAGACTTTTATCCAAAAAGCCTTAACCTTTTTACAAGTCCACCATATGTGAAAATATGTTGCGTCTTCATCACCGCACCTCCAACATTTAGGCTGATAATTCGGATACATACTTGCAAGCTTTTTAGGATCTAAATGCCATCTATAAAACATTTTGTAAAAATTCTCTCTTAAATTTTGAGCTTGTGTAAATTTTACATTCCTCACCCAAATCTTTTCCCACGTATCCATTGTAATAACTTCCTGAATGTTTTGGGCCCATTTTATCATACAATCCTTAACAAGTTCTGTTTCTGAGTCAATCTCTATCAACGCAAGATATATCCATTTAATATGTGCTGGTCCCTGATTTCTGATTTGCTTTATCAAATTTTCATCAGTCATTGTAAATCCATTTTTCTGGTCTTCTTTCCACCTGGCCCGTAACTGAGTATATTGAAACCAATTTTGAACAACCTTCTCTTCTCGCAAGAGGCTATATGATTTCAAACACCAAACATTTCTTTCCAAGCTTAGGATCTCCTTGTACGTAGTCATATCATGTTTGAAGCCAGCATGTATATTTTCTATTGCGTGTTTTGGAATTGCCCACAATGGTATCTTGCAGTCTAACTTATGTCTATACTTCTTCCAAACTCTCAACAATGCCTGTCTTAAAATATGCACTCTAAACACATTATCTACCTTCTTGTCATACAACAAATATGCATGCCAGCCAAACAACAAATCGTGGCCCTCAAGATTTAATAATCTCTCTTGTGACAAATTAATCCAATCACTTATTCCTACTAATGCAGCAGCTTCATAATATAGTTTAAAATTAGGCATTTTGAGACCACCTCTCTCACGAGTATCCTGCATAACCTTAAGTTTAACTCGTGGCCTTTTCCCTGCCCAAACAAATTTATTGATACCTCGCTGCCATTCCTCCAGATTAGAATCTTTCTTAAGAATCGGTATCATTTGAAATAAAAATAAAAATTTAGGCAGGACATTCATTTTCACTGCTGCAATCCGTCCCAACAAAGACAATTGCAATTTTCCCCAACTCTCCAATTCTTTTTGAATTTTCCCCCACAATTTTTCATAATTATTTTTATATAACTTTGTATTAGAGGGCGACAAAAGCACCCCCAAATATTTAACCCTTTTAACAATCTCGAATCCAGTTTATCCTTCTAAGAGAGCCTTTTGCGAAACTGTCATATTTTTGGCCAAAATTTTAGTTTTCTGTATATTAACTTTAAATCCAGAAACCTTCCCATATTGTGTTATTTTCTCCATCAGGTCCACAACAGAGTTCTCTGGCTGGGTCACTGTAACAACCAGATCACCTGCAAATGCTCTCAATCTATAATCCTGATCTCTAATTTGTATACCCTTAATTTTTTCCGAATTCCGTATTTTAACCAATAATATCTCTAATGTTAACACAAATAACAAGGGCGATAATGGACACCCTTGCCTTGTGCCCTTCTCAATATTACATACTTCTGTCAGACTATTATTAACTATAATTCGGGCAGTTTGTTTTTGATATAATGCCCTAATCGGTTGTAGAAAATTTTCCCCCAAAATCCATTTTATCTAAAACTTTCATCAAAAATTGCCAATTCAATTGATCAAAAGCTTTTTCAGCATCTAGAAAAATTAGCGCCGCAGGGATCTGGTTGTTCCTTTCCAAAAACTCTAACACATCAACTATATGCCTCACATTATTTTTCATTTGCCTACCACTAATAAACCCCGTTTGGTCCCCATGAATCACCTGTTGCAGAACCCTCATCAATCTATTAGCCAAAACCTTAGCAAATATCTTGTAATCTGTATTTAAAAGCGATATTGGTCTATAATTTTTAACTTGAGTAGCATCTTGGTCTTCCTTCGGAATCAAAGAAATAAAAGCTGTTCTCCAAGACGGTGGCACCTTTCCCCCCCTCTGGATTGTCTGGAACAGTTCCTTTAACGGTTTCATCATCTCTAATTGTAAATTTTTGTAGTAAGCCGCAGACAAACCATCCGTACCTGGTGCTTTATCCACCTTCAATTCCTTAATTGCTGTAAAAATTTCTTCTTCTGTAATTAATTGATTAATCTCCTCTTTTTGTACTTGCGTAAGAACCGGGATGCTAGCATTCTCCAAATATATATCAATGTCTTTTTCATTAATCTTCTCCTTAGCATATAATTTAGAATAAAAATCCACAAAAGCACCCTTGATAAGGTCCTGTTGAAACACAACCCTTCCTTTATACTCAATTTTGTCTATATTAGAAGCCCTTTGTTTTTTCCTCAATCTATAAGCTAACCATCTACCTGGTTTGTTAGCGTTACAAAAAGTATTATGCCTGGCAAACCGCAAATTGGTTGCCACTTGGTCAGCCATTAATTTATCAAATTGTCCTCTTAACAGTTTAATAGCCTCCTTAGTCTTCACATCCTCTGAATTCAAAATCAAAGCCTTTTCTTTTTCCTTTATTTCATTCTCCAGTTCTTTCCTCCTAGCTTCCACAGCACGTCTATGTTTATTATTCATATATATCAACACCCCTCTCATGTAGGCCTTGCTAGCATCCCAAACCATATCCATAGAGGTGCCCTTATTCATATTAATTTCAAAAAAATCCTTCATCCGCTGTTTGCATTCTTCCACATTTCTCTGATTTCTAAACAAATTCTCATTTACGCGCCACGAGCGCCTGTCTCTGTTCTCCTTATCAATCTCTAACCAAACTGGACTATGATCAGAGATAGTTCTTGCACAAATCTTCACCTTTTTAGTCCTCAAAAAAAAATCATTAGTCAACAAAATAAAATCAATCCTAGAAAAAGATTGATGTCTGTCAGAATAAAAAGTATAATCCTTTTCCTGCAAATGTCTCTCGCGCCAAATATCTCGCAGTTCCAAGTCATCCTTCATTTCAAAAAAGGATTTAGGCAGTCTAGCATGACTTGGGACGCGCTTAAAAGCTCCAGCCTTGTCCATCTGTACATCCAAAACACCATTCCAGTCCCCCATAAAAATAAAAGATTTATAATCCAACTGGGTATAATCCTTTGTATGTTGGGTCTGTAATGTATTGGTTGTTTTTTTTTGCTTGTACTGATTCATGTGTCTGTTTAAATGCTGCTTTATGGTTGCTCAATGGTGTGTATGTGTAACAGCTACTGATTAAGCCAGACTTCTTGTCTTCAGGAATATCATAAGTAGATTTGGGGCAGGAATGGTTTCCTTTAAACCTATTAACAGCAGCCTCTGTTTCAGTTCTGTTCTGCTTGACTCCAATAAAGCATGTTTCTGTTTGGAACATTCCATCTCACTTATTGCCTGCAAAGAACTGGCTAAACAACACTGGCAATGAAGGTTGGATGCTGCTGCTTTGTAAGAGCCTGAAGTCATTAGGGGGTGAGACAGCACAGTGCCTGGTAGGGACAGCATTCCCCTCCGCCTCGGTCTGCCTAGCAAGCCACGCTGGAGACCACCACATCCTGAGGATCAGTCCCAGGGCCTATGAAGAAGCCAGCAGCACGAGGCAATGCAAGACATGAGCCGCGAAGACTTCTCACCATGTTGAAGGTCGGAAAGCTCGAAGAATTCGATGTCACGCACCCAGAGAGATGGTCATCCTACATTTCAAGGGTGGAGAACTACCTCCGAGCAAATCAAGTCACTGAAGATGGTCTGAAGGCCACAACACTCCTCTGTGTGTGCAGGCCTGCAACATTCAACATCGCTGAGAACTTGGTTGCACTGGCCCAGCTGGAGTCAGTTAATTACACAGACCTGAAGAAACGGCTCGATCACCATTTTCAACTGAAGCTGTTAGTGATAGCATGGAGGCATGCCTTCGAACAGCGAGAACAACAACCCAGCGAGACAGCCACAAAGTTCATCGCTACATTGAGGCAAGTGTCGCGTCTTTGTCAATTCACGGACTTGGAAGAAAGACTTTGAGATTGTCTTGTCTGTGGACTCAGGAGTAGAGAGCTCCAACAAAAACTTTTCACGAAGGAGACTCTCTCACTCCAAGAAGCTTTGAAAGAGGTCATGGCAGACAAAGCCACTGGCGGGGCCATGAAGGTATTGTGGCTTGCCAAAAGCACATCACACAAAGAAGCTGTCCACCACGAGGACACTGAGCAATGAGAAGATGTCAACTCTGACCACGAAGTCGACAAGATTCAATGACACCAAGACAAGGAACAGAGACCCCCTTACAAGGCAGTTCCTTTTCTTTGATGTTTGGGCTTTTGCAGCCACCACCAATGAGTGGACTGCAGATTCAGGACTGCCACGTGTCAGGCCTGTGGGAAATCTGGCCACATTGCAGCCATCTGTAGGGGTCGCCAGAAGGACCACCAACCAGACAAGCCATTCAGGAGAGGTACCAGGGCCCCAGAGCAGCATAGAGTAGGGTTCTGCTCCAGCTGCAGGAGTGTCTGCCACATGGGAGCTCACTTCCCCCTTAAACAAAAACTTTGACTACAAGTCGAGCTGCAAGGCATTCCTTGCAGGATGGAACTGGACACCGGTTCTGCTGCATCCATTATTTCCCTTGAGACTTTTCGGTTCATGTGCAGCTGCAGCAAGACATGGGCCAAGCTTCGGCTGTCTGATAATATTTTAACAGACTTCCAGAATTCCCAAGTAGCTGTCAAGGGAGAGGCCACTTTGGCCATAAAATTCAAGGGGTTTTCAGGGGCCCTAGATGTCATTGTGGTGGAGGGCCAGAGAACAAGCTTCATTGGTTTGATGCACTGGGCATTCAAGTAACCGGAATCCACTGGACACAAGCGGCAAACTTGGTATCAGTATGCAAGAAATTCGCAGATGTTTTTGACACAAGCCTGGGAGAGTACAAGGGCCCTCTGATAGCCTTTAAGCTTGATCCCTCCAAAACACCAATTAGGGTTAAGCCCCATCGTGTGCCTTTGGCGTTAAAGCACAAAATCGATGCAGAGCTGGACAAGCTAGTCAGTCAGGGGGTACGACAGCCCGTAGATGGGGGGAGTGGGAAACTCCTATTGTTACCCCATTTAAGGCCAATGGGGAGATCAGGATTTGCACTGATTATAAGTACACCATTAACCAGGCACTGCAGCAGCATGCGTACTCAGTGCCAGTAGTTAGCCACATATTGACATCACTGCAAGGGGGTAAGCATGTTTGCTAAGTTAGATTTGGCACAGGCCTATGAGCAGTTACCAGTGGATGAGGCCACAGTGACCACACAAACAATTGTGACACATAGGGGGGGTTTTAAGGTCAAGCCCCTCTAATTTGGGATTAGTGTAACCCCAGGAATCTTCCAGGGAGTCATGGAGCATACACTCAAGGGTATTCCTGGGGTCTGCCCCTATATTGACGATGTACTCATTGCTGGAGAGTCTACTGAGGTCCTGGCAAGGTGGCACAAAGCCGTCCTTCAGTGGTTCCACACAGCAGGACTCAAGCTGAGGAAGGACAAATGCAAAATTGGGGTCCCTTCCACTGAATTCCTGGGGTTCCATATTGATGCTGAAGACATCCACCCTTCAGAGTCCAAGCTGAAGGCAATTCAGCTGGCACCAAGCCCCAGATCTAAAGGAGAGCTCCAGGCATTCCTGGGTCTCCTGAATTTTTACCATGCATTCCTTCCTAACAAGGCTGCAGTGGCAGAGCCGTTACACTGGCTCTCAGACAAGAACACCCCGTGGAAGTGGACCAAGGTTCAGGAAAACAGTTTTAAGGCAGTAAAATCACTACTGTCCTCAAATTCAGTGCTCATGCACTTTAATGAAAACTTGCCAGTTTGTATTGCATGTGACTCATCCCCTTATGGGATTGGGGCTGTACTAAGCCATTTGTCAGATGATGGGACTCAGTCCCCTATTGCTTACTATTCAAGGACCTTGTCCTCGGCTGAGGGCAATTATGCTCAGATTGACAAAGAGGCTTTGGCCATCGTGGCTGGGGTTAAAAAATTCCATGACTATTTGTATGGCTGCAAATTCACGGTCTTCACTGACCACAAGCCATTACTAGGATTATTTACCACAGACAAGCAGTCACCTCAAATACTTTCCCCCAGAATGTTAAGGTGGTCTATTTTTATGTCAGCCTACAGCTACAGGCTGATTCACAAACCCGGCAAAGACATGGGTCACACAGATGGCCTTAGCAGGTTGCCATTGCAACATGTGGAGCCAGCTCCAGCTCCAGCCACTGGCATCTTGTCCATTCAAGATTTGCCTGAACTTCCTCTCCATGCTGGGGATGTAGCTGCGGAAACAGCCGCAGACAAAATTTTAAGCAGGGTGCTGTCCTGGGTTCACACCAGATGGCTGGAAAATAGCCTGGGGCCAGAGTTCCAGAGCTATTTCAGACGTAGGCATGAGCTTTGAGCTCATAAGGGGTGCATTCTTTGGGGAAGCAGGGTTATTGTCCCCAGTTCATTAAGGCACAGAGTGCTCCAGTCTCTGCATGAAGGCCATCTGGGTATCATCTGGATGAAGGCACTGGCACAGAGCTACCTTTGGTGGCCAGGGTTAGATAAGGCTATCAAGGCCCAAGTACATGGGCATTACACATGTCAGCAGTCCAGACCAGCGATGCAGCAGGCCCCTGTCCATTGATGGGAGGAGACTCATACACCGTGGTCATGTATCCACATTGACTTCGCTGGGCCCTTTCAGGGACAGCTGTTTTTGATAGTGGTCAACAGCCACTCTAAATGGTTGGAAGTAATTCCTATACCCACTATGACTACTGCTAGGACCATCCAGGTGCTTAGGAAGCTTTTTGCTACACATGGGCTGCTGGACGTCTTAGTCTTGAACAACAGGGCCCAGTTCACAGTGTCCGAATTTCAGGCCTTCTTGAGGGCCAATCTCACAAGGCATGCCATGTTGGCTCCTTTTCACCCCTCAACAAACGGGCAGGCTGAACACATGGTGCATACGATGACAGAGTCACTAAAATGCATTGTTTCAGGGGATTGGCACCATAGGCTGGCTGATTTCTTGTTATGCCAGCACACTATGCCATGAACAGTCATGGGCAAAAGCCCAGCAGAGCTCCGCTGGGGAAGAAGACTAATCACGAAACTGGACAGGTTGCAAGTGGGTGATTGGGTGTGGGCTCGGAAATACGGACATGGGGCTTTGTGTTAAGGTGTCAGGACCCCTCTCCTACAAGGTGGTCCTGGAAGGGGTGTGAGTCATTTGCTGACATATTGAACAGCTGTGACAGAGGTTTGCTGAACAGTCACTAACCGAGGACTCCCCAGAGCCGGCAGCCAACAGTCTAACAAAGCAGTTCACATGCTCTGAAGATTCTTTCAGACATTACAACGGGGAGGTGGCCATAGATGGACACAGTCTGAAAGCTCAAATTGGATCTCCACATGGGGAAGGACAACCCAAACTGTGCATCAGCTCCACTGACCAAGCTACCCCACTGGACTTTGGTTTGGGCTGACCAGGAATGGCCAGCCAAAGCAACTCGAGTCAATTCGACTCACTTGAACCCAAGAGTCCTGGTCTACTGAGCCTGGCAGGCAAGCAGGTAGACCGGGAGTTTCCTAGAACCCCTAGGCATTCTGAACGGTCTCGTAGACCACCAAAATATATTCAATATTATCTTAGTACATAAAGTGTGTACATTCTAGGGGTGAGGGGTGTAATGTATTGGGTTTTTTTGCTTGTACTGATTCACGGGTCTGTTTAAATGCTGCTTTGTTGTTGTTAGTTGCGAAGTTGTGTCCGACCCATCGCGACCCCATGGACAACGTTCCTCCAGGCCTTCTTGTTCTCTACCATCTTCTAGAGTCCATTCAAGCTCACGCCTACTGCTTCAGTGACTCCATCCAGCCACTTCATTCTCTGTCGTCCCCTTCTTCTATTGCCCTCAATCTTTCCCAGCATTAGGCTCTTCTCCAGTGAGTCCTTCCTTCTCATTAGGTGGCCAAAGTATTTGAGTTTTAGCTTCAGGATCTGGCCTTCTAAAGAGCAGTCAGGGTTGATCTCCTCTATGAGTGACCAGTTTGAATGCCTTGCAGTCCAAGGAACTCGCAGGAGTCTTCTCCAGCACCATATTTCAAAGGCTTCAATTCTTTGGTGCTCAGCCTTTTTTATGGTCCAGCTTTCACTGCCATACATTGCAACTGGGAAGACCATAGCCTTGACTATACACACTTTTGATGACAGGGTGATGTCTCTGCTTTTTAGTGTCCTGTCTAGATTTGCCATGGCTTTCCTCCCAAGGAGCAAGCATCTTTTAATTTCTTGGCTACAGTCCCCATCTGCAGTGATCTTGGAGCCCAGGAAAATAAAATCTGTCACTACCTCCATTTCTTCTCCATCTATTTGCCAGGAATTGAGAGAGCCGGATGCCATAATCTTGGTTTTTGTAATGTTTAGTTTCAACCCAAGTTTTGCACTCTCCTTCTTCACTCGCAACAAGAGGCTCTTCTGGTAGTTCTCGATCAACATATTGCTGGAGTCTAGCTTGTAGAATTTTAAGCATAACTTTACTAGCATGAGAAATGAGTGCAATGGTGTGATAGTTTGAACATTCTTTGGCACTGCCTTTCTTTGGAATTGGAATGTAAAATGATCTTTTCCAATCCTGTGGCCACTGTTGAGTTTTCCAAATTTGCTGGCAAATTGAGTGTAGCACTTTTACTGCATCGTCTTTTAAGATTTTGAATAGCTCAGCTGGAATACTGTCACCTCCACTAGCTTTGTTGTTGCTCAGCTTTTCTAAGGCCCACTTCACTTCATATTCTAGGATGTCTGGCTCGAGGTCAGTGACCACTTCATTGTGATTATCAGGGATGTTAAGCTCATTCTTGTATAATTCTTCTGTGTAATTTTGCCACCTCTTCTTAATCTCTTGTGCCTCTGTTAGGTCCCTGCCATTTTGGTCCTTTGTCATGCCCATTTTTTGCATTAAACGTTCCCTTCATCTCTCCAATTTTCTTGAAAAGATCTCTGGTCCTCCCTATTCTATTGTTTTCTTCTATTTCTTTGCATTGTTCATTTAAGAAGGCATTCTTATCTCTTCTAGCTATTCTTTGGAATTCTGCATTTAATTTGGCATATCTTTCTTTTTCTCCCTTGCCTTTCGCTTCCCTCCTTTCCTCAGCTATTTGCAAAGCTTCCTCAGACAGCCATTTTGCTTTCTTGCATTTCTTTTTCTTTGGGATGGTTTTGGTTGCTACTTGTTGTACAATGTTGCGAACCTCTGTCCATAGTTCTTCAGGCACTCTGTCTATCAGGTCTAATTCCTTAAATCTATTTGTCACCTCTACTGTATATTCAACAGGGATATGATTTAATTCATACCTGACTGGCCTAGCGCTTTTCCCTACTTTCTTTAATTTAAGCCTAAACTTTGCAACAAGAAGCTCATGGTATGAGCCACAGTCAGCTCCTGGTCTTGTTTTTACTGACTGTATAGAGCTTCTCCATCTTTGGCTGCAAAGCATATAGTTATAATCTGATTTCTGTGTTGACTGTCTGGTGATGTCCATGTGTAAAGCTGTCTCTTGGGTTGTTGGAAAAGAGTGTTTGCTATGACCATCATATTCTCTTGACAAAATTCTATCAGCCTGTGCCCTGCTTCATTTTGTACTCCAAGGCCAAACTTGCCTGTTATTCCAGTTAACTTTTGGCTTCCTACTTTAGCATTTCAATCCCCCATGATGATAAGGACATCATTTTTGGGTGTTAGTTCTATAAGGTGCTGTAGGGCTTCATAGAACTGGTCAATTTCATCCTCTTCAGCACCAGTGGTTGGGGCATAGACTTGGACTACTGTGATATTTTTTTATTGAAAAGTTTTACAAAACATTTTTGAATATAACCCCCCCTTCCCCCTCCCCTCTCCCCAAACCCCCCAACCCTCCCCTCCCCTCCCCCCTCCCCGACTTCCCAGAGCAAAATAGTGGGTATAAAAATACAAACAAACATAATCTAAATTATGCAAACAACAATAAAATATTAAATTCTATCGCACTTTAACTCTTAGTAAAATAACTACAAGCTAATTATACATCATATATATCCGCTACTTATTCAAATGCTAAGTGAAACTTTTTAGTTCCATATTTATTTTGGATGTAATCAATCCATCCTCTCCACTCCACAATGTATCTCTGTTGCGATTGATCTTTCAAATACGCTGAGATCTTTGCCATTTCTGCCAAGTTAGAAACTTTTAAAGTCCATTCTTCTATAGTCGGCAATTCTTCCTTCTTCCAATATTGCGCTACTAAAAGTCTTGCTGCCGTAATTAAATTCAACATCAACTTAGTGTCCACAACGGTAGTATCTGTGATAATACCCAGTAAAAACAGTTGCAGAGAAAACTTTATCCTTTTCTTAAATATTTTTTGCATGTTCCACCAAATTTTAATCCAAAAAGCTTTAACCTTTTTACAAGTCCACCATATATGAAAATACGTTGCATCCTCACAACCACACCTCCAGCATTTGGGCTAGCAGTTCGGATACATACCTGCTAATTTTTTAGGATCTAAGTGCCACCTATAAAACATTTTATAAAAATTCTCTCTTAAATTTTGGGCCTGTGTAAATTTTACATTTCTAACCCAGATCTTTCCCCAAGTATCCATTGTAATAACTTCTTGAAAATTCTGAGCCCACTTTGTCATACAATCTTTAACAAGTTCCGTCTCTGAATCAATTTCTATCAATGCAATATATATCCTTTTTATATGTGCTTGACCTTGATCTCTAATTTGCTTTACCAAATTTTCATCAATCATTGAAAAACCAGTTTTCTGGTCCTCTTTCCATGTAGCCTGTAATTGCCCATACTGAAACCAGGTTTGTACAATCTTCTCTTTTTTTGCCCATAGTGAAACCAGGTTTGTACAATCTTCTCTTCTTTTAAAATGTTATATGACTTTAATTGCCATACATTCCTCTCAAAACTTAAAATTTCCTTATATGTAGTCACATCATGTTTAAATCCCACATTTATATTTTCTATTGCGTGTTTAGGTATTGCCCAAATTGGTATCTTATAATTTAACTTATGTCTATACTTTTTCCAAACTCGCAACAGAGCATACCTTAAAATATGTATCTTAAACACATTATCCACCTTCTTATCATACAATAAATATGCATGCCATCCAAATAACAAATCATGACCCTCAAGATTTAATAATCTCACTTGTGTTAAATTAAACCAGTCGCTTATCACTGACAAAGCAGCAGCCTCATAATATAACTTGAAATTAGGCATTTTAAGACCACCTCTTTCACGCGTATCTTGCATTATCTTAAATTTAACTCTTGGCTTTTTCCCTGCCCAAACAAATTTATTAACTCCTTTTTGCCATTCCTCCAAGTTTAAATCCTTTTTAAGTATAGGTATCATTTGAAATAAAAATAAAAATTTTGGCAAAACATTCATTTTCACTGCTGCAATTCTTCCCAGTAAAGATAATTGTAATTTTTTCCAACTATCTAATTCTTTTTGTACTTTTCCCCATAACTTTTCATAATTATTTTTATATAACTTCACATTTGAAGCTGACAAATATATCCCCAAGTATTTAACCCTTTTAACTATTTCAAATCACGTTAGCTCTTCTAAAACAGCCTTTTGTGATACTGTCATATTTTTAGACAATATTTTAGTTTTTTGTATATTAATCTTAAATCCAGAAACTTTCTCATATTGTGTTATTACCTCCATCAATTCTACAACTGAATAATCGGGCTGAGTTACTGTAACAACCAGATCATCTGCAAACACCCTCAATCTATAATCCTGATCTCTTATTTGGATTACTTTAATTTTATCTGAATCACGTATTTTAATCAGTAATATTTTCAATGTTAAAACAAATAACGGAGGTGACAATGGACACCCCTGCCTTGTACCTTTTTCAATATTACATGATTCAGTCAGGCTATTGTTAACTATTATACGGGCTGTTTGCTTTTGATAGATTGCCCTAATTGGTTGTAAAAAAAATTCCCCAAATTCCATTTTCTCTAATACTTTCATCAAAAATTGCCAATCCAATTGATCAAAGGCTTTTTCAGCATCCAAAAAGATCAGCGCTGTGGGGATCTGATTGTTTCTTTCCAAAAATTCCAATAAATCTACAATATGTCTCACATTGTTCTTCATTTGTCTACCACTTATAAATCCAGTTTGATCACCATGAAGTACTTGTTGTATTACCCTCATTAATCTGTTAGCTAAAACTTTTGCAAATATCTTGTAGTCCGTATTCAAAAGTGATATTGGCCTATAATTTTTAGCTTGGGTGACATCCTGGTCTTCCTTTGGGATCAAAGAAATAAAAGCAGTCTTCCAAGATGGAGGTACACCTCCTCCCATTTGAATTGTCTGAAACAATTCCCTTAAAGGCTTCACCATTTCTAACTGTAAATTTTTATAATACACAGCAGTCAATCCGTCAGTGCCCGGCGCTTTACCCACTTTCAATTGTTTAATTGCTAAAAAAAATTCTTCATCAGTTATCAATTGATTCATCCCTTCCTTTTGTTCTTGCGTGAGAACAGGAATATTAGCTCTTGCCAAATAATTATCTATATCTACATCTCTAATCTTATCTCTAGCATACAACTTAGAATAAAAATCAACAAAAGTCTTTTTAATAAGACTCTGCTGGTGCACTACTTTACCCCTATGTTCTATTCTATCTATGTTAGAAGCCCTTTGCTTCTTCCTTAACAAATAAGTTAACCATCTACCTGGTTTATTAGCATTACAAAAAGTATTATGTCTAGCATACAGTAAGTTAGTTGCCACTTGATCTGTCATTAACTTATGAAAAGGTAAAGGTAAAGGTTCCCCCGCACATGCGTGCTAGTTGTTTCCAACTCTAGGGACCGGTGCTCATCTCCGTTTCAAAGCCGAAGAGCTAGCGATTGTCCGAGGACGTCTCCGTGGTCATGTGGCTGGCATGACTAGACGCCAAAGGCGCACGGAACGCTGTTACCTTCCCACCGGAGTGGTCCCTATTTTTCTACTTGCATTTTTACGTGCTTTCGAACTGCTAGGTTGGCAGAAGCTGGGACGAGTAACAGGCGCTCACTCTGTTACACAGCACTCGGGATTCGACCCGCCAAACTGCCGACCTTCTGATCGACAAGCTCAGCATCTAACCCACTGAGCCACCACGTCCCTTCTTAACTTACCAAACTGACCCCTTAATAACGTGATTACCTCTTTAATCTTCCCATCAGATGGATTCAAAATTAAAGCCTTTTCTTTTTCCTTAATTTCATCCTCTAATTCTTTCCTCCTAAATTCCAATTTATGTCTATATTTATTGTTCAAATATATTAATACACCTCTCATATAAGCTTTACTTGCATCACAAACCATCTCAATATAAGTACCTTTATACATATTAATTTTAAAAAATTCCTTCATCTGTTTTTTACACTGTTCCACATTTTCCTGGTATCTAAACAAATTTTCATTTAAGCGCCAGGACCGTCTATCCCTATTATCTTTTTCTATCTCTAACCATACTGGACTATGATCAGATATAGTTCTTGGGCAAATCTTGATCTTCTTAATCCTAGAAAAAAAAATCATTAGTAATTAATACAAAATCAATCCTAGAAAAAGATTGATGCCTGTCGGAGAAAAAAAGTAAACTCTCTTTCTTGCAAATTCCTTTCTCTCCAAACGTCTCTCAATTCCAAGTCATCCTTCATTTCAAAAAAAGATTTAGGCAGTTTAGCATGACTTGGGGTGCTTTTAAAAAAAAAACCCTTGTCGGGACTTCCGGTGGTGACGCGACGCCGAAGACAGCCGTTTTCGGGCTGCCCGCTCCTCAGCTGTGTTTTTCCATCGTAAACAGCGCTGATCAGCTGTTTAGATGGATTTGAAGCCCCCTCCTTGGGAGAAGAGGAGGGGGTGAGGCCCCAGGTAGGGGTTGAGCTCTCTGGGGCCACCTGAGCTGAGAGTTTGGGCGGCTGAAGGATTGAGCCCCCCCGAAGCCTGGGTTGCTCCGAGCTGCGCAGCGCCCCTGCTCCGGGATTTTTGGAGCAGACCCAGGTGTTAGCAACCACCCCTGCCAAAAGGAAATACTTTTGATTATCAAGATGCAGGCAGAGCGGTACAGGAGGTCAAGGTGATGTGGACTCTTATCTTTACTCTCTAGCTCAATGGATTTTATAGCTTTAAAGTGAAAGTGCGCAATAAGTGAAAGTGGGGGGAAGATGGCGGCTAAAACTTCTAAAGCTCTTCGGAGTGCGGGGTCTTCCCTGGTGCAACAGACCTCATTGCAAGCTTTGCTTCCTCCTGCACCTCCTCCGGCATTGACGCTTAAGGATTTACAAGATGCTCTTGGAAAGCATTCACAATTGATGTCTGACATGATGGATGAAAAGTTGAAAAAGCTGGAGGAGAAAATGGAGGAGAAAATGGAGAAATTGGAGAAGAAGATGGAAGAGAAGTTTAGAGCAATGAGGGTGGACATGTTGTCTATGATTGAATCTGTAGCTGAATGTGTGCAACAGCTGGATGTAAAAGTGGAGGATCTCAGTCAAAAGAACTCTGTATTAGAAGCAAAGGTATTAGAAAATGAAAATATAAGGGATAAAATGGACGGAGAATTGAGCCTTGTTCAGTATCATCAGATGCAGTATGCTATTAGAATCAGGGGTTTAAAGGAGAATTGTAAAGATTTAAAGCAGCTGATTTCTGAGGCTCTGGAAGGGGTATTGGGCCAGCCAGCATCTGAAATTGAGGGAAATATGGACAAAATTTTTCGTGTAAATTCATGGATTGCAAGACAGAGGAAGTTACCCAGAGATGTGGTGGTCTATTTTACAAAGAGAGTAATTAGAGATGAAGTCATTCAAGCTGCTTATGATACTAAATTGGTAGTGGCTGAGCAAGAAGTCTTGGTTTTAAAAGAGATTCCTCCGAAGATTTTAAGGAGAAGGAAAGATTTTGCATTTCTAGTACAGGAACTTAAGAAATGTGATATTAAGTTTAGATGGGAGATTCCAGTTGGACTGGTGGTGACGCACGAAGGTAAAAGACATCGTCTGGTTACTGTGGCCCAGGCACGTGATTTTTATAGTAATGTGTTAAAAGCAACCCCCCTATCATTTTTGGAAGCTGTAAAGGGATATGGTGAGGGAAAGCTTCAAGATGTCGCAGATAGACAGACAGAGGACAATGGTGTTGGAGGGGATCAAGTTACAGTCTCATCGGTTGTTGCAGGAGGCCAGAGGATGACGCGTGCCGCCCTAAGAAGAGCGAGACGAGAGCAAGAGCAAGACCAGCAGAAAGTTATGGAATCTCCAAAGCGTACTTACAGTGAAGCTGTGGGAGGGGCGCGGTTATGGGGGTCATGACAGACGTGCTCCAAAAGCTTTGGAGCGTCAAGATTGGTGATTAAATTTTTAAATTAGAATGTCAATGGATTAAATTTATCATAGAGGAGAAAGAAAGATTTTTTAATATTTAACATAATTTAAGATTGATGTTATTTGCTTGCTAGAAAAGTATATTAGGGTTATGGACTAAAAGTATGTGTTGAACTAAGAATGGGTACGCAAGCTCCTAATTAACAACAAGTTGTCTTAGAGACTGCCTAAACCTTTTTTTACTGTTTTTATTTGAACTCAAGGATGATCTGGAACTGCGAGACATTTGGCGTGATACATGCAAGAACTATTTTTGATCATAGTTTAGTTTGGTTGGAGATTATTAAGGTTAACAGAGATAGGCACTTTTGGAGTGTAACTGAGAATTTGTTTAGAAATTAGAGAAAGGTGGGAGAATGTAAATAGTAGGTGAAAGTTTTTTTCCTTTTTTTTGAAATTAATATGAATAAGGACTGGGATTAAGAAAATCTATTCTGAGTAAAGCTCTTTTTCTGTTTTCCTCTTTTTCTTTTTTACTTTATTTGTAATATTAATATTGTTTGTATTCATTTTATATGAGCTAGAGGGAGATAGAATTAATAGTTTATTGTTGATAACATAGGGGTGCTTATGTTTGTTTTTCGATTTTATACCCTGTATTTAGCTCTGGGAAGTCAGGGGGGAGGAGGGAATGGGGGAGAGGGATAGGGAGGGCTAGATAGGGGTGGGGGAGGGGGGATTAAAGTCAAAATGTATTGTAAAACTTTTTAAATAAAAAAAAACCTTGTCCATTTGTACATCCAAAACACCATTCCAGTCTCCCATCAAGATACAAGATTTATAATCCCACTGAATAATCTTGCTGTGTAGTAAGGTGTAAAAATCTCCTTGTTGTTGATTAGGAGCATATAGTCCAACCAAAAGCGTTTTCTTCCAGTTCAATTATAACGTATCTTACTTGTTTATCTGCTTCAATTAAAGCCGCTGTCAAAGTGTTCTTAATGTAAATAACCACTCCATTTTTCTTATCAGTTGCAGAAGCAATAAACTGTGTACCCAACCTTGAGTTTAACAAATACTTTTGATCCGTGGCTCTAATATGTGTTTCTTGTAGACAAATGACATCATTCTTAAATTGCTTTAAATATTGAAATACTTTCTTTCTCTTCTGTGGTGAATTTAGACCATTAACATTCCAGGTTAGAAACTTTGTCACCATCTTTCGCGACCTGAAGCTTTTGGAGCGCTTCTTTCAAAATCACCTGCACTCTCTTTGGTCGTGCTCCTCCCACTACTTCACTATAAGTAGGTTTTGGAGGTACCGTCATAACTCTCTGCTGTTCTTGCTCTTGCTCTTGTCTCATTCATCTAGCAGCAGCTCGTGTCATTCTTTGGTCTCTAACCTCCTCCGATGATACTGAAATTTGATCCACTCCTGTAACTTTCTGAAATTCTCCATCTTTCAGCTGCGTAGCTCCTTCAGCACCTTGTGCATTCTTACTTTGTGACTGATGCTCTCCCTCACCATTCTTCTTTTTGGATTCCAAAAGTGGTATAGGGACTGCCTTTAAAATATTAGCATAGAAATCACGTGCCTGTAACACTGTAAGAAGACGATGTCTCGTGCCTGCATACATCACCACCATACCCACTGGAATCTCCCATCTGAACTGAATATCCCGTCTTCTTAATTCTTCTGCCAAAAAAGCAAACTCCTTTCTTCTTCTTAAAATCTTTGGAGGGATCTCTTTTAAAATCAAAACTTCTTGCACTGCAATTGCAAATTTACTATTATAAAAAGCTTGAATGACCTCACTTCTAATTGCTCTCTTTGTAAAATAAACCACCACATCTCTAGGTAATTTCCTTTGTCTTGCAATCCATGAATTAACACAAAATATTTTGTCTATATCCACCATAATATCTTCTGCTGAATGCCCCAAAACACCTTCCAGAACTTCTGAAACTACTTTTTTCAAATTTTCCTTAGAATCCTCTTTTAAGCCTCTAATTCTCACAGCAAACTCCATCTCATGGTACTGGACCATGGTTAAATCATTGCCAATCTTATCCATCACAGTTTCAGCATCCGTCATTTTATCATCTAATCTGATATTATTTTGACTAAGTTCTTCTACTCTCTCGTCCAAGCGCTCAATGCAAACGGCCATGCCTTGAAATGCTAATAAGATGTCTGCCCTCATTTCTGTTAGCTTCTCATCCATAAGTTCTGTAAGCTTCTCATCCATAAGTTCAACTAATTGTTGAGATTGCTTTTTCATAGCCTCTTACAAAACATCCTGCAAATCTTTTACTGTCAAAGCTGGTGCAGGTGCAGGGGGAGGGGGCATTAAAGCCTGTAACGAAGATTGCTGCACCGGGAAGCCCCTGCACTTCTGGGAGCTTTAGATGATTTGGCAGCCATTTTCACCCACTCAATTCTATTGCGCACTTTCACTTTTTAAAAATCTCCACAAAGTCCACTGAGTTAAAGATCATATACTTGCTCTGACATGATTCTCCTGTACAGCTCTGCCTGCATCCAAGTAATCCAAAGTTCACTCTTGCTGGCAGGGATGGTTGCTGTGCCCTGCTCTGCTCCAAAGCCCTGGAGCAGAGGCATCCCGAGGTCCGGAGCAAACTCAGGCTTCGGGGGGGCTCAATCCTTCAACCACCAGAGTTTCAACTCTGTCGGTCTGGGAGAGCTCTACCCCTGCCTGGGCACTCACCCCCTCCTCTTCTCCCGAGGAGTGGGCCTCCGAGCTGCCAAAACAGCTGATCGGTGCTGTTTTCGGCGGTTCTATGGAGCGACGGGGCTGACAGCCTAAATGGCTGCCGGCGGCGGAGCCTTGCCACCCGGAAGTGGACTACTGTGATATTGAATGGTTTGCCTTGGATTCGAACTGAGATCATTCTGTCATTTTGAGGATTGTATCCCAGTATTGCTTTTCCTACTTTTTTATTGACTATGAAGGCTACTCCATTTCTTCTGAGGGATTCTTGCCCGCAGTAGTAGACCTGATGGTCATCTGAATTAAATTCACCCATTCCTGTCCATTTTAGTTCACTGATACCTAAGATGTCGATGTTTAGTCTCGTCATCTCTTGTTTGACCACATCCAGCTTTCCTTGATTCATGGATTTTACATTCCAGGTTCCTATGGAGAAAAAAATCTTTACAGCATCGGACTTTCCTTTCACCACCAGACATATCCACAGCTGAGCGTCCTTTCAGCTTTGGCCCAGTCGCTTCATTCTTTCTGGCGCTACTAGTACTAGCCCTCTGCTCTTCCCCAATAGCATATTGGATGCCTTCCGACCTGAGGGGCTCATCTTCCAGCGTCATATCATTTTGCCTTTTGGTACTGTCCATAGGGTTTTCATGGCAAAGATACTGGAGTGGTTTGCCATTTCCTTCTCCAGTGGATCACGTTTTGTCAGAACTCTCTGCTATGACCTTTCCATCTTGGGTGGCCCTGCACGGCATAGCTCATAGCTTCATTGAATTACACAAGCCCCTTCACCACAACAAGGCAGTAATCCATGAAGTGGTTCCTAGTATTAGGAAAAGCTAAGTCATTATTCATCATGCTGGATTCATGTAACCTATTTTTGGTACAGCCTTTGCGGTAATGAGACAGATCCACTTTGACAATCATGTTTGTGTTATGATAATAAAAAAAAATGGCTACAAAAATCCTAAATCATATCATTTAATGTTCAAAGGACCGGAGGAAAAGAGCTATCTCTATCATTAAAAAGGTAATAATTTTATTTCTATAGTGTGTTGGATATATAACTTCCATTATGTAATTTCTTTAAAACTCCAAGCAATGCAAAGATCTATCCATATAAGCAAAAATCTTACCTAGCAGCTGAAAAGTCACACCACCATTATTCCAATAGCCTAGATACTGTATATGTTTCTTCTCTAGGTTTCCTCTATAAGGGGATGGTAATTTTCCTATTTCCGAATATGTTCTGTGCTTATTCTCTTTTGCTTTGCTAAAATCTCTTATTTTTATTTATTCATTTACAGTATTTGTATTCTGCCTTTATTATTTTTTACAAATAAGTCAAGATGGCAAAGATATTCAGCACACCTTCCTCCTCCTATTTTCCATACAACAACAATTCTGTGATGTGGGTTGGGGTTAGAGAAAGTAACTGGCCCAAGGTCACCCAGTTGGCTTTCATGGCTCAGGTAGGATCTTAACTCATGATCTACATGTTTCTAGTCTGGTACCTTAACCACTAGACCAAAGTGGCTTTATTATATATAGTGAGTACAAATCCTTCACCCTACTTCTTCAATAGAACCAAAATGCCACTCCAAAATTGGGGCCTTTCATGTGCCCAAAACTTAATTTGATTAAAGCTAAATCATATGGCACTGGCAAGAAAGCCCTGGATGGTAAAAGATGATACCTCAGGTGATATCATCCTGGATGGACACAAGCTATTTGTCTCATATGCTAAAAAAAAGGCAAACTGTGACCTTATTGTTGTGCTATGTAGAAGATATGGATAAATCAAGAAGCCTTCTATTTTCATTTTATTTTTAATAATAATTCAGGAAGGTGTACATATAGATGTTGAATCAGTTATTATAATATACTAAGGAGATTTGGGAGGCTATTATTGCCAACTAATCAACAGAGGTTTTTTTTTTTGATTGCCGGGGACAGGGATGTTCTGTATCAATTAACTCACTGTCCCCATTGTTTAGTTTAAATATTCCTCCAGAAAATCTGTGAGTTTATTGATAAGTAACTCAGTCCCTTTCTTTGATGGATGCAAACCATCTTTTTTTTTTTACATTTTTTCATTGGACCAGCTACAGACATTGTGACTAATGTCACCAAAGCCTTCCCCATGACACCATTCCTTTAGCCACATATTGAATTCTGCTATACCAGTGATGGCAAACCTTTTACAGACTGAGTGCCCGAACTGCAACCCAAAACCCACTTACTGTATGTATTGCCAGGTGCCGGGTGGGCGTGGCCCACTTGGGCACAGCTACAGTGGGCATGGCAGATTGGATGGGTGTGGCTGCGATAGTCATGGCAGACTGGGTGGATGTGACCATGTTGCTCATGGGGAGAGACACCTGTGGGCACTGGGCAGGGTTGGGGGAGATCCAGGGGGTCTCTGGCAGGTGGGACGGTGGGCAGGAGGCTCGTCCTGCAAGGTGAGGCAAGGCAGGGGCAGGGCAGGGGTGCCATTGCCAGAAGGCAATGCAGGGGCTGGGGCGGCTGTTGCCTGACACAATCGGCCCCCACACACAGCGAGCGCATGGGGGCCAACAGTGTCCATCAGCAGCCACAGCCTGCATGCCCCTTGACCAGTGCACTCTGGGGCTCTGCAGCCTACTATGAATGAACCTTTATTGTCAAAGTACAACCATGTATACATTGAGATTGGCTGAGCCTCCCTTTGTGCCCCCACCCCCAACTTACAGTGAAACAAACCCTCCATCTTATTACACCATGTGAGCTAACTGCAGAACACACCAGCTTCACAAGTCAATCATACATAAAGTTTATAAAATTATATCCCGTTCAAAAGCCTAACAGCCCATGGATAAAACCTGTTCTTCAGCCTGTTGACACAGCTGGCTATACTCCTATATCTCCTACCTGATGGTAGGAGAGTAAAGAGATACCATCCAGGGTGTGAGTCATCCCTGAGAATTTTCCTCACTCTTCCAAGGCAGCGAGCCCTGGTAATGTCATCCAGTGGTGTCAGGAGACAGCCCACAATGTCTTGTGCTGTGCTCACCACCCTCTGTAATGCTTTCCTATCTGAGGCTGTCAGACCAGCATACCAAACCACAATACAGTACGAGAGGATGCTCTCTATAGTAGCAAGCAGAGTAGGGGAGTTGGGAAGCACATGATACAGCCTGCCAGATGTACCTACTCCATCCCATCTGTTTTGCTTGCAGTTGGAGAGCAGGTTGCTGCTGGTCATCTCCTTGTCACCCTCGCAGATCTTGCCCTTGGCCCACACATGGAGCCTGTTCCCCTTAGCCCCACCTCAAGCTGCCAAAGCCAGCAGCTCGTGCAGGTCCATTAGGCTACCACCACTGCCTGGAGCACCTGCCCCCCCAGCACAAAGGAGGTGAAATGGTCAGCTAGAAAGCTTGATTAGAGGTGGTAGAGCATGCCCACGCCCAGCAAGCCAAAGGCCACCCCAAGCAGGGAAAGCCAGATCTCCATTGGCGCTATGGCCCCCCAGCCCCAGCTAGGCTTATGTGCCTCCCTCCATCTCTGTTGGGCCTGGGTGGCCATGATGCTGATGGGGATCTGGCTTTCCCTCCTCAGGGTGGCCTTTTGACTGCTGGCCCTGGGCATGCTCTACCAGCTCTAAGTGAGGCTTCCTATCTGACTGCTTTACCTCCTTCATGCTGGACATGCGTGCAGCTCTGGGCAGTGGCCTAATGGACCTGCATGAGTGGCTGGTGGCTGTGGTAGTACTGAGGTGTGTGAGGGAAGCAGAGGAAAAAAAACCATGTAAGGTGGATTATTTTCTCTGCCATACTTTTTAAACTTTCTTTAAAGTTTACCTGCTGGCAGCAAAATGCCTTGGAGAGCAGAGAAACCAACCCCCACACACACACATCCCACATAAAGTGGATTATTTTCTCTGGCATGCTTTTTAAACTTTCTTTAAAGTTTACTTGCTGGCAACAAAAAGCCTTGGAGAGCAGAGAAAAAAACCCCATCCCACCTAAGAAGGTTTTTGCTCCCAGACAGTCTGGCAGCAAACAGCCAAAGGTAGTGAAGGGGAAAAAAAACTGATCCCATGTAAGGGGCAGGATTTTCTCTGCCATACTTTTAAAACTCTCTTTAAAGTTTGCTTGCTGTGGAATGTGGATCCTTCCCATTCTGATGCATGAAGTAAAATGCTTTGGAGAGCAGAGGAAACCCCCCTCCCCATCCCTTGTTAGGACACTTTTCTCCTCTCTCCTTGGCTTTTTGCTCCCAGACTGTCTGGCAGCAAATAGCCAAAGGGAGTGAAGAAAAAAAATCTGATCCCACGTAAGGGGCAGGATTTTCTCTGCCATACTTTTAAAACTCTCTTTAAAGTTTGCTTGCTGCAGAATGTGGAACCTTCCCATTCTGCTGCACCAAATAAAACAGTCTGGCAGTGAACATTGAGTGGAGAAAAAAAATGGTTTCAGGTAAGGCAGAGTACTTTCACTTGTCAGCAGGGAAAAAACCCAGGTTTTTTGAGATGCCAGACTAGTGTGCATTCACGTGTTTCCAACCACCTTGCTTGCTGCAAAGCCAGATTGCAGCAAGGAAGGAAGGGATTGGAGGCACGTGAATGAATGTTAGTCTGACCATTTCTGGGCCGGTTCTCCAAACTCAAAATAAATTAGGTACCAGTTCTATGGAATAAATCCCACCACTGGGGTGGGGGTTTTGTGGGGTTGTTACTGACGGGTGATAAGATGGTAAGTCCAAGGAGGCAACTGTATTCCATTTAGCCATGAGGAAATTGTATTCCATTCAACTTTTTCTGTGATACAACTCTTGTGATTTAAAAAATGGTTTAAAGGTCAGAAAAAAAAAGCAATGAGAATGAGAAGCGCTCCACCGCCAGCCACTACTTTCCCCACCCCATTGCTCTGACCCACCCCTCGCACAGCGTCCGG
Organism: Vipera ursinii; assembly: GCF_947247035.1. Taxonomy (NCBI): domain Eukaryota; kingdom Metazoa; phylum Chordata; class Lepidosauria; order Squamata; family Viperidae; genus Vipera; species Vipera ursinii. Next base: position 39,300,518 of record NC_139515.1, read on the forward strand.
CTCCCACTGTCCCAACCCACCCCTCGCAGAGCACCATTTCAAGCTCCACTTGCAGGGCACTGTCCAGTGTTTCTTTCAATTTCCCTTCTTGCTGCGAGATATTTTCCATCCATTCCTATGAGTCTGGGCTTGGGTGGAGATTGGCTGCCTGCGCCCACCAGGCCCACCCTCCATATTGATGATGACCGAAGCCAGCACTGCCTCTCCTGCAACCTCCCCTGCGGCTGGGTCACAGCCAGGTTTGCTGGCACAGTCCCGTCCTCACCCAGCGCACAAGAAGGAAAAGATCCACTGGAGGATGGTGGGTCATTTGGAGGTGCCGCCGGAACAGCAGGCACAGAGGGGCGAAAGACAACTACATGGCCAGCATGATGGGGTTGGGCTCCTACAGGTTGCCCGCCAAGCACTGCTGCAGCTTATCATGGAGGGATGAGCTCTTCCTCCTCCTCTGCGAGGCCCCACCCTGCCCGCCCATAAGCAAGGCATGTCAGCACTGCTCTGTGCGGGGAGGGAGCACCTCCCCAATGGCAGCTCCAGGCTGGCTGGCCATAGGCCAGTGATGGCAAACTTTTGGAGACTATGTGTGCTGGGGCGATGGCATGTGCCCACAGAGAGGGCTCCATGTGCTGCCTTTAGCATGCATGCCATAGGTTTGCCACCACTGTACTATACTATTGATGTCATGGAAGATGGTGGACAGGCAGCAAGGGCTGTAAACAGCCATTCCAAAAGTAAAAGCTTTCTTTTCTTTTCTTTTTATTTTAACTTTTAACTGCTTTTAACACTGCATTTTAGCCTACCTTTTAAACCTATTTTTAACCCATTTGTAACCTATTTTTAAATCTGTTTTAACCCTTGTTTGACTTTTTAGAACAGTCAAAGACTTTTTATAAAGGATATATATACTGGAGAGGCTACCATTGTTTTACCTACATTTTAGCAACTCTACAAGCCAGAATTACCAAGAATGGGAAAAAGAAGAAAGAGGCAGCATGTTCACTTGGCAGCACAGAGTTCTTCCAAGCCACTGAAAGTGGAAGATTTCGCTGAAAATAGACAGCCTGCTCCAGTAATCTGTATGTGACTCACTGGAATGGGATTTATAAACTGAATTTGAAAGCAAACAGCATATAGAACTTTCTGCTTCTCTCAGAGAAAATAACTCCCCTCCCTGGAATTCAGCGCTTTTCCTGCACAGGATGGGATAGTAACAAACTTAGTAAGGGAGAATAAAACAGATCTCCTTTCCAGACAATGTTTGCTTACAGCTCAAACTGTAAATTCAATCTACAAACTTTTATCAATTGTTACAAATAAGGTTGATTGCTTGAAAGAGTCTTTTGCAAAGTTTATCAGCAGTCAAACAAACATTGCAGAAGGACCTAGGAGAACACATAATGATAGACATGGGATGGCTAATGCAGAAATGGAAATTATAATAGGCCCCTCTCTTCCTTTTATAAATGAGAGAGGAAAGAATATCCACAAATAAAAGAACACTCAATCAAATAGTTCTAGAGGTGACCATTATAACCTCAGTTTACAAACCAACCAGGTTACCTTTCAAATCTATGACAACAGAAGGAATAAAGGACATTGGAGTGATAGAAAAGCTGTAAGGCAGTCTCTAAGGTAGATTTTTTGTTATCCTTCAAGCAGTCCATAATTCCCTCAATGCTTTTTAGAATGAAGCACTTCCTGAGCAGTTTTTCAATATTTCCAATACGTATCTTCCACTCAGGGAACCTGGGCCCAATCCTGGTTCAGTCTCTCCATGAGGGAACTATTGCTTTAAATCCAAGTGGCAACAGACCTCATGCTGATAAGTTTGAAGCACAGGCAGCTGAATCAACCTTGAGAAAACAGAGAAGTGATCCACAAACAGAGTTACCCACAGTCACTGATTCTGCTGAGGGTGTGCCAGAAAAAATGTTGATAGACTTTAACAATATATTGCCAGAACCTGAGCAAGCTAATTATACACAGAGACTGGATGTTTTAAAAGAAGCATTGACTCAATCTAATGCATCAAATAACAATTATTATAACTATCCTCCAACATGCCCCTATGGAGAACTTGAACTGACTATATGAAGGCCAGTGCAAGAAAAACACTTTGAATATCATGTCATGGAATGTAGCTGGATAGTATAATTTCAGAGGCCTTAATCAGTCTGATCCTCTGAAAGGTAAGGATATTATATTGGTGCAAAAAACTTGGACTATTGATGATCTCCTGCTTAATGTCTATTATTCATTTACACTGAAAGCAAGGCCAGGGAGACGCCCAGGGAGACTGAAAGGAGGACTGGGTATATTTATTTTTACCAACTTGAGAGCAGAGTCCTTACTTATTACCCCTCTAAACCATTCAGCTATGGCCCTTGTCCTCAACTGGGACTCAGTCCTGCTTTTGATAATTAATGTTTATTCCCTACTTCACTAAGAAAAGCTGAAACCACTGCTGTGTGGCTGGAGTTGGAACACTACGTTAATAAACAACTCATGGAACACCCAAATGCCAGGGTCCTAGTAGGGGGAGACTTTAATGCCAGATTGGGACCAGATGAGTATACATTATTCATGAAACATCATCAATATCCACCATTGGAGGTCCCTATACAAACCAATGTCTCAGGGAGATAAATCAACACCTCCCTATCAGAGGGCAATGAACCGTGGTTCATTTGATGCATGATGAACATCAGGTAAAAATAAATAAACCCTGAAGCATATATTCTACTGTAAAAAAACTTTTATCAGAAAATGAAAGAAAGACTCATAACTGACTACATGCTCTCTCTCACAGACAGCACAAAGAGAAGAAGTAATAAAAAGTAAACTTTTGTCTGGACATGTGCACATCATAGTAGATCCAGACATGAAACCAAAAACATAGCTGGACATGTGACAATCACCTTGGTTACAATGATAAGATTACAATGCAGCTGGCAGAAAAACAGAGTGAGACGTGCTGAGCTGACAAAACAGAAAAAAATGCAGTGACACAACACCCCCCTCATACAACTCTCTAAAGACATTAGAGCTAACTATGCTGGCCTCTGTCTTACCAAGTTGGCAAATAAATTTAAGTTCTTCATATCCAATGGCTCATTGCCTGGTAACTATCCTGGCAAGTTTACATTCATGGCAGGGTCCAAAACTAGCACTATCTTAACTTCTATGGTCTTAGTACATTATATAGAAAATTTTGAAGTCCTGCCTTACCTAGAAAGTGATCATCTTCCTCTGTGTATATACATGAAGCCCTTTATCAGGCAGATACCCTCCAAGGACCATTTTATCCCTGCAATCTCTACAGCCGGCCTAATAAAATGTTGGGTCAAATGGACCCAACAACTTGATCAGAAGTTAAGGAGAAGCCTAAGAGAGGATAATTTTCAAAAAATCCATGCAGCCTTTATATCAGCCAACCCAACTCAAGATTTATTAGAACTATATAAAAGTTTAGTTTATGAGCTACAACCATTATTAGCACATGACCAAAATTTCTCATTTAAAAGGTCCTGTACTACCTCCAAATCATGGTTTGATAAGGATTGCATAGAAGCCAAGAAAGCCCTTAACTTGGCATACAAGGAGTACAAACGTGAGACTTGATATGGCAATAAAGCAATTCTTAAACAGTTACTTACACTTAAAAAACAATTCAAGCAATTGATTGCATTCAGGAAGAGACAAGACACAAGGTCTTCCTGGGAACAGTTCATCATGGCAGCAAAGCAAAAGAACTTCTCTTTATTTTAGCATCTAATAGCTTGCCACTCTGAAAGGATCTATACCCCATTAGGCTGTCATATATCTCCTATAACCTGGGAACTTCATTTTTGGAGAATGTATGAAGACCCCTCAAGGTCTATGATGAAAGATTTACCTGAGTGGCCTCCAGTTTCAGAGTCTGAAATTAAATACGTCATTGGCCAACTCAGGATTGGGAAGGCTCCAGGAGTTGACTTCATTTTGGCCAAATTACTAAAGAATAATATGGAGTGGTGGATACCCATCCTGACAGTGCTATTCACCTATATTGACTCCAACGGCCATGTCCCATAGGATTGGGGCTTGGTAATTGTGGTCCCAATTTATAAAAAGGGGAAAAGAGACAACACTGCCAACTACAGACCAATAAGTCTGCTAAATATAATCAGCAAACTGTATGCCAAATACCTTCAAGATAAATTAAAGGAGTGGGTGGATCTTGAGAACCTAATTGCTGAAGAATAAGCTTGGTTTAGAGAGGGAAGAGGCACCATAGATAAGTGCTTAGTTCTTCATCATTTGATTGAAAAATATGCATCAGATAGACCTGTATCATTATACGCTGCCTTTTTAGATCTCAAGGCAGCTTTTTACATGGTTACAAGGACTAAGCTATGGGAGAAGCTGGAAGCTGCCTCAAGTGATCACAGACTCCTCCATCTGTCATGTGCCTTACATACCAAAACATCCCTCAAGGTGAGGTGTAATATGCAAGGGTCTCTCTCGAGGGGGTTAAACAGGGGTGCATTTTGGCCCCCTTGCTCTTCAATTTTTACATACCGTATTTTCTGGCGTATAAGACGACTGGGCGTATAAGACAACCCCCTACATTTCCTGTTAAATTATAGGGTTTGGGCTATACTCGCCGTATAAGACTACCCCTCTTCCTTGGCTTCCGGTGGCTGCGCGGCGCCGGAGACAGCCTTCCCGGGCTGCCCGCGGCTCAGCTGAGTAATTTTCACCCGAAACAGCGCCGATCAGCTGTTCGGGTGAATTTGAAGCCCCCTCCTCGGGAGAAGAGGAGGGGGTGAGGCCCCAGGTAGGGGTCGAGTTCTCCGGGGCCGCCTGAGCTTGTAGCTTGGGCGGCTGAAGGATCGAACTCCCCCGTAGCCTGGGTTGCTCCCAGCTGGTCAGCGTCTCTGCTCCGGATTTCTTGGAGCAGAGCCAGGCGTTAGCAACCACCCCTGCCTGAAGGAAGGACTATGGAATAAAAGGAGCAGGCAGAGCGGTACAAGAGGAAAAGGTGAAGAGGATTATTATATTTTACTCTCGAGCTTGATGGACTTTTTAAACTTAAAGTGAAAGTGCGTCACAAGTGAAAGTAAAAGATGGCGGCTAAACCTCCCCCAAAAAGTCTTCGGAGTGCTGGAACTTCTCCGGTGCAACAATCATCATTGCAGGCGTTGCATCCTCCTGATGTATTGACACCGAAGGATTTACAAGATGCTCTTGAAAAACATGCCCAGGTAATTCTGGAATCAATGGGTGATAAATTTGCAAAGATGGAGGAGAAATTGGAGAAATTGGAGGAGAGAATGGAAGAGAGGATGGAACAGAAGTTCAGTGTGATGAAGGTAGACATTTTGTCTTCAGTGCATAAAGTGGCTGAATGTGTGGAAGATCTGGATGAAAAAGTGGAAGATTTGACTCAAAAGAATGCCATATTAGAAGCAAAAGTATTGGAGAATGAAGATTTAAGAGACAAAATGGACAGAGAACTGAGTCTTGCTCAATATTACCAGATGCAGTTTGCTGTTAGAATCAGAGGCTTAAAAGAGAATATTAAGGAAGATCTAAAGCAGCTGATTTCTGAGGCTCTGGAAGTGGTATTGAATCAGCCAGCATCTGAAATAAAGGGAGGCATGGATAAAGTGTTTCGTGTAAATTCATGGATTGCTAGACAGAGAAAGCTGCCTAGAGATGTGGTGGTTTATTTTGCAAAGAGGGAAATTAGAGATGAAGTTATACAAGCTGCCTATGATACTAAAGTTGTGATTGCTGATCAAGAAGTTTTGGTTCTAAAAGAAATTCCTCCAAAGATTTTAAGGAGAAGGAAGGATTTTAGATTTCTTGTGCAAGAGCTCAAGCAACGAGATATAAGGTTCAGATGGGAGATTCCAGTTGGGTTGATGGTGATGCATGAAGGTAAAAGGTACCGTCTGGTTACTGTGATGCAGGCGCGTGATTTTTACAATAATGTTTTAAAAGCAACCCCATTATCACTTCTGGAAGCTGCAAAGGGATCTGGAGAAGGAGAACATCAAGAGGCTGAAGATGGACAGACAGAGGAGAACGGTGCTGGAGGAGATCAAGCTACAACTTCTTTGGATGATCCTAGAGAGCAGAGGGTGACGCGTGCTGCTTTAAAAGGATCAAAAAAAATAAAAGAACAAGATCAGCAGAAGTCTATGGAACTTCCACAACGTACTTACAGCCAAGCAGTGGGAGGGGCACGGCCTAAAAAAGATAGTCCTATCAAAGCAGTGCTCCAAGAGCTTTGGGATGATATGCATGGCAACTAAATTTTTAACTTGGAACGTTAATGGACTAAATTCACCACATAAGAGGAAGAAAGTTTTTCAATATTTAAAACAATTCAAGATAGATGTTATATGTTTGCAAGAAACGCATATTAGGGTTGTGGATCAAAAGTATTTATCGAACTCAAGGTTGGGTACGCAATTTGTTGCTTCTGCAATGAATAAGAAAAATGGAGTGGTTGTTTATGTTAAAAGTGCTTTAACAGCAGACTTAATTGAAGCAGATAAGCATGGAAGATACGTTATGATAGAGTTGCTGCTAGAAGGTAAAAAGACGCTTTTAGTTGGATTATATGCTCCTAATCAACAACAAGCTGACTTTTTTAGTTTACTTCATACAAAGCTTACCCAGTTGGATTATAAATCTTTTATTTTTATGGGGGATTGGAATGGTGTTTTGGATGTACAGATGGACAAGGCTGGAGCTTTTAAGCGCGTCCCAAGTCATGCTAGACTGCCTAAATCCTTTTTTGAAATGAAGGATGACTTGGAACTGCGAGATATTTGGCGCGAGAGACATTTGCAGGAAAAGGATTATACTTTTTTTTCTGACAGATATCAATCTTTTTCCAGGATCGATTTTATTTTGTTGACTAATGATTTTTTTTAAGGACTAAGAAGGTGAAGATTTGTGCAAGAACTATTTCTGATCATAGCCCAGTTTGGCTAGAGATTGATAAGGAGAATAGAGATAGGCGCTCGTGGCGCGTAAATGAGAATTTGTTTAGAAATCAGAGAAATGTGGAAGAATGCAAACAGCGGATGAAGGATTTTTTTGAAATTAATATGAATAAGGCCACCTCTATGGACATGGTTTGGGATGCTAGTAAGGCCTATATGAGAGGGGTGTTGATATATATGAATAATAAACATAGACGTGCTGTGGAAGCTAGGAGGAAAGAACTGGAGAATGAAATAAAGGAAAAAGAAAAGATTTTGAATTCAGAGGATGTGAAGACTAAGGAGGCTATTAAACTGTTAAGAGGACAATTTGATAAATTAATGGCTGACCAAGTGGCAACCAATTTGCGGTTTGCCAGGCAAAATACCTTTTGCAACGCTAACAAACCAGGTAGATGGTTAGCTTATAGATTGAGGAAAAAGCAAAGGGCTTTTAATATAGACAAAATTGAGCATAAAGGAAGGGTTGTGTTTCAACAGGACCTTATCAAGGATAAGGATTTTTATTCTAAATTATATGCTAAGGAGAAGATTAATGAAAAAGACATTGATATATATTTGGAGAATGCTAGCATCCCGGTTCTTACGCAAGTACAAAAAGAGGGGATTAATCAATTAATTACAGAAGAAGAAATTTTTACAGCAATTAAGGAATTGAAGGTGGATAAAGCACCAGGTACGGATGGTTTGTCTGCGGCTTATTACAAAAATTTACAATTAGAGATGATGAAACCGTTAAAGGAACTGTTCCAGACAATCCAGAGGGGGGGAAAGGTGCCACCGTCTTGGAGAACAGCTTTTATTTCCTTGATTCCGAAGGAAGACCAAGATGCTACTCAAGTTAAAAATTATAGACCGATATCGCTTTTAAATACAGATTACAAGATATTTGCTAAGGTGTTGGCTAATAGACTGATGAGGGTTCTGCAACAGGTGATTCATGGGGACCAAACGGGGTTTATTAGTGGTAGGCAAATGAAAAATAATGTGAGGCATATAGTTGATGTGTTAGAGTTTTTGGAAAGGAACAACCAGATCCCTGCGGCGCTAATTTTTCTAGATGCTGAAAAAGCTTTTGATCAATTGAATTGGCAATTTTTGATGAAAGTTTTAGATAAAATGGATTTTGGGGAAAAAATTTTACAACCGATTAGGGCATTATATCAAAAACAAACTGCCCGAATTATAGTTAATAATAGTCTGACAGAAGCATGTAATATTGAGAAGGGCACAAGGCAAGGGTGTCCGTTATCGCCTTGTTATTTGTGTTAACATTAGAGATATTATTGGTTAAAATACGGAATTCGGAAAAAATTAAGGGTATACAAATTAGAGATCAGGATTATAGATTGAGAGCATTCGCAGATGATCTGGTTGTTACAGTGACCCAGCCAGAGAACTCTGTTGTGGACCTGATGGAGATAATAATACAATACGGGAAGGTTTCTGGATTTAAAGTTAATATACAGAAAACCAAAATTCTGGCCAAAAATATGACAGTTTCGCAAAAGGCTCTCTTAGAAGGATTAACTGGATTTGAGATTGTTAAAAGGGTTAAATATTTGGGGGTGCTTTTGTCGCCCTCTAATACAAAGTTATATAAAAATAATTATGAAAAACTATGGGGGAAAATTCAAAAAGAATTGGAGAGTTGGGAAAATTTGCAATTGTCTTTGTTGGGACGGATCGCAGCAGTGAAAATGAATGTCCTGCCTAAATTTTTATTTTTATTTCAAATGATACCGATTCTTAAGAAAGATTCTAATTTGGAAGAATGGCAGCGAGGTATCAATAAATTTGTTTGGGCAGGGAAAAGGCCACGAGTTAAACTTAAGATTATGCAGGATACTCGTGAGAGAGGTGGTCTTAAAATGCCGAATCTTAAACTATATTATGAAGCTGCTGCATTAGTAGGAATAAGTGATTGGATTAATTTGACACAAGAGAGATTATTAAATCTTGAGGGCCACGATTTGTTGTTTGGCTGGCATGCATATTTGTTGTATGACAAGAAGGTAGACAATGTGTTTAGAGTGCATATTCTAAGACAGGCATTGTTGAGAGTTTGGAAGAAGTATAGACATAAGTTAGATTGCAAGATACCACTGTGGGCAATTCCAAAACACGCAATAGAAAATATACATGCTGGTTTCAAATATGATGTGACTACGTACAAGGAGATTCTGAGCTTGGAAAGAAATGTCTGGTGTTTGAAATCATATAGCCTCTTGCGAGAAGAGAAGGTTGTTCAAACTTGGTTTCAATATATTCAGCTACAGGCCAGGTGGAAAGAAGACCAGAAAATTGGTTTTACAATGACTGATGAAAATTTGATAAAGCAAATTAGAAATCAGGGTCCAGCACATATCAAACGGATATATCTTGCATTGATAGAAATTGACTCAGAAACAGAGCTTGTTAAAGATTGTATGATTAAATGGGCCCAAAATATCCAAGAAGTTATTACAATGGATACGTGGGAAAGGATTTGGGTGAGGAACGTAAAATTTACACAAGCTCAAAATCTAAGAGAGATTTTTTACAAAATGTTTTATAGATGGCATTTAGATCCTAAAAAGCTTGCAAGTATGTATCCGAATTATCAGCCTAAATGTTGGAGGTGCGGTGACGAAGACGCAACATATTTTCACATATGGTGGACTTGTAAAAAGGTTAAGGCTTTTTGGATAAAAGTCTGGTGGAACATGCAGAAGATTTTTAAACAGAGGATAAAGTTTTGTCCGCAACTTTTTTTGTTGGGAATAATTACAGATGCTACAGTTGTGGACACTAAGTTGATGTTGAATTTAATTACGGCAGCAAGACTCTTAATAGGTCAGTATTGGAAGAAGGAGGAACTGCCGACTATAGAAGAATGGACTTTAAAGGTTTCTGACCTGGCAGAGATGGCAAAGATATCGGCCTATTTGAAAGATCATTCGCAAGAACGCTATATTATGGAGTGGAGAAAATGGATTGAGCATATCCAGAACAAATACGGGACTAAGAAGTTTCATGTAGCATTTGAATAAGTCTTCCTTTTTCCCCCCCTTTTTTAATATATATTTTTATATATTTTATATTAATAGTGTTTGTAGTTATCCTATATGAGCTAGAGAGTGATAGATTTTAGAGTTTACGGTTGTTAGCATATGGTTGTTTATGATTCTTTTTTTGTTTTTTATACCTTGTACTTAGCTCTGGGAAGTCAGGGGGGGAGGGGGGAGGGGTAAGGAGGGAGGGATAGGGGAGGGGTAGGGGGGTTTGTTAAAGATAAAATGTATGATAAAACTTTTCAATAAAAAAAAAGACTACCCCTCTTCCAACGCACACCAAATAAAAATTAAAAAACATCAGATTTGATTTTAATATGGTAATTTTAATTCAAATGTTTATGACATGCAGGTGCTTAGTAGGAAAACTGTCACTTATAAACATAAGGCTGTTTGTCATCAAACATGTAAACATAAAACAGTGCAAGTAGATTAAATAATAACAATAATAATAATAATAATAATAATAATAATAATAATAATAAGTAGTAGTAGTAGTAGTAGTAGTAGTAGTAGTAGTAGTAGTAGTAGTAGTAGTTGGAGGGGACTTTGGAGGTCATCTAGTCCAACCCCCTGCTAAGGCAGGAAACCCTATACCATTTCAGACAAATAGCTGTCCAGTCTCTTCTTAAAAACTTCCAGTGTTGGAGCATTCACCACTTCTGGAGGCAGTTTGTTCCACTGGTTAATTGTTCTAACTGTCAGGAAGTTTCTCCTTAGTTCTAGGTTGCTTCTCTCCTTGATTAGTTTCCATCCATTACTTCTTGTCCTGCTTTCAGGTGCTTTGGAGAATAGCTTGACTCCCTCTTCTTTGTGGCAGCCCCTGATTCCAGCAACCATTCCCTATATTCCTAATTCACTTTTTCACTTTTCCTAATTCACTCTAAAGCTTTCCCTGCGCAGAGCCTTAAGTAACACAAGCTGTCTGCAATTAGTGCAGGTTCGCCTCCCACCAGGCTCAAGGTTGACTCAGCTTTCCATCCTTCCGAGGTAGGTAAAATGAGGACCCAGATTGTTGGGGGCAATAAGCTGACTTTGTAATAATGCTGCTTGGGGGAGGTGAAAGCCCTAATAAACAGGCATATACACAGAATGAAGGCTATTGCTAAGCACATTGATTTGTGCTTTAAATTGTAAGCCACCCTGAGTCTTCAGAGAAGGGCAGGATATAAATGGGATTTTTTTTTAAAAAGACCAAATGGGAGATCCGCTCCAGGTTTTCCAGCCAGCCCATCCAGTTCCTGAGTCAAATGTGTCCTTAGAGCTAAGCCACTGCTCTGGCTGCTGCCTTCCCCACCTGCCTTTCAAGTTGGGATATACTACAGCTGCTCTTCAACTTTAGAAAGAAAGACGCCCAGACCCCAGCCTGTAAAAAATCACAGACTGCAGCTTCTTCTCCAATTGGTCCCGCTTTCCCTGCGCAGACTAAATGGGAGATCCGCTCCAGGTTTTCCAGCCAGCCCTGTCCCTAAATTTTCAGCACCCGACATATAAGATCTCCTGACTTTTGAGAAGATTTTCATGGGTTAAAAAGTAGTCTTATATGCTGGAAACTACGGTAAATGATATGGTAAAATGGTTAAATAATCCAAATTACCACCCCAAAAAATAGGTGACCGAAGCATTGCTCTGCTGCTCTATGCAGATGATGCTGTGATTCTCTCCAGTACTCCAGTTGGCCGTAAAAAAGCCTTGTGCGCCCTTGTCCAGTATTGCAAATATAATAAACTGGACATAAATTATGAGAAAACAAAGATTATGGCTTTTGGAAAAAGGCCAAAATGGTACTCATGGTATTTAAATAGCCACAAAATAGAGCAGGTAACCACCTTTAAGTACCTAGGGGTGGTCATCCATGCCACTGGCTCACAAAAAGCCCATGGAGAATATGTGGCTGCCTCTGGCAAACAATCAGCAAATGCGATTCTTATTTTTTTCTGCACAAAGGGAGGACACTGTTCCAGCCACAATTAAGCTCTTTCTGGCCAAGTCACTAGCACAGCTTCTATATGGGACCTTGCTTGGACCCTCAGCTTCATGTTTTACACCACTGGAAAGAGTTCAATCCAAATTTATCAGAACAATTCTTCAGGTGCTGCGCTGTGTCCCAAATGCACTTCTGCACCTGGAGACAGGATTGATAAAAATTGAAGCAAGAATCTGTATAGCTTCCTTAAACATCTGGCTAAGGCTTAATTGCTTTCTGCAAGGCCTTGCTCCATTAATTCTTCAAGATAAAGTCTCCTCTTCATGGATCAAGGCAGTCCAGTCCAACCTTGCCAAACTAGGCTTCTAGTCAGCCTCAATTCTCAAATTGGACTACGACCAAGCAAAACAAACCTTGCGTCAAAGGGTAGAAGACATCGAGAAGCAAGTGGACTTAGATATAGCTCTGCTGTTTCTGGCTCCAGAATCTATTAGATATGTGGTTACACCTGCCAGGTATCTTAGTCAGTTGGAGTCAGTAAACCACCGGAAAGCATTCTCGCTTGCATAGTGCCATGCATTTCCATCGGCCATCTTGTACGGCAAGTATAAAAAGACACCACTGTCTTGCAGCACGATCATTTCCACAGCTCCTCACACTTCCTTCAGAGAAACAACCCAGATCCCAGAGTGTTATAATTCTTCCCCCCACCCCCTTTTCTAGTTGCCCAGTAAGTTCAGAGAGAATGCCTAGTAAGAAAGCAATTTGGTTTACATTGTAATGGATAGCAGACAGGTGGAATAAACAAAAGGTTACATTTAATGAAGGAAGTGAAAGCAATAAAGCCGCATGCCTGTTCCCTCTCCCCCTTGGGAATGGCATAATCCAGGGGAAGATGAGATTTGGTTTTTGCATAGAGGAGATAGTTAGAAATGAAATATAAATGGATTCTGACAGATTATCTATTTTACAATATCTGGAGTTGCTAAAAGCTTTGCACAGCCCTAAACAGTAATTTATCCAGCAAGAAAAAGAATCCCAGTGAACTTGAAAGTTACTCACTACTTGGCAATCATTAATAAATATATGATGCCAGTGCTGTTTACGTCTGTATAGTTATCTACCACACTTTATTACAGGTGGTGAGAACCTTTAATCATAGTGACATTGTCTCATATACTACCACAGTCATAACTACCTTGTGCAAATAAATACTGTCTATATTAATCATATGGACAGTATGTTTTGCTTCTGCCAACATTGACAACATCAAAGGTGGCAGATCACCAGTACTGCAGCTCTGCCAGAAAGTAACTGTGTGTCTGGCCATTACAGTTCTTCACTTCTTTTTCCTTTTAAAGTATTTCAAAACTATTATTGAATAATTTGAATAGGTTTTAATTTGGTTTGTTTTCTGGTTATACAAATTTCCCATTTATTCCTATATTTTCCCCCCACTATACCCTGAAAAAACTTACAATGCAGAAAAAAAGCAGAAACTTTAATTCAAACAAAGAGAAACATGGTTGGGAGGGGAAAATATTTTTTTTTAAAAAATAGTGAGAATTATTTTATTTTGCAGCTGGACTGAAGAATGTATGTTTCAGAACTCAGCTTTCTGGCATCCCCTAGCTGTATAAATGAGTTGCAGCTGGTTTAATAATTCATCTAGGCCCAGGGTAAATGAGATAATTGTATTATTAATGTTTAATGTTTTATTAATTGCCTGAATCATCATAATGCATTTGTTTGGTTCAGTGGCCATATATATAGTAAAATGATAGCTAATCTATGAAATAAAAGGATTATATAAAATTACATTCCAGCATAATCTGTTTCTAATCCTGAACTGAGTAATTTTACTGACAAGGGATTGCATCCTTCTCTTGGTTGTTATTACTATGCTAAATTGCTATAACTGTGCAGAAATTTTATCTCACCTCTAACATTAATGCTTGTAACTTTATCCCTCTACCTTTTATTGTTTCAAGCAATACATTCTCTTTATCTCTAATGGTCTTTGAACAAATGAACTGGATTCAGAAGATTAAAATTCTGTCATCATTCTCTGGGGAGAAGGAATGGGATTTTTCACCATGTCAATGACTTTCCCACAGAGTCATGGTAGATATAATAAGGATATATTTGAGAATATTGTTTTTCCCTACAATTGGAAAGCTTTTATTTTTCTTAGGGAGATAAACCTGAGTTATCTAATGTACATTATTTTAACAAATGATCAATATTTATTATTTCTTGTTATGTCATTGTCATCATAAATGGAGCAGCATAGCTTGCCACTGAATTGTATAATAGGCAGTTTCTGTGCGGAGGTTGGCTTTCAGTAATCTTGGATTCCATTAAAAATGGTGCCTTCAAATAATATCTAACCCTCATTTGGAAACGAAGATGCTTTCTCTCAGACTATATCTGTGTAATGAATCTTGTATATGATCTGAAACCTAAAATCCTATTTAAACAAAATAACCTATATTTAACTGTCTGAAACTGATTTTAGTAGTTCTGATTAGCATTTTTATTTGACCACTCCTTTACTAGCTCTTTCTGTTTCTCAGGTTTACAATATAAATTCCTCATTATTACTGGACAATTGTTTTTATTGTTTTAAAAGAGATTTGTCATTAATATTTTTCTTAAAATTGTGATAGTTTTGCATAGCTACAATTTATAGTCATTGTCTTGTTTTTGTAGCCCTATCTGTATTTCTGAGTATTCATTAAGTCTTTTTTTATTTTTCTAAAAGCTGACATGAATAAAGAATTCTTGACAAAAAATCTTAAAATATTCTGATGAACAAAGTAGGATGTGTCAGGAAATTCTGGAAAATCATGGCATCTGCTTTTTAGGAAAAGACTTTATAATGAAAAGCAAAAGACAATTTAAGTGGAAAGACTCCTCAGAAGTCAAATTGGGCAGAATATCCAGCATAAGTCATATTTGTATCTTGAATTCTTAGTATACATACCAGAGTAAAATCTTTTAGGTATTGTTGATCAATGGTTCTTGTAATTTTTTTTTCTTCTGTTCAATCATGTCCAACTGTAGGAGTCTACCTGGACAAGTCCCTGCAATTTTCTTGACAAGATTCTTCAGAAGTGGTTTTCCTAGGGGTGAGAGAAAGTGATTGGCCCCAGGTCACCCATCTGACTTTGTGCCTAACGAAGGAACAGAACTCATAAACTCACAGTTTTAGCCATAATCATTACACCAAATGGCTCTCTTTCCTGTAATTAAAAGGTTATTAATATTCACTAATCAATATTAGAGACAAAACTCTTAAAAATACATTTTCTAAGAAGGATTGATTGCATTGAAGATTATATTCTAAGATTATATTCTAAGAATACAAGAATACTTTGAATGCCTGAATATAGGCTGGAAGTCTATTGATGAAAGATTTCAGTCTACTATTCATTTAATGTTAACAGACCTGATATCTTTGGAACTTTCAAAAAAAATATCCAAATGTGGCTTTCCAAATTTACTCTTCAGTCTGGCTGTTAAAGAAATGGAATAAAAACTGGTACTCCACAGAAGAAAAAGTAAATTTTGTCTAAGAAGATTTATGTAAGTCAGTGGTCAATTCTTCTGCATTTGTGTATTACACTGAAAAAGGATGAGCTGGGAAGTTGAAAATGCAAAGCTCAACTTATATTATGATTTTTTCCCCTTTTCTCCATGAAGCACAGAACATCTTGTCTGTTCCAAAACAAACGTGGTACAGCTGTTTTCCAGAACTCAAGAGTTTGAACACACTCCTCAAACCAAAGACCACACACCATCATGTACAGTAACTGTACTTGATTCTTACAATGCAAGATTATAGTTAAGATCATTAACCAGCCAATAAATCTTACTTTAAATAATAACAGATTGGTACTGAGATATTCCATGAACAGAGGAAAAAAGGCAAATCTCCAAAAAGCCTTTTGAAAAAGAAGAAGAGGGGAAGACAACTTAAATAAAGCATATTTTGAAACTTAGTAAATGATGAAAGTTACAGGAGTGAAGCCGAGATAGAACAAATAAGGAAAAATACAAAGAAAATATGGGAAATAAATGCTACTAAATAGAAAAAACAGAGGGAGGTACCCAGAGCTGGATAGAAGAATAGTTCCCCTATTCACATATTAGATTTCTGTAATGTATCATTCTGTGTCTCTTTTTCTCTCAAGATCTGACAGACTTTATTTATCTGATTTTTGTTCTGCCTTTATTATTTTATAGGTAAGATGGCAAACACATATAATACTCCCTGCTCCTATTTTCTCCATAACAGCCACTCTGTGCGTTGAGCTATTTATTAAGCCAGTTTTGTGCTTACAACAGGACTAGAACTCACAGTGTCCTGATTTCTAGGCCAACATCTTAACCACTACACCAAAATTTACCCTGTCCCTAGACTCCAAACCTGTTTTGTCCCATTGTCACTTACATGATTTGCTATAGACTTGCTATAAAATGGTTGATGCATCGGTAGGTCAGTCTGGAGCTGTTCAAGGTTTGGCCCACTTCCTGAAGATGCCAACGCCCTGGACCTTCATATGGTAGATGGCATACTTGTCTTTCTCTGTTGCTGATATCTCCTTACTATTATTGTGGCCGGCCAGCTTCGCCTGCTGTCTTCAGGCAAATCATTCCCCTTTTCCTTTCTTTTCTGCATTCTGCATTCTTCTTTTCTGCAAAGGCTCTACAACATAAAGACAGCCAAGTCATTTTTAATAGGCCTGGCTTTCTTGTTAGATTGAAGTGGTATAAAAGACAAATTATTTGATTTGCTTTGATTTCTATAGCTTTTCATCTCAACAAGTGACTTTGGGCAATGTAAATCATAAAAACATAAAAGAATTAAAACAATACAACATAAATATATCTATAGTTGCCAATAAAAGTATTGCCTTAATAGTTATATAACCAAGAAGCCAGGCTCTTAACACACTTAGTGCCTTTAGGGCAAGGATGTCAAACTGACAGCCTGTGGGCCACATGCGTCATGCTGAAACCACATCGACCCCATTGCCAGCACGACATGTCACATGACATTGTGAGTTTGACACCCCTGTTTTAGGGCTTTAAAGATGACAACCTGAATCTTATTTGCACCCAGAAGTATGATGGCAGCCAAGGCAAATCACGTAGCAATAATTTTACATGTATGGACTATCTGACACCATTTATTACCCATACAATCACATTCTGCACTAGTTGATGCTTTCAAATACTTGTGAAAGACAGTTCTATATACTGTGTGTTGCAGTAATCCAGGTAAGAGTTCATGAGACATATAAATAAAGAAAAATAAATAAATAAATAAATAAATAAATAAGTGAGAAAATAAATAAATTCCATACTTGCATCAGTGATTTTCAACCTTGGCAACTTTAAAAAGTTGAGATTTCAACTTTCAAAATTGTGTGGACCTCAATTCCCATCCATGTGGGCTGGGGAATTTTGGGAGCCGAAGTCCATACATTTTAAAGTTGCCAAGGTTGAAAAATACTGTCTTATAAGGACAGGAGAAAAGGGATGGCAGATTTTTCAGCTACTCCCTAACACTGATCTCAAAATAGGTTGTTGTTGTTAGCTGCGAAGTCGTGTCCGACCCATTGCAACCCCATGGACAACATTCCTCCAGGCCTTCCTGTCTTCTACCATCTTCGGGAGATGTCTTCTACCATTTAAACTCACACCTACTGCTTCAGTGACTCCATCCAGCTACCTCATTCTCTGTCATCCCCTTCTTCTCTTGCCCTCAATCTCCAGTGAGTCCTTCCTTCTCATTAGATGGCCAAAGTATGTGAGTTTCAACTTCAGGATCTGGCCTTCTAAAGAGCAGTCAGGGTTGATCTCCTCTAGGACTGACCGGTTTGATCGCCTTGCAGTCCAAGGGACTTGCAGGAGTCTTCTCCAGCACCATAGTTCAAAGGCCTCAATTCTTTGGCACTCAGCCTTTCTTATAGTATTCTCAGCTGATCACAGAACCACTTTTAATGTTGGCAATTTGATCTCTAGTTCTTCTGCCTCTTCAAAATCCTGCCTGTACTTCTGGTAGTTCTCGATCCACATACTGCTGGAGTCTAGCTTGTAGGCTTTAAGCATAACTTTACTAGCATGTGAAATGAGTGCAATGGTGCGATAGTTTGAACATTCTTTGACACTGCCTTTGTTTGGAATTGGAATGTAAACTGATCTTTTCCAATCCTGTGGCCACTGTTGAGTTTTCCAAATTTGCTGGCAAATTGAGTGTAGCACTTTTACTGCATTGTCTTTTAACATTTTGAATAGGTCAGCTAGAATACTGTCATCTCCACTAGCTTTGTTGTTGCTCAGCTTTTCTAAGGCCTGTTAGGCATATGTTTATAGCCTACCTGGTTGGGTTGGAAATATATAAACCATGATGTTGTAACGTTAAGGTGCTTATTGGCCAATGGGTGTGTAAATTTTTGGATGGTCATAAGAGGGAGCTAGGAATGTAGCTTCATTCTCTCTGCTCTCACTGTTTTTCACTGTTAGTTACTCTGTTACTGCTATTGTTGGTTTACTACTGTGTTAAACCTGAACAACTGTGTTTTTTGACCTCTGGACTGGTAAGAAGACTTTGTATTTGGATTACTACTTGGACTGTTACTATTGTGTATGACCTGAACTGTTTATTTTTGACTGTGCTTTGTTTTTCAACCACAAAGTAAAATATTTTTTCTGTTTATCACAACTCAGTGTCTCTTGTGGTTACTGTTTGACTCTTACTGCTCTCAGTACCCTTCATTGTCTGTGCAACTTCTTGTCAGCTCAAGGAGACCTCTGCACAATTACTGACAAGGCCCACTTCATTTCACATTCTAGGATGTCTGGCTCGAGGTCAGTGACCACCTCATCATGGTTATCAGGGACATTAAGCTCGTTCTTGTAAAGTTCTTCTGTGTAATCTTGCCACCTCTTCTTAATCTCTTCTGCCTCTGTTAGGTCCCTGCCATTTTGGTCCTTTATCATGCCCATTTTTGCATGAAATGTTCCCTTCATCTCTCCAATTTTCTTGAAGAGATCTCTGGTCTTCCCTATTCTATTGTTTTCCTCTATTTCTTTGCACTGTTCATTTAAGAAGGCATTCATATCTCTTCTAGCTATTCTCTGGAATTCTGCATTCAATTGTGGGTATCTTTCTTTTTCTCCCCTGCCTTTCGCTTCCCTCCTTTCTTCAGCTATTTGTAAAGCTTCCTCAGACAGCCATTTTGCTTTCTTGCATTTCTTTTTCTTTGGGATGGTTTTAGTTGCTACCTCTTGTACAATGTTGCGAACCTCCGTCCATAGTTCTTCAGGCACTCTGTCTATCAGATCTAATTCCTTAAATCTATTTGTCACCTCTACTGTATATTCAACAGGGATATGATTTAGTTCATACTCAAAATAGGTGCAAAGTGGAAAAGAAGTAAAAAGAGTAAACTCCTTTTTGAGTTCACAGCAGATAGCATACAGAAAGAAGAGCATTAAAATCTGAAGACATGATAAAAAGTTCCATAAGAATGCTACCAAACAAGTGTATTGGCTGGTTTAGAAGTAACATGATACAACCGTATCATGGGAGGACACCTGAGTGTGATCCTGGAGTTGACAGAACCAAGCTAATTACAACTATTAAGCATTAGAACAAAAATACATTTAATTAAACATAATTCAATTAATTAATTAATTAAAAATACTCTGATTATTCCACATAGCAAAATAACCAGGTTAAATTACTATCTAGTTCTTGAGCCACAGGAAAAATATATTATGGTATAAAAGTTATTGTAATGGTAATGGGATCAGTGCTTTCTCTTGAATTAAGAAAAGTGGTTGATAGATTCTATTGACTTCACTTCTGTTCTCAGCAAATATTAATTACTGTCAGGAAAGCAATTCCTCTACTATTTGGAGTGGGGCAGATTTGAGCAAATGTAGTGGATGCTTAGAATGGTTTGTTTATCAATTTGTGAAGTTGTCTACCAAACAAGCCTAAGGCACAGTGTCAAACTCTTTTTGCATTGCCAGCAATGGGGTGGGCACAGCTTCAGTATGATGAAACCGGCCTGCGGGCCGGCAGTTTAACACCCCTGAACTCTAAGGCATAGAGGTGTTCCATTCCTGTGACCTTCCAATTGGGCTATTTCCAACAAGGATTTACTGTTATTCTGAAAGTAAATGTATGCCTTCAAACATCACCATCAACAAATTCTATAAGTGATTGGTAGTACTAGTGGGGAATTTCATTCCTGCAGTTAGTGTTAGCCTGTGGATGTCTATGGAACCTTAATTAATAGGGTAAATGGGTTATGCCCCCAAACTAGTAAAACATAGAAAAATATGGTCATATGAATCACAGAACAAAATCTATAATGCCCCCAATAATGACAAAGCCAAAACTTTCACACTAGAAGAACCTGGCTCTGTTTCTCAGTTAAATCAGTCATCTATGTAGCATGAATGACACTACTGCTCTTAAATTGACCAATTGGAGTTGGTCAGATCCCATCCCTGACCACATCAATGTTCACATTTCAATGAAGTGTGCAAACATTGTGTCAGAAGATGTGGAAATCACAATTTTAAAACTATGAACAACTTTAAGTTGTCAAAATTGTGAGCTGGAGATGAAACAAAGGCAATGTTCAGAGACCAGATAGAAAATCAAGTCTTTATGGATAACATGTTAACATCTATTGCATAAAGGTAAGCTATCCACTTCCTTTAATAATAGTTTTCAACATGAATCTCCTGAGTCTTAGTTCAGTAATTAACCACAACAATACACTATATTTGTTATTGTGTTTTCTCCTCCTCCTCCTCCTCCTCCTCCTCCTCCTCCTCCTCCTCCTCCTCCTTCTTCTTAAGAAGAAGGTTGGGAGTGGGAGGCACAGTTCTTCAGTGGTTCTCCTCCTACCTTCTGGGGCATTCGCAGTCGGTGTTGGCAGGAGGGCAGAGGTCGACCTTGAGGCCCCTTGTTTGTGGAGTTCCTCAGGGATCGGTCCTCTCGCCTCTCCTGTTCAACATCTACATGAAGCCTCTGGGTGAGATCATTCGTGGTTTTGGAGTTGGTTATCATCAGTACGCTGATGATACCCAGCTTTTTATTTCGACCCCAAACCACCCCAGTGATGCCCTCGACGTGATGTCCCGTTGCCTGGAGGCGGTCCGGGTCTGGATGGGGAAGAACAGGCTTCGACTCAACCCTGACAAGACTGAGTGGCTGTTCGTGCCGGCATCCTGGGAAATTCCGATTATTCCATCTCTGGCCATGGGGGGTGACCTATTACCCCCCGTAGATAGGGCGCGCAACTTGGGGGTCCTTCTAGATTCACAGCTCTCTTTAGAAGAGCATATTGGAGCTGTGAATAGGGGGGCCTTTGCCCAGGTTCGCCTGGTGCGCCAGTTGCGACCCTATCTAGACCGGGATGCCTTGTGTACAGTCACTCATGCGCTCGTGACTTCTCGTCTAGACTACTGTAATGCTCTCTACATGGGGCTGCCCTTGAAGTCCACTCGGAGACTCCAACTGGTGCAGAATGCAGCCGCGCGAGTTGTGCTGGGAGCTTCCCGATACTCCCATGCTACACCTTTGCTCCGCGAGCTGCATTGGCTGCCGGTTGCTCTCTGGGTGAGGTTCAAGGTGTTAGTGATGACTTACAAAGCCCTACATGGCATGGGTCCGGATTACCTACGGCAACACCTGCGGCCGGCGTCAACTTCCCTCCGTCCAGTGCGCTCCCACAGAGAGGGCCTCCTCAGGGTGCCTCCGATCAAGGAATGTCGATTGGTGGCCCCCAGGGGGAGAGCGTTCTCTGTGGGCGCACCAGACCTTTGGAACCGCTTGCCGGTTGAGCTCCGAACGGCCCCCGACCTTTGCTCCTTTCGGCGTGATCTCAAAACCTTTCTTTTTGAACAAGCTGGCCTGGTCTGATGGGTTGGGGCTGGGTTTTATAATCGGTTTTAACTTTTAATATGTATTAATTTATTATGGGCATTGTAGTTTAATTACTTTTTAATTTTTGTATCCTGGTTTTTATTATGTATTGCCCTGTTCACCGCCCTGAGTCCTTCAGGAGAAGGGCGGTATACAAATTAAATTATTAAATTAAATTAACTTCTTCTTCTTCTTCTTCTTCTTCTTCTTCTTCTTCTTCTTCTTCTTCTTCTTCTTCTTCTTCTTCTTCTTCTTCTTCTTCTTCTTCTTCTTATTCTTCTTCTCAAAGAAAGAACAAGTGAAAAGAGAAAATCACTTCAGGGCTCTGCAAGCTCCCTGATACCCCAGACTGTGCTTCTTTCCCAATGAAAGACATTATGACATAACCATACTCCAACAAAATACTTTTTAAAAGAGAAATAAACTTTCAGAGGAGTGGAAAATTTAGTCACAGTATTAATTAAAACCAAAATGTACAGTTTGATTCTTTAGAAGAGGACAAGAATAGTATGCCTTGAAAATTATGCTATTGGGATGGAAAATACAAAAGTTAAATGGCAGCAGAAGACCTCCTAAATTTCCGTTGGCAGCAATGGAAAAACTAAAGCTAAACTTTAAAAATAAAATTAGCATGGTTTAAATTACTTGAGAATAAAACCAATGAAACTTATGAATGAAGAAATAAATGTACCCCTTCTTTTTATTCTTCATCTCTCCATAATGGATTCACTTTATGTAAAGCACATCAGTACAAAATTGCAGTCAATTGCTAATATGATTGCTAAGGCTAGAAATTCTACTTCTATATACTGTCTTCATCTTAAAACCAAAACACTCAGAGTTTGAAAAGTGATAAATATGAGGTGTACCTTTTTATTTTAATTTGTGGGTGGTATAAATCATAGTACTAGAGTATACCATCACTCTTGATAGATTATTGACTAGGAGATGTGGTTCTGCAGTACCTGGATATCCCTCGATCTCCCAGATTAACACATTTTCCAAAGGCTTGAGTAAAGGAACATTGAATTAAGTTTTTTCTCCTTTCCTTAAAAAGCAAATCAGTTGAGGAGAGACGAAAACATCCCTGGCTTTCTCAGAATAAACATTCCCTGCTAACATCTTGGCATGCACTAACTCCACCCTTTAAGAAAGAAATAGGATCCTTAGGAAAACAATTTTTAAAAATGTTTTAAAAACCAGCTGTTAAAACATTCAGTCTGCATTTGTGTGTGTCTGTATGCATGCACAAGACACACACTCTTACAGGACGTTCTGTAGAATCATTTTGTGTGTTTATGTGAAACCTCTTGTGATGAGCAGGGACATTGTTGCTCTTTCCCCCAACTCTGTTCCTGGTTACTGTCCTCCTTACCGCGATCTCCTTTCCACATTCCTAGAGGACAGTCAGAAGATTTATCGTATAATTTCTTTGGTGACCGTTAGCCAAGCATGCAGCCACAGCTTGCTTTAATTAGGAAATCAAAGCACTTCTTTTATGTAGGTCACATCAGTTTTTGATTCTGAAGTTGCAACCTTTTTGAAAAATCTGCTTTGCGTATAAATGTGCACTGCTAAGCTTGGAGATGAGGAACATTAAGTGAAATGTTAACTCACTAAATGCTTCTGAATGCAGTTTGTGTTCCAGCTAACCATCCTATGTCTTTTTATAAAGCAAATGATGAGACAGTCTTTGAAAATATTGCAGTGTGGCATTGGACAAAATCTTGCAGGTTTCAAGAATAAAAAAAAATAGTTTCACATAGGATTGACTATGGTAGGCCATGCTTCAAATCTGCAGAGGTCTGATAATTTCGGAAAAAGAATAATTCAGCGGCTTAAACATTAATGTTTATTTAATTAACCATTGTTTTCTAAGTTGGCACCATGTCCTGAACCATAAACTAACCTCATGAGTTCACACTAAATTGGGTTCACATAACATGCTAAACAGTGTGTTGTAGCACATAAAGTGCTTCACAAGCACTAGGAATTCCAAGTGGATGACTTTAGGCACTAAGTATCTCTCAGTAGAAGCCACTCTACAGGGTTGGTGTAGAAAAATCAGAGGACAAAGTGCTATACATTTAAGATATAAGAAGAAAGCAAGATTTGTTGCTAATAAATATATAAGGAAACAAAATGCTTTCAATTAGTTTCTAGATCATAAGAATGCAGTGCTACATGAAGAAATGATTTACCTATCCATTTATTTTTATTTATATGATTTCTTGAACTTCTGTATCCACAGGTCTCTCAATAATAAATAATAATAAACTGTAAAACAATAATAATAATAATAATAATAATAATAATAATAATAATAATAATAATAACTATAATAGTAATAATAATAATAAACTGTAAATAATAAGGTAATAATAAACTGTAAAACATAAGCACTTGAAATAGTATTTCATAAACACAATTATAAGCATTATTAAAATAAAATTAATTCAAGCTGAAGAAGCACAACTTATAAGAAAATATGCTTCATATCAAAAAAAGGATCTTGGTGCACCTCCTGACATAGTGAATTCCATAAGCTTAAGGAAGTCAGAACAGAGAGCCTTCTTGTGTGCTCGAAAAATGAGCTTCAGAAAGTGAGAGCATCTTTTCAGAGGATCTCTCCTTTTGCCTATAATATATAGACACCATAACAGACAACTATGTGGGTGGTTGATCAAATGAGTGAATTTTTTTTGTTTCAATGAGGGACAACTAAAAAAAATATGTTAGAAACAGGCAGGCATCAATATTATTTGTTCCAGCAAATATTTACATACAGTTATGACATCTGAAACTATTGGTTGAAGTTGTCCTGAACAAGATTTAAAGTGTAAACAAATAAATAAACTGGAAGTTAATGCTCAATGGAAAAGAGAGTGAAAACCAAGTGAATATCTCACATCAATAAAAAAAGATGAAGAGAAGACCTAAGTAGTCATCAATTAATTGGTTGAGAGCAGCAACATTTTCAAAAAAAGGCCTGACTTGCAAACTGGAATCTAGAGAATTTCAGAATGAGAAAGATATTACCTCAGATAGTAAGGCCTTTAGAATTAACATATGATGAAAAGGATGGCCCATCAAAACTGAAGTAAAGGCCTTAATGAGCACTTTTTGGCAAACATTAAGCTGATTGTAAATCCCTCTAATAATAGTTTCACCTATACCATATTTTAAATAATAATAATAATAATAATAATAATAATAATAATAATAATAATAATAATAATAATAATAATAATAATAATAATATAAAGTTGGAAGGGACCTTGGAGGTCATCTAGTCCAACCCCTTGCTCAGGCAGGAAACCCTATACCATTTCAGGCAAATGGCTGTCCAGTCTCTTCTTAAAAACCTCCAGTGTTGGAACATTCACAGTTTCTGGAGGCAGGTTGTTCCACTGGTTAATTGTTCTAACTGTCAGGAAGTTTCTCCTTAGTTCTAGGTTGCTTCTCTCCTTGACTAGTTTCTATCCATTGCTTCTTGTCCTGCTTTCAGGTGCTTTGGAGAATAGCTTGACTCCCTCTTCTTTGTGGTAGCCCCTGAGATATTGGAACACTGCTATCATATCACCCCTCACCCTTCTTTTCATTAAACTACATATACCCAATTCCAGCAACCGTTCCCTATATGTTTTAGCCTCCAGCCCCCTAATCATCTTGGTTGCTCTTCTCTGTACCCTTTCTAGAGTCTTGACATCCTTTTTACATCATGGTGACCAAACCTGGATGCAGTATTCCAGGTGTGGCCTTACCAAAGCATTGTAAAGTGGTATTAGTACTTCACTTGATCTTGATTCTATCCGTCTGTTAATGCAGCCTAGCACTGTGTTGGCTTTTTTGGCAGCTGCAGCACACTGCTGGCTCATATTGAAGTGATTGTCTACTAAGACTCCGAGATCCCTCTCACAGTTACTACTATTGAGCAAGGTACCACCTATACTATACATATGCATTTGATTTTTCCTGCCTAAATGTAGAACCTAACTTTTTTCACCAATGAATTTCATTTTGTTAGATAGTGCCCAGTGTTTGAGTCTGTCCAGATCCTTCTGTATCTTAAGCCTATCTTCTGGAGTATTGGCTATTCCTGCCAGCTTGGTGTCGTCTGCAAATTTGATGAGTTCACCATCTATCCCCTCATCCAAATCATTAATGAAGATATTGAAGAGCACTGGGCCCAGAACAGAGCCCTGGGGCACCCCACTACACACTTCCTTCCATGTAGATGCGATTCCATTGAGGACCACACGCTGAGTACGGCCTGTCAGCCAGCTACGAATCCATCTGGTGGTAATGCTATCTAACCCACATTTTTCTATCTTATCAAGTAGTAGGTTGTGATCTACTTTATCAAATGCCTTACTGAAGTCCAAGTAAATTATATCTACAGCATTCCTCTGGTCCACTAATTTTGTCACTTGGTCAAAGAATGTAATAAGATTTGTCTGGCATGATCTGTTTTTGACAAACCCATGTTGACTTTTAGTGATGACTTTGTTTGCATCAAGGTGTTCACTGATTTGTTGTTTGATTATCTTTTCCAGAATCTTCCCAGGTATTGAGGTCAGGCTGATAGGTCTGTAGTTTCCTGGATCTATTTTTTCCCTTTTTTGAAGATGGGAACTACATCAGCTCTCTTCCAGTCCTCTGGTAGTTCCCCAGTGCTCCAGGATCTTTGAAAAATATAGTTCAGTGGTTCTGAGATCACGTCTGCCAGTTCCTTGAGAACCTTGGGGTGTAATCCATCTGGTCCTGGTGATTTGAACTCATCTAGGCTGGACAGGTGCTCACTTACCATTTTCTTGCCTATCTTAACTTGCATTTCTATTCTGTTTTTTATGGCACTGGTTTGGGTAGGTTGGACTGTTTTTTCCCTTTGTGTAAAGACAGATGCAAAAAACGAATTAAATAGTTCTGCTTTCTCCCTATTGCTTGTAACCTTCTTGCCACTTTCCCCCACTAATGGACCAATCATTTCCTTAATTTTTTTCTTGTTTTTTATATGTTGAAAGAAGCTTTTTTGTTATTTTTGACTTTGGTCGCAAGCCTTAGTTCATTTTGAGCCTTAGCTTTCCTCACTTCATCTTTGCAGGCACGGGCTATTTGCTGATATTCTGACTTAGTTATGTGCCCCTCTTTCCAATTCTTATACTTGTCCTTTTTATCTTTCAATTTATCAGAGAGTTCTTTATGCAGCCATGCTGGTTTCTTTTGAGAGCTGTTATTTTTCTTCTTTGTTGGTATTGTACTAGACTGGGCCTTTATTATCTCACTTTTCAAAATTTCCCAAGCTTCTTGAGTTGTTTTCCCCTTTAGGATTCTCATCCATGGAATTCTTCCCATGGTCTCTCTAAGTTTATTGAAATTAGCTCTTTTAAAGTCCAAGACTCTAGTTTGGCTGTGTTCTATTGCTTGTGCCTCCAGAATGTTGAATTCCAATATTGCATATTTTAACAATTTAGAGCAATTTAACAATTTCCTTTTTGAAGTGAGGCAGATATAAAATAAGTGTTAAGAAATTCTGTTTCCCAAAATTCATTAGCACTTCATTACTTTCTCCTCACAATGCACCTACACAATCTTTGGCTTTCCTTTTGCTTCACAAATATCTTAATGTTGCTTTTTTTTGGGGGGGGGGGAATAGGGGATTGGTTTTGGTACTAATTGCAAGCTTTATCTCATTTCTAACATAATTACTACAGACTAACCTGTAGACTTCTTTGTTTACATGACCCTCTTTACTTTGCATGCCCATTTTTTCTTCAGCTTGTTAGAGAATTCTGCCTGCATCTCCACTTTCCTCTTGATGATTACCCCATTATTCCTACTTGAAGGAATTGTTTGCAACTGTGCCTTCATTATCTCATTTTTGTAAAAATTGCTATTCTTCAGTCCATTAGAGGCCAAAGTGTCTTCTACAGTGTTCCATGGTGAGATTTACTTGGGCTGATGTTTATTATTGTCTAGAAAAAAAACCTGGTATCTGTTCCTGACCTCTTCAGGGACTGAATCTCTTCTAATTCTCCTGCTTCTTTCAGTAATTCTGTTCTATGTATTATTTCTGCCAAATAAAATTTTTCTAGTCTCTCATGTTATCTTCATTCTCTGCTTCTCATAAAGCTGACCTATCCAGGAAATGTTTATCTTCCCCAATGCATTGCAATGCGGAAACTTTATCTTCAAACACTTTCACTTTCATCCTAACCCCAAGGACACAAACCAGTCCTTGCAGCAAGTCAATCAAAATAGAGCTGGAAGGGACCTTGGAAGTCTTCTAAATTAAGTCTTCTAATGCCCTGCTGAAGCAGTAGTACATTAAGGATGATTTATTGAGCATGTCAGCCAGTTACAAATCCATCTGGTGGTGATGCTGTCTATCCCACATTTTTCTAGCTTACCAAGAAGTAGATTGTGGTCTACTTGGTTGAATGCCTTACCGAAATCTAAGTATACTATGTCCACCAGCGTTTCGCTGTTCTAATAATTTAGTCGCTTTATCAAACTAGGAAATAAGAATGGTTTGGCATGATCTGTTTTTAACAAATCCTTGCTGGCTACTAGTTATAACTTTGTTTGCTTCTAGTTGTTTGCAGATCTGTTTATTATTATTATTATTATTATTATTATTATTATTATTATTATTATTATTATTATTATTACTATTATTATTATTATTATCATTATTATTATTATTATTATTATTATTATTATTATTATTATTATTATTATTATTATTATTATTATTATTATTATTTTCCAGTAACTTCCCAGGTATTGATGTTACACCGATTGGTCTGTAGTTTTCTGGGTCTGTTTTTTTTTCCCTTTTTGAAGATAGGAACCATATCAGCTATTTTCCAATCCTCAGGTAATTCTCCAGTGTTCCAGGGTTTTTGAAAGATATGGTATAAAGGTTCTGAGATAACATCTGACAGCTCCTTCAGAACTCTGGAGCTTTATTGCTGACTGATATTGCCAAATTTCCATACAAAACTTACTTGCCTGCTTGTAGTACCCAGGAATTGTATTTTTAGGTTAGGACTAACCTGAACTAGAAAAAAAAATGAAACAAAAGAGATTTATTTAAAAAATCCCCACTCAACTTCCTTGTCAATCTTCTGTCTTATTTCAGTGTTTATCACAATGAACATTCATTGCATGCAAAGGATGTGTTGTACCGTCAGAGATCACTCTTGTCTCTCTTTCTTGCAATTTGTTCCTGGTGGTTACAATACTGTTATAGTGGCTCATAGAACAATGGAAGCAATTTTATTACACACACACATAAACAGAGTGTCATAGAGCAAGGCAAGCAGTTCCACTGCTGCTATATATGTATGTGCATGTGTATATGAAATTGTTAATACTAACATAATATACACATTTTTCTAGCACATTTTACCAGTGGTTTCACCTTCTCACTTTTGTATAGCCTATAGCTTTGATTTTGGGGGCCTGAAGACTGAGAGATTTTTGCATTTAATTCATGTGAGCATTTCAAAAGCATATGATTATAAATGCTGCTAAAAGGTTAAAACATAATTTTAAAAAACAGAGTTTATGCCAACAAATAACTTTTGCATTTGCAAATATGGTATGTGGCATAGTTCTTGTTTCTTATTTCTGATGCTGCTCAGGATAATTTTCCTGCTTAGATATTTTTTTTAAAAAAGCATTTTGTATTAAATTTTTGTCAGATTTTTCCCTTCCTTATCCTTAGAATGGATTGAATGTTATTATTTTTGCCATTTAAAAATGTTTGTATATCTTGGCAGATATGGCATAACAACATTTCCTTTTGGAATTATATCAAGAATATTTGCAGAATATAATTTTTCACAGTCATAGATCCATGAAACAACTCTGAAATTTCACAAAGTGCTGTAGACAGGCAGTCTGTCTCTAGTAGATTGTCCTTGGATCAAAGAATGATCAAGTTTTCATCCTGGCTCTTTGAATGGCAGTGTGTGGTCCTTGGCAAATCATTAGACTTGTCTAGCATCCCCATATATAAAAAAGAACGGCATTATGAAATTATCTTTTTCATTTGAAGAACTACTTAGTTGATGCTTGCAGTCCTTGGAGCTGAGTAAACTAAATATGAAAACAAGGGTTGATTTTTTTTAACTTTGGTATCGAAGCTAGGATGCTGAAATAAAAAAATGAATATTTGGCCCATCACTAGATACTATATCTATGGATACCTGTTATTAATGTATGTTGACCTAGAGGCCAAGAATACAGGCCAAGCACAGGGATGCCAGAGAATTTTGTTTTGTCCTCAATTTAAAGAGGGCTGACCTTATTTGATTTTCTTAGCAGAAATACACACATCAGAACCGATAAAAAACAATCAATAACTGTCATAATCCATAAAAATATCAAAAATCTGTATTTGATAAAACTTTGTTAAGTTCGGATGAGAAACTACAGGTGAAACTCGAAAAATTAGAATATCATGCAAAAGTTCATTTATTTCAATAATGCAACTTAAAAGGGGAAACTAATATATGAGATAGACTCATTACATGCAAAGCAAGATAGTTCAAGCCGTGATTTGTCATAATTGTGAAGATTATGGCTTACAGCTCATGAAAACCCCAAATCCACAATCTCAGAAAATTAGAATATTACATGCAATCAATAAAACAAGGAGTGTACATAGAACAATATTGGACCTCTGAAAAGTATAAGCATGCATATGTACTTAGTACTTGGTTTGGGCCTCTTTTGCAGCAATTACTGCCTCAATGCGGCGTGGCATGGAAGCTATCAGCTTGTGGCACTGCTGAGGTGTTAAGGAAGACCAGGATGCTTCAATAGCGGCCTTCAGCTCTTCTGCATTGTTGGGTCTCATGTCTCTCATCTTTCTCTTGGCAATGCCCCATAGATTCTCTATGGGGTTCAGGTCAGGCGGGTTTGCTGGACAATCAAGCACAGTAATCCCATGGTCATTGAACCAGGTTTTGGTGCTTTTGGCAGTGTGGACAGGTGCCAAGTCCTGCTGGAAAATGAAGTCAGCATCCCCATAAAGCTCGTCTGTGGAAGGAAGCATGAAGTGCTCCAAAATCTCCTGGTAGACGGTTGCATTGACCCTGGACTTAATGAAGTACAGTGGACCAACACCAGCAAATGACATGGCTCCCCAAATCAACACAGACTGTGGAAACATCACACTGGACTTCAAGCATCTTGCAGTGTGTGCCTCTCCATTCTTCCTCCAGACTCTGGGTCCTTGGTTTCCAAATGAGATGCAAAAGTTGCTCTCATCAGAAAAGAGGACTTTGGACCACTGAGCAACAGACCAGGTCTGTTTTTCTTTAGCCCAGGTAAGATGCTTCTGACATTGTTGTTCAGGAGCGGCTTGACAAGAGGAATATGACATGTCATGCCCATGTCCAGGATCCGTCTGTGCGTGGTGGCTCTTGATGCACTGACTCCAGCCTCAGTCCACTCCTTGTGAAAGTCCCCAACACTTTTGAATGGCCTTTTCCTGACAATCCTCTCCAGGCTGCGGTCATCCCTACTGCTTGTGCACCTTTTTCTTCCACACTTTTCCCTTCCACATAACTTTCTATTAATGTGCTTTGATACAGCACTTTGGGAACATCCAACTTCTTTTGCAATTACCTTTTGAGGCTTTCCCTCCTTATGGAGGGTGTCAATGATGGTTTTCTGCACAACTGTCAGGTCAGCAGTCTTCCCCATGATTGTGATTCCTACTGAACCAGACTGAGAGACCATTTAAAGGCTCAGGAACCCTTTGCAGGTGTTATGGCTTAATTAGCTGATTAGAGTGGGACACTTTGAGCCTAGAATATTGCACCTTTTCACAATATTCTAATTTTCTGAGATTGTGGATTTGGGGTTTTCATGAGCTGTAAGCCATAATATTCACAATTATGACAAATCACAGCTTGAACTATCTTGCTTTGCATGTAATGAGTCTATCTCATATATTAGTTTTCCCTTTTAAGTTGCATTACTGAAATAAATGAACTTTTGCACAATATTCTAATTTTTTGAGTTTCACCTGTAATTAAGAAAATGTATAATTTCTTATTAATTTTTGGAAATGGAAAGCAAACAAGTTAAAGAAACAATGATAAGATGGGCAAATTTGTTTTGGATATAATATAGAATTAGAAAAATGGCAAAATTTATGGGAAAGAAATTATAAATTGATAATGTCAATTTCTTATAAAGAAAATTTATATAAAATTTATATAGATGGCATTTACGACCAACAAGATTAGCAAAAATGTTTACAAATATGTCAGATAGATGTTGGAAATGTAAACATAACTCAGGCATGTATTATCATGTTAGGTGGACTTGTGATAAAGCAAAGAATTATTGGAAAAGATACATACTTGGTTAGAAAAGATGTTGGGAGAGTCCGTAGATTTCAAACCTGAACTTTTTTTATTAGGTATAATGCCAGAAAAGATTAACAAACAAAACCTATATTTTATTCTACACATCATAACAGTGGCAAGAATAATATTTGCACAATATTGGAAAAATGAAGATGAAGAAATAATTTAAAAAATACTTTAATGCACAAAGATGGACAAATTAACTATGAGACAGAAAGGAAAAGAAGAAACAGAATACTATCAAACTTGGAACTTACTTTACTGATGGTTAGAGGAAAGAATAAAGGATTAGGAATTAAATATGTATTAGCATATTTAAACTCAGGCAGCATTTTCGTTGAAAAATTTGTTCATACAATTTGTATGTATGGGAAAAACTAATAAAATCTTATATATAAAAAAAGAAAATATAAAAAATCCATAGTTGGGATACCATTTTCATAATACCTTGAGTTGGGCTAAAAGAATATTCTACACAAACTTACAAGTTCTTCAGAACACTTTTCCAGGCATACATTAAAAAAAAGGAGGCATAAAAGAAGTAAATAATCCAAAACTTTAAGTCAGGCATTTACAGTTTTCAAAATAGTTTGGAAACAGAATTTGTAAACCAGATGCAGACTGGTACTAGAAGTACTATTAATATTAATTTATACCTAGCAATTCAAAATGTTACTATATAAAATGTACCTTGTGGTTAGTCTCAATAAAATTCTCATTCAACTGTGGAAATCAGAATGTATTTACTTTTCAGTATGCCTACTTCTCTGAATGTGATGATACAGTTCTCATCTGAAAAACAACAACAGAACAAATCAATTTATGAGTCTCTTTGTATTTTTAATATTGTGTAAGATTTGATGTGAAAATTTGGTATAAGCATATAACTAAATACATGCAAACCTGACACATGCTGGCAATAGATGTGTCTAATTGTCAAGGAAAATGAAAGCTGAAGTATAATTGACAGATTGTCTACACAAAAGGATTGGATTCCTTGTATTTAGGTCCATGAGGGTTGTATGACGTGTGTGAGTTCTGGCAACTTTTTCTTTTACAAAAAAAGCAATATATATATATATATATATATATATATATATATATATATATATATATATATATATATATATATATATATATATATATATATATATATTTCAAATGTTAACTCTTTAGATTACCTTGCTAGGCCCCAAACATGGGGCAAATCTTTATTTCCTGTTTTCAGCCTATCTTGAAGGCTATCGAACAGGCAGTAGTCACACCGGACAATTCCTATATTTGTGTAAATTACTAACAAAGAATTAAAGGGAAACTGAGATGCATTTCTGACTTATTAGTCGTCATCAGTCAGCCATACCCTTCTGAGATTCGAACCATGGGCTGATTGCAAATAACACTGCCTCATATGCAATCAGCCCATGGTTCGAATCTCAGAAGGGTATGGCTGACTGATGACGACTAATAAGTCAGAAATGCATCTCAGTTTCCCTTTAATTCTTTGTTAGTAATTTACACACACACACATATATATATATATATATATATATATATATATATATATATATATATATATATGTGTAAATTACTAACAAAGAATTAAAGGGAAACTGAAATGCATTTCTGACTCATTAGTCGTCATCAGCCAGCCATACCCTTCTGAGATTCGAACCATGGGCTGATTGCATATGAGGCAGTGTTATTTGCCTCTAAGCCACAAGGTCTCTCTCGCTCTGTTAGCTTTTTTTCTGCAAGGGAAGATATGTTTCAAATGTTAACTCTTTAGATTACCTTGCTAGGCCCCAAACATGGGGCAAATCTTTATTTCCTGTTTTCAGCCTATCTTGAAGGCTATCGAACAGGCAGTAGTCACACCGGACAATTCCTATATTTGTGTAAATTACTAACAAAGAATTAAAGGGAAACTGAAATGCATTTCTGACTCATTAGTCGTCATCAGCCAGCCATACCCTTCTGAGATTCGAACCATGGGCTGATTGCATATGAGGCAGTGTTATTTGCCTCTAAGCCACAAGGTCTCTCTCGCTCTGTTAGCTTTTTTTCTGCAAGGGAAGATATGTTTCAAATGTTAACTCTTTAGATTACCTTGCTAGGCCCCAAACATGGGGCAAATCTTTATTTCCTGTTTTCAGCCTATCTTGAAGGCTATCGAACAGGCAGTAGTCACACCGGACAATTCCTATATTTGTGTAAATTACTAACAAAGAATTAAAGGGAAACTGAAATGCATTTCTGACTCATTAGTCGTCATCAGCCAGCCATACCCTTCTGAGATTCGAACCATGGGCTGATTGCATATGAGGCAGTGTTATTTGCCTCTAAGCCACAAGGTCTCTCTCGCTCTGTTAGCTTTTTTTCTGCAAGGGAAGATATGTTTCAAATGTTAACTCTTTAGATTACCTTGCTAGGCCCCAAACATGGGGCAAATCTTTATTTCCTGTTTTCAGCCTATCTTGAAGGCTATCGAACAGGCAGTAGTCACACCGGACAATTCCTATATTTGTGTAAATTACTAACAAAGAATTAAAGGGAAACTGAAATGCATTTCTGACTCATTAGTCGTCATCAGCCAGCCATACCCTTCTGAGATTCAAACCATGGGCTGATTGCATATGAGGCAGTGTTATTTGCCTCTAAGCCACAAGGTCTCTCTCGCTCTGTTAGCTTTTTTTCTGCAAGGGAAGATATGTTTCAAATGTTAACTCTTTAGATTACCTTGCTAGGCCCCAAACATGGGGCAAATCTTTATTTCCTGTTTTCAGCCTATCTTGAAGGCTATCGAACAGGCAGTAGTCACACCGGACAATTCCTATATTTGTGTAAATTACTAACAAAGAATTAAAGGGAAACTGAAATGCATTTCTGACTCATTAGTCGTCATCAGCCAGCCATACCCTTCTGAGATTCGAACCATGGGCTGATTGCATATGAGGCAGTGTTATTTGCCTCTAAGCCACAAGGTCTCTCTCGCTCTGTTAGCTTTTTTTCTGCAAGGGAAGATATGTTTCAAATGTTAACTCTTTAGATTACCTTGCTAGGCCCCAAACATGGGGCAAATCTTTATTTCCTGTTTTCAGCCTATCTTGAAGGCTATCGAACAGGCAGTAGTCACACCGGACAATTCCTATATTTGTGTAAATTACTAACAAAGAATTAAAGGGAAACTGAAATGCATTTCTGACTCATTAGTCGTCATCAGCCAGCCATACCCTTCTGAGATTCGAACCATGGGCTGATTGCATATGAGGCAGTGTTATTTGCCTCTAAGCCACAAGGTCTCTCTCGCTCTGTTAGCAAGGTAATCTAAAGAGTTAACATTTGAAACATATCTTCCCTTGCAGAAAAAAAGCTAACATAGCCTTCAAGATAGGCTGAAAACAGGAAATAAAGATTTGCCCCATGTTTGGGGCCTAGCAAGGTAATCTAAAGAGTTAACATTTGAAACATATCTTCCCTTGCAGAAAAAAAGCTAACAGAGCGGGACATGAAATTGATTTAAAAAAAACCAAAACTATTGCCAAAATTGAACATTTTAACAACAGAATAATCAGAGAAGCCATTGAGATAGAAAAACGCCCCCACAGCATGAATAAACGAGATGATACCTCTCGTCTACCAGCCATTTGGAAACCCGCCTTGATTGACAGACGAAGCCCAACCACCAAGAATGATACCAGACCCAAACTCATGATAACATCACATGACATCACCACCACACAACCATTCAAAAAGCAAATCCGAACCCACAACGATAAAGACACACAACCACAAAACAGAAACCTAACTACAGCTGCAACATCAGCCACTTTAAACCCCTCCAAACCACACAATAAGCAAACTGACACCCACTATAAAAACATGGCACCACCACAAACACGAAGCCGAACAAAAGCAGCACAACTCACCAGCTCAGGTCTGGAGCTGGCAGCTGAGACCAGCCCATCCACTCAGAACACACCCCCACCCAATCAGAACACCCCCACCATTCAAAACACACTCCCACCCAATCAGAACACACTTGGTCCCCTACCCAATCAGAGCACACCTCCACAGAACACACCCCCTCTGGCAGTTTAAAAAAGAGGAACAAACAGCCACATGCTTCTCCCAGAAGAAGGAAACAGAAGCCTGATGATGATGGATGGGATTCCATCGAAACGTTGCGCCTACACCTTTAATTCTACGCGGGGAAAAACCCGAAAAACCAAGGATCCACATATATATATATATATATATATATATATATATATATATATATATATATATATATATATATATATATATATATATAAGGTAAAGGTAAAGGTTCCCCCGCACATGTGTGCTAGTTGTTTCTGACTCTAGGGGCCGGTGCTCATCTCTGTTTCAAAGCTGAAGAGCCAGTGCTTGTCCGAGGATGTCTCCGTGGTCATGTGGCCGGCATGACTAGATGCCAAAGGCAAAGTAACAGGCGCTCACTCTGTTATATATATAAGGGACACGGTGGCTCAGTGGGTTAGGACGCTGAGCTTGTCGATCAGATGGTCGGCAGTTTGGCGGGTCGAATCCCGAGTGCCGCGTAACAGAGTGAGCAGCTGTTACTCGTCCCAGCTTCTGCCAACCTACCAGTTTGAAAGCATGTAAAAATGCAAGTAGAAAAATAGGGACTACTACGGTGGGAAAGTAACAGCGTTCTGTGTGCCTTTGATGTCTAGTCATGCCGGCCACATGACCACGGAGACGTCCTCGGACAAGCGCTGGCTCTTCGGCTTTGAAACGGAGATGAGCACCAGCCCCTAGAGTTGGAAATGACTAGCACGCATGTGCGGGGGAACCTTTACCTTTATATATATATATGTGTGTGTGTGTGTGCCAGAACTCACATCTTGTTAATCTTTTTTATATATTTATTTATATAATTAAAAATTATATATTCAGTTCTTAACATAAATTTAATTTCTTGTATTTAAGGCAGGGGTGTCAAACTCACAACGTCATGTGAAGTATTGTGATGTACCGTGACTTTTTTTCCATTGCCGGCAATAGGATGGGTGCTGTTTTGCTATGATGCATCTGGCCTAAGGGCCAGCAGTTTGACACCCCTGATTCAAGGCAAATGTTCACAGTAAATTCAAAGGTTTTGTCCAATTCTTGTCCAGCAAATCTTCTCGACTCCTTTCCTTGCTGTTAGTATCTATGGCTGAATGTCGTCCTCTGAGCAACCACAGATCAACATACTTTGAAGGATTGAAAAGTCTCAGAGGTGGTCCAACAAATTTAATGAACAAAGTGCTGAAATTGTCTTAGTCTTCAACA
The DNA here is from genome assembly GCF_947247035.1 of Vipera ursinii. Lineage (NCBI taxonomy): Eukaryota > Metazoa > Chordata > Lepidosauria > Squamata > Viperidae > Vipera > Vipera ursinii. Next base: position 39,338,164 of record NC_139515.1, read on the forward strand.
AAGCTCTTGTTGGGGTGGCAATTAGATTTATCTGCAAAAACCCACATTCACTTGAAGAAATGGTTATGATATTCAGAGTCTGTATCAAATGAAACAGTTTTTCTGGATATGTGTCAAGTTTCCAACGTATGGGCTTTTCAAATGACTTTGAGGCATTGTTTACCTTAAAAGTCCTTTATTAGCCTAATACACCAGCAAATGCTTGCTTGAAGGAAGCTGCAATCTGAAATCTCCACCCCCTTGCACAATATATTAAAACACAATTCTCCACCTTTCTAATTTTGTCATTAATCATATTCTCCTATTAATTTAAAGAATCAGTTTCCCTTCCATTAGAAAACCCACCAAGCTCTTATCTTCTTTAATTTCAGATAGCCTTGAGGAACAATCCTCCTCTTCCCCCTCCCAACCTTAATCCAATGTCTTAAAGCAATACACAAGTTTAACATATGAAATGGCTACTTCTTCATCTCTTGTCAAGCAATAACATTTGATGTTAGCAGCATTGACATCTGGCCCCCCTTACAAAAAGGACAGATCCTGTAATGTAAACAAAACACAAGTTAGGAACTGGCTCATAAAACCTTTTGATAAGTCTGTCAGCTTTCACATCAGTAGATTTCACCCAAATGGCTTCAGACAATGGGTATCCCTTCCATTGTACTAGGTACTGCAATTTTCCCTTAAAGATTCTAGAGTCAAGAATACATTTCACTTCATAATGGGTCTGGTCTGCTACTACGAGGGGTCCAGGTGCTTTCTTAGGGGGAGGTCTTAAAGTGGAGGTTTGAAAAGGTTTCAGCAAGTACAATGGAACACTGGGTGAATTTTCCCCAAAAGTCTGGGTAGTTTCAGTTTTATTGTGACCAGGTTGATGATTTTCACAATGGGGAAAGGCCCCAAGAATTTTGGTCCAAATTTCTTATTGGGTAGTTTAAGGCATAAGTATTTGGTCGACAAATAGACCTTTTCCCCAACTTGGAATGTTCTCTGGGGAGCTCTCTTTTTGTCAGCTTGCTTTTTGTAGGTCTCAAAAGTCTTTTTAAGGCCACCTTTGTATTTTTCCAAACTTCTTCCCAACCCTTCACCCAATGATCAAGAGTCTGGGAAGCAGAGGGTAACTGAGCACAACTTTTAATAAAAGCTGTTCAAAGGAAGAGGGAAGGGGAAAAGAGAAGTTCAAGTGTTAATTGTCTGGCATGATGGTTTTATCTTCCAACCTTTCTTGTCTTCCCAGCCAAATGAATGAATGAATGAATGAACAAATGAATGAACGAATGAATGAATGAATGCTGCAATCAAACTGAATAATAATCATTCTATGCTAATTTGACAACAGAGGGATGAACAAGTAATGCTGATGAGACTGCAAATCTTGGAAAAGAATTCATCAGAGAAGAAGTACTTTCATGAACTAACAAGGGGGAAAAAACAGCACATTACTTTGTAAATTGTCAAACAAGCCATTTCATTTTCATTAGTAAGAACTGGCAGCATATTGCTAAATATAGTTAAGTGACTAAAAGGGTGACAGATTAATGAACACCTTTATGGGTTCTTAATCACATTCTAATTTATCCTTATTTGCAGCCTTTTATCCTTGAGTTTCATAAATGCACAGGCAAGCTACGTTTTGTTCATATAAACTTGCAGGCATATAATTTCAGGCCTCTGGCTGAGTTTTCTTTAATGAAAATTGTTACTTTATGCACCACAGTTGTTTAGTGATGAAATTTGCTTCTGGCCAAGGTTAAAGTCTTTTGTAAAGGCCACATAATTCAGCTATAATGTACATGACTTAAAGTTCAGGGGAAGTGTTGAAATATCAAATTCTGATTCCTCAACTATTACCATTAGTACTTGTGATGAATACGTCCTAAATGAGACTGTCTGTGATTTGAGCACTATGAAGCAGTATGTAAGTCTTTTGCCATTAATCATATTTGGAAAATTAGGATTTAAGTCAACTCAGAGGAGCAATCAAGGTTCATGGACAATTCAGATTTGCATACCTGGCCAGCAAATCATTTTCCATAAAGAATATAACCATAACTATCTGTTGTATATTCACACTGTCAAACTGTGACATGTATACAGTGATTTCATGACACATTTTTTGCTTTATATTCTTCTGCCTAATGTCTGATACAAGCAGTGCTTTTTTTGTAAAAGAAAAAGGTGCCGGAACTCACACATGCCATACAACCTGCCTTGCCTACCCTACAAGGTTCCATCCAAAAAAGGTGCCGGAACTCTGTTCTGAGTGTTCTATGAGAAAAAAAGCCCTGGATACAAGTACATAAGTCCTGTGTTTGCATCATAATGACATGACACATTTATTATTTGCCCTCTCACCTGCCCCCTATGAAATGCAATGTGCCTTAGATACTTGCTGGTAAATTGAATGGCTATCTATGTAATTATTTATAGCTCTCAATTCACACAGTCATACACTCTTAGGATTTAATCAGATCATTTAGTATATGAAATCAGATCCATTACTCTATGGAAGAATCTGTGTTAAATTATCCTCAATAAATGGTTGCTTAGCTTACACTTAATTACATTCAGTGAAGAGGACCTTACCATCCTTTTGATAACCAGTTCCACTGCTGATATATTGTTAGGAAGATCTTATGAATATACAGTAAAAATTTGCTTTCTTATAACTGAATGTTATAAAATTAGATAAAGAACTTCACTTCATTTTCAACTGTCTCATGTTCATCTTTGCCAATTCCTTCTGTCTATATGCATAAGCTTAATTTTTAGTTTTTATCCTGTTGCCCTTCTCTGAATCAGTTTTTATTTGTCCTTTTAATGGGAAGCCTAGGATTGGACTACAGCTGAACTTTTACCAATAAGAAAAAAGTACATTATTTCCCATTATTTAAAAAGTTCTGTTAGAACCTAATGTTATACTTGCCTGATTGACCCATCTTATACTGCTGATTCATATTCAGTTTCTAACCAACCACAATAATATCAACAGGAGGTTTCTATTATTATCAGGGGATTTACATACTAGCAATGCTCACCTCTTTGAGATAATCATCATCATCATCATCCCCCAGTGAGGCACTACCTTGATGTGGTTGTGGGGCTTGTGTACTCTGAGGAAGATGAGAGCTATGCCAGTGGTTCAACCATACTGGACAGGTGTCATCAGAGGAGTCAGACAAAGAGTGTCTCTCCCATAAAAAATATGGTGAGACGTAAATTTCAGAATGCCATACCAGCTTGGATGTCACCTGGGTTAACAAGATCCGCGCTAGATGTTGGAGTTCCTGGATATCAGGTGAAAAATGGATTACAGTACTCAGGACTGTTGGCTGAACAACCAGGGCCAGCAGCTGCAGAACTACTGGAAGAAAAACTGTTTACCCTTCGCAAATACACAGTGATTGAAAACAAAGAAATAATGATCTGTTATTACAGATAAGTCCAACAAGAAGAGGATATCTAAAATGAATGCACCAGTTCTGGAAAGAACAAAATCCAGAATCAGAAATAACAAAACAGAGACTAGCAGATCAACACCGATTTATAATATGAAATAAAGTATTCACAGAAACAGAATTGGAAGAACTGCAAAGGGCAGTTACCCAGGGCAAAGAAATCAAAGCCTTGCCATAAGTAATGTAGAATGTAGAGGCAAACCAGGGGGAGTTGGCAGTGAAGGAATCCAGCAGAGATATAAAACTGTTCTCATTTGGAAACCAGGCACCTATTCCTCAGGAAGAACAAAGCCCTCTAACTAAAGAAATAAAAGAATTGAAAGAAAGAATAACTGAGCATCTGGAACAGCACAAAAACAACAGAATAAGGCTGCCTGCATTGAAGCTTGTTCCAAAGAAACAGCTAGCACAAGCACTAAAAGATGCAAATACTGCAATATCAAGTATAAGCACCAATTCACTGCAAGAAACAAACCAACTAATATACAGCACAGCTGCAGTTATAAATGAATATCTGGGATGCAAAATCAACAAAGAAGAAAAACAAACAAACAGTGCACCACAAAAATGGAAGGTTAGAAGTTTACAAAATAAGATCAGCAAGTTAAGATCACATGCAAGCAAGCTAGAACAGATGAAAGAAAAGAAGCTGAAGAACAAGAAGACCAAAGAATATCTAATCAAGAAATACCACTTAGAAAAAAGGAAGATCAAGGAAGCACTGGAAATAATAAAGCAGCAAATAACAGCTATAGCCAGGAAAGTTAGTAGATATGAAGCTTGAATTGCAAATTATAGGCAGAACCTCCAATTTCAATCCAATCAGAAAAGTTTCTACCAATCCATCAATGGAGAAACTGCAATGAATCAGTCAGTACCTGACAAGGAAGAAACAGTGCAGTTCCGGAAGCAGATATGGGATAACCCAAAGAAACACAACAAGGATGCAACTTAGTTAAAAGAGGTGGATGCAAATAAAACAGAAGTTGAAATGAAATAACTAATAATAACAACAAAAATGGTAGAAAAAAGAGCAAGGAAGATCAAAAATTGGTCATCACCAGGTGAAGATGAACTGCATGGGTTTGGGTTGAGACATCTAACCATTATATACCCACTCATTGCCAAGAAGTTCAACAATATACTATAAGGAGGAGAAATTAAAAAGTGGCTAACAACTGGGAAAACCTACCTAATAATGAAAAAAATCCAGCAAAAGGGGCAACACCAGGCAACTACAGGCCAATTACCTGCTTACCAACAACTTTCAAATTGCTAACTGGTATGGTAGCTGATGCAGTACAACAGCATCTAGTTGAAAACAATCTCTTTCCACCCGAAGAGAAAGGAAACCAACCCAATAGCAGAGGAACAAAAGATCAACTCCTAATAGACAAAATGATCTTGGAAAACTGCAAGAAAAGGAAGACCAACCTGAATGTGTCATGGATTGACTACAAAAAGGCATTTGACTCTCTGCAACATGACTGGATAATCAAGTGCCTAGAAATAACAGAAGTCAGTAGAAACATCAGAAAATTTGTGCAAAGACCGATGGCACAATGGAAGACACAGTTGCAGGTCAATGGTGAAAGAGTGGGAGAGGTTAATATCAAGAGAGGAATATTTCAAGGAGATTCATTATCACCACTACTAATCGTTATTGCACTGTTTCCTCTGTCAACAATACTCGATAACTCAGGACATGACTATCAAACATCAAAAACATCTGCCAGACTATGCTACCTCCTTTACATGGATGATCTGAAGCTGTATGGAAAAACATCATCTGAAATAGAATTGCTGCTGAACACTGTCTGTGTATATATAGCCAAGATATTGCAATGGAATTTGGCTTGGACAAATGTGCCTCACTTACTCTCAAACAAGGAAAAATAGTGAAAACTGAAGGAATCAAGATGCCCCACGAAAATAACATTAAAAGTCTGGATGAGGAAGATTATTACAAATACTTGCATATCTTTCAAGCTGACAACATCAAGCACACTGAAGTCAAGAAAAAGATTAGAAGTGAATACATAAAGAGAGTGAAGAAGATCTTAAATTCCAAACTCATTGGAGGAAATACTGTGAAGGCAAGCAACACCTGGGCAATTCCAGTGATTAGATACACAGCTGGAATAGTGGACTGGACTCAAGAAGAACTAAAAGCAATGGATAGGAAGATCAGAAAAATAATGACAATGAATCATGCCCTTCATCCACGCAGTGACATTGACAGACTCTATCTACTACGGCAAATAGATGGACATGGAATGCTGCAAGTACATCAGATGGTTGAAGAAGAAAAAATGGCTTTGGAAGAATATCTGAAGGACAATGATGAAGATGCACTGACATTAGTATATCAGGAAGGCTTACTGACTACTAGAGAGACCAAACTGGCCTACAAGAAAGACCAAATGGAGAACAGAATAGAGGCATGGGAAGACAAAGCACTACATGACCAGTACATTAAAAAAATAGCTGGGAAAGCAGATAATAACAAGACCTAGCAATGGCTAAGAGCAGGAAAGTTGAAGAAAGAGATTGATGGACTAATTCTGGCTGCACAAGACCAAGCCTTAAGGACAAATACATACAAAGTCAAAATTGAGAAGACAGCAACAGAGAGTAAGTGCCGCCTATGCAAAGAAGCTGAAGAAATAGTGGACCACTTGGTAAGCTGCTGCAAGAAGATTGCACAGACTGACTACAAGCAGTGGCATGACAAAGTAGCAACAATGGTGCATTGGAAGATCTGCACGAAATATCATTTGCCTGTAAGCAAGAATTGTAAGCAAGACTGGAGAAAGTCATAGAAAATGATAAAGTTAAACTTCTCTGGGACTTCAGAATTCAAACAGACAAGCACCTGCAACATAACACCCCAGACTTAACATTTGTCGATAAGAAAGACAAAACAGACTGGACAGTGGACGTGGTAGTGCCTGGAGACAGCAGAATAGATGAGAAAGAACTGGAGAAGATAACAAAATACAAAGACCGACAAATAGAAATAGAAAGACTGTAGCAAAGGCAAGCAAGGGTAGTACCAATAGTAATAGGCGCCTTGGGTGCAAACCCAAAACAACTGGAGTACCACTTGAATACCATTGGCATTGACAAATTTGCCACTAGTCAATTGCAAAAGGGGGTCTTACTAGGAACTGCTTCCATTCTGCGACGATATTGTAATACCATCAAACATCCACATCTGCCTATCCCAGGTCCTTGGTAAGGACTCGATAGGTAGACAAAAATGCCAAATCCAGTCTGAACATCTGGCTGACTGTGCAATGATTAACAACAACAACAACAACAACAACAATGTATATAAACAAACAAACAAGATTGTGCACAAGATGGACTTGAGCAAAGGTTCTCTCTGACCATGGTTTTTTCCTGGTAGGAACCAAGAGTCCAGGAGGGTATGCAAATTAGGTACCAATTTTGTCTGGGAGAGTCAAAGGTGTCATCTCTCCTGACTCTGGATAGCAAAACCCCACAACAACTCTATCTTAATAGGATTGCATCATAGCAAGTTTCTCCCAATTCAGTCCCTTTTATAATATGTCTCCCACAATCTGTTAGGAAACAAAACAAAAAATAGGATGCAGATTTCTGGCTAGACATATTCTCAACAGATATATGCTTTAAGCCCATACATAAACAGCATACACATTGGTAACATCTACTTGTAGATTATCTCCAATGGAAAATAAAATCTGTTTGGCCAATATACACCGATGCTTATATGAAGCCCCTTGTAGCAATTGCCTTAAGCACAGCTAGTGGATATATGGTTGGTATTCACAAAAGAGAGCCATTTGTTTCTATGAATCCTTAGAGATTATTGATGTAATGGTGTATATATTTGAGCATACTGTAAAGTGAATTTTTGTATGGTAAATTGGTTTGACTTATGAATTTTTGAATGGTTGAATCTGTTTTAGGGGCTGAGGACAACTTTTTAGTCCTTTGGATCATATCAGTGGTTATTTTCTTTTGAACCCAACCTAGAGCGAAACAGGTTGTCCTTAACAGCTCATTCTACCGAATTAAAAATGTGAAATTTGGAGATGAATTGAACCAATTCATAATTAATAAAAAGTGACTGATCCTATGAACATATTGTAAAACTGTAGAAGAGAATTTTGAAGAAAGTAGAAGAATCCCAACTAATAGTTATTCAAGAAAAAGAGTTTGAGGAAACTGTTGCTATCCTTTACTAAAATAGGATGGTTCATATTCTGCAATCATACTTTGTCATTTTATCATTTTCAGTGGGAATTATTACAAAATTCTACATATCCTTCCTGACAAATAAATATGCAGAATGCTGTATTGCTGATGAGGATTTTTTTATGGGTTGCTTGTGTATTAATGTGATGAGAAAACCATTTACATCTATGTCAGAGAAATTAAAGCAAGATATTTTTGGGCTGAGAAATGGTGGAGTAATAAAAAAGGAACAGAAAAAAAATAGGAAAACTGGTTTATGCAGTTGTCTGAAACAACTGGGGGGGAATCAATGGCATCATTGTCACACTAGATACAAACTATATGAACATAGCACACTTTGAAGCAGTTTTATTTATGGTGCATTATCTTCTTGTCTCTCATGCTAGATCACAGCATGCTGTCTTGTTTTGCAACATCACACCACATGAAGCCATGAAGGGGGAAAAGAAGCACTCCATGAAAAATGTATTCGCATTTTATTATTTCCGAGTTGGTTCAATCCACACTGTGTAGTAAGCATTGTGCAGAACACTCCCTAAAAAATTGGAATTTATATAATTCCAATGCACTTATATTTAGTGAAATGGTTTAAAGAATTGTAACTGAAGGAAATATTCCATGGTTAGCAATGTTATTCTATTCTTTAAATCATTCTTAAATACTGAGCAAAATATGATCACTTTGACCCAAGCAGCATGGATATAATTCTAGATATAACATGATAAAATACAGACTAGACAATGAGTTAGGAGGCACCTAAAACTGGAATATCATTGCTGAAGACAAAGAATAGAACAGAACAGAACAGAATAGAATAGAATAACTTTATTGTCACTTTGAATGTACACTAATCGGCATTCATTAAAATGAAATTTCATTGCATACAGCTCTCAAAGGGTCACCACCTCTGATATACACTGCATAAATATGACAAAAATAAATAAATAAATACAGAATTATGCATATACCCACATATATTATATGACACAGAGAAACAACAGTCTAGTTCAGGTTATGTATATGTGTGCATGGCAAGAAAAATGAATCTTACAAGTTTACCAGACAGATGGCATAGGGAACAAAACTACTACAGAATCGGGTAGTCCTGCTAGAAATACTTTGAAACATCCTTCCAGAGGGGAGCAACAGAACAGACTGTAAAGTGGGTGTATGGGGTCTTTAACAATGCTTTCAGCTCTAAGCACATAGTGCTTATAAGCAACATCCTGAATAACAGGAAGTGAGCTTGCTAGGCAACAAAATGGTAAGGAGCACCTGTCCAGTCTAGACGAGTTCAAATCATCAGGACCAGATGGATTACACCCCAAGGTTCTCAAGGAACTGACAGATGTGATCTCAGAACCACTGAACTATATTTTTCAAAGATCCTGGAGCACTGGGGAACTACCAGAGGACTGAAAAAGAGCTGATATAGTTCCCGTTAAATAGTGGGTTCTTTGGTGCAGGAATGAAGACGCAGAACAGAGTACAGGATAACTCATTGTTTATTTCTTGTTGGAACTGTACTGGGGAAATGTCTGCAACTAGCCACAATATATAGTTTAGCCCCTAGGCAGCAGCCAATAGATATAAATCAACCATTGCCGCCTGGAGATAGCCAATTGCAGCACAGGAGACTTAAAGTCTGGGTTGCTGGAGAGCCGTTAGCTGCTCCAGCAACCCACGTGGTGTTTCACAAGAGCGCAGTACATAACACGCCTCCCCTCATAGATCAGACTATGACAACACCAATTAGTCCCAACAATTGTCAAGACTCATTATTCAAACACACTAAAGTAAAGTGAAAATAATAATTAAAAAAAACAATGTAGGTTACAATGAGATTAAACAACGTCTCAATGATCAGGCTTCCATTTGCAGTAATAGACAGTTACAACATAGCACTAGTTACTGTAGTCTAGTGGCAACAGGTTTTACAGCAATATATAGCTTTTTATTTTACAACGTTATCTGCAAGATATGAAGGAGACTTGTGTGCCCTAGAGGAACGTCTCAGAGTTCCCATCACTTTGTGGTCTACCAGCTTACCCAGTGGGCTGGGTAGACTTATGTCCCTTTGTGCTCCTGAGTCATGGGGATTCGATGCACTCTGGCTAGCCTCACCAGGTTGGCCCACCCCAGAGTCAGACTGATTGGCAGAGTAGGCACAACGGTTGCTGAAGTTTTGTTGGCTAGCTCCTTCACGGGGTCCATGTTGCACTCCAGAGCTCCCCAGTTCTCCCTCTGGTTCCACCTCAGATAAGAAGGAAAAGTCCTGGTAGTCCATGTGAGGACTGGCTTGGCTGCAAGTGTGAGGACCTTGGGAGGGACTTATGATGCAGTCCTCGCTTAGTGGCCGTCCTGGATACCGTTTCCTGAGCTGATCAATGTGTCGTCTGACAACTCGCCCTCCCTCCACCCCCACTTCATAAGATAGGGGTCCTGATGCCTTGGTCATTTGACTAGGAGCCCACAGATTCGCATGATCATACTTCCTGGCCCAAACCCAATCGCCCATGTGCAGCCCCTTTGGGGGTTTTGGTCGAGAGGCTTCTGCTGCCACTCTATCTGGATGCAACCTGTCCAGTTTAGTAATCAAACGCCTCCCCCAATGTAGATCTGCAGGACTTTTGCCTGTAGCAGTGCAGGGCGTAGAATGCTGGCAGATTAAAAAATCTGCCAACCTGTGATGCCAGTCACATGTAAAAATGCACTTGAGTGCTTCCTTTGTTGTCCTCACCATGCATTCAGCTTAACCATTAGAAGATGGATGAAAAGGTGCAGACATTGCATGTCTGATGAGATTAGCTCTAAGAAAGGCCTGAAATTCAGCAGCAGTGAATTGGGCCCCATTGTCTGAAAATAAGACATCTGGCAACCCATGTGTGGCAAAGAGTTTTCTCAGCACCTGGTTGGTCCTAGCAGTAGTCATGTTAGGAACTGGAATTACTTCCAGCCATTTGGAGTGGCTATCCACTACTATAAGGAAGAGCTGCCCCTAAAAGGGCCCAGCGTAGTCTATGTGAATCCTAGACAAGGGAGTGTGCGTTTCCTCCCACCTGTGAACTGGAGCCTGTGGTATTTCAGGCCTATATTGCTGGCATATATAACAACCATGGACTTGAGCCTCAATGGCCTTATCAAGGCCAGGCCACCAGAGGTAGCTTCTAGCTAATGCTTTCATTCTGACAATGCCTGGATGGCCTTCATGTAATGATTGCAAAACCCTGTCTCTTAGGGAAGTGAGAATTATGACTCTGTTCCCCCATAATATGCACCCTTTATGTGCAGATAGCTCATGCCTCCTGACAAAATAGCTCTGAAATTCTGAGCCTGGATTTTTTTTCCAACCAGCCCGTGTATACCCATGATAACACTCTACTAAGTATTTTATCTGTGGCAGTTTCAGCAGCAATGTCCTCTGCATGGAGGGGAAACTCAGGTATGTCCTTTATGGACAATATTCTAGCAGCAGGAGCCAGATCTGGATCCATTAGTGACAGTGGTAGTCTGCTGAGGCCATCAGCATGGCCCATTTCCTTGCCCGGTTTGTGAATTAATTTAAAATTGTATGCAGATAGGAAAATTACAATTTTTAATTTATTTTTAGTTTTTAATTTTAATTTATTGCACAGATGATTTTAATTTTATTTTTATCTTAATTTCTGTACTTATTATATGTTTGGTTGTTAGCCGCCCTGAGTCCTTCGGGAGATAGGGCGGGATATAAATCCCATCAATCAATCAATCAATAAATAAATAAAATAGACCATCTCAGCATTCTTGGAGATAGTATGTGGGGGGTTTGTTTGTCCCTTGTAAAAAGCCCCAACAGAGGTTTGTGGTCAGTGTAGACCGTGAAATCCCTGCCATATAAATAGTCATGGATTTTTTTTATTCCAGCAATGATGGCTAGGGCCTCTTTGTCAATCTGAGCATAGTTGTTCTCAGCAGAAGACAATGTCCTTGAGTAAAATGCTATTGGAACCTGTTTCCCATTTTTTTCTATGTGACTTAAAACTGCCCCCACCCCATAGGGAGATGCATCACATGCAAGACATACAGGTTTAGACTCTTTGTAGTGAGTTACAGTGGACCTTTCTGACAATAGTGCTTTTAATTCCTGGAAACTTTTTTCATGTAAATTAGTCCATTTCCATGGAGCATTCTTATCCATCAGCCTGTGGAGGGGCTCTGCTATTGCAGCCTTATGAGGTAGAAATGTGTGATAGAAGTTTAGAAGACCCAAGAATGCTTGTAGCTCTCCTTTTGATTTGGGCCTAGGAGCCATTTTAATGGCCTTCAATTTAGAATCATCAGGGTGAATGCCATTAGCATCAATTCGGAAAACCAGGAATTCTGTTGAAGAAACTCCAATACTACACTTGTTCTTTCTTAATTTGAGGCCTGCTTTGTGAAGCCTCTGCAAAACAGATGTGAGCCTACTGGCCAACACTTCTAGGGATTCCCCTGCAATAAGAACATCATCAAAAGTGAGCCTTGGTGGAGCAGTGGGCTAATGCCTCCTTAAGTAACACCAGCTGCCTGCAATTAGTGCAGGTTCGCGTCCCACCAGGCTCAAGGTTGACTCAGCCTTCCATCCTTCCGAGGTAGGTAAAATGAGGACCCAGATTGTTGGGGGCAATAAGCTGACTTTGTAATAATGCCGCTGGGGGGGGAAGGCGAAAGCCCTAATAAGCAGGCATATACATAGAATGAAGGCTACTGCTAAGCTTGTAAGCCGCCCTGAGTCTTCGGAGAAGGGCAAGATATAAATGGAATTAAAATAAAAAATAAAAAAATAAAAATAAGTGCAGATGCCCTGAATACCCTTGAGTGTACGCTCCATGATTCCCTGAAAAATACCCAGTGCAACACTGACTCCAAACTGTAAGCGTTTAACTTTGAAAGCCCCCCTGTGAGTCACGATCATTTAAGCAGCGGCTGTGGCCTCATCAACCAGCAACTGCTGATAGGCCTGTGCTAAATCAAGTTTAGCAAAAATAGAACCCCCTTGCAAGGAGGCTAAAATAAGATGTCCTGGCCAGAACATCTGTTGGTCCACCAGTTCCAAGCAGGCCTAGACCGGGACTTACGCCAGGTGTGTGTTTTCCAGGGGGTCCCAAATAGGCTCCAGGAATGGTTCTGTGTGGTGGTGGACCTGGGCACAGGGCTGCAAGAGTTCTGGAACAAAGGGGAGGACCTGGTGGTACCATGTAGGAGTGTGGAGAAGCCAAGGAATGAAGGATGCAGGAGGTTCCTCTGGGCCTCCTTCTCAGTTGTCATTCAAGTGTTTTTGGTGCAACTAGCCAGGGCATTGGGCAGTGGAGTGTCCTCTCCCCAACATCCCCTAGGAAAGGAGGCTCCATACCCACACCGAAGAAGGGACTGGAGAGGTCAAGGTTGGCACATCAAGCAGAGGGGGTCACCCCCCGGCAAAGACCCCAAGAGAAGGAGGAGGCACCGACAGTCACCAGATGCCAGCTGTTGGCGTATGAGAGTGGGGATGAGTTGGTGGACAATCCTATGGTGAGTGAGCCAATACATCCATTCACCATCCCCATTGTGCTGACGAGTTCACAAACAGGCCATCGGGGGGAATATAGGGCATTGATTGATTCCGGCTGCACCCGTTGTCTAATTAGTAAAGCCATGGTGGCTGAGGCCAGGATCAGGTTAAAACAACTGGCCACCCCTATTATATTCAAACAGATGGATGGATCCCTTCTGGGGGGCTGCTACCCACATAATGGAGCCTGTCTAACTAGAGCTGGGGGGCCATTGGGAGGTCCTTTGATTTATTGTGGTTCCTTCCATGACCGAGGCTGCGATCCTAGGGCTGGCATGGCTGGATAAGTGGGGACCTACCATTTGGTGGGAAGGGGGATACCAGAAATTACGGAGTGGCGTCAGTCCCCAGCCACCAGACTAGGAAAGGGAAAAAGGAGGTAGAGCAGGGAGTGGGGTGGTAAATGCAAGTCAAGAGAGTGCGGAGGGGGTGGGCCCCTATCCATTTGTTTATGCGATCTCTCTGAGGTATTCAGCAAGCAAGAGTGTAACATCCTGCCTCCTCACTGGCCGACCGACTGCACAATTGACATCGTGCCTGGCACTAAACTGCCCAAACCCTGGATGTACACAATGGCACCCTGGGAGATGGAGGAGCTGCATAGATACATAGACCAGAACCTAGCGAGGGGCTTTATCCAGCTGGCCTGTTCATGGATAGCAGCTCCCGTTCAAGGAGAAGAAAGATGGCTCCTTGAGGTTGTGTGTCAACTTCCGTGGCATCAATGGGGTTTGTGTGGATAATATGTACCCCTTGCCTCTCATGAAAGACCTGTTGCCCATCTGGCGAAGGGGAAGGTGTTCACCAAGCTGGATTTATGGGAGGCATATTACAGAGTCTGCATCAAACTAGGGGATGAATGGAAGACGGTCTTCAACTGCCCGCTTGGTAGCTACCAGTTTAGGGTGATGCCATTTGGGTTGTGGGGGGGCATGGTACTTATGCAGCTCATCAATGAGGTGTTACATGAACACCTGTACCATGGGGTGCTAGTTTACCTGGATGACATTTTAATATACACCGCTACCCTGGAGGAACATATCTGATTGTTGAGACAGGTGCTGGAGAAACTATTGAAGGCACACCTGTCCATTAAACTCTCCAAGTGCAACTTCCACCAAACCCAACTGGACTACCTGGGCTACAGGATATCAGGGGCAGGAGTGGAAATGGATCCTAACAAGGTCAAGGCCATGCTGGAATACCAAGCACCTTGGACTTGTCATCAACTGCAGAGCATCCTGGATTTTGCCAACTTTTATAGGCAGTTCATCCCCTTGTTTGCAGCAGTAGCTCTACCCCTGACAGATCTGCTCTGTACATGACACACCGCGATGAAGCCATGGCCCGGTCAGTCATTGGCATGGACCATGGCATGCCAAAAGGCCTTTGAGGACCTAAAGGCCCTGTTCACAAGGGATCCACTCTTGCTCCACCCAAATCCTGACATGCCATTTGTGATACAGGCCGATGCCAGTGACATTACAGTGCGGGCAGTCTTACTGCAAAAGAATAGCCAGGGGACATTACAGCCATGTGCCTAAACATCACGAAAACTGACAGAGACCAAGAGGGCATGGGCCATTTGGGAGAAGGAGGCATTTGCAGTATGGTGGGCATTGTCCACATAGCGACACCGACTGAAGGGGGTGATGGAGCCATTTGAGGTCTGGACAGACCATAAGAACCTTGAGGTGTTGCAGTCACCAAGGCACCTGTCCCCCAGGTGAAGTACTTCCAACGCTTCCGTTTCCAGTTGAGGTATGTACCGGGGGGGGGAGAATTTCACAGATGCCTCAATATGATAGGAAGCGGGAAGAAATAGTGCAGGCGATCATGCCCCTCTACCAGCAAGCAGCAGCATGAGCAGTACCGCACAACCTGGCAGTCGACCTGGTCCAGGAGCTGCAGAAAGCAATCCAGGATGACCCCTGGTTACAGGAACATTCAGACCTATTGACATGGAGGGATGGCCTAGCATGGAAATGCAACAAGCTGTACATCCCACAGGCCCTATGGGAAGGTGTATTATGATGGTGCCATGATGCAAAGCAAGTGGGACATTTTGGGACCCTACACCTGGTGCCACATCAATTCTGGTGGCTGTACATGAAAGTAGATATAGAGGCCTACGTTCGGGATTGCCATGTTTATGCCATCACAAAGCACTGAACAGGAAAGCCAGTAGGTTTGTTACAGTTGGTAGCAGACCCAACCTGACCATGGGAGGACATAGGGATGGACTTTGTTGTGGAGCTGCTGGACCATCATAGACCTCTTCTCTAAGCAGGCCCACTTCATCCCAGGTAAAGGGTTGCCATCTGCCCAGAAGCTGGTCAACCTTTTTATTCAACACATGTATCACTTGCATGGGATAACCCGGCAGATCATTTCAGATCGAAGGGGGGGAGTGTACTTCACGGCTCAGTTTTGGCGGACATTTATTTGGTCCATTGGGTCATCTCAGGGTCTCAGTTTAGCATACAACCCCAGCACCAATGGATCAGCAGAACGCGCAAATGTGATGGTGGAACGTTATCTACGGAACTACGTCTCGTACCAGCAGAAGGACTGGGTTCACCTCTTGCCATTCGCAGAAGTGGCATACAACACGGTGCACAGTAGCACTGAGTTTGCCCCCTTTCGGGTGGTGCACGGCCTGGATTTTGTCCCAATCCCTGAGGACAACCAAGGGGACCCCTCCCCATGCCAGCCACAAGAGTGGATAACACACATGGTGGGGGGGGTAACGTAAAAAGAGCTTTGGTAAAAGCAGAGAAAAGTACAAAAGCACAGGCCAACAAGAAACGAAGGCCCCAAAAACCTCTTTGGGTGGGCGACCAGGTGTATCTCTCAACAAAATACCTATGGCTGAGGTTGCCCTGCAAAAAAGCTAGGTCCCAAATACCTAGGGCCCTTCCGGGTCACACAGCTCATTAACCCAGTGACTGTATGCCTACACCTGGCCAGTTCATGGGGAAGATACACCCGGTGTTTCATTGTAGCCTGTTGAAACCGGTGGTGGGTGCCTCCTGTAGGCCCAGAGGAGGGGTACCAGGTCCTGTTGAGGGGGACCAGTACGAAGTACAGGAGATTCTGGATTCTCATGTCTGAAGGGGACATTTACAATACCTAGTAGAGTGGATGAGATATCCTGTCATGGAGGTGTCTTGATTGGAGGAACCAGATGTCCATGCCCCCCTCCGATTGGTGCAGAGGTTCCATTGTCAGTGTCTGGGTAAGCCAGGTGGGGGATCAGCTGGCCAGTTCTCAAATAAGTGCATACATGTTTCTCCTTGTCTTCCAGGTGTACCCCTGGTAGAGGGAGCCACCTGTTCAGCCCCATGGGCTTGACAATCAAAGGTGGGGAACAGCATTTTGGGAGCAGTTCCGCTGGCGAACCTGGCAGAGAGAACCAGCTGGGAGGTCCATTGGACCATTCTCGCCACCGCCAATCAGATGGAGGTCTGGGATGGCCTCTGCACAGCTGCAGCTCTGCCGAACAGCCAGGAGACCAACAGGGCTATCCCCAATGCCACCAGCAGCTGATCAGCCCAGGGTGGTTTCCACACAACCACGACACCACCGAACAGCTGGGAGCTGCCAGCCCACTGATCAGCTGGTGGACCAGGAAGGTCTCCGAGGAGCAGGTGACCATCCATAACAGCCTGCAGTGCCACCAGATGGCTGAGGAGCCTACAGATGGCTACAAGTGGTAAGGAGGCGGTACCAACACTGCACAGACCATGGGGTGCTCAGGAAGAAAGATTTACCAGGCCAGAGGCAGCTTCGATGCTCCATTGAGCAATGTTGGCTGGTAGTGACAGGAAGGCATGCACGGGGGTGGGGGAATCTGGCTGCCTTTAAAGGCAAACACCAGACGCTGGCCTGCTGTGTGGGGAAGGGTAGACCACAGGGGGGAAGGTATTTAACACTCCCAGCACTGACTTTGTTTGCGAACCATTAAAGCATCTGTTGCAACTTTCCTGTTTGCCAGTCACCTGTCATTCTCCTATCGGGTTGGAGGAGACTAGGGAACAATAAGGACATTGTCAGCTACCAGATCTTGGTTGCAAAAGCTGAACAATCAATGCACGACACTGAAGAGTTATTTTAACTCTTTGCCATCATTCCATTGTGGTAATCCACCAGATATCTGCAGTTCGGATCTGGTAACTCCAATCACCTTGTGGCATCAATATGAGCTAAATTTCTATTGTAGGGCTGATACTAATGTTACTCAGTGAACAACTAAAATACACAATTAAAAGCCACAATTCCATATATGATTCTTGGCTCCATTTCCATCTAGTTCCCCATGCCATCTCTGACTATGCTTGCTGAAACTGACATTAAAAAAAGGAAACAGAATAAAACTGTCCTACAATAGTCACAATATAGTTCTGAAAAAGAGATGAACCCAAACTAACAGAAAATGGAAAATCTCAGCCTGTACCACTTATATTATGGTAGCTTATACTATGTTGCATTACCATCTTATTTATAAAATAATTTATCAATACTATTCTTCTCTTCCTCTTTCTCAATTACTGACATGGCAGAGCATGTGGACATTTTAGATGTAATATATATATATATATATATATATATATATATATATATATATATATATATATATATACTGATTTTGCAAAGCTTTTCCAAAGGTTTTGCTTTCCATTTGTCAAGTAGCTAAAATAGAGATAAAACAATTCTATTATTAGGCAAATCTACAAAGATCACCACTTAATAGCTTTATATCAAACTTTGGAAGGAGATTTTAGATGGAGTGTCATTCAAGACTCTACCCAGCATAATTTAGCCTTTTTAAAACATATATATTATGAGGATGAAGATGGATTGCTTCATAGGCCTGTCTCAAAGGCTACTTGAATTTCAAAAAGTGTTATGTCATGTAACCCTTCAAATTAAATTACACTGAATTAATTAATTCAAATAAACAAATAAGCTTCATAAACCAACATGAGCTAATTTCTAAAGTAAAGGCAGTATATGACTCCATGCTTTTTCTGAGACTTCCTCCAAAAGTTCCATACCTGGAAGAGTATTCACAATATTATCCACAAGAGCCATGTCACCTTCTTCCTAGGAAAGAACTATTCCAATGGTGTAAATTGCCTCATTGAGACAAGCAGTGGCATACTGTTTATCACATTTGCAGATAACACAAGAAATTTAGCTAGTATCATATTTTTTGTACTGTTCCTCATAGAACTCTGCAGCCCTTTTTATTCAAAGTAAAGTTGTTCCATCTGTATTTCTTCTACCTGTCAAATCAAAGGCTTCAGGGTGGACAAACATAGCTGCTGCTTTCAACTTTATTTTTTTCCCCTTGGAATCCCTCAACAGACCTTAAAATTTGAATCACTGTACAATTGGTTTATTTAATCAAATAATTTCTCCAAAAAGTTATTTAAATAATATTACATTTATTAATATTGTCTTGTTTGTGCTTAAAATTTATTTAACAGATTGTGAAAAATGGACAAGAGTAAAGGTGAATATTAACAAGTATGTAGAATGTGTTTATAAAATAGCTGACTCTAATTCTCTAATCTCAATTTATTTGTTGCTGTCAGAATCCATTTATATTCCATTCCTAAATCCCTATCTGTGCAACTCTAAATCTCACCCCTCAAGGAGGAGAAGAGAAGATGTTAATTGGCCATCCCTATCCATTAGATGCAAGGTTGTTTATTCAGCCTGCCTGGAGGCCATCATCAAAGACCAGGGGAAGAACCTTTGAACTGAGAAGAACAAAGAAAGGGGGGGAGAGATTCTGGTTTGTATCTCCAATTGGAATCTGAAGGGGAGGAAGTAAATGTCGTAAAGGCATGGAAGATCCCTTTTCCCATGGAAGGTTTTGACACCTGAACCTTAATTGATCCAGGACTGACCAAATGGACTGAGGGGAGGGGTTTTTACTGAGGGACACTTTAAAGGTATCAATCTACAACACAGTTTCCAGATCCTGTCTAGATTATCAACTAACAATCATGTTTTAGTAAAAGTTCCTGCTTGGACAATCCTGTCTCCAAGAGTTCTTCTTTCCTAAGACGTGGAATGAGGTGGGTCCTGACAATTGCTATGGTCTACTTAGTTCAGGGGTCGGCAACCTGAAACAATGAAAGAGCCACTCGGAATCAGTTCCCTCACAAAAGTAAAAACTGGGAGATGCAAAAAATGGGCGTGCATGCACACGCATGCACAGAACAAAAGCCTTGGCAGAAGAGTGGAGCGTAAGGCGAGACATGCAGCTGCCCTGCCCCCTCTGCTCTCATTCACTCGCCTTTGCTTGGAAAAGCTTCTCTCTTGCTCTCATTCACTCACATTTTGCTCTAAAAAGCCTCTTTCACACTCTCATTCACTCACATTTTGCTCAAAAATGCTTCTTTCTCGCTCTCATTCACTCACCAACTGGAAAGGCCAGCCATGGCACCTCCACTGACTTCCATGGGGATGCTTGGCAATGAGGGGGCCGATTAAAACCGCTCCCGCTAGTGCTGGTACTGCTAACTTTTTCCACTTGCTCCTTGGTTCCGATGAAACCGGAGAATTTCCGGGTGGAGGAGGCTGCCCGGGTTCGGCTGTAGTGGAAGCCAACAACAGTAGCAGTGGAGGCAGCGGGGAGAGAGATGCTAGAGGTCTGCCACATCTCCATCAGCCACTGCCTCCCCCACAGAAACAAATCCCCGTGCCGGTCCCCATGGCAGCAGCAAGCCACAAGGACTGGGCAATTGCTCCACCGGTGGCAGCTGCTGTTGGGGCGGACTAGTGCACTCACCGAGATGCAGGAGCGTCTTTGGCAGCAGGAGAAGCCCATGCCCGCTTGCCGAGTACTGCCTGTCGGGCACCCCACCACTGCCCCCTTCCTCTTTGTTCTACCCGGCAGGCAGGCATTGCTATCCCTCCACCAAAGCCATGCAGCATGGTGGTTCTGCTGGACCTGGAGCACCTCCAGAATCTCTGCAAGGGCACTAAGCTGCGTCAACAGCAGCCACTGCTACCGCCGCCAACCTTCCTATTTCTTCCACGTGGAAGGCAAGTGTTGCTACCCCTCTGCCAAAGCCATGCAGTGCAGCAGCTCCGCCGGGTGTGGAGCACCTCCAGGATCTCTGTAAGGGCACTAAGTTGCCTCAACAGCCACCACTGCTGCCGCCGACAATCTTCCTGTGTCTTCCGCCTGGCAGGCAGGCATTGCTACCCCTCTGCCAAAGCTGCACAGTGCAGCAGCTCTGCCAGGCCTGGAGCACCTCCAGGATCTCTGCAAGGGCACTAAGCTGCCTCAACAGCAGCCACCACTGCCACTGCCAACCTTCCTGTTTCTTCCGCCCAGCAGGCAGGCATTGCTACTCCTACTGCCAAAGATGCTCCAGGGTCCCGGCGAGCACATTAGGCCACCCCAACAGCAGCCGCCACTGGCGGAGCAATTGCCCAGTCCTTGGGGCTTGCTGCTGCCATGGGGACCGGCACAGGGATTTGTTTCTGTGGGGGAGGCAGACACTGATGGAAATGTGGCAGACCTCCAGCGTCTCTCTTGCTGCTGCCTCCACCACTACTTTCATTGGCTTCCACTACGGCCGAACCCGGGCAGCCTCCTCCACCCCCAGCAGTGGCATCCAGGGATTCTCCGGTTTCATCAGAACCAAGCAGCAAGTGAAAATGTTAGCAGTAGCAGCACTAGCGGGAGCGGTTTTAATCAGCCCTTTCATTGCCAAGCATCCCCATGGAAGTCAATGGAGGAGTCGCAGCTGGCCTTTCAAGTTGGTGAGTGAATGAGAGTGAGAGACAAGCATTTTTGAGCAAAGTGTGAGTGAAAGAGGCTTTTTAGAGCAAAATGTGAGAGCAAGAGAAGTTTTTGCGAGGAACATGTGAGTGAATGAGAAAGCGAGATAAAAGCTTTCCTTTTATCCCTTTCTTCTGACACCATCTCCCCCCAGCTGTTTCTCCCTAGTCACCAACCTTCACAGCTCCCTACCTTTAGCAAGAACCATCTTTTCGAGTGTTTTACTCTTCTTTTTCCAGGCTAAGGGAGTGCCAGCTCTGCTGATGTAGGAAAAGCAAAGCAGGGGCCCTGCTGGCTCTCCAGAATAGAGGGGTCACTTCCTAATAAATGTGGCTGATCAGTCTTAGTTTCTTCTGCAAGGAATGGTTGGGGAAGGGGTGCATTTGCTTCACCCTTTCCTCCCCCAAAAGGTTCCCTGCTTGGAAGGAGGAACGTGAAAGAGGTGGCTTTTGGTTTCTTTCCTTCTAATGGACAGAGAGGTGCCCAATGGGTATTAGGGAGGGTACAGATCAGGAAAGGGGATTGCGTCTTTCCTCATCCAGCAAAACTGGTAAGAGAAAGCTTGTGGGCTGACCAACTAAGCTGCTAAATCCCCTCTTTCTAGAGGACCCTCCTCACTGGGAAGAAACCTTGGCAATGAACAGATTTAGAGGCGCGTGCATGCGCATGCGTGCACACACACACACACACACACACAGAGAGAGAGAGAGAGAGAGAGAGAGAGAGAGAGAACTCCCCCTCCCCAGCACACCCCGTCTTACCGACCCACTCACCTTTCCAGCAGTCCTTCTGTCTTTTCCTCCGCTGCCACCATGTGCAGTCCGAGGAAGAAAAGAGGTTTGTGGGCAGTCCCACAAACAGCTTGTGGGAAGTCCCACAAACCAAAGAACTTCAACCAATCAATTGAAGCTTTGCAAGTTTTTTTCCATGAGAAGTTTGAATTGATTGGTTGAACTTTTTAGTCCCACTTTTTTTTTTTTTTTTGGACTGCACATGGCAGAGGACTGGGAGCTGCAGGAGATGGCTGAAAGAGCAGCATGTGGCTCCGGAGCTGTGGGTTGCCAACCGGTGACTTAGTTGCTTGAAGCCATTTTATTTATTATACTTCAAATAACAGCTCTTCAGATCTATGCTGGGCACCTTTAGGCTTACAGAAGAAGGCTTCCAATTTTTGTATAGTGATAATGAACCAAGCAATGAAGCAGAGTAAACACAAAACGTGGTTAGATTTATTGCTTCCTTTAGGAAGGGGGTATTAGAGAGTTTTACTTACTTACTTTACTTACTTGAATAGTACTTAATTATACTACATCCACATGGAGAGAGGTAGGTTTAGGTTTAGGTTTATTCAATTTCTATACCGCCCTTCTCCCAAAGGACTCAGGACGGTTAACAGGGCATATATAATAAATAACAGTACAAAAATTAAAAAGAGATTAAACCAATGCCCAATTAAAATACAATGACAATAAAATAGTAAAAAACCCATTAAAAACCCTCCCCATCAGGCCAGACCAGCTAGTTCAAAGAAGTGGGTCTTCAGCCCGCGGCGGAAGGAGTGGAGGTCCGATGCCATCCGGAGCTCAACCGGCAGTTAGTTCCATAGTGCCGGAGCACCCACAGAGAAGGCCCTCCCCCTGGGGGCCACTAGTTGACATTCCCTGACCGGAGGCACCCTGAGGAGACCCTCTTTGTGGGTAAGCAGAGAGGGTAAGCAGTAGGGTACTATAAGGCTCTGTCTTAGGCTCAGTACTCTTCAATATCTTCAATCTTCATCAATGACTTAGATGAGGGAATAGAAGGGCAGAACTCATCAAATTTGCAGATGCCACTAAACTGGCAGGAATAGCCAACCTCCAAGAAGACAAGCTCAGGATTCAAAAAGATCTTGACAAACTGGAACAATGGGCCCTATCCAACAAAATGAGTTTTAATGTGGAGAAAAGCAAAGTTTTACATTTAGGCAGGAAAAATCAAAGATATAAGTACAGATTAGGCAAGATCTGGTTCAAAACAATAACTGTGAGAGAACCTTGGAGTCCTAGTGGATGATCACTTGACTATGAGCCAGGAATGTGCAGCAGCAGCTAAAAAAGCTAATACAATCCCAGGTTGCATAAACAGAGGCATAGAATAAAGATCACATGAAGTATTAGTACCACTTTATAAAACCCTAGTGAGACCATACCTGGAATACTGCAACCAATTTTGGTCACCATACACAAAAAAAGATGTTGATATCTTGGAAAAACTTCAGAGAACTAAGATGATCCAAGGCCTGGAGACTAAAACATATGAAGAACGGCTGGAGGACTTGGGTTTGGCCAGTCTAAAAAAAAGAAGAAATAGGGGTGACATGATAGCAGTATTCTAGTATTTGAGAGGCTGCCACAAAGAAGAGGGGGTCTAATTATTCTCCAAAGCATCAGAGGGCAGGACAAGAAACAATGATTGGAAACTGATCAAAGAGAGAAGCAGTCTGAATTAAGGAGAAAGTTCCTGACAGTGAGGATAATTAACAGTGGAACAGCTTGCCTTCAGAAATGATGGGTGCTCTATCACTGGAGGGTTTTTAAAGAAGATTTTTAAAATGTAGCAAACATATTTTTTAAATTCCATTTATATCCCACCCTTCTCCGAAGTCTCAGGGCGGCTTACAAACTTTAGCAGTAGCCTTCATTCTATGTATATGCCTGCTTATTAGGGCTTTCACACCTCCCCCAAGCAGCATTATTACAAAGTCAGCTTAATTGCCCCCAACAATCTGGGTCCTCATTTTACCTACCTCGGAAGGATGGAAGGCTGAGTCAACCTTGAGCCATTACATTTTCCACTTTAAAATAGCACTATAAAACAGACTTCAAGACAAGTGCAAAAATCAAATTCAGATGCTACACACAGCCCTAGATTTCCATGAATCTCATACTTTAAGGTATTTACTTAAAAGATTTGAAATGGCTGAAAACAACTGAGAAAAAACAAGACTTTTGGGAAATTCTAAACTTCAAAAAAAATCAATAGCTATAATTTCCTGAGGCATTAAAAAAGGCTAGGAGAATCAGTAAACCAAACAAATCTTCTTTAGGAAGGAGGTATGATTTTGTGAAGTTTTCTTGCTGCCAGAACATGAAATATCTAATTCTGTCTCTTCTGTAGTCTCTAGACACATTGATTTAGAAAGCGCCATCAAATAACAACTGTGTTTGTTCACCATCACAAAGCAAAAAGCATTAACATTGCCAAAATTTGTTTCATTTTCTAATAAAAAGACATTTCACCAAGATGAACAAAATAAGGTGATATCAGATATTGCAAGCCCACAAGGAGAAGGACATTTTTAGTGCTTAATAGTTCATGCTATGGAAATGTACTCATTAACCCTAATTAAACTTTTGCTTGGTTAAAAAATATTGAAAGCTTTTTAGCAGATGGTCCTGTTAATCTACTTTGGCTCCATCATGAAGCTCATCTTAATCCAGAATATGTGATGTGTACATCATTAACATATTTCCGTGGTCTCCTGAAAAATGATTTAGCAAATTACAAACCTGCCTGGGCTATTTCTCCTGAGAAAAACAATATTAGCAAGATGTCAAGGAAAGGAAAGGAAAGGAAAGGAAAGGAAAGGAAAGGAAAGGAAAGGAAAGGAAAGGAAAGGAAAGGAAAGGAAAGGAAAGGAAAGGAAAGGAAAGGAAAGGAAAGGAAAGGAAAGGAAAGGAAAGGTTTCTTGAAGGAAAGAATGAAGGAAGGAAGGAGGGAAGGAAGGAAGGAAGACTGAACAGGATGTGCAGAGCTACTCTTAAAAAAACACAAGAGTTTGCATGGAAAAACAGGATTGTGAGAGTAATCAATTGTGTACAGCAACCACACAGATACACTGAGTTGTGTAAAGAGTCCTAACAAAGACCAACCACAGCTTTCATAAATAAGAGCAATCCTATAGCTGTTGAATGTCAAATGACATGAGTCCAAAGTATTTGTAGTAAAGAATGATGGTCCAGTAAGTTCTGGAGGCTATACAATGCCCACCCGGTATTAGAATGTAATTCAAACCTATAGCAGAAATGAAATGTTGGAGGTACTGCTTCTGTGTCTTCATCTGCAAACTCTGGGCTGGGACAGGTTCCTTAGCAACAAGAAACAAAACATGAAGAAGATTGTCTAAGACCATGGTGGTGAACCTATGGCATGCGTGTCACAGGGAGCACGCAGAGCCATCCCTTTGGACACGCACACCATTGCCACAGACAGAGGGACGAAGGGCCGGACTCCTCTCCTTCCCCTCTCCATGCATGCGGAGTATGGGAACAGCTGTGAGAGCTGGGCAGGGTAGGGGAACCTATAAAAGGAGCAGTTTTGGTGGGAGAGTGAGTGAGTGGCCTTTTGAAGTGACCAGTGATGGGTTTCAAATCATTTAACAACTGGTTCTCTGCCCTGCCTTCCCTCTGTCTTGGTCAGGCTGGGCTGCTCGGGGGGTTGGCTGGGGTGGGGGCAGGAGGGTGGGGGTCATTAGGTCCTGGCTGGGAGAAGGTAAAGGTGTCTGGCTAAAGGGGCAGGAGGACCTGGATGCCTCCATGGAGGAAAGCCACCCCCACACTAGCTGAGCCTCTCATCCACACTGCGGTCATGTAGGATTGCATAAAAGGGGCACCAGGCAGGGGGCTGGGGGGGTGGCCAGCAGGGGAGAATCAGAGCTGCCATCTCCCTTCCACAGTGCAGCCCCATTGGCATGAACAGAGACAGCCCCGGGACAGCCAAAAAGGACCCCTCACCTGGTGCGGGCCCTGTCTACATGGTGGCTCTGATGGGGGCAGCAGCTGCTGATCCTTCTACTGCTCTGAGCCCCTTGACCAGCCAACCACACAGGGAAGCAGGAGGTGGCGGTGGTGATCCCTGTATCACCAAGCCTGGCTGACAGCAGATCTGGAAGCTGCTCGTGCTGGTGGAGGCAGCAGCAGGGGAAGGTGAGCTGTGGTGCATGCCCACCCCTCCCTGCTGCCACCCCAGATCATCCTGCATGCATAGCCCAGAGGCGCACACAGGAGGATGTGGGGCAGCAGGGGCAAAGGGTGGGTGCATGCCAGATCCGCTTTCTCCCACTGCCATCTCCCCCACCAACACAAGGATGGTCAGCACAGTTTTGCTTCCGGATCTGCTGCCTGACACCATTGGCCCCTGCACACAGAGGCCAGCAAGCACATGGGGCCTATGGTGTCTGTCAGCAGCCACAGCATGTTGGCTGTTCTGCATAATGGTGAACTGGCCATGGAGCCCCATCAGCATAGGCGATGGGGGTGGTGAAGGGGATAGACTCAGTGTGATTCTGAATGGTGTGTGTGCATGTAGCTACTCATACAAAACAGGCAATACAAGCATCCTGGACAAATTTTCCCTCCCACCAGACAGAAGTCCAAGGTGTTCAACACTTGCTGTGCCAACCATTCTCAAATGCCATCTCTCCATAAATACATTCATGACTTATTACAATACAAATGAGGCAAGAAAGAAATTCTTACAATGACTTTCCACCCTCCCCCCATAGTCTTTCCAATTGTCTTCTGAGGCTTCACTTGGGGGCAGTGGCTCCAGGACTCCTTCCTTCCTCTGCAGCTTTCACAGGCATCTGTGGGGGGATGGTAGGACTTGGGAAGATCTGTTCCACTCTGGTTGCATGGTGACTTTCTAGTGGATGGCTGGATCAAAACCCAATTCCTTGGCTCAAATGAATGGAGGCAGTGTCTGGGTCAATGTGGTTTGCTTCCAAGGGTTGCAGGGATAATCTGTGGAGGCTGAAAGACATAAGAACAAGATCCCCTCCCCCCTTTCTGGGTGGACTCTCTCAGGAAAGGCAGACAAAGGCATGTAGAACAGAAGATAAGAAATGGAGAAGTAGATGGGAGGTAGCTTGCAGGCAGAGTTTGAAAAGAAATTACTGCAGTTGTTAAAGAAACAGATAAACAGGCAAAATGGGGACACCACAGATGAGGACAAAAGAGAGGCTGGATTCTGTTAAGAGAACAAAAAAAATGAAAAGTCTCACTTCTGAAACTGAACATTTGCAATATGTTAAAGAGGACTTAAGGACTTGCAACTTGAAAATGCTGGGCAGATTGAGAATACTAAAAGCTCCAAATAATTTTAAAAGCCTAATATTTTAAGGTGTGCAATTTGCCAGGGAGAGGAGAATCTACCTTTTATATCTGTTTTCAAAATATTTAAACTTCATGACAGCATTTTGTCCAGCATTACCAATGCACAATTTAGATAAAAATACCACATTAGAGATTGAAAATAAATGCTTATGTGTTCCAGGATTAGTTCCATAGTAGCTTCACTGATTGGTGATAGGATAAGAAAAGATTATTTCCCTACCCAAGCAAACTTGAGCTCATGAGACTCCTATAGCTAGACCTACCTCATGTTTCAGGAAAAGGATAGACAGATAAAACTCATTTACAACACATACAGAAAAGGAATAAGAAAACTTTTCCTCTAGATGAAATTAAAACCTTCTCTCCTGACATCTTTGGGCTATTTTTAAAAGTACAGAGAGACAAAGGAAAAAAAGAAAATATTTCTCTTCACCCTGTTTGCTGGCCAGACAAACACAGTGAGGGTATTTTCCTTTTGGTAGCTTATTTTAAGCAGAATTTCTAGCAGAATTTTAAAATTCTTTTTCTTTGGATTAGAGACAATTAACAGTTATATTTACCTCACACACAAAGACTTTGACAAACATAAAATTACAAAGACAAGGAAAGGAGAACAGAAAAGGGAAACAGAACTCTTAGTTTTACACATCCTGATCATTCCCACCATAAATCTTAGCTCAAATTAGGAAAGGCACAAATCTTAAACACAACATGTTGTTGCATAGAAAGAGAAAGAGAGAGAAAATCACTATTCCTATATTTTATTTTCCTTTTCCTTTTAAGTACCTTTATTTAACTAAATTGGTTTCCCAGCAAAGCCAGTATTCACAAATTTCCCTTTATCATTTTTTCTCTATACCTGCTAGGAAGGGCACTCCACCTCTCATCCCACACCATCAACAAATCACTTAGAGGGGATCTGGGTATGGACACTTGAGCTACAGCTTCCCATGTTTCCCTTCAGACGTGAGTTCAATGGACTCTAGCCAGGTCTCCCTCATGGCAAAATCCCTACTGCACTGACTGTCAGTTTTCAGACTAAAAAGTGTCTGGGAGTAAGAGCCCCTCCTTTAATGGGAACACTGCCTTCAGTTTGCAGACCAAAAGGGGATCTGAGAGAACCTGCAGTCCACAATCAGCAAGTATGGGCACCTCCTTCCACCGGCTTTTCACAACTACTTACAACTACACTTTTATTCAGAACTTTTCTTCAACAATTTTTCCTGTGTGCACACTTCTACTTTTACTATTTTGGACTCAGAGGAGTCTGGGCGGATCTGCTTGCCTTTTTCCCAAGCAGCAACCATGAGCACCTCCTTCCCAGATCTGGGTTTTGCTTACAGGGCTGTAATGTATTGCTGAGAGGCTGTTTGAGCAGGGAAGCTAGCTAACAGCTCCCAGCTCCTCAGACAACCCATCTCCAGTGCTGCTATTGGTTGCCCCTAGGGCGGCAATAGGTTGCTTCAAACCTATTGGCTGATGCCTAGGGGCCAAGGTATAAATTGCTGCATCTGCAGCCCTGTTCTCTAGTACAGATCCTGCAAGCAATAAACCATGATCTTTGCTTAACTCACTCACCTCGTCTTTATTCCTGCGCAACGAACCCAGTACACAACACTGGCGATGAAGGTGGGATCCTGCTTCTCCATCGAAGCTGAAAGTCACTAGGGGAGAGGACGCGCACGCCTGGCAGGAAAGCACTTCCCCCCCTACGGTCGGCTAGCTAAGCCATGCTAGCGACCACACGCTCAGAGGACCAGTCCCTTGGCAACGGAGAGGCAGGATTCGAAGACGCTGAGATCCAGCCGCGAAGACCAGCAGAATGCCCAAGGTCAGAAGGCTGTGAGAATTTAACATCAAGCAACCAGAAGAATGGTCCTCATACCTGTCCCAGGTCAAGAACTACCTTCAGGAGAACCAGGTTGCACAGGACGGACTGAAGGCCGCCACACTACTCTCTGTGTGCGGCCCAGCGACACTTGATCTAGCAGAGAACCTGTTCACGCCAACACTGTTGGAGTCCATCTCCTTCACAGAATTGAAGAAGAAGCTTGGAGAACATTTCCAACCAATGATGTCGGTGGCTGCATGGCGCTACACCTTCGAGCAAAGAATACAGCAACCGGGAGAGACCGCATCCAAGTACATCATGGCCTTGAGGCAGGCTGCACTCCTGTGCCAATTCTCAGACATCGAAGAGAGACTTCAAGACCGCCTCATCTGTGGCCTCCGCAACCGAGAGCTACAGCAGAAACTATTTGCCAGGGAGATCCTATCATTTTCGAAAACCCAGAAGGAAGTCATGGTGGATGAAGCTGCTGGAGGAGCCATCTGAGCTACCCGGCCAGCCAAAACAATGCAACATGAAGAAGCCGTCCACCATGAGGATGCAGAACTCACAGAAGGCCCCAAAGAAGACACCAAAGTCGACAGGTTGCACAGACAACCTGACCAACAGCACCACAGCAGCAAGCAACAAGAGACTACTTACAAAGCAGATTCCTTGCCTAGATGTCTAGGTTGTGGCGGCCGCCACCAAAGCTTGGACTGCAAGTTCCGGACAGCCATGTGCTGGGCCTGCATAAAAACCGGCCACATCACATCCATCTGCAGAGGTCACCAGAGGGACTGGCCAGTGAATCACCAGTTGGAAGATCTGACCAGAATTTCAGAGTTATTTTAGAAGAAGACATGAGCTATCAGCTCACAAGGGTTGTATCCTATGTGGGAACAGGGTCATAGTTCCTACGTCACTAAGAGACAGGGTTTTACAATCACTACATGAAGGCCATCCGGGTATTGTTTGTATGAAAGCTTTAGCTAGAAGCTACTTATGGTGGCCAGGATTACGGACACGACTTCGCAACTAACAACAACAACAACAACACTTATGGTGGCCAGGATTAGATAAGGCCATTGAGGCCCAGGTGTATGGCTGTTACACACACCAGCAATCAAGGCCTGAAATGCCACACATTCCAGTTCACAGGTGGGAGGAGACTTACACTCCCTGGTCTAGAATTCACATAGACTTCGCTGGGCCCTTTCAGGGACAGCTCTTCCTCATAGTGGTTGACAGCCACTCTAAATGGCTAGAAGTAATACCAGTTGTAAACATGACTACTGCTAGGACCATCCAGGTGCTTAGGAAACTCTTTGCCAAGCACGGGCTGCCAGATGTCGTAGTGTCCGACAACGGAGCCCAATTTACTGCGGCAGAATTTCAGGCATTCCTGAGAGTGAACCTCATCAGGCGTGCAATGTCAGCCCTGTTTCACCCTTCTACTAATGGTCAAGCTGAATGCATGGTTCGCACCACTAAAGAGTCACTGAAGCGTATAGTGACTGGGGACTGGTACCACAGACTGGCAGATATTTTGCTGTGCCAACATTCCATGGCTACATGAAAAAGCCCAGCAAAGCTGCACTGGGGGAGGCGACTGATCATGAAATTGGACAGGTTGCACCCAGACCAGGTGGCAGCAGAAGGCTCTCACCCAAAACCCCCAAGGGGGCTGCAAGTGGGCGATGGGGTATGGGCCAGGAACTATGGGCATGGGAACTTGTGGGAGCCAGGAAAATCACTAAAACATCAGGCCCTCTCTCCTACGAAGTGGGCCTAGAGGGTGGGCAAGTTGTCCGGCGCCACATCGATCAGCTTAGGAAGAGTTTCCCAGAACGGCCACAAAGCGAGGACTTCATCATAAGACCTTACCAAGGGCTGCAAACCGGCAGCCAGGCTGATCCAGACATAGACTCTGAAGGCTTAAACAGCCAAAGCAATGGGGAGTTGGCCATAGAGGAGGGGAGCCCAGAAGTGCAACATGGGTCCCCTGATGGAGAAAGCCAACCTGAGTCATACAGCCGCTGTGCTAACTCTGCTGAACAAACTGACTCTGGGGTGAGCCAGCCAGAGAGCACCAAGCCATCCTGAATAATTTGAACTGAGAGACACTGGCCTACCCAGCCCGGCGGGCAACCTGGTAGGCCAGGAAGTGCCTGGGTGCCCCAGGTGTTCCACAAGGGCTCGCAAAGCTCCTGCTTATCTACAAGATTATGTCCTGAAATAATAAAGCTATAATGTTGTATGTACCTTTTTGTAATGCCTGCTGACCTACAAGATTGTCCTGAACAATGGAGCTATGATGTTTGTAAGTGCCTTATTGAGCTGCTAAGAGGAAACCTGTTTTCACATATTGTTAACCCATTGCAATTGTATTGCTGTAATTACTTTATCTTGTTGCTATAATGTTGTTTGTTCTAGGGGGGAGGGATGTAATGTATCGGGCTTGTTTTGTTAACGCCTCGTTGTATTGCTTGGAGGCTCCCAGCTCCTCAGACAACCCATCTCCAGTGCTGCTATTGGTTGCCCCTAGGGCGACAATAGGTTGCTTCAAACCTATTGGCTGCTGCCTAGGGGCCAGGGTATAAATTGCTGCATCTGCAACCCTGTTCTCTAGTACAGATCCTGGAAGCAATAAACCATGATCTTTGTTGAACTCACTCGCCTCGTCTTCATTCCTGCACAACGAACCCAGTACGTAACAAGGGCCTTACCAGCTGGTTGCCCAAATCTGATTCTCTCATTCACTTTTCCATTCCATCTCACACAGCCTCTCACTTTTCCCTAACAAAAGGTCCTGTGCTCTGGCCAAACCCCCATGCTTTCCAGGGTATGTTGGTTGAACAGATGCTTTCTGTGGTTAGGAAAGGCCAGAGGGAGCAAAATCCAACTGTGATTGGGAAAAGGGGCTTCTCACTCACACAGAGAGAGACATACATACATACATTTCTCTCAATCCCCTGCGCTTTAAAGGTAGAGGTACTCACCTTCTTTTTAAAGCAGCCCTTGAGCTCAAACTCAAATCTCTCTTTACTACTCTTGGTCCAAATGGGCAGGGCCTAGGAAACTCCTCCACACACACAAGGGGTCAGCTGCCGGCAAGATGAGGCTTACCAGTCTGTCTATTGGAGAGGTTAGCTTGGAGTGCCATCCTGGGTGCCAAATTGTTGAAGGAAAAATCTTCATCAGGGTCCAGTCCAAACTGGGAATAATCAAAATGGAGACTGCTTTAGAAAGAAGGTTGTAGTATATTGAAGAGGTGAGCCAGACAGAAAGATGGCTCTGGAAAAAAACTGATCACATGTAGTAGGGAATGGGTTTTTATACCTTCTTGGGCTGACTGTGCCTTTCTGGTATTCTGATGCTGATGGGTTAATCCTATTATATCCCAAAGGTCATATCCAAGATTATCACATCTGCATTTCTGCAGACCTGGTTTATGTTTGGGGAAGAGAGACTTCGGGTGGTGGTGGTTTCTGCCTTTAAAATCCTTTGGGGAAATATATTCTGCCTTTTTAATATTTCCCAAAATATTTCTTTCTCTGGATTCTTCCCACATGTGTAAAGGATGGAATCTAAGCTTAAAAATCTTAATTGGATCCTATCTAATTCACCTATTTATTACAGATTTGTTCAGGATCTAGGCATTTCATAGTGCATCTTACAATGGCTTTTTTTGTCATAGAATGCTCAGAACAGAGTTCAGGCACCTTTTTTGAATGGAACCTTGTAGGCTAGGCAAGGCGGGTTGTATGATATGCGTGAGTTCCAGCACCTTTTTCTTTTACAAAAAAAGCACTGCAAAGTAAACATAATACATAATTTAATTTAATGTATAGTGAAGCTAAGTAATTCAGAACCTTTCTTCACTGTATCTAGTATTCCCATTCATTTCTTGATTCAAATACATGCCAAGAGATATGTATAAGTGCAAATATAGAGAAGGAACAGATTTATATATGTGTAGTTGAAAAAAAACATACCTGAAAATTCAAAATCTTTTTTTTAAGGATTTTATTGAATTTTATAGGGTTAGGGATAAAATAGGATCAGGTTAGGGATTATGGTTTAGGGTGGGGTTGGGATCAGGATTGGGGTTGGGTTGGGGTTGGGATTAAGACAGGGCTGGGATCAACATTGGAGTTATCCTCCAATAACACTTTCATTCTTTAGCAAACAGGCTATTGTCTGGGTACATATGTTCAATTAACAATAGTTAATATAGTAATAGATAACTGTAGAGAATATAATAAATGATAATCAAAAATAGTATCAGTTAATCAATACATGTCTTTCTTCTTACTAATATATATTCAAAATAACATCACATTCATTTCTCACTAGTTCGTTTTCCTAACCATTGGTAAAAATTATCCCATGTTCTATAATAAACTGAATCTTCTTTCTCTTTAATCTCTAACGTCAGTCTATCCATTTCTGCACATTCTAAGATTTTCTTAATTAAAACCTCTTCAGTTGGTAAGTTTTCATTTTTCCAGTATTGGGCAAATGCTATTCTTGCTGCTGTCACTACATACAATATTAAATATTCATTCTCCTTCTCATAATTAGATCCTAATATTCCTAACAAAAACAATTCTGGCTTAAATTCTATTTGTCTTTTAGTCATCTTTTCCAACCATGTATGTATCTTAACCCAAAACCTTTTTGCTTTAGGGCATGTTGGTTAGATATGATAGTAAGTACCTGGCCTTTGTTTACATTTCCAGCAATTATTCAAAGTGTTTTTAAATATTTTTGCTAATTTTACTGGTGTCATATTCCATCTATAAAACATTTTATACAAGTTTTCTTGTATAAAATTGACTGCTTTAGTCAATCTGATATTTCTACCCTATAGTTTCTGCCAGTCTTCCAAGTCTTTAGAATATCCAACGTTTTTTGCCCACGTAATCATTGCTTCGATCTACATACTGCTGGATCAAAGCAATGATTACATGGGCAAAAAAACTTTGGATATTCTACAGCAGTATGTGGATTGAGAACTACCAGCAGTACAGGCAGGATTTCGAAGAGGCAGAGGAACTAGAGATCAAATTGCCAACATACGCTGGATCATGGAGAAAGCTAGAGAGTTCCAGAAAAACATGTACTTCTGCTTCATTGACTATGCTAAAGCCTTTGATTGTGTGGATCATAACAAACTGTGGCAAGTCCTTAAAGAGATGGGTGTACCAGACCATCTTATTTGTCTCTTGAGAAACCTATATGCGGGCCAAGAAGCAACAGTGAGAACTGGACACGGAACCACTGATTGGTTCAAAATTGAGAAAGGAGTCCGGCAAGACTGTATACTGTCGCCTTGCCTATTTAACTTATATGCAGAGCACATCATGAGAAAGGCAGGGCTAGATGAATCAAAAGTTTGAATTAAGATTGCTGGAAGAAATATCAACAACCTAAGATATGCAGATGATACCACTCTAATGGCAGAAAGTGAAGAAGAGCTAAAGAGTCTCTTGTTGCGAGTGAAGAAGGAGAATGCAAAAGTTGGGTTGAGGGGGGGAGGGGGGGAGGTTGGGGGGAGGTAGGGGGGGAGCAGGGAGGGGGAAGGGGGGTTTTTTAAAGGAAAACTGTATTTTAAAACTTTTCAATAAAAAAAAAAGAAAAAAAAAAGAAAACCAAGAGCATGGCATCCGGACCTCTCAATTCCTGGCAAATAGATGGGGAAGAAATGGAGGTAGTGACAGATTTTATTTTCCTCGGCTCCAAGATCACTGCAGATGGGGACTGTAGCCAAGAAATTAAAAGATGCTTGCTCCTTGGTGTTGTGATTCAGGGTCAGCCTGTTTGTTTGGCAGTTGGGTCGGATGACTCAGAGGAGGAGGGGGGTGTTGAAGAGCTTGCTGAGGGGGTTGAAGATCTTGCTGATGAGAGCCCCCAGCCAGGCCCCTCCCACCTGGTCACCATGGAGACCCAGCTGTGTGAGCCTGACAGCGTGGATGAAGATGAACCACAGCTGGCCCTGTTCAAGGACGCTCGACGCAGGAGGAAGTCAATCAGGAGTAAACAGAGGAAGGCAATGGGGCAGAGAGAAGCCATGCCCTGAACTGTATAAAAGGGGAATGCATGGGAGGGCTGGTTTGCTGAAGGCAACAGCTTGATTAGTTCCTGTTTCATAGCTCCTGTTTCATGGTTGGTGTCTTGTTTTGCTCTGTTTTATCTTAATAAATTTGGCAGGCTTAATTCCAGCCTCTTGCCATTTGTAAAGGGGTTGTCCCTGCCTTTTCTGCAGGGCTGGTAGCAGGCTGGTACAGAACACTTGGGAGGAAAGCCATGGCAAATCTAGACAGCACACTAAAAAGCAGAGACATCACCCTGTCAACAAAAGTGCGTATAGTCAAGGCTATGGTCTTCCCAGTTGCAATGTACGGCAGTGAAAGTTGGATCATAAAAAAGGCTAAATGCCAAAGAATTGAGGCCTTTGAACTATGGTGTTGGAGAAGACTCCTGCGAGTCCCTTGGACTGCAAGGTGATCAAACCAGTCAGTCCTAGAGGAGATAAACCCTGACTGCTCTTTAGAAGGCCAGATCCTGAAGCTAAAACTCAAATACTTTGGCCACCTAATGAGAAGGAAGGACTCACTGGAGAAGAGCCTAATGCTGGGAAAGATTGAGGGCAATAGAAGAAGGGGACAACAGAGAATGAGGTGGCTGGATGGAGTTACTGAAGCAGTAGGCGTGAGCTTAAATGGACTCCAGAAGATGGTAGAGGACAGGAAAGCCTGGAGGAATGTTGTCCATAGGGTCGCGATGGGTCAGATACGACTTCGCAACTAACAACAACAATCATTGCTTCTTTTACTTGTTCTTCTTCCATCTTTAAATTTAGCAGAAATCTATAGAGTTTCCTAATCAAGTTTTCATCTGTTTTTAACAATGTTTGATCAAATTCTGTCTTTTCTTTATAGAATCGTGTTGTCTTTAGATCTTTTTCATATCTCATTTGAATTTGCAAGTATGGCCACCATGCTAAATTAATACTTTCTCATTGTAAATCTTGTCTATCTTTCAATTTCCCTTCATTATCCAAGATATATTTATAAGTCACAACTTTGTCACAGTTAATTAAATTTGGGTAAGCAAAGCTTCCATTGTTGAAAGCCATTCAGGTAGCTTAGTATAAATTTTCTTCTTTATTCTTTCCCATTCTAAAAGAAGTACATTCCTTATAAGATGGCTTTGAAAATAGCTGTCTGTTTTATTCTTCCCGTACCATAGAAAGGCATGCCAACCAATTTGTAAGTCATGTCCCTCAAGGTACAATAGTCTTTTATTTCGCAGCATTATCCATTCTTTAAGCCATGGTAGAATAGATAATATAGTCTTGATAATATAGTCTCCAATCCAGGAGTCCAAATCCACCACTATCTTTAGCTTCTTGTAACATTTTCGCTTTAATTCATGTTTTTCCCCTTGCCAGATAAATCTCAGTACTATTGTGTTTATCTTGTTAAAAAAGACCTTTCCCAATTTTACAGGAATCATTTGAAATAAGAAGAGTATTTTCAGTAAAATATTCATTTTCACTGTAGCTATTCTTCCTAACAGTGACAGTTGGAGATTTTTCCACTTTTCCAAATCCAATTTTATTTGTTTTAGCAGTCTTTCGTAGTTATCTTCCTTCATACACCTTTATACACCTTGCTGTTAAATAGATTCCTAGGTACTTAACCTTTTTAGCTATGTGCAGATTTGTCTTTTTTTGTAAGTTGACTTTTCTGTTTATCTGTTAAATTCTTTGTAAATACTTTAGTCTTCTCTCTATTTATTTTCAAGCCTGCCACTTCTCCAAAGTTTTCTATTTTCTCCAACAGTTTAGTAGTTGTTTCAAGTGGCTCCTCCAAGACAAAAACCAAATCATCCTCAAAGGCTTGTAATTTATATTCTTGATCTTTTATCTTCAATCCTTTGATTTCTATATCCTGTCTAATATTTCTAGTCAATACTTCCAATGTTAGTGTAAATAACAATGGGGATAATGAACATCCCTGTCTTGTACCTTTTTTGATGTCAAAGTTTTCTGTATAATCTCCATTTAAAATTATTCTAGCCATTTGTTTATGGTAGATTGTTTGAATTGCAATTATAAAGTTTTTCCCAAAGTCCATTTCCACCAATTGCTGGAACATAAATTGCCAGTTTAGATTATCAAAAGCTTTTTGTGCATCAAGAAATATTAATGCCATTTGTTTCCCTGGGTGGTTTTCATAATACTCTAAAACATCCAAAATCATTCTTAAGTTATTTTTTATTGGTCTTTTAGGTAGAAAGCCATTTTGATCTGTATGTATAAATTCAGTCAAAAATTTCTTAATTCTTTCTGCCATTATTGAAGCAAAGATTTTATAATCCACATTTAATAGCGATATTGGTCTATAGTTTTTTATTTGTGTAAGGTCAGTATCTTCTTTAGGTATTAAGGTAATATTAGCTTCCACCCACAACTTTGGTATTTTAGTCTCCAGAAGTATTTCATTACACAGTTCTTTCAAAGTCGGGCTTAATACATCTTGTAATGCTATATAAAAGTCTGCAGGAAGTCCATCTGGGCCCCGAGTCTTACCTCTTTTTGCCTTTTTATAGCTTCTATTGTCTCCATCATTGATATTTTTCCATTTAATATATTTTGGATATTCTCCAGGATTTTTGGCAAACCTGTTTTTTTAAAAATACAACTGTACTTTTTCTTTAGGAACTTCCTCTGCCTTATAAAGTGTATCTTAGTAATCTTTGATAATTTTTTCATTGCATCATTTTGGAAGTGTAATTCTCCTTTTAAATCTTATAGCTTGTTTATCATTCTTTTTTTCCTTTTCTTTCTTCAATCTATATGCTAACCATCTCCCCAGCTTATTAGCGTTTTCAAAAAAAGTTATGTTTAGTCTGTTTAATCTGTTGGGCCATTGTTTCCATCTCAGCCAAATTTAATTTATGCTTTATCATGTCCATTTGTTTCTTAAGGACGTTCTTTTGTGGGTCTGTTTGTAGCTTTAGTCCCAATTTTTTTAATTCTTCTCTCAGCTTTAAGTGTAATCGTTTCTGAAAATTCAAAATCTTAAGAAAGAACACATAGTGATTGAGGCAAAGACTAGGACTACTTTAGGACCTATCCCAAAATCTAGTTAAGATAACAAAAGTGGCTGATGTAGATGATACAACTTTATCTCACTTCAAGAGTTTTTTCAGCCTTATCCTTTGAATTAACCATTTTCTACCTTCACATGGTTGAAGGAGGAGAGTGCAAAAGTTGGGTTGAAACTTAACATTAAGAAAACCAAGATCATGGCATCTGGCCCTCTCAATTCCTGGCAAATAGATGGGGAAGAAATGGAGGTAGTGACAGATTTTATTTTCCTGGGCTCCAAGATCACTGCAGATGGGGACTGTAGCCAAGAAATTAAAAGACACTTGCTCCTTGGGAGGAAAGCCATGGCAAATCTAGATAGCACACTAAAAAGCAGAGACATCACCCTGCCAACAAAAGTGCGTATAGTCAAGGCTATGGTCTTCCCAGTTGCAATGTAGGGCAGTGAAAGTTGGACCATAAGAAAGGCTGAACGCCAAAGAATTGAGGCCTTTGAACTCTGGTGCTAGAGAAGACTCCTGCGAGTCCCTTGGATTGTAAGGCAATCAAACTGGCCAGTCCTAGAGGAGATCAATCCTGACTGCTCTTTAGAAGGCCAGATCCTGAAGTTGAAACTCAAATACTTTGGCCACCTAATGAGAAGGAAGGACTCACTGGAGAATAGCCTAATGCTGGGAAAGATTGAGGGCAATAGAAGAAGGGGACGACAGAGAATGAGGTGGCTGGATGGAGTCACTGAAGCAGTAGGTGTGAGCTTAAATGGACTCCCGAAGATGGTAGAGGACAGGAAGGCCTGGATGAACATTGTCCATGGGTCATGATGGGTCAGACATGACTTCACAGCTAACAACAACAACACCCTCACACTAAATTCAAGGGTATGAGGGACTGCAGTTAGAATGCCAGAAAGGTGTATTATGAATGGATTAGTCAATAATTTTGCTGGTTTGAGAAATGAGCAGGGAGTAATTTATTTTCACTCTCCTTTGTTATGATGTGAGAAAGGATACTTAGGTCTACTCTTCTGTGATGTACCATATATATGTACACAACATTTTACTTATCTTGGAATCATTCAGTAATGAATGTTTGTGTATAAGATATTCTATAAAGGCTACATTGAATTGTTCATCATTTAATGGAATGCCAGTGAAAGCCCATATTGCTGGACTAAGTCAATAGAAATAATGAACATAATAATGAAGAAGATATTTCATGTCTTCCAAGATGGTCAATTTTAATATTTTTATTATATAGTACAATGGAAATTCCATGTGCTTACAGTAATTCGTTTTCTGAGGGGTCTTTTTCTGTCTCAGAGTTACATTTGCAGCAAATTGGCATAGCAAATGGAAAATAACTGTAAAGCCAGTGTTTGGTTCTTAGCTCAGTTAGCCATAATAATTTTTATCATTATTCATATTAATCTTAATTTGTCTGTCAATGGATTACCACCACAGTGAAGTATTTCTGTTCTGATAAAAGAAATTTGATGCTGGAATAAAACATGAACCTTAAAATATAACACACAACAACAGATATCCTGATGAATGTAATTTACAGTTTTAATTGCCTGAGGTTGCAGACATATATACTGATAGAAAATGAACAGGTAGATTGAATTCAAAAGTGAGCAGACTGTTTGAAAGAATTATGTTGAAGGAGTTTGGTCATATAGAGAGAATGAATGTGAAACCAATTGCAAACCAATTGTCAAATGAAGGGGGAGGGAGACTGCCGTGAGGCTCTGTGGCTTGGCACTGGGCTGATGATGACACCGAAAACCTGGGGAATCCCTCGCTTGACTGACAAACAGCTGGGAGGCTCCTCAGTGCGTCGCTAGGCTGGCAATGACGCCGAATTCCCAGGGAGTTCCTGGCTTGACTGTGAAGCAGCCGGTTAGCACTGGAGCCCCAACAGCAAGAACGGCACCCAGGGAAAGAGAAAGGGCAGTCCTATCTGCACCGCTACCCTGCTGAACAGCTGGGTGGCTGTGCCAGCAACAAACAGCTGGTTGGCACAGAAATGGACACAGGGGACTGCATAGCAAGTGGCCAGGGGCCGGTGTTGCCACTTTTGAAAATGCTAGCTGGATGCTGGCTAGCTGGGTGGGGGGTGGAGCTGAGGGGACTGACTGTATGTAAAGTGCTGGGAGAAGATCACTCCTAGCACTGACTTTGTCTGCCATTAAACACTGAGGTGACAGCACCAATGGGGACTGGAGCTATTCCGTGGTACTTGGACGACATAAAATGGGTGTTCTGAGGGACTGGTTTGGTGAGGTGGGTTCCAGGATCCTCCCTCATGGCAGAGGTGGGAGGTGGGACCTGAGACAGCTTCATGGACACAGATGCAGACACAGCCAACCTAGTCAGGGCCAATCTGGTTCCATCTGCCCAGTCTGAAGTTGAGGGCAGGGTCCAGCCATGCTCCTGACACCCTGCCAGTGAGGAGCCCTACCTTGGGCATACCAACAGGACAATGGCAAGCTACATGGGAAGGCAGGTCACTGATGGATCCAGGCAGAGCCCCCA
Source organism: Vipera ursinii (assembly GCF_947247035.1). Taxonomy (NCBI): domain Eukaryota; kingdom Metazoa; phylum Chordata; class Lepidosauria; order Squamata; family Viperidae; genus Vipera; species Vipera ursinii. Next base: position 39,378,881 of record NC_139515.1, read on the forward strand.
CCAGGCACCCGGGTCCAGAGATTGGATCCTCAACCCAGTGGTGGGTGGAGCCTGGGGAACAGCTCTCTCCACCTGCAGTTGACACCCTGCAGGGTCCAGGTTGGGGTGTGGGGCTATAAGGCCAAGGGATGGCTTGGGGTCCTCCACCATTGAAGGCGACATTGATGGGGACCCAGACCATTTGGCGATGTTTCTATGCCAGGTCGTCAGCCATGTAGACCAATATGCTCACTTTTATCCTTCCCAGTGGGCATTGGTGTTGGCGATCATGCAGGGTTACAAGGTGAAGCCATGGAATGGGCGGTGGATCTATACAGTGACCACGCCAGGGAATTGGCGTATGCCAGTTTATTCTTGGAAGCTCTGCAAACCCATTTTGAAGATATATCATGAGTCCAGCGGGCTGAAGGGGAATTGCTGGCATGGAAACTGTGGGGCCGGTCTGCAGCCAAGTATCTGCATGAGATCCAAAGGGTGGATGGTAGGCTGAGATCATGGCTGGAACATTTACTGGTCCAACAATTCTGGGCCAGGTTGGACCAAGATCTGCACCAGGCATGTGTCTTCTAAGGCATCCCAAGCTGGCTACAAGACTGGTTTCTTGTGGTGATGGACCTGGATGCCAGCCTACAGGAATTCCAGCAAAAGGGGGAGGGCCCATCGATGCTACGCAGGGCCATTGAGAAACCAAGGTATGAAGGACCCAGGGCTCTGGTCTGGGTTCCTCTGGGGCTAAGCCCTGGCCATCATTCAGATGTTTTCATTGCAACCCAGGACATTGGGTAGTGGAGTGCTCAGTTCCTATTCAACAGGGGACCCAGGGGACCCCTGGGAAAACTGGGGCCACACCCAAGAAGACCCCAGAGAAGTTGAGGGCAGTGCATCAAGCAGAGGGGCCCACCCCTCGCTGAGGCATCCCAGAGGAGGAGGAGGAGACTACTGCCACAAGATACCAACTGGTGGCCTATGACAGTGAGGATGAGCAATGGAAGATCTGATGGTGAGTGAACCCATATGACCATTCATCATCCCCATTGCTTTGACAAGTCCACAAACAGGTCACTGTGGGGAGTACAAGGGCCATGATAGATTTCGGTTGTACCTGTTGCCTGACCAGTAAGGCCGTAGTGGCAGAGGTAGAGATCAGAGTGAGGCAGCTAGCCAACTCAGTTCAGTTTGAGCAAGTAGATGGTTCCCTCCTGGGGGGGCGGCTACCCTTATAACAGAGCCAGTGCAGCAAGATATGGGGGCCCATTGGGAGGTCCTTTGGTTTATCATGATCCCCTCCAAGACCAAGGCCTTTATCCTGGGGCTAGCATGGCTGGATAAGTGGGGTCCTATGATCTGGTGGGAAGGGGGTTACTGTAAGCTACGGATTGGTGTTGGCCCTCAACCACCTGCTCAGGAACAATCAAAAAAGGGTGGAGAAAGAGCCAGAGAGGCACCGGTACCTGAGGAAAGAATGAGGGGGGAGGGCCCCTTCCTGGCAGTGTATGCTGACCTCGCTGAGGTGTTCAGTGAGCATGAGTGTGATGTGCTACCTCCCCACTGGCCAACCAACTGTGCAATTGACATCTTGCCGGGTGCCAAACTGCCAAAGCCCTGGATGTACGCAATGACGCCCAAGGAGATGGAGGAGCTGTGTGAATATATTGACAAGAATTTGTCAAGGGGTTTCATCCAGCCGGCATGATCAAGGATTGCAGCTCTGGTGCTCTTCAAGGAGAAAAAGAATGGCTCCCTGTGCCTGTGTGTAGACTTCTGTGGCATCAATGAGGTTTGCGTCAAAAACATGTACCCCCTACCACTGATGAAAGACCTATTGGCACATTTGGCAAAGGGGATGGTGTTCACAAAACTTGACCTTAGAGAAGCATATTACAGGGTCCGCATCAAACAGGGGGACAAGTGGAAGATGGCATTCAACTGCCAACTTGGCAGCTACCAACTTGCCATTCGGCTTGCAGGGAGCCCCTGCGGTGTTCATTCAGCTCATTGACGAGGTCTTGCATGAACACCTGTACCATGTGGTGCTCGTGTACTTAGACGACATCCTGATCTATACCTCCAACATGGCAGACCACATGACCTGGTACGACACATGCTAGAGAAACTGCTGAGGGCACACCTGTATGTGAAACTGTCCATGTGTGAGTTCTACAAAACCTGGTTAGACTATTTAGGGTACCAGATATCAGGGAAAGGGGTGGAGATGGACCCAGAAAAAGTAAGGGCCGTGCTGGAGTGGCAGGCCCCACGGACCCACCATTAGCTACAGAGCTTCCTGGGATTTGCCAATTTCTATCAGCAGTTCATCTCCTCATTTGCCACCATGGCCTTACCCTTAATGAACCTGCTCCGCATCCGACAGTGGCCAAGCCATGGCCCGGTCAACCTCTGGCATAGTCATTGGCCTGTCAAAAGGCCTTTGAGGACCTGAAGTCCCTTTTCACATGGGAGCCAGTTCGACTGCACCCTAACCCCGACCTGCCATTTGTTGTGCAAGCTATGTTGCAGTGGGATGTTTTACTCCAGAGGAACGGCCAAGGGACATTACAGCCCTGTGCTTACACCTCCTGTAAGCTAACAGACACAGAGCGAGCATGGGCAATAAGGGAGAAGGAGGCATTCGCTGTACTTTGGGCATTATCAACATGGCAGCACTTCCTGTAGGGAGGGAAAGAGCCGTTTGAGGTCTGGACAGCCTTGCAAAAATCTGAAGGCTTTGCAAACACCACAGTGCCTGTCCCCAAAACATGGTGGGTGAAATACTTTCAGTGCTTACACTTGATGTACTTGCCAGGGGGTAAGAACTTTTTGGCAGACGTGCTGTCACACATGCCCCAATATAAGAGCAAGTGGGAGGAGGTGGTACAAGCCATTATGTGTCCCTTCTGGCAAGTGGTGGCACAGGTGGTTCCATGCCAGCAGGCAAGCAACCTGGTCCAGGAACTGCATAAAGCAACCCAGGATGATCCCTGGCTACAGGACCACCAAGCCCTGCTAACAAAGAGGAATGGGCTGGCTTAGAAGGGTGACAAGTTATATGTCCCACAGACGGTAAAAACTAAGGGCATCACAACGATGCCATGATGTGAAGCAGGCAGGGCACTTTGGGTTTCTTAAAATCCTGCACCTAGCGAGACACCAATTCTGGTGGCCACACATGAAGGTGGATATAGAGGCCTAGATATGAGGCTGCCCCATGTGTGCCACCGCAAAGCTTCGCACCAGGAGGCCACCAGGGTAGCTACAGAAAGTGGTGGATTCGATCCAGCCATGGAAGGATATAGCAATGGATTTTGTCGTGGAGCTTCCGGAGAGCCATGGTTACACGGTGATCTGGATGATAATTGACCTCTTCTCCAAGCAAGCCCACTTTGTTCCATGTAAGGGGTTGCCGTCTGCTTGGACTCTGGCCAAACTGTTCATCATGCAGGTGTACCACCTGCACGGGTGCCCCATTAGATCACCTCGGATAGGGGAGTGCAGTTTACGGCTCGCTTCTGGCGTGAGTTCATGCATTCCATAGTGTTGACCCAAGGACTCAGCTCAGCATATCATCCCAGTACCAACAGGGCAGCAGAATGGGCCAATGTGATGGTGGAGTGATATCTACGGTGCTACGTCTCTTATCAACAGACCAACTGGGCTGAACTGCTACCATTCACAGAAGTAGTGTACAATAATGCAGTGCACAGCAGCACCAGTTTTGCCCCCTTCTGGGTGGTACATAACCTGGATTTCATTCTGATCCCCGAGTATTCCCAGTGGGACCCCCTCCCCCTGTCAACCCCATGATTGGATAGCTCACATTGGGAGGGGAGGTTGGGGGAAATGTGAAGAAGGCCCTAGTAAGAGCAGAGGAGACTGCAAAGGCACAGGCAGACAGGAAAAGGAGGCCCCAAAAGTCTTTTTGGGTGGGGGACATGGTATACTTATTGATCAAGTACCTGTGCTTGTGGGTGTCCTGCAAAAAGCTGGGACCCAAATATCTAGGGCCATTCCGGATCATGCAGGTTATTAATCCGGTAGCTGTACGACTACAGCTATCCCAGTTCCTGGGGAAGATACACCCTGTGTTTCATTGTAGACTACTGAAACCGGTAGAGGGGACCTCCTTTAGGCCCATGCAAAATGTACCAGGTCCTATCATAGTGGACCATTACGAGGTCCAGGAGATACTGGACTCCCGGTTCCAACAGGGCTGGCTGCAATACCTAGTATGGTGAGAGGGATATCCTGTCACAGAGGCCTCATGGGTGGGGGAAGTGGACATCCAAGCCCCCCAACTGGTGTGGAGGTTCCACCAACAATGTCCAAGTAAGCTGTGAGGGGGGTTGGCTGAACCGTCCACCACAGTGGGTGATTGATCACATGTCTCTCCTTGCCTTCCAGGTGGAGCCCTGGTAAAGGGGGCCGCCTGTCAAGCTCCATGGGCTTGCCATTTGAGGAAGGGGGGAGGGAGACTGCCACGAGGTTCTGCAGCTTGGCACCAGGCTGATAACAATGCCGAAAACCTAGGGAATCCCTCGCTCAACTGATGAACAGCTGGGGGGGCTCCTCCACACGGTGCTAGGCTGGCAACAATGCCAAATGGCCAGGGAGTTCCTGGTTCAACTGTGAAGCAGCTGGCTGGCACTGGAGCCCCAACAGCAAAAATGGCACCCTGGGAAAGAGAAGGGGCAGTCCTACCTGCACCGCTATACTGCCGAACAGCTGGGTGGCTGCACTGCTGACAAACAGCTGATTGGTGTGGAAATGGATGCAAGGGACTGCATAGCAAGCTGGAGGAAGGATCCAGGGCCCGGAGTTGCCACTTTTGAAGATGCTAGCAAGATGCTGGCTAACTGGATGGGGGGTGGAGCTTAGGGGACTGACTGTATGTAAAGTGCTGGGAGAAGATCACTCCCAGCGCTGACTTTGTTTGCCATTAAACACTGGTCAGAACGTTACTGCTTTACCAGTTGCCTTGCTGACCATCATTTGCCTTTTTTCGGGGACCAGGGCTGGTAAGGACGCTGACAACAATTACATAAAGAAAGAGGAAATGGGTAGGCAATAAGGAATGAGCAAGAAAGACAGTTGTATGGAGTTAGTGAGACCCTCAGAAAGAGAAGTAAAAAGCAAATTAACATATACAGTACTGTTTGAAGCAAGAATGGTTTACAAGATTAGAATATGGGGTTGGTATAATTTAATAACTTTATTTCTTACTATCTATTATTCTCCTTTCTTTACTTTTTGAATAATGTTGCTTACACTTTAGAATAATGCAACAAAAAAAACCTGAGAGCCAGTCTGGTGTTTTGGGTAAAGCACCAGACTAGAAACTGGGATTCTGTGAGTTCTAGTCCTGCCTTAGGTACAAAGCCAACTGGGTGACTTTTCTCTTGTCATTTTCTCTCAGCCCTAGAAAGGAGGCAAAGGCAAAACACTGATGAAAAACCTTACCAAGAAAACTACAGAGGATTCTCCAATTAATCTCCAAGAATCAGACATGATTCAACAGGGGAAAAAAGAATGTGTGATAAAGCAAGAAATGATAGAAAATGCATGCATTTATCTGTGCAAAAGGGCAAGTAAGATTTTCTTGAAAGAAAATCCAGGTAGTATGACAAAATATTTAATAAGCATCAGTGCCCTCTTGTGGTAAAGTCTTCCTTTTGAAGTTAATGCAACCAGCTTCTTAAATGATCCAGATGAGAATTGGGTCGCCCATTCTTGAGCAGAAGTCGTGTGTTCTTTTAGCCCCTTCTTCCTTTATGTTACACTAATGCACTCATTATCCAACTGACTACAAACTATATTTCTGGAATTTATTGAGAGAGAAACTAATTAAGCTATATCTCAATTAATTGGAGAAAAATCATGGATCCAACACCTTTCAAGATGAATTTCCCAATAATTATTTAACAATAGTTCTACCTCTTGCTAAAAGGCAGTTCCAATAGGTTGTAATAGGAAGGTGAGACTGGTTCAACAGGGTCTTCCTTCTGGAGTTTCACAAGGTTTTATTCTCTCCCCTCCCCAAAACTCTGGGAAACTATAATCTGTTATTTGGTGATGATGCTTAAATTTGTATTTATTTATCCATCAATCACAATATATCTTGCTGTTATTGTATGCAGACATCAGTAATTTCCATTGCGGGTTGAGCCAAAGATGCTGTGGAATTCTTGGCCAGTTGTCTTGATGGTCTGGGTTGATGCTGTCCAAACCACAACTGATTTTCTATTCCACTTTAGCCTTAGATATTGCAACACATTCCTCAGAAATAGTATTCAGTTTTGATGCTATCCTGGACCCATGATTGCCTTTAAAAATTCTGGGCAATTAAAGGCCATAGCCAGGAGGGCCTTCATCCTACTTCAGCTGGTGTTCCAATTGGAGCCCTATCTGAGCTGGGAAGTCTTATAACTATTATAATATAATAGTTATAATAATATAACTCAATTTTTAACACCAGAAAAAGAAACTGCTGCAATGTGTAATTCATAAGCTATCTTTGAAAACTACTATCAAAGTGCGAAATTGAGTTCTCTGTATGTTGGTCAGTGAAGTCACTTCAGTCATGTTACGTCTATATTGAAGTACTTTATTGATTGTCAATAGGATTTCAAATAGGGCTTCCTGTTTTGTGCAGTAGCACAGCAGCCAACGGATCACAGGGCTCCTCACCCTGTAGCTGATTTTTTTGCCTTTTAGGGGACCCTAAATGGTCCAGAAGTCACCCCAAAGAGGTGGCAAAGAAGGAAGGAAGTCCCAGGGAGAGATGGTGGTTGACCCAATCTGTCTGGGAAAAGCCTTCCAGAAACAAACAGGAGAAAGGCTAGCCTACTTCAGAATCTAACACAAGCTACAAGCAACCGAACCCCAAAAGCACTATTTTAAGCTGATTGTAAACAACGTGCTTGGATCTGGGTAAGAACACCAATTTTCTGTATTCTACATATTAACTAATTTCCTGGAAAAAAACACCAAGAAGAAAAAAAATGTTTGAAAGTGAGGAGGGGAACCTTTGCTCGACCCTTCTGCAGATGGAAGCAGCAAATTAAACATTTTATGGGGGAGAAATATACTGAAATGAAATGAAATGAATATAAGACCTATATCTGGATAAGTTTGTTATTTGTGTAAAATCTCTTATGAACTTCATTTTAAACTATGCAAATAGAAGAGAACTCTTTATTTTGAAAATGGGAAAAAAGGAACTGATGCTGACATCTAGTGGTGGATGAAAATTACAACAACAGTTGCTTTAATACAAGACTAAAGCCCAAGAAAAGTTAATCTGTTCTTATGACCTTCAAAGTTCTAATAATAGAGAACATTTGTGACAAAAAAGAAAAAGAAAACTCTGGGCTACATACAAAATGGGAACTATAAACTTTTTTTTTAAAAAAAAATGACCTTTCTGGATTACAAATATTAACTTAGGTAAAGGTAAAGGTTCCCCCGCACATGCGTGCTAGTCATTTCCGACTCTAGGGGCCGGTGCTTATCTCCGTTTCAAAGCCAAAGAGCCAACGCTTGTCCGAGGATGTCTCCGTGGTCATGTGGCCAGCATGACTAGACACCAAAGGTGCATGGAATGCTGTTACCTTCCCACTGTAGTGGTCCCTATTTTTCTATTTGCATTTTTACGTGCTTTTGAACTGCTAGGTTGGCAGAAGCTGGGACGAGTAACAGGCGCTCATTCTATTATGTGGCACTCGGGATTCAACCCACCAAACTGCCAACCTTCCGATTGACAAGCTCAGCATCCTAACCCACTGAGCTCTAAAGCTGTTTGCAGAGAAAGGAAAACCTTGATTTTTGGCTATTATGGAAAATCAGAGATCTGCAGAAAGAATGTATCAAGAAAAAACAAATACTTTCCAGGAGGAGATGTGTGAGATGTTGCAACTAATTCAAACAACAATGATCTTAAACCACAAGGAAATTAAAAATTATTTTGAAAGTATAAATGAATCCATCTCCAATTTGACTTCATGGCAAAAAAACTCTCAGTGGATAATAATGAAGAGGGAGCAGATAAAGCAGATAACTGAATATAAATTGGAGGAAAGAGATTTAAAGATAAAACCTAATATAAGGAAGTATGACTTGACTCAAATGGAGAAGGTCTTACTAGAAACATTAGACATGGAAAATATAACTTCTACTCTAAGACCACAAAATAAATCTTAGAATAGGAAAAAAAGATTTGACAAAATGAATTGCAGAGCTGTCAGGAGTCCCACAAGAAATGGTCAATATAAAGAAAATGTTTTAAATATTTAAATGTAATTGACTTTAAGAAAATTCCAAAGGATAATTAAAAATGTTTTGAATAGAGTTAAAAGATTAGATGATTTGATTAATTAAATGGAACATCTAAAGATTAAACATATGTTTAATTATGGGTAACAAGAACAGAACATTTTTGGAAATAAATATATATTAGTTTAAGAGTTATATGTATTTTAAGTAGTATATTATTTTCTTATTCTTTTCTCTCTTCTATTTGTTGTTTTTACTTTTTAAGACATGAGAAATGTAAAAATGTTGGGATGGCATGTACAAGGAAAATAGATTTAAATACTTAAATGTAATTAATCTTAAGAAAATCTTAACCAGTAAGAATGTTTTGAACATTATAGGGAAAACAAATTTAAATAAGAATTGTAAACAGGATTTATGATGAGGCAAGCAAGATGAGCAGATAGAAAAGAAAGATGTTATTGATGTGATTATTTGTAGAAATTTTAGAAAAATCTAAAATCTTCGAACACTGGTTCGAAGACCTCTTAGCTGACCAGAAGGCCAGAAGTTGTGTATAATAATGTGGTGCACAGCAGCACTGGTTTCGCCCCCTTCCAGGTGGTACATGGCCTGGATTTTGTTCCAATCCCTGAGTATTCTCCATAGGACCCCTCCCCCTGTCAATGCCATGACTGGATAGCTCACATTGGGGGGGGGGGTGATAGGGGAAACATGAAGAAAGCCTTAGTAAGAGCAGAAGAGGCCTCAAAGGTACAGGTAGACAAGAAAACAAAGCCCCCAAACTCTTTCATGTGGGGGACATGGTATACTTATTGACTAAGTACCTATACCTGCAGGTGCCCTGCAAAAAGCTAGGACCAAAATATCTAGGGCCATTCCGGATCATGCAGGTTATCAATCCAGTAGCCGTACGACTACAGCTACCCTGATTCCTGGGGAAGATACACTGGGTCTTCCATTGTAGTCTACTGAAACCATTATGAGATGGTCCTGGACTCCCGAGTCTGACAGGGTCAGTTACAGTATCTGGTACAATGGAAAGGATATCCTGTTACAGAGGCATCCTGGGTGGGGGAAGTGGACATTGAAGCCCCCAGATTGTTGAGGAAGTTCCACCAGCAGTGGTCCAGTAAGCCAGGAGGGGGGTCAGCTGAACCATCTGCCACAGTGGGTGATTGATCACATGTTTCTCCTTGCCTTCCAGATGGAGCCCTGGTTGAGGGAGCCACCTGTCAAGCCTCGTGGTCTTGACATTAATGGGATGGGGGAGGGAGATGATGATACTTGGGGAGGCCAGTGATGCCACTGAACAGCTGAGAGTTTCCTCAGCTCAGCACCAGGTTGGTGATGAAGCTGAATGCCTAAGGGGTCCCTTGGCTCAGCCACCAGACAGCTGTTCAGTGCAGGAACCCCCAATGGAGGCTAGCAGCAGGGACGATGCTGGGGATGGTTCTACCTGCACTGCGAAACTGCCGAACAGCTGAGCAGCTGTGTTTCCGACAAACAGCTGATCGGTGCAGGAATGACACCCGGCAGCAAGGACTGAACAGCAGACTGAAGAGGAGAGCCAGGGGTCTGCGTTGCTACTTTTCAAATTAATCACCCGATGATGGCTAGTTAGATGGGGGGTGGGGCTGAGGGGAAGGACTGTATGTAAGGCACTGGGAAAAGATCATTCCCAGCACTGACTTTGTTTGCCATAATTAAATGCTGGTCAGATCGTTCCAGTTTTGCCAGCCACCTTGTCATTCACCGCTTGCTTTCTGTGGGAACCAGGGGTTGGTAAGGATGCTGACAGACTGGAGGATGGCAGAGCTTAGATTCCCAAAAAGGAAATCAACCAAGGCACCAGCCCACCCCCAACAAGGGGAACTCCTGGCTGAGAAATCCGCAGTAGGGTGAGAAAAAGAACTACCCAAAATACCAGAGTCGTATAAAGATTTGGCTGAAGTATTCAGTGAGGAAAGGTCCAATGAATTGCCACCTCATTGACCCACAGACTATCTGGTAGAAATCAGACCGAGTGCAAAACTTCCCAAGCCTAGATTGTACTTCATGAGCCTGCATGAATTGGAGGAAATTCAGAAATTCATAGATAAAAATTTAGAAAAGGGTTTCATTCAGCTGGTAAACCTGAAAACTGCCACCCCTATACTGTTTTGAGAGAAAAAGGATGGGACTCTCCCTCTGCATTGATTTGCAATAAGCGAAAGCAATCTATACTCTTTTCCTCTCATGAAAGACATGTTATCCCACCTTTCGAAGGGGAAGATTTTCATCAAACTGGACTTAAGGGAAGCTTACTACTGAATCAGAATAAAGGAGGGGGATGAATGGAAGACAGCATTTAATTGCCTCTTGGAGTGTTACCAATTTTGGGTTCTACCTTTTGGGCTGCAAGGCGCTCCCGGCGTATTCATGCAATTGATAAATGATGTACTAAGGGAGCACCTGTATAAAGGGGTATTCATTTACCTCGATGACATCCTTATATTCACTGAGACCATGGACGAACATGAGGCCAGAACAACCCGAATGGCAATCACCCCATGAAAATCTCCAACTACTGTGATGGCTGAAAGACCCAGGCCACCTGCAGGCCCAGCAATTAAGTGTTTTCAGTGCAGACAGCAGGGACATTGAGCAGCAAATTGCCCAGTCCCCTACCCCCAATCACAGAATAGACCACGACCAGCAGTGAGAAAGAAACCTGCACAATGGCTAACAGGAGAGAAATACAACCGGATGACTCAGGAACCTGTTTCCCAGGTCATATCGCCCACATGGGAGGACTCTGGAACTCAGGCTGGATCCACCCCCATTCTACCTTCTTTTGACAGCAACAACGAAGGAGAGAACAACCCGATGGTGAACCAACATGTCCCACCTTTCTCACTACCTGCCAAGCTCATAATTCCTAAGTTGGGTACACAGGTAGATTTAAAGGTGCTAGTTGATTCTGGATGCTCTCGATGCATCATTAGCTTGCCATTTGCCATGAAATTGGGCATACTGCAAAACTGCTTTCCAAACCTGTGAGGTTTGAGCAAGCCTATGGCTCCCTGATGGGAAGGACTTTAGTCACACAATTAATGGAGCCCCTATGCCTAGAAATAGGTGACCACTGAGAGTTTATTCACTTCCTGGTGGCCTGCAAAATGACTGAAGTGTGATCCTAGGATTAGCTTGGTTGGACAAATGGAATTTATTTATCTGGTGGGAGAAAGGAATGAGAATGGTGAGATTACCTATAGGTCCCAATCCCCCCACTGATTCAACAGATGTTACACAGAATTTTAGCTCATCCAATGAGCGAGTGCACATGGCTGCCTCACAGCCACCACGTGAGCTGCTCATACCCAGTGAGTACCGGGACCTAGCGGAGGCATTTAGTGAGAAAGAATGCAATCAATACCTTGCCTCCTCACCAGCCCAATGATTGTTCCATTGAACTGTTGCCAGGGACCAAACTTCCATGACCAAGAATATACGCTATGTCCCCCCCCTTGAAATGGAGGAGATGCAGCAATATGTGGATACAAACCTAGCGAGGGGATTCATTAAATGGTTCAAGTCTACTGTGGGAGCCCTGTGTTGTTCAAAGAAAAAAAAGATGGGTGGGTCTCTTCAGCTTTGCATGGACTATAAAGGTCTGAACACAGAGAGTGTGGAAAATAAATACCCCCTCCCCCTCCTGAAGGACTTACTAACCCACCTGGCAAAGGGGAGTGTCTTAGACCTGAGAGAAGCATATTACTGGGTGAGAATAAAGGAGGGGGATGAGTGGAAAACTGCCTTCAACTGCCCCTTGGGAAGCTACCAGTTCAAAGTCATGCCATTTGGACTGTAGGGGGCCCAAGCCGTATTTATGCAGTTGATTAATGAGGTCCTACATGATCACTTATACAAAGGTGTTCTGGTGTATCTTGATGACATCTTGATCTGCAGCACAAATATGACTGATCACATAAAGCTAGTGAAAGAACTCCTCAAGGCCAAGCTATGTGCCAAATTGTTGAAATGTGAATTTCACCACACCCAATTAGATTATCTTGGCTATAGAATTTCCAATGAGGGTGTAGAAATGGATCCAGCCAAAGTGAGAACTATAATTGAATGGCAGCCACCAAAGACTCGCAAACAGCTTCAGAGCTTTTTAAGTTTTGCTAACTTTTATCGCCAATTCATACCCTCCTTTGCTGAGATTGCCCTACCCCTTACAGAACTACTCAAGACAGGCAAAGGAGGAGGGAAGCCATGACTGGGCCAACCACTTGCTTGGACAATGAGCTCTCAAACAGCTTTTTACAATCTAAAAAGACTATTTGGTGCTGAACCAGTGCTAAAGCATCCATGCCCATTCTTACAGCAATCAACTTCTTTCTTAGTCCTATTTTGCAACAGTCATCCATTTACTCCTTCTTCTTTCAAGATTATTTTGCTTCATAATCCAAGCCAACACCAGCGATATTGCAGCCAGAGCTGTATTACTGCAAAAAAACAAAAGTGGAGTCTTACAACCCTGTGCCTATACCTCCAAAAAATTCACTGAAAGCAAGAAGAGTTGGGCAATCTGGGAGAAGGAGGCCTTCGCCATTAGGTGGAGACTGTTAAACTGGCGACACAATTTAGAGGGGAGCAAGGTGTCATTTTAAGTATGGACAGATCACAAAAACCTAGAGGCACTGAAGACCCCCTGCAAACTGTCCCCAAAACAAGTGTGGTGGGCACAGTACTTTAATCATTTCAACTTCACTCTAATCTACATACCAGGAGGAAAAAACTTCTTAGCTGATGCACTATCCCAATTGCCCCAGTACAAAAGTGAACGCAAAGAGGTCAATGAGGCAATTATCCCCAGTTCACAACCTGTGACACAACTCACACCTCACAGAACCCCTAATCCTGATGACCCAGAAGCGAAGAAAATAAAATGAGAGCTCCTCATAGATCAATGGTTCAAAGATAATCAAACCTCCCTAACATGCAGGGATGGTTTGGCATACAAGGGGGGAAAACTGTATCTACCTGAAGCCCTTCATCTCAATGCTCTCAAACAGCCATGATGTAAAACATGCTGGACACTTTGGATATTTAAAAACTCTACACCTCATCCGCCGGCAATTTTGGTGTCCAGGGCTAAAACAAGATGTAGAAAACTATGTCAGGAGTTGTACCATAGGTGCCACCATGAAAATAATTCCAGAGAAAACTCCTGGGCTACTGCAGTCGATGGCAGACCCTTCTCAACCATGGGAAGAAATAGCTGTCCATCTTCATGTCTCTTCCTCCTACTACTCCTTGGGCCAGAGACGGGAGGTGCTCCCTTACCTTCTGCACTGCTGCTTCCCAATGCCATGGATGAAATGCCTTCCATATTTTGGCCATTGGAGATATTTTCTGATTATTTTCTTAATATTATTTTTTCCCCTCAAGTGTTTGTCGAGGGGACACATGCTGCTTCCGAGGGACATCCCCACCCCTCAGGAGGCAACAGCCAAGTTTGACAGGTGAAAGTGCGAAAGCCATTCCTCAGGACTAACCATGTGCCATTCCCCTACTGGGGACAGCAGAAGCCAGGTCTTTTCTCCAAAGCAGCATGAGCTGAGTGAAGCACCATCTTCACTAGTGTTTCTGTGGAAGTCAAAAATCTATTTTAAAAAAGATGCGTTCCATGCATTCTATCACAATAAAAGCCCTGTATCTATCTATTGGTCTGTCCGTCTATCTATCTATCTATCTATCTATCTATCTATCTATCTATCTATCTATCCATCCATCCATCCATTTATTTATTTATTTATTTATTTATTTATTTATTTATTTATTTATTTATTTACTTATTTACTTATTTATTTGTTTGTTTTTATATACCGCCCTTCTCCCGAGGGACTCGGGGCGGTGTACAGAGGAAGGTAGGTATACAATTAAACAATAGTAAAAACAAATGAAACCCCAAGAGCTATCAGGCCAGGCCGGACTGCTGGAACAAGTAAGTTTTTAAGTCGTGCCGGAAGCTGCGAAGGTCGGGGGCCATCCGGATTTTGGTAGGCAGGCAGTTCCAGAGGGTTGGCGCACCCACTGAGAATGCCCTCCCCCTGGGGGCCACCAGCCGGCATTCTTTGACCGGTGGCACCCTGAGGAGACCCTCTCTGTGGGAGCGCACAGGACGGAGGGGTGTTGACGTTGGCAGAAGGTGCTCCCGTAGGTAATCCGGACCCATGCCATGTAGGGCTTTGTATGTCATCATTAGCACCTTGAATTTCACTCGGAAGGCAACCGGAAGCCAGTGCAGCTCACGGAGGAGAGGTGTGATATGGGAGTATCGGGAGGCCCCCAAAAGTGTTCGTTCAGCTGCACTCTGCACCAGTTGAAGCTTCCGAGTGGCTCTCAAGGGCAGCCCCATGTAGAGAGTGTTACAGTAGTCAAGGCGAGAGGTCACAAGTGCATGGGTGACTGTACGTAAGGCATCCAGGTCCAGATAAGGTTGTAGTTGGCGCACCAGTCGAACCCGAGTGAAGGCCCCCCTGGTCACAGCTCCTATGTGCTCTTCCAAGGATAGCTGTGAGTCTAGGAGGACACCCAGGTTGCGGGCCCTATCAACAGGGGGTAATAACTCACCCCCGATGTTAAGGGATGGAATGCTCTGAGTATCCTGGCATGCCGGTATGTACAGCCATTCAGTCTTGTCCGGGTTGAGTTGAAGCCTGTTTCTCCCCATCCATTCCCGAACCGCTTCCAGGCACCGGGACATCACGTCGAGGGCATCACTGATGTTGTTTGGGGTTGAGATGAAAAGCTGGGTGTCATCAGCATACTGATGGTACCCTACTCCAAAACCACGAATGATCTCACCTAGCGGTTTCATGTAGATGTTGAACAGGAGAGGCGAGAGAACCGACCCCTGAGGGACTCCACAAACGAGAGGCCTCGGGGTCGACCTCTGTCCTCCTTCCAACACCGACTGCGAGCGTCCCAGGAGAAAGGAGGAGAACCACCGCAGAACCGTGCCTCCCACTCCTAATCCCCTGAGGCACCGCAGCAAGATACCATGGTCGATGGTATCGAAAGCCGCCGAAAGGTCTAATAAGACTAGGACAGAGGAATGGCCCCTGTCCCGGGCCCTCCCGAGATCATTCATCAGAGCGACCAATGCTGTAGCCCGGCCTGAAGCCCGATTGGCACGGGTCTAGATAATCTGCTTCATCCAGGACCTGAGGAAGCTGATGCGCCACCACACTCTCAACAACCTTCGCAAGGAAGCGAAGGTTGGAGACTGGACGAAAGTTATTCAATGAGGCTGGGTCCAAGGTGGGCTTCTTGAGGAGAGGTCTCACCACCGCCTCCTTCAAGGAGGCGGGGAAGTGACCCTCACTCAGAGAAGCAGAGATGACCGCCTGAAACCAGCCTCGTGTCCCCTCTCGAGCTGCATAAGCCAGCCAGGAAGGGCACAGGTCCAGTAAGCATGTGGAGGAGCTCAACCTCCTCATAATCCTGTCCACTTCCTTTGGAGTCACAGGATCAAATTCCTCCCAGATGACATCGACAAGACTGCCCATGTCCTGTTCCTCAGACTCTGCCCAGTTGGAGTCCAGGCCGGTTCGAATCCGAGCGATTTTATCCAACAGATATTGACCGAATTCCTCGGCTCGACCCTGTAAGGGTTCCTCCCTCACCTCTTGGTTCAGAAGGGAGCGAGTCACTCTGAACAGGGCAGCCGGGCGATTATCTGCGGATGCGATGAGGGTGGAGAAGTAATTGGATCTCGCCACCCTTATCGCTGCGAGATAAGACCTGGTGTGGATTCTTAGTCGCAACCGGTCGGATTCGGATCGACTGGATCTCCAACGGCTCTCTAGGCCCCGTCTCCGACGCTTCATCTCCCGGAGCTCCACGGTGAACCATGGGGCTCGCTGGGATCTGCGCCGGGTCAGGGGCCGCAGGGGTACAACTCGGTCAAGTGCCTCTGTGGCTGCCGTTTCCCAGGCTTCCACTAAGGCATCCGCCGAGCTGTGAGCAGGGAGTGCAGGTGGGTTCCCAAGCGCTGCCTGGAACCTATCAGGGTCCATTAGGCGCCTGGGGCGGTACCATCTGGTTGGCTCTGCACACCCACGGCGGGGGGTGGCAAAGCGGAAGTCTAGCCGTAGGAGGTGATGATCAGTCCATGACAGGGGCATAACGATTGGGGAGCCCCCACCAATATCATCACGCCACCGTCCAGATAAGAACACCAAGTCGGGGGTGTGGCCTCCCTCATGAGTCGGTCCTGAAATTATTTACGACAGGTCCATGGCCGTCATGGAAGCCATGAACTCCCGAGCTAGTTCGGACGATCCTCCTAGGGACGGTAGTTTGAAGTCGCCCAAAACCATGAGTTTGGGGAATTCAAGCACCAACCCCGAGAGGACATCGAGTAGCTTAGGCAGGGCTGCCGCTGCACGATTAGGTGGAAGGTACGCCAGCAGCAGCCCCAACTGCGCCCCAGGACCGTATCTCAGAAAGAGAGACTCACATCCGACTATCTGAGGGACGGTGGTCTCCCGCGGGCTAAGGGTCTCCCTGATGATTACTGCCACTCCTCCGCCCCTACCATGGGCCTGAGGCTGGTGCAGCACCCGGAAACCAGGCGGGCAGAGGTCAACCAGAGGGACACCACCCTCTGGGCCCAGCCAGGTTTCCGTGATGCAAGCCAGGTCCGCGTGCTCACTCTCCACTAGGTCTCGAACAAGGGGAGCCTTATTAGCAACGGACCTGGCATTTAGGTAGACCAGCCTGAGCTCAGGAGGCTGCACATCTTCGCTCCCGGGTCCTTGGGGAAAGTACAGAGGGTCGGAGCGTCCCACCGCTTGTAGCAAGCGGGGATGACCTTCCCGGTGTCGATACGGCCCTCTGCTTGTGCACCTTCTGCCGTTCCCCACCGTCCTGGGAATTGGTTGTCCGTTAGCTCGCCACTGGGCTTCGTCGGGGACTGCACCCCGCTCCTCCCTTTCGTGAACGATCATAGGCCTGGCCTGTGCTATGGTTGTTGGAAGGCCCCCCTTCGCCGAGCAACCATAGTCTTCTCCCACCCCCCCTCCCTAACCCCACAAAAAACTTAACTAAGAACTTAATCAGGGGCCTCTTGTTGGGCTTATGCTGGAGGCCCCTGACCCTGCCCGGCTATCTCTCAGAGGCCCAGTGGTCGGGCCCGTCATCGAGATTGGATGTAGTGTAGGCGGGTCACACCCAGGAGAGGGGGGAACCCCTGAGGGCGTGCAGTACTGTGCTGGAGTATTGAAGGAGCATAGAGTCACAAGGGGTTCCGGGAAGGCAGTCCCCTGGATGGTGAATTTGCAGGAGGGTCGAGTCGGGTAGGTGGGTTTCTGGACCGTCACCCTGCCACTGCCACTTGGCCAGGTGAACCCCAGAAGCAGGCCACTCCTCATCCTCTCACGATGGGTTGTGACTCTGCTTCCGGGGGTGGTCCAGAACGAACTCTGGGTGAAGCATACCCCATAGAGCTCCCACCTCTATGGGGTTGCAGGTGTAAGGCCAAGCCACTCTGCCACTGTGGCTTGCACCCAGGCCCGTCATGTCCTGTGGGGAGAGAGTGGGCAAGGATGGTTGAGAGTGGGCAGAAGGCAAGGTGGAGGGATTCATTAACTGGCGTCGGCCTTGGTGGTTCAGCCGCCCATACAGTTTCCTCCCTGATACTCTGGGCGTTGTTCCCGGCCGCAGCTCCATAGGCCCCTATTGGTTGGGGACCGTCCGGAGCGTGGCCTCCCAGAGGTATGGGAGTCCCTGGTGTCATGTCGCTGCCGTTGCCGTCTCCGTTCAAGGTGCCTCGAAGAAGGTGGCTCAGGGTGTGGGCCGGAGATGCCACGCCGCCGCCGCTACCACCGCTGTCAAAGGCCCCTGGGCAAAAACGGTCGACCGGGGCCCGGAGAGGCTGTCACTGCCGCCCTCGTCTTCATTGCCGCCGCTTCCACCATACAGTTGGTCCGCGGCGCCTCCTTTGATCCCTTGGAGACGCCGACGCCGCCTAGGGGCAGACCAGGTGGTTGAGGTGGAGCAGAGATGCCGGCCCCATTCAAGATGGCTGCAACAGCTGCAGCGGCTCAGGGGGCGGGTCGGAGACGCCATGCTGCCACCGCTATCGTCGCTGTCAGAGACCCCTGGGAAAATGATCGGCTCGGGCCCGGGGAAGCTGTCACCGCTGCCCTCGCCTTCGCTGCCGCCGCTTCCGACGCACAGCTGATCTGTGGCGCCTCCTTGATCCCTCGGAGATGCCGCTGCTGCTCAGGAGCAGATCTGGTGGCCGAGGCAGAGCGGAGACGCCGGCTCCACTCAAGACGGCTGTAGCAGCTGCAGCGGCTCAGGGGGTGGGCAGAGGATGCCACGCCGCCACTGCTACCGGCGCTGTCAAAGGCCCTGGGGAAGCGATCGGCTGGGGCCCGGAGGAGCTGCCACCGTCGTCGTCGTCTTTGTTGCAGCCACTTCCGCCGCACAGCTGATCTGCGGCCGCCGATTGCCCAGGAGCAGATCAGGTGGACGAGTCAGGGTAGAGAAGACGGCCCAGTCAAGCCGGCTGCAAGGGCTGCAGTGGCTCAGGGGGCGGGCCGAAGATGCCACGCCGCCACCGCTATCGCCGCTGTCAAGGCCCTGGGAGGGCGATCAGTTGGGGGCCGGAGGAGCTGCCGCTGCCGCCGTCGTCTTCGTTGCCGCCGCCTCCGCTGCACAGTTGATCCGCGGCGTCTCCTTGTTCCCTCGGAGACGCCGCCAACGCCCAGGAGCAGATCAGCTGGCCGAGGCAGAGCGGGGGCGCCGGCTCCACTCCAGACGCCTGCAACGGTTGCAGCGGCTCAGGAGCAGGCCGGGGACGCCACGCCGCCACCGCTATCGCCGCTGTCAAGGCTCCTGGGAAAGCGATCAACTGGGGCCCAGAGCAGCTGTCACCGTTGCTGTTGTTTTCGTTGGTGCCGTTTCCACCACACAGCTGACCCGCGGCACCTCCTTTGATCCCTCGGAGGCGCCGCCGTCGCCCAGGAGTAGATCGAGGCAGGGCAGAGACGTTGGTTCCATTCAAATCGGCCGCCCAATGGCCTAGGGGCAGGCAGGAGATGTCCCGGCACCCCTACGGCTTGCCCGGGGGGCCAGTGGGTGGCGTATTGCCCAACTTAGTTGCCCAAACTTCTGACCCCATCCCAGAGGTCTAACAATATCCCTGGGGGGCTCCTGGGGGACGCCTTACCACTGGGGCTCACGGAGCTCTCCCCAGCACGTCCGCCATCCATCCATCATCTATCACATTCCAGGCCATCAACTCCTGACTGATGTTGAGCAGGTTACAATTTAAAAAAGAAAAAGAAATATTGCAATATCAGAAAAGAACAATAGTTGTCTAGATGGGACAATAAAAATCCCCATACAACACCTAATCCAAAGGGGCCTGACAAACTCTGTAACTCAATGTTAACCCTGCTAAGTGGATCAAACCAGGGTACAGACTTCACCAGAAGACCTGAACTTTATTTTATTGAAATATGCTATAACAACAATTGTGTTGTGTCTCTTCCCTTCTTATACCTGTGTGAATCAGAAAATTGTCTTCCTGAGCCACTTGAAAATGGTATCTTGTTTTCTAGAATTTTTAAAAAAGTTGCAGCTCCCTTTGTGCAGGTAAAGGTTCCACATATTTTCATCAAGGTGCAGGGTAAGGGCCTGACAAGACTGAGTGGCTGTGCGTACCAGCATCTCGGGAAATTTGGATTGTTCCACCTCTTGCTATGGGGGGTCAGTTATTGCCCCCCGTAGATAGGGCTCACAACTTGGGTGTCCTCCTAGATTCACAGCTCTCCTTAGAAAATCATATAGGAGCTGTGACTAGGGGGGCCTTCACCCAGGTTCGCCTGGTGCACCAGTTGCGGCCCTATCTGGACTGGGATGCCTTGCGTACGGTCACTCATGCACTCATGACCTCTCGTTTAGACTACTGCAATGCTCTCTACATGGGGCTGCCCTTGAGGACCACTCGGAGGCTTCAGCTGGTGCAGAATACAGCCTCACGAGTTGTGTTGGGGGTTTCCCGATACTCCCATGTTACACCTCTGCTCCATGAGCTGCATTGGCTTCCAGTTGCCCTCCGGGTGAGATTCAAGGTGCTGGTGATGACCTATAAAGCCCTACATGGCATGGGTCCGGATAACCTACGGGAGCACTTGCTGCCGGCGTCAACTTCCCTTCGTTCAGTGCGCTCCCACAGAGAGGGCCTCCTCAGGGTGCCACCAGTCAGAGAATGTTGACTGGTGACCCCCAGGGGGAGGGCGTTCTCTGTGGGCGCGCCAGACCTTTGGAACCACTTACCGGTTGAGCTCCGGATGGCTCCCGACCTTCGCTCCTTCTGTCGTGATCTGAAAACTTATTTATTCGAAGAAGCCGGCCTGGTCTGATGGGTTTGGGGTTTTAATATTGATTTTAATTATCTATTGCATTGGGCATAATTATTTAATTTTCTTTTAACTTTTGTACCTTGTATTTTTGATATTTATTGCCCTGTACACCGCCCTGAGTCCTTCGGGAGAAGGGCGGTATATAAATCAAATAAATATAAATATAAATATAAATATAAATATAAATATAAATATAAATATAAATATAAATATAAATATAAATATAAATATAAATATAAATATAAATATAAATATAAATATAAATATAAATATAAATATAAATATAAATATAAATATAAATATAAATATAAATATACACTGTTCTATAGCAATTTCTTCCTATGGCTGGGAAGGGTCCACAACAGGTTGCAATAGTCCAGTGGGTTTTCCTAAAATTCTTTTCATGGTGGCACACACAGCACAGCTCTTGATGTAGTTCTCTACGTCCTGCTCTGACAAATGAATTCAAAGAGATATATTCCCTGAGCACAACTATTTTGAGAAAATATAATAGTTTAAAAGTGTGGTTGAGATCAATTATTATACAATCTTTAGATTCTTCTGCTAACATGTCAGTCTGAGTCTTCTGAGATTAAAGATTGTATAAATATGCACAAAAGTACTTTCTGCATATGAAAAACTAAGAAAGACTTATTACAACAGATTTTTTGTTTAATGAACATCCAGTGTGGATAAACTCCTTCATCAAGATTTAACAAAAATAAGCAGTACTTTTGTATTGAGAGAAAATATTGAAAAATATCTGGATATGACAGTAGGTTTAATCACACACTTTTAGTTTCCTGTATTTCTTCACTGTTTAATATATTCTGAGATAGTTTACTTACCTTGAGTTTGCAGTTCCCTAACTCATAAATAGTATAACTTGAGTTTTCAGTTCCCTTACCTATAAATAGTACAACTTGTTATGCCAGTAACTCATCCCTGCCAGAAAAATTAACTACTTGCCAGTCTCCTCTCCTTCTGTTCTCTCGATAAAAACTTGTGATGGCAACAATTACAGAGCAGATGCAAAATTTTAAACATGCATTCAAATCCCTTATCTTTTACTATTCAAATGCAATTATGAAGTATGTTTCTTTTGCATTCAATTAGAGAGAAGAACAGATGATGAAAGCTTAGTATAAACTGATGGGTCCATTAAAGTAATTGTGCTCTGTGCAGAGAATAGGCCAAAGCTGATATATTATCTGGTACCTGTGTAATTCTAGAGATATACATTTAGTAATTTGGATAGAAATCCTACATTTGTGAATAGCCTATTTTAAAAAGTAAGTAGAATTTTTTTTCATTAGTTGATCTCCAGTTGCAAAAGGAGTTGTGTGTCTTTTAGCAAAGTGCTGAACTCAGCAGTAAAAAATATGATCACTTTTTGTAGAATAATACTGATTGTAGCCGAAAAAGGGTAGGGGGAGAAAAAGAGATAGTTACGTTCCCCTTACAGAATTTTAAACATTATTTTCTTTTTTTAAGCAATGAAGGACATTTTATATACTATATTTCCTCCTAAAAGTATTATAGCTGTAAATATAAAAGGTGTAAATTATTAAAACAGATGGAAACGGATACAATTATTGTTAGAATGGCAGCGAGGTATCAATAAATTTGTGTGGGCAGGGAAAAAACCACGAGTTAAACTTAAGATTATGCAGGATACTCGTGAGAGAGGTGGCCTTAAATTGCCTAATTTTAAATTATATTATGAAGCTGCTGCATTAGTAGGAATAAGTGACTGGATTAATTTGACGCAAGGGAGGTTATTAAATCTTGAGGGCCATGATTTGTTGTTTGGCTGGCATGCATATTTGTTGTATGATAAGAAGGTAGACAACGTGTTTAGGGTGCATATTTTAAGACAGGCATTGCTGAGAGTTTGGAAGAAGTATAGACATAAGTTAAGTTGCAAGATACCATTGTGGGCAATTCCAAAACACGCAATAGAAAATATACATGCTGGCTTCAAACATGATGTGACTACGTACAAGGAGATCCTCAGTTTGGAAAGAAATGCATGGTGTTTGAAATCATATAGCCTCTTGCGAGAAGAGAAGGTTGTTCAAAATTGGTTTCAATATACTCAGTTACGGGCCAGGTGGAAAGAAGACCAGAAAAATGGATTTACAATGACTGATGAAAATTTGATAAAGCAAATTAGAAATCAGGGACCAGCACATATCAAACGGATATATCTTGCATTGATAGAGATTGACTCAGAAACAGAGCTTGTTAAGGATTGTATGATAAAATGGGCCCAAAACATCCAGGAAGTTATCACAATGGACACGTGGGAAAAGATTTGGGTGAGGAACGTAAAATTTACTCAAGCTCAAAATCTAAGAGAGAACTTTTACAAAATGTTTTATAGATGGCATTTAGATCCTAAAAAGCTTGCAAGTATGTATCCGAATTATCAGCCTAAATGTTGGAGGTGTGGTGATGAAGATGCAACATATTTTCACATATGGTGGACATGTAAGAAGGTTAAGGCTTTTTGGATAAAAGTCTGGTGGAATATGCAGAAGATTTTTAAACAGAGGATAAAGTTTTGTCCACAACTTTTTTTGTTGGGAATAATTGCAGACGCTACAGTTGTGGACACCAAGTTGATGTTGAACTTAATTACGGTGGCAAGACTTTTGATAGGCCAATATTGGAAGAAAGAGGAACTGCCGACCATAGAAGAGTGGACTTTAAAGGTTTCCGAGCTGGCAGAGATGGCGAAGATTTCGGCCTATTTGAAAGATCATTCGCAAGAACGCTATATTATGGAATGGAGAAAATGGATTGAGTTTATCCAGAACAAGTATAGGGTTAAGAAGTTTTATGTAGCATTTGAATAAGTCTTCTTTCGTTTTTTTTTCTTTTCTTATCTTAGTTTCTTTTTATACATATTCAATATTATTAAGGCTTGTTTTATCCTATATAAGCTAGAGAGTGATGGATTTTAGAGTTTATAGTTGTTAGTATATGATTGTTTATGATTGCTTTTTATATATATACCTTGTATTTAGCTCTGGGAAGTCGGGGGGGAGGGGGGAGGGGGGAGGTAGGGGGGGGAGGAGGGAGGGGGAAGGGGGGATTCTTAAAGGAAAATTGTATTTTAAAACTTTTCAATAAAAAAATTATTGTTAGAATAAGTGAACAATAGTCATGAAAAGCAAGAATTTTGTGAGGAGTTTTGCTCATGCAAAAGATCTTCATACTGGAGGCTTCTTATATATTGGATATACATGGTAAATACCTAAGTGTTTAGTTAATTGTCCATTGTAAATTGAAAAAATGATGATGATGATGATGATGATGATGATGATGATGATAATAATAATAATAATAATAATAATAATAATAATAATAATAATAATAATAATAATAATAATAATCTGACCTGGCCATCGAAACTGCGTGATTATGGATGAAATGTGTAACAGTGATACCCATTGTCATCAGGGCACTGGGAACTATGTCCAAAACCTTTGCAAAATACATCAAGAAATTGCAGCTTCCTGCAATAATTCTAGCAAAGCTACAAAAAACTGTGCTACTCGGAACATCTTACATTTTAAGGAGATACCTGGTTGATACCTAGGATGCTGGCAGTAACCCGTGTCAACCATTACTGCCAGTCAGTTTGAGTGTTCAGCTGACTGAGTTTCCTGTTTAATGAATAAAAGGTTTATAATAATAATAATAGTTGGAAGTTACCTTGGAGGTCATCTAGTCCAACCCCCTGCTCAGGCAGGAAACCCTAACAGACAAATGGCTGTCCAGTCTGTTCTTAAAAACTACCAGTGTTGGAGCATTCACAACTTCTGGAGGCAGCTTGTTCCACTGATTAATGTTCTAACTGTCAGAAAATTTCTCCTTAGTTCTAGGTTGCTTGTCTTTTTGGTTAGTTTCCATGCATTGCTTCTTGACTCCCTCTTTTTTGTGGCAGCCCCTGAGATATTGGAACACTGCTATCATGTTCCCCCGTGTCCTTCTCTTCATTAAACTAGACATACCTAATTCCAGCAACCGTTCCATATATGTTTTAGCCTCCAGTCCCCTAATCATCTCTGTTGCTCTTCTCTGTACTCTTTCTAGAGTCTCAACATCTTTTTTACATCGTGGTGACCAAAATGGGATGCAGTATTCCAAGTGTGGCCTTACCAAGGCATTGTAAAGTGGTATTAATACTTCGCGTGATCTTGATTCTATCCCTCTGTTAATGCAGCCTAGCACTGTGTTGGCAGCTGCAGCATACTGCTGGCTCATATTTAACTGATTGTCCACTAGGACTCCAAGATCCCTCTCACAGTTACTACTATTGAGCAAGGTACCCCCTATACTATACCTGTACATTTGGGGGTTTTGCCTAAATGTAGAACCTTACTTTTTTCACCATTGAATTTCATTTTGTTAGATAGCGCCCAGTGTTCAAGTCTGTCCAGATCCTCCTATATCTTAAGCCTGTCTTCTGGAGTGTTGGAGCACTGGGCCCAGAACAGAGCCCTGGGGTACCCCACTACATCAGCTCTTTTCCAGTTCTCTGGTAGTTCCCCAGTGCTCCAGGATCTTTGAAAAATATAGTTCAGTGGTTCTGAGATCACATCTGTCTATTCCTTCACAACATTGGGGTGTAATCCATCTGGTCCTGGTGATATGCACTGGTCTAGGGTGGACAGGTGCTCTCTTATCATTTTCTTCCCTATCTTAACTTGTGTTTCTAATCTGTTTTTATGGTACTCTTTTTGATAAGTTGGACTGTTTTTTTTTCCTTTATGTAAAGATGGATACAAAAAAACGAGTTAAGCAGTTCTGCTTTCTCGTGTTTTACTTAGTACCATATTTTACTTCCCTATGTTTTTAATTGTCAGAATCATTTGAACTTACTGTGTTTTGTTTTGATGTATTTTTCTACTATTTTTCAGCATTATATCAGGTTAGCCATTTCACTAGTTTTGCACTTTGGACTATTTCAATTCTACATAAGGTAAGGGTAAAGGTTCCCCCGCACATGCATGCTAGTCGTTTCCGACTCTAGGGGCCGGTGCTCATCTCCATTTCAAAGCCGAAGAGCCAGCGCTTGTCCGAGGATGTCTCCGTGGTCATGTGGCCGGCATGACTAGACGCCAAAGGCGCATGGAACACTGTTACCTTCCCACCGGAGTGGTCCCTATTTTTCTACTTGCATTTTTACGTGCTTTCGAACTGCTAGGTTGGCAGAAGCTGGGACGAGTAACAGGCGCTCACTCTGTTACGCGGCACTCGGGATTCGACCTGCCAAACTGCCGACCTTCTGATCGACAAGCTCAGTGTCCTAACCCACTGAGCCACCACGTCCCTCAATTCTACATATACCCAGGCTATTATGTGATATAGCCCTGATAGTACAATGTGCTTAATCTTTGATTTTCCATTACACAATTTCTTCTATTAGATAGAAAACATGTAGAGGAGTCTTTTCCTAATAACGGAATGAAGAAAAATGACAGTTTCATTCCTTGAGTTTTCTTCTTTGCTGATTTTAAGCCAAAGGTTTTGGTTGGTGATAAATACATTTACATACACATCATTGTTGTAAGTTGTGAAGTCATGTCTGACCCATCGCAACCCCATGGACAACGTTCCTCCAGGCCTTCCTGTTCTCTACCATCTTCTGGAGTTCATTTAGGCTCACATAGGCTTATATATAAGGGACGCGGTGGCTCAGTGGGCTAGGACGCTGAGCTTGTCGATCAGAAGGTCGGCAGTTTGGCGGGTCGAATCCCGAGTGCCGCGTAACAGAGTGAGCACCTGTTACTCGTCCCAGCTTCTGCCAACCTAGCAGTTCAAAAGCATGTAAAAATGCAAGTAGAAAAATAGGGACCACTCCGGTGGGAAGGTAACAGTGTTCCGTGCGCCTTTGGCGTCTAGTCATGCCGGCCACATGACCACGGAGACGTCCTCGGACAAGCACTGGCTCTTCGGCTTTGAAACGGAGATGAGCACCGGCCCCTAGAGTCGGAAACGACTAGCATGCATGTGCGGGGGAACCTTTACCTTACTTTACTAGGCTTATATATACATATACAGTCAGAATACTGGTGAAGAGTTCCTAGTTCATTGTGTATAAAAAATGTCACCTTGCCTCATTTTCAGTTGGATTATTAACTGATTGTTCCAATCTTGCAGAAACATCACTAGAACATAATTTTGGAATGTGACATTGAGTAGATTTAAAAAAAACTGCTTTAAATGTTGAGCCTGAAGTTTTGTTACAATCCAATATACAACATGGTAACAAATTTTAACTCAAAGAGAAAAATAAGAAAAAATAAAGGGTTAGCAGATATATGGTAATATACATTCTCTCTCTCTCTCTCTCTCTCTCTCACACACACACACACACACACACACACGTGTTTCTGTGTGTGTGTTTGTGCTTGTGCACATATGCCTTCAAGTTCAACTCCCGACTATTGATTGGACTAATTCATGCAGCTTTCTTGGCAAGGTTTTTCAGAAGTGGTTTGCCCACTTCCTAGGGCTGAGAAATGCTGACCAGTGCAAGATCACCCAGTGGGTTTATACCTAAGACAAGACTAGAGCTCATACTAGTTTCTAGCCTGGTAACTGAACCACTACACCAAATTGGCTCTCTACCCCATTCTTATCCCTGTATCCCTGTATTCTTATCCATGTCAGGCTGGGAGTTAATAGAATATAATAATAATAATAATAATAATAATAATAATAATAATAATAATAATAATAATAATAATAATAATAATAATAATAATACCACCTTTATTGTCAAAGTACAACATGTGTACATTGAGATTAGCTGAGCCTCCCTCTGTGCTCTCTCTCCCCAACACACAGTGACAACAAACCCTCCATCCTACCACACCATGTGAACCAACCAATAGTAATAGAAGGGGTGAGTTTTAAGGAGAAATTTGGAAAGCTGAAAACATGAGTCAGATGAAACAACAGCTACATCAGTAATTGAAAGCTGGCATGCAATTACAATTTGATAAACTGGCAGCTGACATCCAATAGCAGTCCAACTTTGTAGACAGCTGTGCTGTAAAACTTATTTGTACTGTGTTTATATTTAGTTAAGAATGAGAAATGGTCATTGTAATTATAAACAAACGAGCAAGTTTATATGGAACTCATTTTTTAATGTTTTCAGATTTAATTTTATAAATATAATTTATTTCTAACAAATCGCTCTTTCAGAGATCTGTCTAGTTTGCCATGCCCCTGGAAGACATAATATATTTCAAGTATAAAGGAAATTATTTTTGGTTATAAGAACGTAGCCCAAGTGAGTGAAGGACAGAAAAGCATATACTGGAACGTTTTCTTTTACAGTGAAATTTAATATAATTATAACTGGTAATTGTAGTTTAAAACTGTGATAATTAATTTCAGAGTTTTCTATACTTTATAGCAGAATCATTATGATGAGTTTAATGCATTTAAGATTATTTTAAGATAAGAAAACTGTACTTTAACATGATTATCTGAAGCAAATGTATCATACTGCTGCTTTTGCTCTTTATTCCAATTGTAAAGTAACCTGACTATGTTTAATAATCTGGAATAGCTCATAGTTGTGTATGTATATTTAATAAAAAAACAGAAAAAATATGGAGTATTCCAAGGAGTAGATTTTTCCATTCTTAATGCCTCCAACTTTCATGCATTAACCCCACAGCAATTAGCCTAACATGGGAGATGAGAATATATGTTTTGGCTTAACTGCTCCACATCTGAACATTAAGAGAAGTCTTGTGTTTGGCTGAACAGAGGTATATATTCCCACATGACTGGAAGCTTGTATAATTATGATCTCAGATTGTGTAGAGGACTTTAATCACAGTCATCCAAATGTGATTGTAGATTTTATTAAGCAAGGGAAACTCTCACAGTGAACATGGTAGAAGTGGATCTACCGTATCCTAATCTGTCCTCTATGCTTAGAATGACAGAAATCTAAAGAGGGCTAAAATAGTATGATTTTTAAAATATAGCTTACATTAAGCATATGACCTTTCATTCAGACAGTGTGAAACTTACTATAGGACTTGGTTAACAGAGCAAACACAATCTAGTTTCAAAGCTGTATTTTCAGTTTTAAAGATTCTATTATTTTCACTTTGTGAATTTAATGATTAACAGTCTTTAGAGTCCCCCTAGTTTAAAAAAATGAAATAGATGATTATTCACTGCACAAAAACCCTAGTCTTTTTTGTTAATAGTGTGACTTAATTCTGCCTAAAAATGAGTGAGAGTGTGTTGCTGCTGTTTGCTACGCACTGTGAAAGAAAATTATAGAGCTATGCTCAATATTATCAGAATAAGGCTTTGCATCCTTGTCTAGGGTCCAATCACCAAGGGCTGGTTTATCAGATTTTGAATTAAGTGAAATAAATGCACCTTGGTTTGGTCCAGGTCTAATTATATTTAAAATAGACAAACTTAAGAAATTAGAATTAGTAGTTAATTAGAATTAACAATGCTAGTATAGATTAGAAGGATTACTGTAACAAAGACATGTAAAGTCATTATCCCTCTCTTCTCAATACTGTGTGACCAAATATGGAATACTATATAATATTCTAGGCACCACAATTCCATATTAATATTAGAGAAAGTTTAGAAGAGGTTTACAAATAGGATACATCGAGTTAAGGTTATGCCCAATGAGGACAATTTTTTTTTTAAAAAAATGGAATATTCAAGCCAAAGTAAGGAAGGCTTAGAGGACACATTTTTATGTTGTGTTGCAAATAACGGATGCAGTTTTGATTGCACAATTGGTGTTGCCATCTTGACTTTTTTAATCACCTCCCCAAGGATCCCTCTGACTATATAACCTATTGACTATGAACTAAAAGAAACAAAATGACTATAAGATTTTGCACGTCACTTTAATTTAAATGAGAATTTGTCATATTTTTTTAATTCTTAAAAGGTACTTCTGTGTACCTAAATCTACACTGTTTTACTGTTCATAAATTTGTTACCCATCAGCACGGGAACTACTCTTTTTTGCATCATTTTTGTAAGATAACTTAAAGAAGCTGAATTATATAAATTTAGGAAAGATGTCCTAATTCATTGACAGAATAATGTCTTGTAAGGGAAGAAAAGCACACATATCTACTAATCTTGATATGTCAATTGTTGGTGCATTTTTATTTTGTCTAATATGAAAGCATGATGGAATCACCACAATCTTCTTCCCACTGGTGTTCTAAATGCCAAAATGATATATTTCAATGAGAAAAAAATTTTCTGGAGATTCTTCAGGATTATAGAATCGGCATGATTATATAACTACAATTGTCATTGTTTACTGAGATTGCTACTTGTCAATAAGAAGTCATATATGCACAAAGACACATAGACTGTCCTGTCCCAAGTCAAGCACACATACAAAGACACGAAGACATATTTATTTTTCTCTTTAATGAATGAGTCTTGCAAATATACAATTTGCAAGAATGCCCTTGAGTGTACGCTCCATAACTCCTTGGAAAATTCCTGGGGCTACGCTAACCCCGAATTGAAGGCATTTGACTTTAAAACCCACCTGTGTGTCACAATGGTTTGTGCAGCTGCTGTGGCCTCATCCACAGGTAACTGGTGATAGGCCTGTGCCAGATCTAACTTAGCAAACATGGTACCCCCTTGCAGCGATGCCAAGATGTGACTAACAACTGGCACCGGGTACGCGTGCTGCTTAAGTGCCCTATTTATGGTGCACTTGTAATCAGCACAAATTCTGACCTCCCTTTTGGTTTTAAATGGCATGACAATTGGGGTTTCCCATTCACCCCATCTACGGGCTGTAGTACCCCCTGAGTAGCTTGTCCAGCTCTGCATTGATTTTGTGTTTCAGTGCAAATGGCACTCTACGGGGTTTGATCCTAATAGGCGTTATGGCTGGATCAAGTTTAAAGGCTATCAGAGGGCCCTTGTACTCTCACAGGCTAGTGTCAAGAACATCCGTGAACTCCTCGCATACTGACGCCAAGTTTGCCGCCTGTGTACGGTGGATCCTGGTTACTTGGATGCCCAGAGCGTCAAACCAATCAAGCACTATTAAGCTTGTTCTCTGGCCCTGCACCACAATCACATCTAGGGGCCCCCAAAACCCCTTGAATTTGACGGCCAAGGTGGCCTCACCTTTAATGGCTACTCAAGAATTCTGGAAGTCATCAGGATGATGTTGGATGGCCTAAGCTTGGCCCACCTCTTGCTTCAGTTGCACACAAACCAGAAAGTCTCCATGGGAATGATGGATACAGCTGAACCAGTGTCCAGTTCCATCCTGCAAGGAATGCCTTGCAACTCAACTTGAAGCCGAAGTTTGGGCTTAAGAGGGTGGTGAACTCCCATACAGCAAATGCTCTGATGGCTGGAGCAAAACCCTACTCTATGCACCCCCGGCGGCCCCGTATCTCTCCTGATCAGATAGTCTGATTGGTGGTCCTTCTGACAACCTCTACAGACTGATGAGATGTGGCCAGTTTTCCTGCAGGCCTGACATGTGGCTGTCTGGAACCGGCAGTCCGCTTGTTGGTGGTGGCCGCCACAGCCCAAACACCGAGGGAAAGGAACTACCTTGTAAGGGGGCTTCAGTTCCTTGTCATGGTGCCATTGGATCTTGTCAACTTCATGGTCAAAGTCGGCATCTTTTGGAAGTTCGGCGTCCTCATGGTGGATGGCTTCCTTGTGAGGAGTGCTTTTGGTGGGCCACAAGACCTTCATGGCTCCATCAACAGCTTTGTCTGCCATGACTTCTTTTAAGGCTTCCTGGAGCGAGAGAGTCACTTTTGCAAAAAGTTTATGTTGCAGCTCTCTGCTCCTTAGTCCACAGATGAGTTGGTCTCAAAGCCTTTCTTCCAAGTCTGAAAATTGGCACAGGTGCAAAGCTTGTCTCAATGCCACGATGAATTCCATGGCCATCTCTCTGGGTTGTTGAACTCATTGTTCGAAGGCATGCCTCCATGCAATCACTGACAGCTTGGGCTGGTAATGGTTGCCGAGCTGTTTCTTCAGGTCCAAGTAAGTAATGGACTCCAGTTGCGCCAGTGCGACTAAGTTCTCCGCGATGTCGAATGTTGCAGACCTGCAAACACAGACCTGATATACAAGAAATTGTTAATTTGAAAGCCAGCAGAAATATTTTTAATTGATATTTTTCTTTTCTTTCCCAGCTGGGGGCACTTTAAAGAAATAATGCAGGACTACACAAATTTATTGGGTTTTTTCCCATCACTTGAACTACTTTTGTCTTAAATGATTAGAAAAAAAAAGATGAAACTAGCATGTTACAATTCAAACAACTCTACAGAGGGAAAAAAAGATATCTAACTTATTAGCATCAATTATATGTGACTACTAATTATTTTGACACTTTAATAAAATTTCAAACCTAGTTTCTTTTTTGATATTAAAACATTTATCATTTCCATCTATGCAGACTTTTCAAAGATATTCTCTTAGCAAATTCCCAGAGATCCAATTCTAAAATCAGTATCTTGCCTAGTGGTGCCTTCAGTTCTTCATTGGTCATGTACAGAATACTGCAGAAGCAGAACTGAACACTCTTTCCAAACTCCCATGAAAATCAACTTTTTTTTCATACTTTGATAGAGCCACTGGTTGACTACTTTGTACAGGTATAAGTACTGTTGAACCTTTCAGTTCTAGATAGCTGAAATTGAAAAATCTAGCTTTTAGCTCTAATATATGATAATTTTAGAGGAGCCTACAGGAAGAATCCAGGAAGATAGTTTCCAATGCAAGTGATTTGAACTTAATGTAAATGTAATTACATTTTATTGCAGGCTTCCCATTCATTTCACTGAAAGGAAGTCTTCTTTCATTAATCTTTAAAACTCGGTGGCTTTCATTCTCATATCTAAAGCTCCACCTGGACCCATATTGCCCATTTGTGCCTCAAATCCTTCATTATTGATTCATTTTATTCTCCAGGTTATGGCTGGAAAATAAATTGTTTTCTTTATATCACTATAGTACTGTCTTCCCAGACATACCAGTCTAATCTCATGGGTATTAAATACCTGTTCAAAACATGGCTTTAAAAGTAACTTATGTTCATATGATGTGAATATTTTATTACTTTTAGATGGTGTTATATGTGTTTTGCATGTTGATATTTCAGTCTGGATACTTGCAAACAATATTTTGTTTGGTTGGGATGTACTAACAAAAATTTAATGTGGTGCTCAGACTAAAAAATGTTCCCACCCCAGCTTTATATGTCTGTCCAGAATAAAATAACACCTGCTTGGTATACAGAGCAGAACTTTAAATTTGCTAATTCAGAGAAAGCTAAGAACTTCCAGGGATGCACCATTTCTCTGTCTTTTCTTTTTGGAGACTTTGTGATACACATTATGGTTTCTTTTGAGATAGAGTCAGTGTTAAACAAAAATGCAAACTAATTTATTGATCAATACATATATTTTTGCTTTAGTAATACTACTCATTTCCCCAAATCTGCTGCCATATTGCAGTGTTATTGCTACATAGTAATAATATAGACCTTTGCTACTAGAAAGCAATCACAATAGAAACCTTGTGATTATATTGTAATTGATGAATCATTGAGGCTAGTAGAAGCACTGTGCTGCAGATAACCAGATATGAGATCCTCTGTTGGTTGGGATTGTTA
This sequence comes from Vipera ursinii, assembly GCF_947247035.1. Taxonomy (NCBI): domain Eukaryota; kingdom Metazoa; phylum Chordata; class Lepidosauria; order Squamata; family Viperidae; genus Vipera; species Vipera ursinii. The sequence continues at coordinate 39,412,280 of NC_139515.1, forward strand.
CTGTTGTATTGCCCTGCCTGCTACCTGGACTCATCACTGCCTAACCTTTTTTCAGATTCTATTGCCAGATTGACTATGGAAGCCCCAAGATTGCTAGTTCTCCAGGATTACAACTTGGCGATAGGCAATATTAAGTCTGCAGCAATTGAGGAGTGAATGGTCACCATGCAATCATGTACCTATCCCAAATCACTGAAGGCTTAATGTATATTGATGGTCGTACTTAATTGTAGTTTTTGTCTCAGGCCTTTCTGGTTGTTTTTTTGTTTTGTTTTGTTTTTTGCTTCTGTTGTGATCCTACTCCACAAAGGGCTAGACCCTATAAGAATGGCCCTCTCCCACATCGTTGGGATCCAGACAGTTCTTTCTTGATGATTTGATGGGGTGTTCAGCAGGGAATGGGGCTGATATAAACCTGGGGTCTGAGTGATCTCTCCTCAAGTCCTTGGTTGTCTGAAGAGCTCTTGGAAATGAAGCATCAGAAGAAATGCCCAGACCACTACTGGAAGAAAATGAACACCATGTCTGATTGATATGAATAGGAGCCTTTATTCTTGATTATCTTGGTGATAAAGGGAGCAAGACATCATTCATATTTTGCACTTAGTGTGAGCCACATTGGTTGCCAATGTAGGAGAAAAAGAGGTGAGCTGCAAGGCAGATTTAAACTGTGTCAACAGTTTAGATTTATTGCATTGTCACAAAAAACCTCTGAATTCCCTATGTGAATTCTATTGTCCATTATCTATCACCAATTTAGCTTTGAACATTAGTTGAGTAGATGCAGGTACTAGATAATAAATAAACTCTTCTATGATTTTGAACTCAATGAATGCTCCTGGTTATTTGCACCTGACAACAATTGGTTTATAACTGCAACTCAAGATGCTGGTTATTCCCTATAAAACCCTGCATGTCATAGAACCAGCTGAGGGACCAGTTTTCTCTAAATGTCCCTGCCTGTCCAGTGTGTTCCAACAAAGTAGTATGCTCCAGGTATCCTTTATTCAACATTGTCATATTTCAGGACCAAGGAAATTTGCTCTCTCTATCACGGTGCCTAGCCTCTGGAACAGCAATTTCCAGAGATCCATACAGCTCCCACTCTGAAAATGTAGCTATTCTGCTAGGTCATGGGGTTGGTGACTAATGAGTCCTTAAAGGATTATCATTTTTTTATTATGCATTGTTTTCTTCCAGACAAGTATAATCCTTGTTTTTATATTATTTCTTCCTGTTGTTAAAGTTATTTATTATTTCTTCCTGTTGTTAAAGTTGTAAGCTGTATAGAGCTGTGTGGAATCAGACAACTATTAAATATGATTAAATAAATAAATATAATTAATTAATTAAACAAAAAGCAAAGTTTCAGGGAGGGTGAAATCCATCCTCCAGCAAAGATAAATGGGTACAGTATAGTCTCAACTACTTCTCTAGATCTAGAGTTCAAGGAATAATGATTTGTTTTTTTCCCCTTTTTGTCTCTGTTTCTTTGAGGCTCAGCAAAGCACATACAAATCAGGTGGATATTTCTGCTGATGATGTCACAGAGGTCAAACTAGATAAGATGATTTTTTGAATTGTTAGTCACACCAAGTGATTAAGTTTACCCTACAGTATTTCTACCTAGCTTTTCCTAGCTTGGCTTCTCAATTTATCTTCCCTGGCTTCTAAAGAGTGTTGTACTCAAAAAAGGAAGGTTTGATATTAGAAGAAGACTCAACATATTTTTTTAATTAATGTGATTTATTAGACTGGAAACTCAAGCAAAACTGCTCTAGTTTTCATAATGTGTCTCATTACCAACTTTTTCAACTGAACACCTCCTTTCTGATTTTCTTTGTTAGCTTTGATAAAACTCTTACAATGGAGGATTTTTTAAAATAAAAACCTGTGGATCAGAATGGCCATTTAATTTATTTATGATGCTGGAATTGTGACAATAGTTGCAAGAAACAATGATATAGCCAGAAAGTATATTGTATTGTGGAGAAAAGAGAAGGTAGCTATTTTTTCCAGAAGACAAAGTAGCCTTTGGCCTCTATCAAAGACAAGTGTTGTTCTATCATCTCATTGCCTTAATTAATATGTGCTAGCAAGCCTAGCCCAGCTTCTTCATTCTAGGGATATTAATCATCCTTTGAACTCCCCTGCAATCAACTCCTTCCATCTGAGTATTTTTTCCCCAAAAAGTTTGACTCTTGCAGGCATTCAAGACTCACTTCTTTAGGGCCTTTCCTGTTAGCAGAATATTCTGGGTTTATCAAAGGCTACTTTTAAGTAGGACTTAAATCAAATTTCAAGTACTTTGTCTAGATTTATCTATGGTATACTGCACTCATGTGGAGATTAAATGATTGGGTAACCTCTACGTTTAGGGCAGGGGTATCAAACTGCTGGCCCACAGGCTGGATGTGTCATCCAGAAGCCACACCCACCCCATTGCCGGCAATGGCAAAATCATCCCGATATGTTGCACGATGTCACATGACATTGCGAGTTTGACATGTCTGCTTTAGGGGAAAGAAAGAACAGGGAAAGCAGAACCAGCTCAACTCTCTAAGCAGTTATGAACCATAGCTGAACAAATCTCTGTATTTTAATGTATTTCAGTTTTTCACATCTTCTGTTTTATATTGGTCTCATCCCATTTCACCACCCATTTAAACTCATTCTTTTATCCAGCTCACTTGAAAATGATATGCTGATGCTCAATTGGTGCAGATATATTTTTCTGATTTGGTAAAATGTGCACTTTTGCAAGCAACTTTGCTTAACCCAGTGGCCATGCACATTTTGGTCTCTGTATTTTTGTCTATGGAGATTCTCAGTCATCCAGGTCACAGTTGTAGTGTATGCAGTTTTTGCATACATGTGTGGGTCAGTAAATTAAGGAGGTGTGGAGCTGGACAGCTCCGAGCAGGAAGCCAGAACAAGGGGACAGCATTCAGCGGGAGAGCAGGATTTAAAGGAATTGGCTGACCAGCCAGCAGGACGCTTGGATTTTAACCCATTGGCCAGGCAGTTACCTGACCAGGTATAAGTGAGGGCTGAAATCCTTTGTTCCCCAGTTCAGCCATGTTCCTCAATAAACAGCTTAGCTCCTGAACCTGTGTCGCCTCTGATTCTGGAACCAACACAACAGTTGTCCCAAAGGTGCTTTTTCAAAAAGTTTAGGAAAAACAAACTCCAGTTACCTTATGAAAAAGCACTTTTGGATCTCTGTATTTTTGTTTGTTTGTTTATTTATATGTTTAATTAGTCAGAAAGCCTGTTTTACAAAAAAAATCCATTTCAGTTTTTCTATTCTTTAAAAGTGCATTAAAACCTCTGGTTAATTGTGAACAACTAAATATTTACATAAAGATTTAGTTGGCCAAGCTAATATACATTACTGAACGATATTATAATTGTCCAATTTTTGTATATGGCTTTTATAGCAGAAATGAATTGGCTGTATGATAATAGCTGGTGTCATCTACTAGTAGCAGTTGTGACACATAAATACTACATCAGAATGTGCATTACATATTACATATCTCCTATGTGTATAATTTTTTAAAAAATAAAATTATATCCTTGTATTTCTTTTTTTCTCATTGAAGAACATCTGAATACAGTTGTTACCCTGGATGGCTTACACTATTTTAAAAAACACAAAACAATAAAAACATATAAAAACAACACAAAAAACTGTTTAAACTATAAAATTCAATATTAATTAATTAGCAATTGCTAATTGAAGATTGCAAAACTTTTCAGTTTTAAAATTCATTAACTATTCTTACCTCCTACACCTCTTATACCTGTTCTTGATTCTATCACTTTTTCTCTGCATGCTTCAGCTAACCAACAACTCACTATCTCTGATACATGTCCCCAGTCTACCACCAGCCTATTATGAAGGCAACCCCCATCTGCTTTTTTTTGGGGGGGGCTGTATGAGAAAAGTAAAGTTTTCTGACTTTTGCTGACATAAATGTTGCTGCCTACTGCATTTAGATTTATGATAGCAATAAGCTGATGAATTCATCACTTGTCTCTGGCTTAGAGATAGATCATCATCAAGAAAATCTATGTGGTCACTAAAAGTCAACACCAATTTGATGGCACACAATCAATTAATCAATCAAAAAGCTGACAAGAGTCCAATTCTTCACATTCTGCCAATATCTCTTTAGTTCCACTTGTTTCTCCAGTCCATCCCTAGGTTTTTTGAATGGACCTTGCTAATTAACTCTTTCATTCCTGTTTTGGCCCGACTCAGGGCTTATCCACAGGACATAGTCAACTTATGACAGCTCATTATTTGTGCAAATTATTCAAATTGCTAATAAAGAATTTGGGAAATATATATATATATATATTTCCATCCATAATCTCATTATTTTTTAAAATAATTATATTATAAAGAAGTATAACTAGGGTGATTTTGCATCACCAAATCAGGAGATATGCAAATGTTGACTCAACTAATTATTCTAATTTCAGTGGCATTATCATGGAAACAAAGTGCCTTGGAGATTCAAACTTTAAAAAATTTCATACCAAACTAAAGGAGATCAAGCACCAATCAGTTATTCATTAAACATTACAACTAGATAAAGAATGCACATTGGTACACACATTTGATCCAAATACTTGGATCAAATTAGTCACAAGAGGTTTTACTCTATAAAGTTTTCATTGTAAAATTTGGAATTGGAATATTTTATGAAGAAACTGCACAGAATAGAAAGCAGAAAAGGCTGGACATAAAAAGAAATGGATACATATAGTATAAGATAAAACTTATACTTATTTCTTCCTTATGGTTAGTACAATATTATGTAAAATTTTCCTGAGTTCAGACTTATATTTGATTCAAACAACTTACAATTAATATTAAATTACTATTTAATTCGCTTATTGCTGATAATCCAATTAGTACTGGATACTCTTTTAACAGTAAAAATGTTAATCTACTGTTCATTTTGTCATGGATAATTAGTTGCCTAGTGCTAACAATAGCTAATCAGAATATTAAATACTTAATTGTGTAATGCCAAGAGCAAAACACAAAATCCAAGGTGTTGAGAACAATATTAGGAGTCCTCTACATGCTACTATTGAGTGCAGACAGATCACTATCATCAAAATAATACTGAAACCCACAAGTCCTTGAAAGAATTATTACGTTTTTCAGTCCTCTGTCAACACTGTGGATCAATTTTTTTCAACCATGACAAATTCAAAATGTGTGGAATCATCCGCCAGAATTCTCCATCCAGCACAGGGTTCCCCAAGTCTACCATCTGTTAATTGCTCTGGTAAATAGGAGAGTGGTACTGAAGTAATAGATTAAACAAATTCAGAAAGCTGCTCTAGAATCTGCTGAACTTGAGTTTCTGTATAGATCAAGTAGTACGGTGAAACCATAGAGCCTTTTTTTGCCAACCACTCTCCCCATTAATTAAGTTGATTTAGAGATAATGCTATGTGAAAGTAGAAATATTATTATACAATAGGATTATAGAATAATTCAATAATCAATCTAGAAACTAATATTAAAAGGAAAATTCTTCATCCTGTTAATCTTGATTTTGTATGACTAAATAGACACATTTGTCTAATTTTATTGGCAATAAGATGGCATTAAAACTACAAAAACCCAGGTTAAAGCCCATTCTGTTATCCAAAGCTCACTGGGTAATTCACTTTTGGCTAACCTTCTCTTTCAGCCTAATCTATTCGTTGAAGTTAGTTTTATGGGGAAAAATTGGAGTCTAGCTGAGCTTAGAAACAAACAAACTAACTAACTAACAAACAAACTGTCAGATGTTTTGTGCCAGCCATTGGCAGTTACCCAAAAAGGTCATCAGATGGAAGCAAAGAGGCTTCTTTGCTTCCACTGATGAGTCAGGGGTCTCAGACCCCTGCAGCCCCATTGGAGAGAGTGTTTTATGGTTAGGGAGGGGCCGAGACCCCCCATAAATACCTCTGCTCAGGGGCTGCTCTTTGTTCTAGTTTAGCTTCTTGTCTTTCTCTCTCTCTTGCATGCATTCTCTCTCTATCATACAAGCATGGATGCCTCCATTCCATATAGCTCTTTTTATATAACCTATCGATGAATAAAGCTTCATAATGATTGCATCTCTGCATCCTGCCTCTTTTACTTGGAAGCACCTTAACGGTCCATCGATCTCTCGTAAGAGCTGCTTTACAAGTTGGTAGCAGAGAGGATGGTTTAAGGCAAAGCTTCCAAGCTTGCAGATACCAGTAAGATCCCTAGATTTGAAACTGAAATGGATGGCCGGAGATCCCAGATTGTGACCAGGAGTCTTCAATCAAGATCAACAGCCCTAGCCCCTGAAGCAAACTCCGCTCCAGGTGAGAGCACAGATGGCTTCCTTCTGCACACCACAGAGGGAAGCTTGGAAGTTTTACAGTCCGCCCAAGACTGTCCAGATGCAGCAGAAGTGCTCCGGACCCAACACAGGCAACGCGTGGACCAAATGTCTACACAAGAATGCAAGGAACTGCTCCTAAAATTCCTTGCAGTACAGAAGACCCCACAAGCCTCTCCACAAGGGACATCAGTACAGAGGGACTCTGGATGCCTGGTAAGCCCCCCTCAGCGACCACGAGGCCCCTTAATATGGCACCCGCCACCCTGAGTAACCCCGGGACCCCAGGGCTTTCGGCGCAAAATTCCCTGCCAAACTGTGACCTACAGCTTCCTGGGGCAACAGGAAACAAGATGGCTGCACCCAGGGAGACCTCATGGCCCGGCACAGGAAACAAGATGGCAGCCCCCTGTGCGCCCACATGTTCTAATAAAGACAAGCCTCAATTAAGTCTGGAGGTCCAGCAATCCCTGGCATCCAGCCGTAGCAACATGCAAACCCATGGGCTCTCTCCACTAGAAACCCTCAAGACCTATGATGGCAATAAGGACTGTTCAGCCGAGGCTGGTACAAATACAGCTGCACTTAAAACTGCCATCCAGGTCCTAGTTGCGGCCCTTGAAGCCAAAGAGACTGCAGCTCCAACATTGGGAGTAGCCAGCCTCCCTCATTACCCTCCAAGGCCCCTGACCCTCTCTCTGGGGCCCCCAGTCTTCCTTTCCCCCCCGCCCAGACGCTCTCCTTACCAGATGGCCTTCGGGGGGCATTGGCCCCCTCCTCCAGCATCGGCTTTAGCCATCCCCAAGGTTTTCAGGACCAGCGATGGGCTTCTCATGGAAATCCAGGGCCGGGGGGGGGGCTCCAGGAAGAATTTCCAGGGTCTTTTCAAATCCAAATGCCGGCTGGCAATCTTGGGCAACGCCCACCCCCCCAATCACATGTTTTCCGGACATGCCCAGTACGGGCCTTTCAACCCTGAAGGGGGGCCATCCAAAAATCAGAGAAAAATACCACCAATGCCCACTAGAGGGGTCCCTTTACCTTTCTTTTCAATGCAAACCTCTCAGATGTTCTCCAAACAAGACAAAACGCTTGTGCCTGCATCCCCGTTACCACACGACTTTGAAAAACTGAAAATTGGGCGGGAGAACTACCACAGTTGGAATAGAAATGTGCAGGTATGTCTATTAAAGGATGGGACTCTTGAAATGGTTCTGAACCCCCCACCTTTCCCGTGGGGATCACGAGAAGAGTGGCTACACAGACAGGCATTTTCTACTCTGATGGGTTCGATGGATGACAACTTGTTCCCTAGCATTCCAGATGGGCTCACAGCTAGCGCAGTTTGGCAGATATTATACAATTTATTCAACAGCAACAACATTGGTTCCCTCACCAGACTCACAACTGAGTTTTACAACACAAGACTCAGGTTTGGGGCCAGCATGGCAGAACATCTCGGAAAATTAAAATCGCTCAGGGCGCAACTGATGTCCAGAAATTACCGTGTACCTGAAGAGAACATGGTCGCAGTCATCGTGGCTTCCCTGGACAAAAATTGGAGCAATTTTATTATTTCCCTGGAAGGAGACAGGGATGAAGCCATGCCTCTGTCCTATCTCAAGGGCAGACTCATTAACGAAGATAGAAGATGAAGAGATGCAGGAGAATACACCAGAGTCACCAGCCAGCCAGCCAGCAGACGACACCGCAACTCAGAGCAGGTTAATGCTCTACTCAAGTGTTTCACCTGTGGCTCTGAGGGGCACCTCAAGAAGGACTGCCCCCATTATCAACAAGGCCCCAAGTGTGGTCCCAATCAAGGTAGGGGCAAGAGACAAGGATGGGGGCGTGGCGCGGCGAAAAGTACCGCCAAAGGCAATTTTGTGTCTACTTGTGCCCCCACCACAAAGGCTGATAGCCCCACTGACTTATGGTTACTGGACTCTGGAGCTTCTTCTCACATTACCAATATGAGTCAAGGGTTTAAAAGGTTAAAGAAAATTAACTCATCTGTCAAAGTGGCAAATGGTGATAAAGCTTTAATTGTTGGAGAGGGCACGGTTTCTGTACCTGGACTTGGAAAAGTAGAAGGGGTGTTACATGCCCCCTCCATTGCCAACAACCTATTAAGTATTATCAAATTATGTGACGATGACAGGGTGGAAGTTTTATGTCGCAAAGGGGGAGGTCATGTCACCCGGAACCAGAGGGTCATTGGAAATATAGCCATCATAAATGATTTGCCATATTTTTCCCCTGAGAAACCACCCACCTCAGAAGGGGCCTCACAGACAACCCCAAGGCTGCTTAACGAGCGCAAGGGCGAAGCGGTTGAATCTAAGCCCCCACAGCAAGGCAGTGTGGATAAGAAATCTGAACCTCAGCTGTCACCTGAAGCACCGCTCAAGGCAACCAATGCCAAGAGGGTGTCAGTGGGGAAGCCACTCCACGATAAGTGTGCCCATCTCTTACACCAAAGATTAGGTCATGCAAGCTTCCCTGTAGTTAAAAAGATGGGAGAGTTTGCTGAGGGAGTCCAGATCAAAGATTGTGAGGTATTCCTGGACTGTGCAATCTGTAAGAGATCAAAGAGGAAGGCTGCGCCAATTCCAAAAGCATCACTGCGTAAGGCCCAATATCCGTACCAACTAGTACATGTTGATTTGGTCGGGCCTTTCACACCATCCCTAGGGAAAAGTCAGTATTTTCTCACTGCCGTTGATGATTTTTCACGGTACGGCCACGTGTATATCCTCACAGAAAAATCTGAAGCCTTTGACGCCATAAAATCACTCTACAACCTTGTAGAGACCCAGTATAAAACCAAGATTGCACAACTGCAGAGCGACCGCGGGGCTGAGTTCATGTCCCGAAAATTCCAGGACTGGGTAAAGCGTAAGGGCATCCGCCATTTTTTTACCGCGCCTTTCACCCCAGCTCAGAACGGCGTGGCAGAGAAAAGAAATGGAATCCTACAAACTATGATGCATAGTCTGATTGCAGACGCAGGGGTCGCAGAATCATACTGGGCAGAAGCGGTGAAATACGCCAATTACACCTTAAACCGCACCTGGAGCAGTGTTGTGAACCAGACCCCATATTTCCCAAATCTTCGACATTTACGTGTGTTTGGGTCCTACGCATGGGTTCACATCCCCAAGCAGCTGTGGAAGAAGGGGAGATCTGTCTCCCAGAGACTGAGGTTCTTGGGCTACGCTCCTGGCTCCAAGGCCTACCGTTTCCTGGGAGAAGGGGGCAGGATTGTGACTTCCCAATCTGCCTTCTTCGAAGAGGACTCCAATTGGGCCCAGATACACTCCAATGATCTGAGCCCATATATCAACCGTCCCAGCAAGGGCACACCGACTACGACATCACCTGAGACGTTCACATACCCTGCCACCGACGAAAGTGTGGAACAAGACGAAGATGTCATCCCACCTGGTTCAGATGGGGAAGATGAGCCGTCCAGTTCCCCAGCGACATCTCAGAAACCCGCGGAAGAAAAGGGCGATGAGTGGCAGAAGGTAAGGAGGTCAAAGCGGTCCAACAAAGGCATCCCGCCAAAGAGAATTGACATTGGGCACATCGCGTCTGTTAACAGCGTTGTGGTCACCCCAAAATCCTTCTGACATCCAGGAGCTGCCCATCGAAGAACAGGAGAAATGGCAGTTCTCGATGGAGAAGGAAATGCAGAGCCTAAAACAACTTAAGGTCTTCACCCCCCAGCAACCTCCAAAGGAGAAGAAAGTCATTGGCACAAGGTGGGTTTACAAGGCAAAACGACTTGCCAATGGCCTCTACCTGTATAAGGCCCGTTTGGTAGCTCAGGGATTTGCCCAACGCTACATGGAGGACTATGGGGAGACATACTCTCCAACTGTCCAGGCAGAGAGCGTCAAGACCGCCCTCGTGACTGCAGCCGCTCTGGGGGAGGAAGTCTTCCAATTTGACATCCAGACGGCTTACCTCCACGCCAACTTGGACCGGCAGATCTACGTGAAGGCCCCTCCTGGCTACCAGCAAGAAGGGGAAAATACATGGTTGCTCCACAAAGGGTTATATGGTCTCAAGCAGTCAGGGAAACTATGGTATGACTGCCTTAGAAAAAGTTTAGAACGAGTTGGTTTCACTGCATCCCATGCAGATGAATGTGTTTTCACACGCAACTCCAAGGGTACCACAGAAAGGGTGTTAGTTTATGTGGACGACCTACTATATGTAGGGCCTGGCAAGGAAGGGTGTGATGAATTTGCCAAGGCCCTAGAAGAAAAATTTACTCTGAAGTCTTTGGGGCGGGTTGACAAGTACTTGGGTGTACACATCTTGGCCACTAAGGGGGGGTTCGCTCTATCTCAGAAAGAAAAGATAGAGGAGTTATTGGCCAAATGCAAAATGACAGAATCCAACCCAATGCACAGCCCAATGCAAAGTGACTACTTCAACCACACCCACAAGGACGGTCCTGAGTTCACAGATAATACGCTTTACAGATCTGTGATTGGCTCCTTGCTATATATCAGCAATTGGAGCAGGCCTGACATAGCTTTAGCTGTGAATCTATTGTCCAGGCATGTGGAACACCCAAAGAAATTCCACTGGACTGCTGTTAAGAGGGTACTTAGGTATCTCAGGGGCACGACCGATGCTCTCCTTGTGCTGGAACCAGAGAAGGGGAAGACGGCCCACCTCTCCGCTTACTCAGACGCAGACTGGGCTGGCGACTCCAAAAGTATACGGAGCACCTCTGGTTTCCCCATATTGCTAAATGACTGCCCTATCCATTGGCATGTTAGGCAGCGAAAATTTGTTTCTTGCTCCACGGCCGAGGCGGAATTTGCCAGCCTGTCAGACACGGCCAATGATTTGATTTGGTTCAATGATCTGATAACAAGCATCTGGGCATCTCCTCCTCTGCCCATCCAAATTCTAAAGGACAACACGGCCGCCATTGCAATCTCGGGGGCTTATGCAGTAGGCTCTAGGTCTCGCCACATAGACATACGCTATAAAAATGTCAGGCAGCTTGCCAAAGAGGGTTTCATACATGTTGAGCACTGTCACACAGCTGACCAGATAGCTGATCTGTTCACCAAACCTGTTCCCATTGACCGGCACAACCTTCTGTGTAAGCGTTTGTGTTTGGTCTTCTGAATGTTTTTATACATGTCTATGACACCTGCTCGCCCCCTCACACACATTCACTGGTCCCTGTCATTGGCTGGCAAGAAGGGGAATTGTCAGATGTTTTGTGCCAGCCATTGGCAGTTACCCAAAAAGGTCATCAAATGGAAGCAAAGAGGCTTCTTTGCTTCCACTGATGAGTCAGGGGTCTCAGACCCCTGCAGCCCCATTGGAGAGAGTGTTTTATGGTTAGGGAGGGGCCGAGACCCCCCATAAATACCTCTGCTCAGGGGCTGCTCTTTGTTCTAGTTTAGCTTCTTGTCTTTCTCTCTCTCTTGCATGCATTCTCTCTCTATCATACAAGCATGGATGCCTCCATTCCATATAGCTCTTTTTATATAACCTATCGATGAATAAAGCTTCATAATGATTGCATCTCTGCATCCTGCCTCTTTTACTTGGAAGCACCTTAACGGTCCATCGATCTCTCGTAAGAGCTGCTTTACACAAACAAACAAACAAACACTCTAGACTTCATTAACCTTTACTTATAGGTTCTTTCAACCTCTGAGTTTATATGGTTTGTAAATATATTTGTTGTTAGTTGCAAAGTCATGTCCGACCAATCGTAACCCCATGGACAACATTCCTCTAGGCCTTCCTGTCCTCTACCATCTTCTGGAGTCCATTTAGGCTCAGACCTACTGCTTCAGTTACTCCATCCAGCCACCTCATTCTCTATCGTCCCCTTCTTCTCTTGCCCTCAACCTTTCCCAGCATTAGGCTTGAAGTAGCCTAAGGACCACTCAGGACGACAGGCTAGTTAACAACAGGTTTATTAAGAGCAAGGCAAACATAGAATAACTTGTCCGGCTTTTATAGCCGGCAGCTGGAAGTGAGGACCAATCAGAGGTGTTTATTTTGGCGCCGTGTCAAGCAGGGACCAATCCGCGCCGTCTTCTCTTGACAGCTCCGGCTTCCGCATGGTTGGTGTTTTGACAGCCGCGAGCTGTCAGTGGTTGCGCCTGCGCTGTGCGGTGGACGCTTTGACAGCTCAGGCTTCCTCATGGTCCGGAGTTTGACAGCCGCGAGCTGTCAGTGGTGGCGCCTGCGCTGTGCGGGGAACTTTGACAGCTGTCAAAGTTCCCGCGTGTTTTCCTGTCAGACGGCTTCTTAGTTTATATACTTTGTCGATGAAGTATTATTGAACTGTTTACATATATAACACACCCCTTACCCCTCCCCTGGCGCGTTTCTTCCCTCTTGGACGTTTGAACCTGCCCACTGATAGTCTTTTAGGTAGGTGGGTGGTCTTCGATTCCTGTTTGAGCGGCGAAGGGGTGGAGGCTGGTCTGGTTCTGGTTGTTCGTTTTGCTGTTCCTCTTCCTGGTTTGGGATAGGCAGCATTTCCGGTGGGAGTTGTATCCCGGTATTGTCTGGGTGCTCAGAATTGTGTGGTGGTTGTCTGGGTCTGAGCTGGTCAATATGGCGGCGTATGTTGCCATGTGCTTGCGTGGCTATAAGGTATGAGATGGGCCCCGTTTGTTTTATTACTGTCCCTTGGACCCACTTGTTTTTATCTGTGTATGATCGTGCCCATATCAATTGACCAGGGTTGAGTGTGCGGGTGGGGTGGGGATGCTCTTTTTCTTCTGGACATGTGTCAGGGTGCAGTCTGTCGAGTCTTGTTATTAGCCGCCTCCCCCATCTTAATTCAGCCGGTGATTTGCCCGTTGTTGTGCAAGGAGTTGTGTGTTGTGATAAGAGGAACTGGCTGAGACGCCTCTGCCAGTTCCCTTTAATGAATTTTTTCAAAGCTTCTTTTGTGGACCGTACCATAATCTCAGCCATCCCGTTCGACGATGGGTGGAACGGCGCCGACGTGACCAGCCTAATACAATTCTTCATAGCGAATATCTGAAATTCACGAGAGGTGAATTGAGGTCCGTTGTCTGAAACTATGGTGTCTGGAAGGCCGTGTGTAGCGAATATTTTTCGTAAGGCTTGAATAGTGGCTTCGGACGTTGTTTTTCTAAGGGGAGTGACTTCCAGCCATTTAGAATGGCTGTCCACTACAATTAAGAAACTTTGGCCCTGGATAGGTCCCGCAAAATCTATATGTATACGTGACCAAGGGTTCCTTGTAGTTTCCCATTTATGGATTGGCGCTTGGGGTGGCTCGTTCCTGGTCGCTTGACAGGTATAACACCCACCCACATACTTTTCTATTTGTTTATCTATGCCTGGCCACCACACATAACTTCTAGCCATCGCCTTCATCTTTACAATGCCTGGGTGTCCTTCATGTAAAATGTGTAATGTTTGGTCTATGTTTTTCTCTGGTATGATGACCCTATTTCCCCACAGCAGGCATCCTCTATGTGTTGAGATCTCATTTTTTCTGTTAAAATATGGTTGGAATTGGGGTTGTGGGTTTTGAGCTGGCCACCCTGTTGTGGCCCATTTGAGGACTCTGGTAAGTATTTTATCTTTAGCTGAATTACTGGCTATAATGTTTGCAGTCAAGGGGCATTCTGGAAGTTGGGAGATTGCTAAAATCTGACCGGCAGGGGCTGGGTCTGAGTCTATGTTTTGCATGGGTAGTCTGCTGAGGCAGTCAGCGTGTCCCAATTCTTTACCTGGCTTATGTATTAGTTGATAGGAATAGGCTGCTAAGAATGTTGACCATCGTAATATTCTCGGAGAGAGAATTTGTGGAGTAGTTTTATTCCAAGTGAATATGCCTAACAGGGGTTTGTGATCCGTAATTATAGTAAATGGTCTTCCATACAAGTAGTCGTGAAATTTTTTGACCCCTGCTACTATCGCTAGGGCTTCCCTGTCTATTTGTGCGTAGTTTCTTTCAGCTTTGGTCAGAGTGCGTGAATAGAATGCTATGGGTCTTTGTGTACCGTCCTTGAATAAGTGACTTAACACAGCCCCGATTCCATAGGGAGAGGCATCACAAGCGATGCATATTGGGGTGTCTTCTCTGAAAAGGGTAATAGTTGAGCTGTGACAAATAATCTTTTTTAACGATTGGAAACTATTTTCATGTTCCTTGGTCCAGGACCAAGCTGTGCCCTTGTCCAGGAGCCTATGCAGAGGTTCCGCAATAGTGGCTTTATGGGGGATGAAGGCATGGTAAAAGTTTAATAGTCCTAAAAAGGATTGAAGCTCTTGCTTATTCCTAGGGCTGGGTGCGGTTTGAATAGCCTTTAGTTTTTCAGTGGTGGGGTGAATGCCCTGGCTATCAATTTTGTACCCTAGGAATTCTGTAGATGTGACTCCAATAGAGCACTTTTCACGCTTAAGTTTGAGGCCGGCTTCTCTGAGCCGGCTCAGCACAGCTGACAGCCTGTCAGCTAGACTAGCTTCGTTTTCCCCGGCGATGAGAACATCGTCGAAATAGGGGCAGACCCCGGGTATTCCCTTCAGGGTCTTCTCCATGATACCCTGGAAGATACCCGGGGCTGCCGATATGCCGAATTGGAGCCTTTTTACTTTAAAGGCACCGCGGTGGGTGACAATAGTCTGAGCTTCCGCGGTGTCGTCAGTGACAGGCAGTTGCAAATACGCCTGCGTGAGATCAAGTTTGGCGAAAATGGCACCAGAGCGGATGGAAGCAAATACGTCCCTTACCGCTGGCACCGGGTAAGCATGGGGGCTGAGGGCTAGGTTGATTGTCGCCTTATAGTCTGCGCACACTCTCACCTCACCATTAGGTTTGATTGGGGTGACAATAGGGGTCTCCCAGGTTCCCCCCTCTGTTGGCTCAAGCACCCCAAGTCCTATGAGGCGATCTAGTTCGTTTTCAATTTTTTCTTTAAGGGCAAAGGGTACCCTCCTAGCTCTTATTTTAATTGGTTGGATTGCTGGGTTTAGCTGCAAGGAAATGGGGGGACCGGTATATTTCCCTAAAGTGCCATCGAAGACGTCAGCATACTTGTCGCAAACGGCTTCCAGGCTGGGTGCTTGAATGGTATTTACCCCCGTTAAGGCGATACCTAGTGGGCCGAACCAGTTTAGCCCTATCAAGTTAGTACGGTTCCCCGGCGTAACTAAAACCTCTAAGGGACCCTTGAACCCCTTGTACTGCACTACGACCTTAGCTCTCCCTTCCAGAGGAATGGGGGTTTTCTGGAAATCAGCTAGATGTACCTGGGTTTGTCTCAAGGGAATTTGTTCTTGGCCTTGCTGACAGATCTCCTGGTATGTTGTTAGTGAAATTAAGGAGACTGCTGACCCTGAGTCCACTTCCATGTGGCAGGGCACCCCCTGAATTTTGACCCAGATCTTAACCTTGGAGCTTATGCTGTTTACCCTGTCAATTGTCTCTACCAGGGGCCCTGGTGGGTTTTCTCTGCTGGCCTGGGCAGCCGGCCTACCTGGGGAATTTGCCTCCACATCATTGATGTTGTCCCGGCCCTTGCTGCGGCACACCGGCTTGATGTGGCCAGTCTTCCCGCAATTGTGGCATTTCGCGTTTCTAAAGCGGCAGCTTCCTCGGGCATGATTGCCCCCGCAGCTGGCACAGGCGGCTCGTTGCTCGTAATGCGGTGGCGGCGGAGGGGGGTTCCTGGACCTACGGCGGTCCGACGGGTCGCCTCTCCTCGGTTGCCGGCGCTCCATCCTGTGCTGCAGGGCTTCTCCATCTGTGAAATCCACCGACTCTCCGCTGTCGCTGAAGGTTGCGCTTTCTTGATAGACGGTCGTGGGGCTCTCCGGGGTCGTGTTTGCCGGCTTCTTCTTGTGGCTGTGCTCGTAAGCCATGATCTCTTTGGTCAGCTCTGCCAGGCTCATGTCGGGTTTGGAAGTTAGTTTCTTCTGTAGCCTCTCGTCCCTCAGACCGATCACCACCTGGTCTCTGATGCGGTCTTCCAGGTCGGGGAAACAGCAGTTCCGTGCGGCATGTCGGACCCCGGCGATGAACTCGTTGGCGGGCTCGTCCGGCCGTTGTTTCTTTTGGGCGAATTGCACCCGCCAGTACAGTTCTGAACGAGCCGGCATGTAGTACTTGTTCAGCTGGTCCACCAGGTCCGCGTAGGAGACTTCTGTGATGGGCACCGGGCTGAACAACCCGACGGCTGCATCGTACACAGGAGGTCCGCTGATGTACAGCAGAGCGGCGGCCTTTGCTCTGTCGTCAGTGATTTTACTGACGAGGAGGAATCCCTCGACCTGGCCAAGGTGTGATTGCCATCTCTCAGGATGGCGGGTGTCAAATTCCCTCACACGGCCGAAGTTTGCCATGTCGTCCGGTCCTGGGTTGCTCCGATGGAAGTTAAAACTTCCGTGACAGCTCTTGCCGGGAACTTTCTTCCTCGGCCGTGACTTCAGCTCCGGAGCGATCCCATCCTCGTCGCCAGTGAAGTAGCCTAAGGACCACTCAGGACGACAGGCTAGTTAACAACAGGTTTATTAAGAGCAAGGCAAACATAGAATAACTTGTCCGGCTTTTATAGCCGGCAGCTGGAAGCGAGGACCAATCAGAGGTGTTTATTTTGGCGCCGTGTCAAGCAGGGACCAATCCGCGCCGTCTTCTCTTGACAGCTCCGGCTTCCGCATGGTTGGTGTTTTGACAGCCGCGAGCTGTCAGTGGTTGCGCCTGCGCTGTGCGGTGGACGCTTTGACAGCTCAGGCTTCCTCATGGTCAGGAGTTTGACAGCCGCGAGCTGTCAGTGGTGGCGCCTGCGCTGTGCGGGGAACTTTGACAGCTATCAAAGTTCCCGCGTGTTTTCCTGTCAGACGGCTTCTTAGTTCATATACTTTGTCGATGAAGTATTATTGAACTGTTTACATATATAACACAAGGCTATTCTCCAGTTAGTCCTTCCTTCTCATTAGGTGGCCAAAGTATATGAGTTTCAAATTCAGGATCTGGCCTTCTAAAGAGCAGTCAGGGTTGATCTCCTCTAGGACTGACTGGTTTGATCGCCTTGCAGTCCAAGGGACTTGCAGGAGTCTTCTCCAGCACCATAGTTCAAAGGCTTCAATTCTTTGGCACTCAGCCTTTCTTATGGTCCAACTTTCACAGCTATACATTGCAACTGGGAAGACCATAGCCTTCACTATACGCACTTTTGTTGACAGGGTGATGTCTCTGCTTTTTAGTATGCTGTCTAGATTTGCCATTGCTTTCCTCCCAAGGAGCAAGCGTCTTAATTTCTTGGTTGCAGTCCCCATCTGCAGTGATCTTGGAGCCCAGGAAAATAAAATCTGTCACTGCCTCCATTTCTTCCCCATCTATTTGCCAGGAATTGAGAGGGCCGGATGCCATGATCTTGGTTTTCTTAATGTTTAGTTTCAAGCTAACTTTTGCACTCTCCTTCTTCACTCGCATCAAGAGGCTCTTTAGTTCTTCACTTTCTGCCATTAGAGTGGTATCATCTGCATATCTTAGGTTGTTGATATTTAGATATTGTTGATATGTAGATACTACATTTTCTGTATTTGGAAAATACAGAAAACACTGAAACAGAAGTGACAATTCAAGTTTAAAAGACTGGAGAATTTCCTAGGCATGGTGAAATTTACAAACTGCTATTAAGAAATATTCATGAATGCATAAGATTTAGTGCTGAAGACAGAAAATGCTGGAATGATCTATAATGGTGCTTACTGTTAATTTCTGGCCTGGCACATATAGCTGGAGTTGAGCAGCTTAGGAAGGCAATTTGAGGTATAATTGTGCTGAATTATATTACTCTTCGTTTCTCTGTTTTTGTTGGCACTTTAACAGTCCAAAAATAAAAAAGAATATTCTGCCAACTTTAATTTGTCAATGAACCAACAAGTATAAAATGAGCTGAGAAATAATTAAACTTTGGAAATAATCCAAAGTTTCAATTGCATTTAATTCAGCACAGCATTTTCCATTATTTGGCAGTGCCTATCAATGAAGCAAAATCTCCTTTACTATTTACTAGTGATTTAGAAAATCCACTATATTAATTACAGTGTTCAAGAAATCAGATCTAGAATAAAAACTACATTTTATGCATATTGTAAAATATCTATTCATGCTTAAATAAGATTTTTAAAAAAGTTTTATTATTTTTTAACAGTTCAATAATAATTATTCAACAAGTCTGAGTGTCTTATTCACTAATACAAATTAAATTCCTAATCCCTAAATCTTTTCTCTAACCATCGATAAAATAGGCCCCAAGTTTGAAAATATTCTGTTTTTTCTTTTTCTTTCAACCTTAAAGTAAGTCTGTCCATGACTTCCGGTGGCTCCGCGGCGCCGGAGACAGCCTTCCCGGGCTGCCCGCGGCTCAGCTGTGTGATTTTTCGCCCGAAACAGCGCCGATCAGCTGTTCGGGCGAATTTGAAGCCCCCTCCTCAGGAGAAGAGGAGGGGGTGAGCCCCCAGGTAGGGGTCGAGTTCTCCGGGGCCGCCTGAGCTTGGAGCTTGGGCGGCTGAAGGATTGAACTCCCCCGTAGCCTGGGCTGCTCCCAGCTGGCTAGCGTCTCTGCTCCGGACTTTATGGAGCAGAGCCAGGCGTCTGCGACCATCCCTGCTTGAAGGAGAGACTATGAAAGGAAAAGAGCAGGCAGAGCAGTACAAGAGGGAAAGATGAAGAGATGAAGAGGATTATTTTATTTTACTCTCAAGCTTGATGGACTTTGCTTAAAACTTAAAGTGAAAGTGCGTCACAATTGTAAGTAAAAGATGGCGGCTAAACCTCCCCCTAGAACTTTTCGGAGTGCTGGAAATTCTCCGGTGCAACAACAATCATTACTGCAGGCGTTGCATTCTCCTGATGTATTGACATCGAAGGATCTTGAAAAACATACCCAGTTAATTTTGGAGTCAATGGGTGTTAAATTTGTACAGATGGAGGAGAAATTGGAGAAATTGGAGCAGAGAATGGAAGAAAGGATGGAGCAGAAACTTAGAGAGATGAAGGTAGACATTTTGTCCTCAGTGCATAAAGTAGCTAAATGTGTGGAGGTGCTGGATGATCAAGTGGAAGACTTGACTCAAAAGAATGCTATATTAGAAGCAAAAGTATTGGAAATTGAAGATTTAAAAGACAAAATGGATAGCGAACAGAGTCTGGCTCAATTTTACCAGATGCAGTTTGCTGTTAGAATTAGAGGCCTAAAAGAGAATATTAAGGAAGATTTAAAGCAGCTGGTTTCTGAGGCTTTTGAGGGGGTATTGAACCATCCAGCATCTGAAATAAAACAAGGCATGGACAAAGTGTTTCGTGTGAATTCGTGGATTGCTAAGCAGAGAAAGTTGCCTAGAGATGTGGTGGTTTATTTTGTAAAAAGGGAAATTAGAGATGAAGTTATACAAGCTGCCTATGATACTAAAGTTGTGATTGCTGGTCAAGAAGTTTTGGTTTTAAAAGAAATTCCTCCAAAGATTTTAAAGAGAAGGAAGGACTTTATATTTCTTGTGCAAGAGCTCAAGCAAAGAGATATAAGGTTCAGATGGGAGATCCCAGCTGGGTTGAGCTTCATGTATGATGGCAAAAGGTACTGTTTGGGTACTATGAAGCAAGCGCATGATTTTTACAACAATGTTTTAAAAGCAACCCCATCAACACTTCTGGAAGCTGCAGAGGGATCTGGAGAAGGAGAACATCAAGAGGATGAAGATGGTCAGATAGACGAGAAGGGTACAGGAGGAGATCAAGCTGCAACTCTTTTGGATGATCCTAGAGAACAGAGGGTGACGCGTGCTGCCTTAAAACGCTCAAAAAAGATTAAAAAATAAGACCAGTAGAAATCTATGGAACTTCCACAATATACTTATAGTCAAGTGGTAGTTGTGTTTTTAAGAGTTTTGGGATGATATGTATGGTAACAGAATTTTTAATTTGGAATTAATGGACAATTTACTACAGAGGAAGAGGAAGAAAGTTTTGTGGGTTAATGCGGGTTAATTTGTGTAAGAACTATCTATTATAGCCTATTTTGGCTAGAGAGGTTAATAGGGATAGGTGCTTGTGATGTGTAAGTGAGAATATGTCTAGGTAATAGTGAATTGTGGAAGAACATAGATGGGAATGATGTTAGTTTTCTTTTATTTTAGTTCTTTATACATATTTAGTATTGTTAAGGATTGGTTTACTCTATATAAGCTAGAGAGTGATGGATTTTAGAGTTTATAATTGTTAGTATATGATTGTTTATGATTGCTTTTTAGATATATACCTTGTATTTTGCTCTGGGAAGTCGGGGGGGAGGGGGGGAGGAGGGGAAGTAGAGGGGGGGGAGGCAGGGGAGGGAGGAGGGAGAGGGGGAGGGGGGGAGATAGGGGGGAGGTAGGGAGGGGAGGAGGGAGGGGGAAGGGGGGTTTTTCAAAGGAAAATTGTATTTTAAAACTTTTCAATAAAAAAAAAAGTAAGTCTGTCCATTTCCGCACAGTCTAATATTTTTTTGATTATTTCTTCTTCTGGTGGTATTTCTTTGTTCTTCCAATATTGTGCAAATATAATTCTTTTTTTATAAAGTTTTTATTATTATTTTTCATTCTCTACATACATATGTTAATTTTTCAAACAGCATGCAAGCTGGGTTCATAACACGCTGATACATATACAGATTCTACTCTTTGGTTCTCTCTTCTAAGCATTTGTAAAATAGGTTCCACCTTTTGTAGTATTTTGTTTCTTCTTTTTCTTTTAATCTCATTGTTATTCCGTCCATTTCTGCGCATTCCAATATCTTCTTTATTACCTCTTCTTCTGACGGTATTTGTTCATTTTATTTGGATATGGTTTATGCCCCTGCTCCTGTGACTTCCCTACTGATAGTCCGGAATGGACCTGGGACCTGACCGCAGTGAGAGGGCGGTTCTGGATTGGTCATCAACCACCCCACTGGTGTGAGAGACCAGTTGGGGTAGGTTTATCCCAGTAGCCCGTACTCTGTCCACCCAAGGTTGGATGCCCAGCTGTAGTGAGAGGGCGGTTGGGCTTTCTTTGCCTGGTTCCGGCTCAGGTGAGAGTGGAGCTGGATTGGTGGACCTGAGGTACTTTCCGGACTCAATATCAATGTCATCTTGATAATATTTTAATACCATCTGACTACCCATTTGTTAACAACTGCCCTATGTGGATATTTTTTATTATTATATGGCTCGTTTGTGCTACTCCAGTGCTGACCTGTATGCCCTCAGGAGGGCACCTCCCTCCTGGTTACGACCTGCCGCCTTTTCCTCCAATCCCCTTAAGGACGGGCCCAATTGTTGGGACCCCGCGAGGTGGTTGGGCATAGATAGGGGCCTCTGGTGGAGATATATTAAGAGGCCCCTAATATGTTTTCTAGCTGGCTGTTTTAAAGGGTTAGGGAGGGGGGAATGGTAGGGTTGGGAGGGAATTGGGGTGTATCCCACCAACCGGTCATCAGTCCAGGCCTGAAATGGTTCCCGGCGAGATGGGGTTAGGGTTGGGGTCTCCTGGTTTCCCTGGCATTGGGGTGGGGTTTCAAATCCCCACGATGATTGGGAATGGCAGCAGGCGGTTACACGGAGGGCCATATCAACACCTGGGATCGCGCCCCTGCTGTCTTCAAGCGGTGCTCCGACCCTCCAGTTGGTACCCATTTATCCGGGGGTGAGAGGGATCAGGCACCTGAGCTCAGGCTGGTGTACTTTAATGCCAGATCCGTTGTGAACAAGGCTCCCCTCGTCCGTGATTTGATCAAGGAGGAACACGTGGATCTGGCATGCATTACAGAAACCTGGTTGGGCTCAGAGGGAGGTGTCCCTCTGACTGAGCTTTGTCCTCCAGGTTTCTGTGTGTTATTTATTTATTTATTTATTTATTTATTTATTTATTTATTTATTTATTTTTATAAACCGCCCTTCTCCCGAGGGACTCGGGGCGGTGTACAGAGTAAGGTTGGTATACAGATTGAACAATAAAAAACAATAGTAAAAAACAAAGTGGGACCCCAATTAAAGCTATCACGCCAGGCCGGACTGCTGGAACAGGAGGGTTTTTAAGTCGCGCCGGAAGGTGCGGAGGTCGGGGGCCATCCGGATTTCGGTTGGTAAGCTGTTCCAGAGGGCTGGTGCACCCACTGAGAATGCCCTCCCCCTGGGGGCCACCAGCCAACATTCCTTGAGCGGTGGCACCCTGAGGAGGCCCTCTCTGTGGGAGCGCACAGGACGGTGGGGTGCTGACATTGGCAGAAGGTGCTCCCGTAGGTAGTCCGGACCCATGCCATGTAGGGCTTTGTATGTCATTGTTAGCACCTTGAACTTCACACGGAAGGCAACCAGAAGCCAGTGCAGCGCACGGAGGAGAGGTGTGATATGGGAGTATCGGAAGGCTCCCAAGAGTGTCCGTGCCGCTGCACTTTGCACCAGTTGAAGCTTCCGAGTGGATCTCAAGGGCAGCCCCATGTAGAGAGCGTTACAGTAGTCTAGGCGAGAGGTCACAAGGGCATGGGTGACTGTACGTAAGGCATCCAGATCCAGATAAGGCCGTAGTTGGCGAACTAGTCGAACCCGGGAGAAGGCCCCCTTGGTCACAGCTCCTATGTGATCTTCCAGGGAGAGCTGCGAGTCTAGGAGGACACCCAGGTTGCGGGCCCTGTCAACAGGGGGTAGTAACTTGTCCCCGATGTTAAGGGATGGGATGTTCTGAATATCCTGGCTTGCCGGTACGTACAGCCATTCAGTCTTGTCCGGGTTCAGTTGAAGCCTGTTCCTCCCCATCCATTCCTGGACCGCTTTCAGGCAGCGGGACATCACGTCGAGGGCATCACTTATATTGTTTGGAGTTGGGATGAAAAGCTGGGTGTCATCAGCATACTGATGGTACCCTACTCCAAAGCTGCAAATGATCTCACCCAGCGGTTTCATGTAGATGTTGAACAGGAGAGGCGAGAGGACCGACCCCTGAGGAACTCCGCAAGCGAGAGGCCTCGGGGTCGACCTCTGTCCCCCTGCCAGCACCGACTGCGAGCGACCCTGGAGAAAGGAGGAGAACCAACGCAGAACCGTGCCTCCCACTCCTAATCCCCTGAGGCGTCGCAGCAAGATACCATGGTCGATGGTATCGAAAGCCGCCGAGAGGTCTAATAAGACTAGGACAGAGGAATGGCCCCTGTCCCGGGCTCTCCAGAGATCATTCATCAGAGCGACCAATGCCGTCTCCGTGCTGTAGCCCAGCCTGAAACCCGATTGGTACGGGTCTAGATAAACCGCTTCATCCAGGATCTGAGGAAGTTGGTGCGCCACCACGCTCTCAACAACCTTCGCAAGGAAGCGAAGATTGGAGACAGGACGAAAGTTATTCAAAGAGGATGGGTCCAAGGTGGGCTTCTTGAGGAGAGGTCTCACCACCGCCTCCTTCAAGGCGGTGGGGAAGTGACCCTCACTCAGAGAAGCAGAGATGACCGCTAGGAACCAGCCTCGTGTCCCCTCTCGAGCTGCATAGGCCAGCCAGGAAGGGCACGGGTCCAGTAAGCATGTGGAGGCGCTCAGCCTTCTCATAATCCTGTCCACTTCCTTAGGAGTCACAGGATCAAATTCCTCCCAGATGACGTCGACAAGACTGTCCATGTCTTGTTCTTCCAGCTCAGCCCAGTTGGAGTCCAGGCCAGTTCGAATCCGAGCAATTTTATCCAGCAGATATTGACCGAATTCCTCGGCTCGACCCTGCAAGGGTTCCTCCCTCACCTCTTGGTTCAATAGGGAGCGAGTCACCCTGAACAAGGCAGCCGGGCGATTATCTGCGGACGCGATGAGGGTGGAAAAGTAGTTGGATTTTGCCACCCTTATCGCAGCGAGATAAGACCTGGTGAGGATTCTTAATCGCAATCAGTCGGATTTGGATCGACTGGATCTCCAACGGCTCTCTAGGCCCCGTCTCCAACGCTTCATCTCCCGGAGCTCCGCGGTGAACCATGGGGCTCGCTGGGATCTGCGCCGGGTCAGAGGCCGCAAGGGTACAACTCGGTCCAGAGCCTCCGTGGCTGCCTTTTCCCAGGCTTCCACTAAGGCATCCGCCGAGCTGTGAGTAGGGAGTGCATGTGTGTCCCTAAGCGCTGCCTGGAACTTATCAGGGTCCATTAGGCGCCTAGGGCGGTACCATCTGACTGGTACTGTGCACCCACGGTGGGGGGTGGCAAAGGGGAAGTCTAGCCGCAGGAGGTGGTGATCGGTCCATGACAGGGGTGTAACAGTCGTGGCACCCCCACCGATATCATCACGCCACCGTCCAGACAAGAACACCAGGTCTGGGGTGTGGCCTCTCTCATGAGTCGGTCCAGAAATTATTTGCGACAGGTCCATGGCCGCCATGGAAGCCATGAACTCCCGAGACAGTTCGGAGGATCCTCCCAGGGACGGTAGGTTAAAGTCGCCCAAGACCATGAGTTTTGGGACTTCAACCACCAACCCTGAGAGGACATCGAGTAGCTCGGGCAGGGCCGCCGCTGCACGATTAGGTGGTAGGTACGCCAGCAGCAGGCCCAACTGCGCCCCTGGGCCGTATCTCAGTAGGAGAGACTCACACCCGACCATCTGAGGGACGGTGGTCTCTCGCGGGCTAAGGGATTCCCTGATGATAACTGCCACTCCCCCGCCCCTCCCATGGGTCCGAGGCTGGTGCAGCACCTGGAAACCTGGCGGGCAGAGGTCAACCAGAGGGACACCACCCTCTGGGCCCAGCCAGGTTTCCGTGATGCAAGCCAGGTCCGCATGCTCACTCTCCACTAGGTCACGAATGAGGTGAGCTTTGTTAGCTACGGACCTTGCATTCAGGTAGACCAGCCTTAGCATGGGAGGCTGCACACCTTCGCTCCCGGGTCCTCTGGGGGAGTACAGAGGGTCGGAGCGTCTCACCGCTTGTACAGAGCGGAGATGACACTCCCGGTGACGATATGGCCCTCTGTCTGTGCACCTTCTGCCGTTCCCCACCATCCTGGGAATGGGCTGTTTGTCAGTACACCACTGGGTATTATCGGCGACTGGTCCTCGTTGTACACCGTCGCGAATGGTCGTAGGCCTGGCACGCGTTATGGTGGCTGGAAGGCGTGCCTTTCCCGCACAACCATAGTCTTCTCCCACCCCCCTCCCTAACCCCACAAAAAACTTAACTAAGAACTTAATCAGGGGCCTCTTGTTGGGCTTATGTTGGAGGCCCCTGACCCTGCCCGGCCATCTCTCAGAGGCCCAGTGGTCGGGCCCGTCATCGAGATTGGATGTAGTGCAGGCGGGTCGCACCCAGGAGAGGGGGGAACCCCTGAGGGCGTGCAGTACTGTGCTGGAGTATTGAAGGAGCATAGTCACAAGGGGTTCCGGGAAGGCAGTCCCCTGGATGGTGAATTTGCAGGAGGGTCGAGTCGGGTAGGTGGGTTTCTGGATCGTCACCCCGCCACTGCCACTTGGCCGGGCGAACCCCCAGAAGCAGGCCACTCCTCATCCTCTCACGATGGGTTGTGTCTCTGCTTCCGGAGGTGGTCCAGAACGTCCTCTGGGTGAAGCATACCCCATAGAGCTCTCACCTCTATGTGGTTGCAGGTGTAAGGCCAAGCCACTCTGCCACCGTGGCATGCACCCAGGCCCGTTATGTCCTGTGGGGAGAGAATGGGCAAGGATGGTTGAGAGTGGGCAGAAGGCAAGGTGGAGGGATTCAATTAACTGGCGTCAGCTTTGGTGGTTCAGCCTCCCAAACAGTTTCCTCCCTGATCCTCTGGGCGTTGTTCCCAGCCGCAGCTCCATAGGCCACCATTGCTTGGTGACCGTCCGGAGCGTGGCCTCCCAGAGGTATGGGAGTCCCTGGTGTCATGTCGCTGCTGTTGCCGTCTCCGTTCAAGGTGCCTCGAAGAGGTGGCTCAGGGTGCGGGCCGTAGATGCCTCACCGCCGCCGCTACCGCCACTGTCAGAGGCCCCTGGGCAAAAACGGTCGACCGGGGCCCGTAGAGGCTGTCACCGCCGCCCTCGCCTTCGTTGCCGCCGCTTCCGCCGTACAGGGCATAGAGGAGTCGTTGGCACCCATTCGGGGCGGCTGCAAACGGCTCAGAGTGCAGGCTGGAGACGCTACGCCGTGTCCATTTTTGCCGGCGTCGAAGGATCCTGGTGAGAGTGGTCGGCCGGGGCCTGGAGAAGCTTTCGCTGCTGCTGTGGCCCACGCCGCCATGGCCTCCATTGCCCAGCGTCTCCTTTGGTGTGGATCTTCCGGAGGCACCGCCGCCTAGGAGCAGCCCAAGGTGGTCGAGGAAGAACAAGGCCCCTCGGAGGACGGTCGACCGGGCCCCAGAGAAGCTGTCTCACCGCCCGCGTCTTCGTTGCTGTCGCTACCGTCGTAAAGCTGGTCTGCGGTGTCTCCTTGATCCCTCGGAGACGCCGCCGCTATCCGGGAGCAGATTAGGCAGCCGAGGCAGAACAGCAACTCCGGCCCCGCACAGGATGGTTGCAACGGCAGCAGCGGCTCAGGGGGCGGGCCGGAGATGCCACGCCGCCAGCACTACCGCCGCTGTCAGGCCCCTGGGAGGCGAACGACTGGGCCTGGAGAAGCAGTCCCGGCCGCCGTCATCTCCGCTGCCGCCTCTTCCACCGCCCAGCTGATCCGCGGCGCCTCCTCTGATCCTCGGAGGCGCCGCCGCTGCCCGGGAGCGGGACCAGGGAGCCGAGGTAGAGCGGAGGAGTCGGCCTCAATTCAGCTGGCTGTGCAGCTGCAGCGGCTCAGGGGGTGGGCCGAAGATGTCACCGCCACCGCCACCGCTGTTTCCAGACCCCCTGGGGAAGATGATCGGCTTTGGGCTTTGGGCTTGGAGAGCTCTCACCGCCGCTGTTGCTGTCCTCACTTTCGCCGCCTCCGCCTCACAGATGATCCGCGGCGTCTCCTTTGATCCTTCGGAGACGCCGACGCCGCCCGGAGTAGATCAGGCGGCTGAGGCAGACCGAGGGATGTTGGCCCCATTCAAAACGGCCGCCAACGGCCCAGGCGGTGGGGCGGAGATGTCCCGGCACCCCTACAGCTGATTCGGGGTGGCAGCAGACGGCACATTGCCCATCTCAGCTGCCCAACTTCTGACCCCACCCCAGGGGTCTGTTGACATCCCTGGGGGGCTCCTGGGGGGGCGCCTTACCGTGTTACATCTGGCACAGGCTCAGGGCAGGGGCGGTGGGGTGGCGGTAGTTATATGGGAAACCTTATGTCTGCGGAAGACCACTATTGTACAGATAGGCGGGAGTGAATCCCTCCTCCTGAGGTGTGGCCCTGGGGCTTAGTTGGGCTTCTTGCTAACATACCTGGCACCCAGCTGTGTAGCAACGGCCCTGCCCAAGCTTCTCAACATCCTCTCAGGGTTGATGGTTGAATTTCCCAGACTTATAGTTCTGGGCAACTTTAACCTGCCTTCTCTGGGAGGGTCGACTGAGTTGGCCCGGGAGTTCATGGCCTCCATGACAACCATGGACCTGACCCAAGTAATTCAGGGTCCGACTCATGGGGGAGGACACACTCTCGACCTAGTTTTCTTATCTGGGCAGTGGTTTGATGATCTGGGAGGGGGCTCGCCAACTATTGTCCCCCTGTCATGGTCCAATCATCACCTCCTGTGGTTGGTCTTCCACTATGCCACCCCCCACTGCTGGGCTGCGGAACTGACCAGGTGGTTCCGCCCCAGGTGCCTAATGGATCCGGAACGGTTCCAGATGGCGCTTGGGTCTATACCTATCCCCCTCGCTCACAGTCCGGCTGATGCCTTGGTGGATGCCTGGAAAAGGGCTGCCACTGAGGCGCTCAACCGTGTTGTACCCTTGGGACCCCTGACCTGGCGCAGATCCCAGTGGGCTCCATGGTTTTCTGTGGAGCTCCAGGAGATGAAGTGTCAGAGACGAGGTCTAGAGAGCTGTTGGAGATCCAGCCAGTCTGAGTCTGACCAGTTGCGGTTAAGAACCTTTACAAGATCTTATCTCGTGGCAATGAGGATAGCGAAGTCTAATTACTTCGCTTCCCTCATCGCATCCACAGATAATTGCCTGGCCGCCCTGTTTAGGGTGACTTGCTTCCTCAGGAGGTAAAGGAGGAGCCCTTGCAGGGGTGAGCCGAAGAGTTTAGCTATCATCTGACGGACAAAATCACTCAGATTCGAGCCGGTTTAGATTCTGACTGGGCAGAGATGACGGGGAGGAATCGAGCGGTCTAGAGAATGTTACCTGGAGTGAATTTGATCCTGTGACCCCAGATGAGGTGGACAGGATCATGAGGAGACTGAGTTCCGCCACGTGTTTATTGGACCCGTGCCCCTCCTGGCTGGTATATGCAGCCTGGGAGGAGACACAAGGCTGGTTCCAGGCAGTAATAACTGCTTCTTTGAGGGAGGGTACCTTCCCTGCCACCTTGAAGGAGGCGGTGGTGAGGCCCCTTCTCAAGAAGCCTGCCCTGGACCCAGCTATTTTGAACAACTATCGTCTGGTCTCCAACCTTCGCTTTCTTGCGAAGGTGGTTGAGAGCGTGGTGGCACTTCAGCTCCCTCTGTTCCTGGAGGAAACTGATTATTTGGACCCATACCAATCGGGCTTCAGGACCGGGTACAGCATGGAGACGGCATTGGTTGCGCTGGTGAATTATCTCTGCTGGGCTCGGGACAGGGGTTGTTCCTCTGTCCTAGTCCTATTAGACCTCTCAGCGGCTTTTGATACCATCGACCATGGTATCCTACTGCGGCGTCTCAGGGGGTTGGGAGTGGGGGGAACTGTTTTACAGTGGTTCTCCTCATACCTCCTGGGCCACTCACAGTCGGTGTTGATGGGAGGGCAGAGGTCCGCCCCGAGACCTCTCGTTTGTGGAGTTCCTCAGGGGTTGGTCCTCTCTCCCCTCTTGTGGCTCCATATGAAGCCGCTGGGTGAGCTCATTCGTGGTTTTGGGGTGGGGTATCATCAGTATGCTGATATACCCAGCTTTTTCTTTCCACCCCGAACCAACCCAGTGATGCCCTCGACGTGATGTCCAGTTGCCTGGAAGCGGTCCGGGTTTGGATGGGGAGAAACAGGCTTCGTCTCAATCCTGCCAATACTGAGTGGCTGTGCATACCGGCATCTCAGACTAACCAATCTTTTCCATCGTTAACTATGGGGGGTGAGTTATTACCCCCCGTTGATAGGGCCCGCAACTTGGGTGTCCTCCTGGATTCATGGCTCAGTTTGGAAGATCATATAGGAGCCGTTGCCAGGGGGGCTTTTGCCCAGATTCACCTGGTGCGCCAGTTACGGCCCTATCTGGACCGAGATGCCCTACGCACAGTCACCCATGCACTCGTGACCTCCTGGCTAGACTACTGCAATGCTCTCTACATGGGGCTGCCCCTGAGGACCACTCAGAGGCTTCAGCTGGTGCAGAATGCAGCCACGCGAGTTGTGATGGGAGTCTCCCAATACTCCCATGTAACACCTCTTCTCCGTGAGCTGCATTGGCTTCCAGTTGCCCTCTGGGTGAGATTCAAGGTGCTGGTGATGACCTATAAAGCCCTAAATGGCATGGGCCCAATTTCCCATTGTCCTGTGCGCTCCCACAGGGAGGGCCTCCTCAGGGTACCGCCGGTCAAGGATTGCCAATGGGCGATCCACAGGGGGAGGGCGTTCTCTGTGGGTGCACCTGCCCTATGGAATCAACTGCCAACAGAACTCCGGACTTCCCCCGACCTTCATTCATTTCGCCGGGACCTAAAAACCTGGCTCTTTGAGCTATCTGGTCTGGACTGAGAGGTTTAATATTTTTAAATTGTGATTTAATTTTTGCGGCTAGAATTAATTTAATTTATTTTAATTTTTTATTGGATTGTTTTTAAATTTTGCCTTGTAAACCACCCTGAGTCCTTTGGGAATAGGGTGGTATGTAAACCAAATAAATAAATAAATAAATAAATAAATAAATAAATAAATAAATAAATAAATAAATAAATAAATAAATAAATAAAAATTTTCAAGCATTGTGCATAACTTATTCTTGCTGCAGTTACAATATGTAAAACCAAATATAAATTTTCTTTGGTAGTCTTTTCTGGTTCAATTTATAATTTCTGTCCCACATTTTTTGCCATTCTTCTAGATCTATGTTATAACCAAAATTTTCCACCCACCTTGTCATTGTTCCTTTAATTTGTTCACTTTCCATCTCTAAAGTTAACAAAAAATTATATAATTTTTAAATTAATTTCTCATCAGACGTTAATATCTTATCAAACACATTTTGTTCTTTATAAAATCCATACATTTTCATATCTTTTTCATATCTATTTTGTATTTGTAAGTGTACCCACCATGACATGTTGATACCCTGATGTTCCAGTTCTTGTTTCGATTTTAATGTCCCATCAATATATAAAATATCTCTATACATCCACATTTTTTCAAAATCTAACAAGTTTACATGTGAAAAACCTTCAATTGTTGATAACCACCTTGGATTTTTTACATATATTTTCATTTAATTTTTTTCCCATACTGTTATCAAAGCATTTCTAATACAATGGTTTTGAAAATATCCATGACTTTTGTTTTTCCCATACCACAAAAATGCATGCCATCCCAATTGTAAGTCATGTCCCTCCAAGCATAACAACCTTTTATTCCTAAGCATTATCCATTCTTTCAACCATGTCAATACAGATGCTTGATAATACAAAGCCCACTCAGGTAAACCAAAGCCTCCATTTTCATTAGTATCTTGCAAAGTTTTCCTCTTTATTCTAGCTTTTTTCCCTTGCCATACAAACTTCAAAACTAAAGAATTCAACTCTTTTAAAAAAATTCTCCAAAGTTTTATCGGAATTGTCTGAAACAAAAATAGAATCTTAGGCAATATATTCATTTTAATTGTACCTATCCTTCCTAATAGAGACAATTTTAAATTCTTCCATTTTTCCAGGTCTAACTTTATTTGTTTCAATAACGTTGTATAGTTATCTTCTTTTAATGTTGAACATTTAGCTGATAAATATATACCCAAATATTTTACCTTTTTCATTATCTGTACCTCTGTTACTTCTGATATTCGACTTTTTTGCTTATCCATAACATTTTTAACTATTATCTTAGTTTTTTCCTTGTTTATTTTTAATCCCGCTACTTCACCATATTGTTCTAATTTCCCCCACAATTTTGGAATCATCTCCAAGGGATCTTCCAAAATAAATACCAAATCATCAGCAAATGCTTGTAATTTATATGTTTCACCCTTTATCTCCAAACTTCTAATTTCTGCATCTTGTCTTATATTCTGATTTAAAACCTCCAAGGTGAAAATGAATAACAGAGGAGATAGAGGGCATCCTTGCCTTGTGCCTTTCCTTATTTCAAAACTCTCAGTACAATTTCCATTCACAATCACTTTGGCGGTTTGTTTATTATATATTGTCTTTACCTTATTTATGAAGTTCTGTCCAAAAGCCATTATTTGTAATTGATGAATCAAAAACTGCCATGAAAGATTGTCAAACGCCTTTTGAGCATCTAAAAATATTAATGCCATTTGTTTCCCTGGATGTAATTCATAAAATTCCAATACATCTAGTATCATTCTTAAGTTATTTTTAATTTGTCTTTTTGGTAAAAAGCCATTTTGATCCGGGTGGATAAATTCAACCAGATATTTTTTCAGTCTCTCCGCCATTATTGAAGTAAAAATTTTATAATCCACATTAAGTAGTGAAATCGGTCTATAATTCTTAATCTGAGTCAAATCTGAATCATCTTTTGGTATTAAGGTAATGTTTGCTTCAATCCATGTCATCGGCATTTTAGCTTCTAATAAAAGACCATTGCAAACATCTTTCAACAGATCACTTAATATCTCTTGTAGCCTTTTGTATAGTTCTGCCGGAATTCCATCCGGGCCAGGAGCTTTACCATTTTTTTGTCTCTTTATAGCCTCTGTTATTTCCATCATTGTAACTCCTTCATCTAGCATATTTTTAAATGTCTCTGAAATCTTTGAAAGGTTACTTTCAAATATTTTACAGTTTTCTCTCTTGAAGTCTCCTTTTTATCATACAGATCCTTATAGAATTCTTTAACTATCTTTTTTATTTCTTCATTTTTTACATTGTAAATGACCTTTCCCATCCAGTAGATTATGTATCTTTTTTTTTTCTGTTTTTTAAGTTTGTAAGCTAACCACCTTCCCGGCTTATTGGCATTTTCAAAGAAATTCTGCTTCGCTCTTTTTATCTGTTCTACCATTTTTTCTGAATCTAACAAATTTAATTTATGTTTTATCATATCCATATCTCTTATTAAAGACTTTTTTGTGGATTCTTTTGCAATTCTGATTCTAACTTTCCAAATTCTTTTCTTAATAATACATATTGCTGTTTTCTCTGTTTATTTTTCGTTGCCATATACGATGTAGCTATACCTTTAAAGTATGCTTTAGCTGTGTCTCATAGATTTTGTATCGTAGTATCTTTTTTCTTATTTTCTTTTTTAAAAAGTTCCATTTCTTTTTTTGTTAATTCTACAAATTCTTTTTCCTTTAATATGGAACAGTTTAAAGTCCATCTTGGCCTTTTTTGTATCCCTTTCCAAGTCATTTTCAAAGGATTATGATCTGCCCATGTGCCTATTTCAATTTCAATGTCCTGCACATTTATTCTCAAATCAGCAGTCATCCAAATCATATCAATTCTTCACCAGCATTTCTGGATATTTGAATAAAAAGTATATTGTAATTTTTGTGGATTTATTTCCCTCCAAATATCTTGAATTCCAATTTCCTCCGCCATATCAAAAAATGTCCTAGGTAGTCTTCCTCTACCATTTTTCCTTGTTTTGTTACTTTTATAATCAATTTTTCCATCTTTTATTGTTTTAAAATCTCCTAGTAAACAAATATTTTGATACTCCATTTCTATTATTTTTCTATGTAAAATTTTATAGAACTTTTCTTGATTGTCATTTGGTGCATAAATTGCCACTAATAATATTTGCTTTGGATGCAGATAAATTTCTACCATTAATATTCTTCCTTCTTCATCTGAATATATCATTTTCGAATTTATTGTCTCTTTAATATATAGAACTACTCCTCTTTTTTTCTGTTGTGCTGACGCATATCCGATCTTTGAATATTCCAATAGTTTATAATGTTGTGCTTTTATATGTGTTTCTTGCAAACAAATTATATCCAAATTCAGTTTCCATAGTTTCCTAAAAATATTGTTTCTTTTAATTGGGGAGTTCAATCCATTTATGTTTACTGAAAAGATTCCACTTTCTTTATCCATTTTCATTTACTTATATTTTGGTCTAACCGATGTAGTAGTTCTTTGTTCTCTAGCGGGTCCTTCATTCTCCCTCTTTTGGAGACCCTCCTCTTTCTGTTCTTTTATTTGTGCAGTAGCTCCTTGAGTTTTCTCTTCTGTTTGTTTCTGCTCTTTATTTTCCCCTTGACCTCTTTTTATTCCTTCATCCAAAATTGACCTATTCTTCTCTTCAAAGTCTGCTGCTTTTCAAATTGAATCAAGTCTATATCTTGTGTTGTTCCACTTTATTAAGATGCCTTCTGGCATCAGCCATCTGAAGTTTATGCCACTAGCCATCAATTTCATAGTCAAGAAATGATACTGTCTTCGTGAATCTCTAACTCTCTTAGGTACCTGTTTTAAGACCACAATTTCTTTATCTTTATATTGTATTGGTTCATCTCTTACTTTCTGCAGTATTTCATCTCTTCTTGTCTTCCTTGCAAACCGTACATGTACTTCTCTTGGTAACTTATTTCTTCTTGCATAGCTTGAACTGAAGCGGAATATCCCATCTAATTCAAGTTGAATATCTCCTCTATTCACTTTCAGAGCCTCCTCCAAAATGTCAATAATCACCTCTTCTATGTTTTCGTCTATCTTCTTCTATCTTTGAAATCTTAAATAATGTTTCGCATTTGCCATCTCTAAAATCTTAATTTCGTTATCTAATTTTTCATTTTCTCGCAGTAACATTTCTACTTTTTGTCATTATCATCTTATGTATCTTCTGTTGGTTTTTTATTATCATTTGATTTTGAATTTCCAAATTTTCTCTTTATATCCAAAAATTTTTCATTTAACTTCTCCAATGTTGCTTGTGTGCTCTTATGATTTTGTTGTGACTCTAAATGGTTCCATTCCAAAGTCTCTTGATTCTTTAACATAAGATCCTGAAGGAATTTTAATGAAGTCTGTGTTTCACCTTGAGTTGTGGTCTTTTCCCTTTGCAGCATAGCTTCAATAGATCCCTGTGTTGTAGGACTAGATTGTCCTACTGAGGGTGCAGAAGAAGATTTTTTCATAAGTCTAGTAATGTTCGACGAAGTCATTTTGAAGTTTACAGTCTATAGCCAAAACAACGTCTGTTTAAGTTTAGTCAAATTCAATACAAGTAACTTTAAGTTTCCATCTCATAACAAAACAGCTGCAGCTGTTCTTTTCAAGGTTAAATTTTCAATCAACAGAGCATATTGTAAAAATTTCTTTCTCTTTTTTTTCACCACTAGATGTCCTCCTTGGCTTATTTATCAATGTCCAGTATTTTTTA
Organism: Vipera ursinii; assembly: GCF_947247035.1. Classification (NCBI taxonomy): domain Eukaryota; kingdom Metazoa; phylum Chordata; class Lepidosauria; order Squamata; family Viperidae; genus Vipera; species Vipera ursinii. The sequence continues at coordinate 39,447,286 of NC_139515.1, forward strand.
ACAAAGAGCCTCTTCTCCCCCCCCGATAATTACCCACTGCTCGTAAATCTTCTGGGGGGCCTTTGCTTTCAAGCTCTTTCCAATCAGGGGCTCAACATTTATAGTCCTCTAAGAGAAGAAAAGTACACATCTTGCTCACCCAGTTTCAACACGCAGTTGGAATTCTGCTGTTTTTTTAAAAAGAATCCTTTGCTCCCTGCTGGAGACGTCTATGGCCGAAGATATAAAACATCCTTTCCCTTCGTTTCGTTTTCCAGAGGATCCTACAGTTCGCTCTGATCGGGTGCCCCCTAATCTGAACTCCTGAAGTATTCCTCCTCCTTCATTGCCCCTCCAGGGAAACTTTCCAACCCTTTAAGGGTCACTAGATGAAGAAAAACCAAGCTGGAAAGCCGAGCACTGACTTTCCCAACTTGTCCCGGAGCTGCCAAAACAGGAAGTCATTGTGCAAATATAATTCTTGCTGTTGTTATCACACATAGAATCTAATATGTACTTTGCTTATCAAATTTTTTCTGGCATTATACCTAGTAAAAAAAATAATCAGGTTTATAGTCTATGTGTTTCTCTAACATTTTTTCTAACCAAGTGTGGATTATTGTCCAATATCTCCTTGCTTTAACAGATGTCCACCACATATGATAATAAGTACCTAGTTTACATTTCCAACATTTCCCTGACATGTTTTTAAAATTTTTTGCTAATCTTGTTGGTGGCAAATGCCATCTATAAAACATTTTATATAAGTTTTCTTTATATGAAGCTAACATTGTCATTTTGTAGTTTCTTTCCCACAAACTTTGCCAACTTTTCTAAATCTATATTATATCCAAAATTCTTTGCCCATACTATCATTGTCTCTTTTACTTGTTCATCTTCCATTTTGAAATTTAATAAGAAATTGTGTATGTTTTTAATTAACTTTTCATCAGAAGTTAATAATGTCTGATCAAACATAGTCTGTTCTTTGTAAAATCCATATTGTTTAATATATTTATCATATCTGACTTGCATTTGTAAATGTGACCACCATGTTAAATCGATGCCCTGATTTTCCATCTCTTGCCTGGATTTTAAGTTCCTTTCAGAATTTAGAATATCTTTGTATGTCCATATTTTATCAAGACTGACTATGAATGCTTCCATTGTTGAAAACCATCCTGGAATTTTCAAATAAATTTTACATTTTATTTTTCCCCAAGTTAATAATAATGCATTTCTAATATAGTGGTTTTGGAAATATTTATGTATTTTATTTTTTGCATACCATAGAAAAGCATGCCAACCATGTTGCAGGTAATGTCCCTACAGATATAGCAATCTTTTATTTCTAAGAGTTATCCATTCTTTTATCTATGTTAACACTGATGGTTGATAATATAAAACCCATTCTGGCAAGCCAAAGCCTCCATTTCCCTTGGCTTCTTATAACATTTTCAATTTAATTCTAGCTTTCTTTCCTTGCCAGATAAATTTTGAATTAGAAAGTTTAAATCTTCAAGGAATTTTTTCTCCAGTTTTAAAGGCATCGTTTGAAATAAAAATAATATTTTTGGTAATATATTCATTTTTACTGTAGCAATTCTTCCTAACATTGGTGGTTGAAGTTTCTTCCATTTTTCCAAATCAAGCTTTATTTGGTTTAACAATTTAATGTAATGATCTTCTTTTATTGTTGAACATCTTGCTGTCAAATATATTCCCAAATATTTGACCTTTTTGACTATTTGCAATTCTATTTTTTCTGATAATTGCTTTTTTGGTTATCTGTAAAATTATTTATCTTTAATCCAGCTATCTCTCCAAATTGTTTTATCTTTTCTAACAGTTTAGGAATCATCTCTAAAGGTTTCACCTTTTATTTTCAATCCTTTAATTTCTGGATCTTGCCTAATGTTTCTATTTAAAACTTCCAAAGTTAAGATAAATAGCAATGAGGATAATGGACATCCTTATCTTGTGCCTTTTTGTATATCAAAATTCTCTGTGTAATCCCCATTTACAATTACCTTTGCTGTTTGTTTCTGATATATTGTCTGAATCATATTTATAAAGTTTTGACCAAAGTCCATTGTTTTTAATTGTTGAATTATAAATTGCCAAGAAACGTTATCAAATGCCTTTTGGGTGTCTAAAAATACTAGTGCCAGTTGTTTCCCTGGATGAAGTTCATAATATTCCAATATATGTAGTATTACCCTCAAATTATTTTTTTATTTGTCTCTTTGGCAAAAATCCATTTTGATCTGATTGTATAAATTCAGTCAAAAATCTCTTCAGCCTCTCAACTATTATTGAAGTGAAGATTTTATAGTCCACATTCAGTAGTGATATTGGTCTATAGTTTTTTTATCTGGGACAGATCTGAGTCCTCTTTTGGTATCAAAGTAACATTAGCTTCTGTCCATGTATTTGGGAGTTTATTTTTTATTATTTCCATTTGTCTTTTCAATATTTTTTGTGGGTTTATTTGTAGTTCAGGTTCTAATTTTTTAAATTCTTCTCTTAACAACTGTCTTTTCTTTCTTTTTTGCCATGTATGTTATCACTATGCCTCAAAAATATGCTTTGGCTGTATCTGAAACTTGAAAAATTAGAATATCATGCAAAAGTTCATTTATTTCAGTAATGCAACTTAAAGGGGGAAACTAATATATGAGATAGACTCATTACATGCAAAGCAAGATAGTTCAAGCTGTGATTTGTCATAATTGTGATGATTATGGCTTACAGCTCATGAAAACCCCAAAACCACAATCTCAGTAAATTAGAATATTGTGAAAAGGTGCAATATTCTAGGCTCAAAGTGTCCCACTCTAAGCAGCTAATTAAGCCATAACACCTGCAAAGGGTTCCTGAGCCTTTAAATGGTCTCTCAGTCTGGTTCAGTAGGAATCACAATCATGGGGAAGACTGCTGATCTGACAGTTGTTCAGAAAACCATCATTGACACCCTCCATAAGGAGGGAAAGCCTCAAAAGGTAATTGCAAAAGAAGTTGGATGTTCCCAAAGTGCTGTATCAAAGCACATTAATAGAAAGTTATGTAGAAGGGAAAAGTGTGGAAGAAAAAGGTGCACAAGCAGCAGGGATGACTGCAGCCTGGAGAGGATTGTCAGAAAAAGGCCATTCAAAAGTGTTGGGGACTTTCACAAGAAGTGGACTGAAGCTGGAGTCAGTGCATCAAGAGCCACCACACACAGACGGATCCTGGACATGGGCTTCAAATGTAGTATTCCTCTTGTCAAGCCACTCCTGAACGACAAACAACGTCAGAAGCTTCTTACCTGGGCTAAAGAAAAACAGACCTGGTCTGTTGCTCAGTGGTCCAAAGTCCTCTTTTTTGAAGAGAGCAACTTTTGCATCTCATTTGGAAAGCAAGGACCCAGAGTCTGGAGGAAGAATGGAGAGGCACACACTGCAAGATGCTTGAAGTCCAGTGTGAAGTTTCCACAGTCTGTGTTGATTTGGGGAGCCATGTCATCTGCTGGTGTTGGTCCACTGTGCTTCATTAAGTCCAGGGTCAATGCAGCTGTCTACCAGGAGATTTTGGAGCACTTCATGCTTCCTTCCGCAGACGAGCTTTATGGGGATGCTGACTTCATTTTCCAGCAGGACTTGGCACCTGTCCACACTGCCAAAAGCACCAAAACCTGGTTCAATGACCGTGGGATTACTGTGCTTGATTGGCCAGCAAACTCGCCTGTTCTGAAGCCCATAGAGAATCTATGGGGCATTGCCAAGAGAAAGATGAGAGACATGAGACCGAACAATGCAGAAGAGGTGAAGGCCGCTATTGAAGCATCCTGGTCTTCCATAACACCTCAGCAGTGCCACAGGCATTTTTGGTTTTGGGAGTTTGGCACCTGGTAGAATTCCAATTATGCAGTTGGTGGTTCAGTGAGGACATGTGTCACATTCCTTTTCAGTAAAGACACCCACCAAATCATGATATTCGCTGGGAACAAGATGGATTCATTTTACTGTGGCCTTTAATGTCTCGAGGGGTTTTCCCCGGCTTCCAACTGCTGAAGCCCCCTTTATTTCACTGAGGTTGGTAGGCAGAAGGGGTCCTGTCACCAATCTCAGAGTTCTCCCACCAAATGTTTGGTCGCCATTTATCAAGCCATGCCAAGCCTAGAATCACAGTCTCTTTCATCTTAGGGATCACCACAAAATGGATGATCTCCCAATACTGTCCCAATTCTAAATACAATGGCTTGGCTAGGTGCATTGCAGGGGAACCTCCAATAAGGGACCCATCTCCCTGTTCAAACTTCATGGCTGGGGGCAACAGGTTAGTGCAAATAGCCAGTTTAAGTACTGTGGGGATGTTGATTAGGCATCTGGTACAACCTGAATCTATTAGAACATCTAAATCTGTTTGGGCTCCTGTCTTTGGCACTATAATTTTGGCAGGAATAGCAAAAGGTGGGATGGGTCGACTTACCATTGGGTCATCTTCACCATCTTCATTGCTATCGTAAGGTGCTGGTAGGGGCAGGTGCTCAGAAGGAGATGTTGCTTCTCCCTGGGATGGAGAGGAGATTTTGACAGCTTGCTCCTGTTGAGCCCAGTTAGACTTCTCCTGTTCTGCTTGTGGTGGTTTCCTCGACTTGACAGTAGGGGTGAATGCACTCTTAATCTGAGAGGCAGGAGCCAGGCACTCTGTAGCTCAGTAACCTTGCTGACCACATCTGAAGCACTTGATGGGAGCTCCGGCAACATAGCATGGGACCCAGCTATGGGACTAGGACTCCAGCAGGGAGGTGGAAGTGATGGATAGGTCTTTGCCTTAACCCCCTCTAACACTCATACTGGGTAGCAGTATGCCTCCTTAAGTAACACCAGCTGCCTGCAATTAGTGCAGGTTCGAGTCCCACCAGGCTCAAGGTTGACTCAGCCTTCCATCCTTCCGAGGTAGGTAAAATGGGGACCCAGATTGTTGGGGGCAATAATCTGACTTTGTAAAATGCCACTTGGGGGGAGGCAAATGCCCTAATAAGCAGGCATATACATAGAATGAAGGCTATTGCTAAGCACATTGATTTGTGCTTCTTAGATTGTAAGCCGCCCTGAGTCTTCGGAGAAGGGCGGGATATAAATGGGATTAAAAAAAAATTCTCTAGCTTCCAGCCAGTCAAACTTGTCTTTCAGCTGTTAGACCGAGGGACTGTGGCCTGCTGTCTGGTACTTCCACTCTATGGAGTTGTCCCAAACAGTCGACCCCCTTCCCCTTCTTCTGCACTGTGGATGAAAAACCATGGAGCAGAATTAACAAAAGCTCTTCTTCAGCAGTCTTGGGGGTGGTTCTGCGCTGAGGGGTCATCTCTGCCTGATAGAGATCCACCAGGATCATGGTTCCCTCTTGCTGCACCAACTTCCCCAGTTGGATTATTCAGTTCTTCAGCCAGGCCCCCATCATCAGGCCTTCTTCAATGGCTGGAGCAGCTACTTGCACTCTGCCAGCCAAATCTCTACTGCGACCAGTGGCAAATTCCTCTCTCTTTTCCATACCAAAATCTTTGCTGAGTCTTCGCTGTCCTCCCAAGGTGGTGGGTAGACAGCCAGGGCTCAGCACCCCAGGAAAAATAACACTTTGAGTGAGACTTGGTTTAATGTCAAGGTTCCAATAGATGAAACCAAACAAATAAGAACTCTGAGGCTAGAAACTTCCTCAAAGAATATGTTTATTGGCTACATAGTATTGGCAAGGTCAAAAGTGAAACCAAGTCTGAAATTCCCTCCAAAGAGAAACACTATTACAAAGTTAAACTTCCCAGCCCAGTGCTATGTAATCAGCTATGTTTCCCAGTAGAATAATTTGGCAGCCTTTCTACCCAACTCCTTCCCCTCCCAATCCAACTGGTAAAAATGATCTTGGTTCCCATGGGACATTAAATTGTTTAGAGTAGCAAAATTCCTCTGTAGTCCCTCCCATCTTTGTGGCAACCTAGAACAAACAAGATTGCTGCAGCCAGGCTCATTGTAGAGTTGATATTTGCTTTTATCCACTTAAATAACTTAGCTACAAATGTCTATTTTTAGTAATATCTCATTTAGTTTATTGAAATTTGATAGATGTTAGACTAGTTTTAGGAATAAGAAATTGTTATTCCTGGATTGTTAAGTTGTTCAGAAAATCTAATGGGTCCACCCAAAGGTTGTTAGATTATCTGAAAATGGTGTGTATTCAAGCAGTTTTATTATTTTATTTCCAGGTCCATTTTTTTCTTTTTAAGTATCATTTGAAACTGATCTAACAAGCTAACCAAAATTGCATGCAATTGCTAGGTGGTAGCAGAGTAATACAGAAAATTATTTGTTCCCATCTAGTGGGCACCTGGATATTTACAGCTCATCTTTAACAGCCAAATGTTGGGCATTTGGGTAGCTCTGATGCTAAACAAGGTAGTTCATTTCCATTCCCATGAACCGGAAGAGAATTGAGGAGGGCACGAGACCTCTTCTTGCTTTCTCTAATTAGGAGTCGGAATCATCAATAAAAGTGCTTTTAAATATTTAATCATGCAATAATATGTGGCAGAGATTAATCAAGAGTAATATTTGTACAGGGGCATTATCCTTAGAAAACAAGGTATTAGGGACATAGGCTGAGCATACATCTAAGTAAAATAGTGCTGAAGCAAAACAAAAAATGAAAGTGTATCTCTCCTGAATCTGCATAGAAAAGGATGACACAGAGGTCAGTGGGATCTTTCAACAGCTGAATCTCAGATACTGCTTAGAACGAAAGAAACAGAGGGACTCTGGTTAGAAGGGACATCTTGAGAGCAGTACCAGAGAACACCATAGAGGGAATGGGTTTTATCCCCTTGCATCTTCTTAATCTCCCTCATTTAATCTTATCTTTAATTTTCAAGAAATGCTGATGGTCTGTCTGCCTGTTTCTCTATCATCTGTCTGTCTTTTTGTCTATGTACTAGCTATCATCTTTCTATCAATCAAATTTGGAGACCACCCATCTCATTGACAGAGTGACTGAGCAGAGTACAATTAAAACATGAAATATAAAACCCATATAAATTCTTGAAGGGTCATTGGAAATATCCTTTATTGAAAAATGCAACAATATCCTTTCAAAGTAAGGACATGGTCTCACAGGTCTTTGTGCTTAACCATCTGTCTAGCAATGGCCAGAGATTATAGCGGTTATAATGATTCCTTAAAACTAAATCATTCTTAGAGGATATCTTGGAGACAATCTTGTTTTTTTCTTTCTCATGGGTCATCTGTTTGGAATGGTTCCCTGGGTTAATGTAACTTTTGTTTGATTAGGAATGGAACCACACATCTAATTTTCCTAATATGCCCTTTCTTTTCATGACTATTCTATGAACTGCATTCTCTTTAGACCTGAATTTCCTAATACACCTGCTTAATGGTTCATGTGAGGATTTACCTAATTATAAGATGCAACAACTGAGAACAGATTGAAAAATAATTTTGTAGTACTCAATTTATAGGTCCATAGATTGTCCTTCATGTAAAAATAAGCAGCTTCCAATAATCAGAAAATAGATTGCTTATGGTGAACAATCTTACTTTCACATACCACATTAAACAAAAGCATAGATTTAAAATACAGAACACTTCCACTTCATATTTTCTACCTCCTGAATCCAGGTGAACTTTGCAAAATTAATTTTGAAATAAAATGCATCATGTGGATTTCAAAATATGTATTAACAAAAATAAATGGACTCCATGAATTTTAATAAGACATTGGTTTCTGCAAGAGTAAATATCACATTTTAAGGCTATATACGTAATGGATCAAGAATGCATTTAGGCAAACTGGTTTTAGAACCCAGATTGATTATAACAGTTTAAATCTCAAATATAATTTTGAAAGGAACAAAAGAATATCAATATTCAGTTAAATCCATCAGGTCTATGAATTGTTCAGTTGCATTTGATTCTATTCCTGCATAAACACCATTTATTTCTTTATTATCTAGAATGGTGATATATTACCTGTCATGAAAGAATCCCTAGGCAGTATATATAACTTTTAAAATGCAATTATAATAAAGTAAATTTAAAGTACAATTAAATGAGAACACATAAATACAATAAGTTACATGGAGTAATATAATAGTGATCTTAATTAGTACAACAGGTTTGTCGTAAGTTTTCAAATGCTGAAGTTTGCATTTTCAGATGCTGCAAAATTGTAACAAAGTTTCTGTATTCTTTATATTTTGGCAGAGGGAATCCACATCAGACAGAAAAGTCCTCCCTTTGGGTTGTTACGAATTGAAGACCTGCATGATACATCTCCCCTGGATTACTGCCTTGTCGTGGCGAAGGGGTTTGCGTAATTCAATGAAGCTCTGAGCTATGCCGTGCAGGGCCACCCAAGACGGACAGGTCATAGCAGAGAGTTCTGACAAAACGTGATCCACTGGAGAAGGAAATGGCAACGCACTCCAGTATCCTTTGCCATGAAAATCTCATGGACAGTACCAAAAGACAAAAAGATATGATGCTGGAAGATGAGCCCCTCAGGTCAGAAGGTGTCCAATATGCTACTGGGGAAGAGCAGAGGGCTAGTACTAGTAGAGCCAGAAAGAATGAAGCAACTATAAAGTGAGCATGTTTTGAGAAAAGGTCAATGACAGTCCAAATTACAGTATTTCCGCTATTTTCAGGGAGTTTGATGATGAAATGCATTGCAATTTCCTCCCAGGGCTGGGTTGGTTCCACTACCTGCTGTAACAACCCAGGCAGTTTCCCTGGTCGTTTTTTCATGGTAGCACAAATCACATAGCTTTTAACATAGTTTTCAATATCCTTTTTCATTCTGGGCCACCAGAACTTCTGCCTTAGTAAGTGTAAAGTTTTTAAAAATCTGGCTGACTTAGCATCGTGGCTTCGTTGCAGGGCTTGAACACTGAGAGGGCTAGAAAGGTACAACTTAGAACCTTTCCATGCTAGTTCATCCATATAAATTAACAGTTATCTGTTGTCTTTGAACCAGGGGTCAGATTTCAGTTTAGTTCTGAGTTTTTTTGGTTAATCTGCTGTCAGGGCTGATGGATTGCTTTCAGGCTTGATGTCTAGTGGTGACTTGAGAGGCCTCCTCCCAACGGCTTTTATACTGTGGCATGCTAGACAAGGTGTTAGCTAGGAAGTTTTTTCCTCCAGGAATACACTTGAGGGAGAAGTTGAAGCAATTGAAATATTGTGCCCATGAAACTTGCTTGGGGGATAATTTGTGTGAGGTTTTTAGCACCTCAAGGTTCTTATGGTTAGTCCACACTTTAAAGGCTATCTTACTCCCCTCTAGGAAGTGACGCCAGGTTAGCAATGCCTACTGTATAGCAAATGCCTCCTTTTTCATACAGCCCAATGCCACTCTGTGTCGGTGAGTTTTCTAGAGGTATATGCACACGGTTGAAATTCTCCCTTGTTATTTTTCTGAAGGAGAACTGCACCCACTGTAACATCACTTGCATCAGCTTGGATGATGAACTGTTCCTTGGGGTTGGGATGTTTGAGGATTGGTTCTCCCATGAATAACTTTTTGAGTTGTTCAAATGCTGCTTGGCATTCTATAGTTCATTTTAAAGGTTTACTAGGATGGGGTTTTGCCATCCCCATCTACCTGTTTTCAAGAGTTCAGTAATTGGCAAGGCTATTTTTGTGAAGGAAGGGATGAATTACTGGTAAAAGTTAGAGAACCCAAAAAAACTCTGTAGCTGTTTGCAAGTCTGAGGAGGCTGCCATTCCAGAATGGATTTAACCTTCCCTGGATCCTTCTCTACCCTTCACTTGAGATTTGGTATCCTAGGTAGTCAAGGCATGTTTGATGGAACTAACATTTAGACAGTTTGCTTTTAGTAATTTCTTAAGCATCTCGTGAACCAGTTTGATATGTTTTTCCATTGTTTCTGTAAAAATGAGGATGTCATCAAGATAAACTAGGACCCCCTTGTATGGTCAATGGTCATGTAGCACCTCATTTATCAGCTGCATGAACACAGCAGGAGGCCCCTAGAGACCAAAGGGCATTACCTTGAACTGAAAACTTACCAGAGGGCAACTAAAGGCAGTTTTCCATTCGTCCTCCTCCTTAATTCTTATTTGGTAGTAAGCTTCCCAAAGATGTAGTTTAGTGAAGATCTTCCCCTTAACTAGATGAGCTAACATGTTCTTCATCAGGAGAAGGGGGTACATATTCTCCTTGCTAACAGCATTTAAGCCTTTGAAATCCATGCACAATCTCAGAGTCCCATCTTTTTTTTCTTTGATCACCACAGGGACAGTTATGCATGATTTTGCTGGCTGGATGAACCCCCTGGCCAGGTTTTTGTCAATGTATTCTCTTAGTTCATTCATCTCTCTGGAGGGTTATGGAGTACATTTTTGGATTGGGTAGTTTAACTCCCAGCAGGATCTCTATTGTACAGTCAGCAGCTCAGTGAGGGGGGGGGAGCACATCACATTCCTTTTCACTGAACACACTGACTAGATCCCGGTATTCTTTAGGAATAAGTTGAACCCCGGGTAACCACTCAGCTGCGATTTTAAAAGTCTCAGTTAGTTCATGTCCAGCTTCACTGGGGTTGGTTTCCCTCTCTTGGCCATCATGAGTAGGAGGAAGGGACCCTGTCTCTAATCTCATGGTTCTCACCCTATTTTCCCACCATATAGTAGGTCGCCACTGTGAAAGGAAAAAAAATCTTAATAATTCTTTCTGTATAAATCAAACATATTTCTTTGATAGCCAATTCTCAATTCTGCTGAGAAATATTTAGTAAAAAGAAGAACTGTGACCTTTGCAGTAGATGGAGACAGATTGTGGTTGGCACATATTTTACACAGGAGCAGAGTACAGAAACAGGTAGCAAAGGAATTGAGGATCTGAGCCTTGTTCACGGGTACAATGACACGAGTAGAAATGGTAGTGAGGAAAGTAGTGGTTAGAGCAAGGACAAGGAAGAACAGGAAAGTGGCTCAGTAACTAGGACAATGGAATAAGAATAAGGAAATAATGCAGTGGTCAGTTCCAGAAATAGGGAGCTGACCCAGAGGTCAGTCCCAAGAAAGGGAAGTGAGATGGCTACTGGGTGGCACCAGAATGGTAGATGTAGGCACAATGCTAAGGTATAAAACCTGCTTCAAAGATTTGGGTGTTGCCTCTTGGTCCAGCTGTCATACTTAATGACCACTAGTCTACTTGGTCCTTATTGCAATAAGTTGTTAAAATGTAAGTACTGAATTTGTGTGTTAAATTGAAATAAACCTCTGGATCCTAAAGTGAGAATTTTGTTGTGTGTTGTCTCTTGTTTCTCTTTAACAAGTTTTTTCCCCTGACACCACTTATCTAGCCAAGCCAACCCTAGGATTACAGTCTCAGTCATTTTGGGGATCACCACAAACCAGATAAATTCCCAATGTTGCCACATCTTCAGCCATACTGGTTCAGTTAGTGTGTTGCAGGTGACGCTCCAATTAATGAACCGTTGATTTGCTCAAACTTCATGGCTAAGGACAATCACTTGGTTTGTATTCCTAACTTTTGCACAGTTTGGAGGTTGATCAGGCCTGAATTTAATATGACTTCTAATTCCATTTGGGCCCCTGTTTTAGGTACTATAAGTTTAGCAGACATGGCAAAAAGAGGTATGGCTCAACTTATCATCAGATTGTTCTCACCTTCATTGTCACTGTCATTCAGGGCTGATAGTAGTTGGCATTCAACCAGAGTTCTCTCTTTCACCCTTGGGGGAGAGGAGACCTTGATGGGTTGGCTTTGATGTTCTCAGCTCAATTTCTCTCAGCCTCTCCATTGTTGTTGTTTTTCGGTTTTGATATGGTGGCTGGGGTGCTGTTCCCCTGGGGATCCGGCACTAGGCATTCAACCACCCAATGTCCTTGCTGGGTGCACCTGAAGCACTTGATAGGAGGGCACTGGTCACTGAAGCCACTATTGGGCATTGTCCGAACTGGCATATCTCCTGAGTTTGCTGGGCTTCTTGTAGCACTTAAGTTCAATGTCCGGTACCACTCACAAATTTGCTCAGGAACCCCCCAGGAGGTGCAGGCCTGATACATGTCAGGCCTCTTTAAACAGTGGATGAGTAATCACTTTATTCTGCCTGTGACCCTTCAGAACTGTCATACAAATTCTTTGAGGATTCATCCTCAAGCCTAGCTTTCAGCTCCTCTAGGAAAAGGTCTATGTTTCCAAGTTCTGGTGTGTCCTCATCATGAAGATAGGTCACCCATTTTGCATCTTACTCCTCTATATTTGCTGCTACTGCTTTCACCATCACTCTCTCATCAGGGTAGGCAGAAGCAAAGTGATCCAGGTGGGCCCACACCTGGTTCATTAAGAATGTCAGCCTATCCAGCTTCCGGTTTGCCAAGTCAGCCATCATGGACATCTGGAGGATGGCTCTCATCTTCCACGTCCAGATTTGCATCGCTAGGGGGGGGGGTCCTAAAAGGACCAAAGAGTTGTCCTGGAGGGGTGACCAGACAGAAGGGGCTTTTGCCGAAATGCGGGGGAGCTGCAACCCCCCCCTGTTAGTGTCTGCATTCCCTTTGTACCGGTGGATGAAAGACTGGTCATAGGAATATGGCCAGTTACTAGGCTGCAGACAGCCAAAGGCAAACTTACCATCAGGCAAAATTAAAGCAGCATGGAAGAGATGGGGGGGGGGTAAAGATTCCTCTCTTATACCTTAATCTTCTTCTTTTCACCTAAATAAGCTGTTAAGTACTTTCCCCCCTGTGGAGAGGGAAAGGGAAATTCAACCCTCCCTTCAAATAAGCAGAGAGCAAGCCCAGGGGTGTTTCTTTTTAAAAAAAACGAAGAAAGAAATGGACTAAAAGAAAAGAATTTCCAAAGTACTTGGGGGACACTCAGTGGCTAAACTTGAAATTGCAATCTGACTTTCTCTTTAAAAAACCAAGAAAATATTTAAGAAAAACAAGATAAGAGTAACCTTGAACACCAGATGTGAAACTTCACTATGGAAGAGTTTCAAAAACAAATCCATTCTATATGGGAAATATCTTACCAAACCTATCATTTCTTTTCTACAGCTGGCGACGAAATAAGAGCTTTTGGAAAAGAATTAGAAAGCATCTCGATGAAACAAACTCAAGCTCAAACTGTGACTACAACTAATATTTTATTGGGACAGAACTTAACAGAAGAAATTGAACAATCAAATACATTGGCAGAAGAATTAAATATTCAACAAATACAGGCTTTTGAAAATTGTAACGGAGAACAGATAGAAAAAAATTATTTAGACCAGGACAATTATATCAAGAGGTGAAAATAATGAGAAGATTTGGTGCTATTAGCAGACTCTTCAATCCTTTAAAAGTGGAGACTGGAGGGCCACTTCAATATGATATAGCAACACAGGAATGCTTTGATGACCCTGAGGCAAAGAAGCGAAAATTGACATGGCAAAGGAAGAAAGCAAGAATAAGATTGAAGAAATATGAACATTTTTAAGAGGCCTGAAATAGATAATACCAAAATAGACAGGATTGTATTGGGATTACAAGAGATTGTTTTGATAAGTAGACAAAAATATTGACTAACTAAAAAAATAAAATAAAATACAGATGTATGAATACTAACATTGAAATATTGAGTTCTTTAAATGATGTGGGTTAAGATGTATACATGCTAAAAATGATAGAATGTAACTAATATATTTGGATGTAGAGACATGAGAGGATGTATTAAATGTTGAAATGGAAGAAATTTTGGTTATTTTTTAATATGTGGAAACTATAAATGAGAAACAAGAATATTATATTGTCCTCCTCTTCTTTCTCCTCCTTGCAATTGGTATTTTAATGACTACTATTCTAAATATTGTATGATTGATATGGATATGGAAATGAGATAAATAAGAACTGGATTATATTACTAGGTATTGGAGAAAATTGTGTAAAGGGAAATGAGGTTATTTAGCAATATGAAAATGAGAAATCTTAAATGTTTAATTTCAATATCAATGTAAAATTAAAGCTAGAAAAATATATAAGGTGTTTGATGTTTTAAAGATGGAATGTTAAAATATAAAATATACTAAAATATTGATAAATATAAAAAAAACTATTAAATGACTGATGGATAGCAATGAGAAGTATGTTAATTTAGATAAGAGATAGTATGTATTAAAGGAAAAAAGAGAGAGGAAGTATTGGTTACAATAACTTGGAGATTTGTAATAATATGTATTTGTCTGAAATGGAACGATTGTAACCCGGACACCATGTTGCTTTTTAAAGACATTATTGTAATATTGGAAAACAATGAATGAATGAATGAATGAATGAATGAATGAATGAATGAATGTCAGCCTATCCAGGTCCCCATCAAATGTGGCTTTGATCAGTGGTGGGTCCACAGGAGGTGGAGGTGCCCAGTGCACCTTATGCCAACCAATCCTCTGGTACTGAGGTCATAGTTGAGGTTGAGCCCACCTATGGAACCCCCTCAGTTGCCCTACTGGACTTGCAGCTTGCTGTTGACTTGGGGGGCTTTGCCTGGGTCCTGGACTTGATGCTGTTGCTGACCTGGGAAATGGAGAGGCTATATGGGCTACAACAACTGGACTCAGGCTCTGATGGGCGGGAAGTGTTTGCATTGCCCTGGCCTTGGCTCCAGCTGAAATCTCGTATCATGCAATCGGAGTCACTTCCCTGATCTCCAACTGGTCAAATTTCTCCTTCAGCTTCTCAACTGAGTGGCCATGCATTACCGTTAGGTACTTCCATTCCCCCGACTCATCCCAACTGGCAACCCTCTTCATCCTGCACTTAGATGTGAGGGATAGAGAGCTATGGGTAGAGATCAAGGGGGACTCAGCCTCAGCAGCCTTGTGGGTGCTTTTGTACTGGAAAACTTCCTCTGCACAGTAAAGGTCCCCAGTGGCTAGAGCTTCCTCCTGCATTGCTGACCTGTCAGATTTGTCCACACAGGCTTTCATGCTCCGGTCAGTGGGGCTCTGTCCCCAGCCTGGGTAGTCATCCATGTTCCATCTGCAGGAGATGTGCAGGGATTAGCAGTTGCCTCTCTTTTCTTCTCCATCTTGGAATCTTCCCTGAGTCTTTACCATCCTCTCAAAAGAATTGGGTAGACGGTTGGGGCTCAGGACTCCTAGGATCACTCCTCAATAGACCTCTATATTAGAGCAGTAAAAAAGTTTTTGAGAGTTGGTTTAATGTCAGGGTTCCAGCTAATGAAACCAAATAAAGCAGAATTCCAAGGCTTGACATTTCCCCAAAGCACATGTTTATTGGATGCATAATATCAGCATGGTCAAAAGTGAACCCAACTCTAATTTTTCCCCCTACAGATTCAATGTAACTAAATGTAACATTCCCCTCTCCTTTATTATGCTATAAATTATACTACCCAATGAAAGTAATTGGTGGGCTCTGCACCTCGTCTTTGCTTCTCCTTCCAGCACCTGTGAGAAAGAGCTTGGTTCCCATGGGACCGCTCCATGTTTAGTCTAGCATACTTTCATTTTCTTTCTCCCTTCCTCCCCCCAAGCTATGTGGCAACTTAGAATGACAAAGATGGCTTCAGCCAAACTCATTTCAGAAGTTGACACTTGACAGATATACCCTGGGAAATTTTAGGGTGTCACTATACTGAAGCTTTTCCTCCCTCCCCCATCCAGTTCAGGATCGCACAGTCTCTTATTTGGGAATTATCTCTGGAATGTGCTGTCTCCTCTCTAGGAAATCATATTACTTTTGACAAGATCCCCCACTCATGCTGCAACATTTTCCTTTTTGCTAAACTTGGGACATTTGGATGTGTTCTCTGTGCATTTCTAAAGCACATCTTTTTCTTTCTCAATTACCTCAATAACTGATAGTTATTTTAAATAGCTAACATTTTCTGGTGTACAATAAAGATATAGCTTTGAGTTGTGCACACAACAATATTCCTCTTCAATTTCTGTAGGCAAAGACTAAGTGAATTAATAGTTGGGTCTCTTTTCAGAACTGAGGAGATCTTCATACTCCATCATCCCTGAAGGTATTCAGGTGGCTTAAAAGGAACCAAGATATGTTGCAGGAGACATAGTCCATCTCTTAACACAGGGCTTTTCAACCTTTTCACCCATTGTATCACTTTTAGGATATGGCAACATCTGAGTACCCCCAGTTGCCTAGCAAGGTGTAAAAAACTTGATGACCAAAAAAAAGGGAAAAAGTGATGAAGTACAGGTAGTCCTTGACTTTCAACAGTTCACTTAGTGACTGTTCGAAGTTACAATGGCACTGAAAAATGTGCCCCCCAAGCCACAGCCGAGCAAGACACCTGCCTGCCCACCTGGTGGAGCTCTTCCTCCTGTCTGAGGTTTTCATTGTTGTGAGCATTTCTGTTGAGGATTGGCAGTGGGGATGGGGTGGGAGGTGTTTGGTTTTTATCCCTCCCCCATCTTCTGGGTGGTTGCAGCAGGTTTTGGTCACTTCACATGACCTTGGGACACTGTGACTATCATAAATATGAATAAGTTGCCAAGCATCTGAATGTAAATCACAAGACCCTGAAGATGCTGCAAAATTCCAGCTGATTGGTGCTTCTTCTGGGCTCAGCAGAAGTGCCAGGATCAGCGCCGAGCTCCAGCTGATCTTGATGCTTCCGCTGAGCCTTGACAGCCCTGCAGCTCCAGCCATCTCTCACTCAAGCTTGTGCGATGCTGCCACCGGTTCAGCTCATTCCCCTCCCCCACTACCACTTTTCGAGGATGGTCGCGTACCACCTGCCAGGTGCCAATGTACCACAGGTGGTACCCATACCACTGGTTGAAAAGCCCTGTCTTAACACATTGTGTTGCTGCTGCTTGTCAGCAATCTCAGATGGAGGTGGCCATCTCATTTTGTATAATTTTAGCACAAGCACAGTAAGTCACAACCCCAGGAAAATGTAAAGTAGAAAAGAAATTAAATGCATGAATTAAAACATTCTATAAAAAAGCTGAATTAAGAGTACTCTTCTCAACTTGTTAGAAGATGAATAGCAGTAATATGAGGCTGCCAATTTGAACTAATGAGCAGTGCAGGTAATGTGTTTAGTAATACCATTATCTCCCCTTCTCAATAAATCCCAACAGAATTGTCTCCTCAGGTTGTTTTATCACTATAATATACAGGATAGAAGTATCTTATGTTTTCTTTCCAAAATGGTGGAAAATATCTTTGCTGAGACAATTTTACCATGTAAGGTACCAAGAGCAGTGATAAAGGTTACACATTACTATTGGGTATGTGTGTGTTTGTGTGTAAATAACATCATCATCATACACATTAGACAAATGATATAATTTGCATAATTTGTGCAATGATGTGCCCATGATGTCACTGTAGCTTCTAGCAGATGCTACATCAGATTGGCAACCTCCCACAGCATCTGTTCATTAGATAGGAGAGGAAAAGAACCAATGAAAGATGGTTCACACATCTTCTGTGTCACATATATTCTGGCTCTCAAAAAGCTCCTGAAAATAATTAGTTTTATTTATTTAAATACATAGAATTTTTTAAAAATCATAATTGCAATCATGTCTGTTCCTTATGACTAAATTTAAAGTGAATCATTTGGGTAGAGAAGGGAGATCATATAAGTATTGAGCAATTCTGGTAAAAACAGGCAACATTTCGGGGGAGAAAAGATAAACAAGTAAAATTAGATACCATGAAAATTTAATTAGAAGATATGATACATGAGGAAATGAATGACATTTCACAGATGAGTGAGAAAATTAGAAATTTTAAAATGCTAATTTTAATAAAGGCAATTAACACACAAAGAAATGGGTTATTTAGTTAAATACTTTTTGAAAAGACCATCCATTATTATTATTAAAAGAGACCATTCTGGATTTTAGCTCCAAATGACAGTAATTGTGTGCAGGGGGGTTGCTTAGGGGAAAAGTTAATTTATTATCTTTATATTAATCCAAAAATATTTGCTTTTACTTCTTGAAAATGTTAACAATCTGTCATATAATAATTTTTAGATAGCTTGTGTTGCTTTGTTATGCAGAAAAACAAAATGTGCAAATACTTGCTTCAGAAATATTTAAATGGGCACAAATATATCTTCCAGGAAATTATATGATCTAAATTATTCATATACTTATGTCTGTCTTCTAATCACTTCTTTCTGTAGATGAAGTCTTGTGAAGGATCACTTCACCTTGTTAAAAGCAGGTCCAGTATTTTAATAACATTGACCAATCTTACAAAGTTTGTAGTACAATTGAATATAGCAGATATTCTCAGCATATTTGAGAAAACAAGTATAATTTCTTATCTACCATCTCTGTCTCTGTCTGTCTGTCTGTCTGTCTGTCTGTCTGTCTGTCTGTCTCTGCCTCTGTCTCTGTCTCTCTCTCTCTCTCTCTCTCTCTCTCTCACACACACACATCATAGAATTTCAACTGCTTTCAAAAATGAGGTGAGTCAAGGACTTAAATTTCTGAAGAGCCTAAAATGGGAGCTTGCACTATGATAAGTAAACAGCAGGTAAAAAGAAGAGCACTGAGTAATCAAGAGGAAAGACTGCCATAAACTAACATTTTCAAAGTTCTTGTGCCATCTCTAGAGCAATGCCTGTAGTACCTCATCTCAGCTGACATGACCTAGAAATGATATAAACTAATTGTTCCAGGACAATTGGTACATATTTAGGAATGCATATTAAATTTCATTTTGAAACTGCTTGTTTTTACTTGGAACATCACAGTTATAGCACTTCTGCCCTTTGCAGCTATGTTTTATTTATTCCTCATGTTTGGTACTGATAGCATCTAAATAAAGTAGGTAGACTCACACATCTCATTTATTTATTTTTAAAATCTTTTACACAATAGAAATTTCTCCTGGAGATCTAAAGAAAATAAGTCATATTGCTGTGAGAGATACTGCCTGCTTGCTTTTAGGAGAATGATAATACTGAGAATTTGTCTTTTATTAAGCTGTTTCAATATTTAGTCAGATTTTTTCACAAAAGAAAATGTTCCTTTCAACAGTCAGTTAAAATTAAGACAAATTTAAATGATAAATGATGAAAAACCTCAAGGAACATGCAATCTTGTTACAGATTAGCTATTTTTTTATTCTTTACCCTTTACCACCCTGATTCAGTTATTGCACTCATAAATGATTGCAATTATCTGAAAGACAGAGTAAAGTCAAATCTTTAAGTTGTATATGAATCTGTTGTCTTCCATTCATCCATTAAAGCTGTAAAGCTGAGACAAAGCCTTTTACATTAAGTTATGCTTTTTGTCCAGTTTTGAATCCTCAGAAAGCAGGGCTCCTGACTATAGGGCAACCCCTTTGAAAAACAAATGCTCTTCACTATTGTTCCACTATTCAGGCTCTAAGAATGATGAATTGCAGGAATTGTTGCAGGAACTTCTTACCTAATATACAATTATTGGAAGTTCATTCCCTTCTATCCAAGACATAGCATATAAGAGATATCTATGGAGATTTTCAGTCATCCAGGTCATGGTTGTCCCAAAGATGCTTTTTCACAAGGCAACAAGACTTTTTTTGTTTTTCTTTTTGCTTTTCATCTGTTGAAGGAAAAGTCTTGATCATGGTTCAGTCCAAGCGGGGAATAAACAACATGATGACTGCTTTAGATAGAAGGTTGCAGTTTATTGAAGAGGAGAACCAAAAGGGGAGATTTGTGGGAAGTCAGTCCCCCCCCCCCCAGAGAAAGAAATATTTTTGGAAATATTTAAAAGACTGAACATATTCCCCTAAAGGATTTAAAGGCAGAAAACAACCCTGCCCCCAAGTCTCTCTGTCCCAAACAGGAACCAAGACTGCAGGAATGCAGATGTGATAATCTTGTCAGAAAGACTGGAATCAGGAAACTGAGATTAGGAAGAAAAATCCCTTGAATCAACACCAAAAATCTAAGAGTCACCAGCCCCAGCCCCAGGGAAGCAGGATATGACCCTTGGGACATAATAGGATTAACCCACCACCATCAAAATACCAGAAAGGCACACTTAGACTCAGGTCAAAGTTCATGCCACAGGAACTACTCC
Source organism: Vipera ursinii (assembly GCF_947247035.1). Lineage (NCBI taxonomy): Eukaryota > Metazoa > Chordata > Lepidosauria > Squamata > Viperidae > Vipera > Vipera ursinii. The sequence goes on from NC_139515.1 coordinate 39,467,378, forward strand.
AAACAAAGGGCTCAAGAAGGTATAAAAACCCACTCCTTACATGTGCTCGCTCTCTTTTCTTCCAGTGCCATCTTTCTCTTTGGCTCTCCTCTTCAATGAACTGCAACCTTCTTTCTAAAGCAATCGCCATGTTGTTTATCTCCAGCTTGGACTGAACCATGATGAAGACTTTCCCTTCAACAATTTGGCACTCCAGAATGGGACTCCAAGCTAACCTGGTAAGCCCCATCTTGCCAGCAGCAGACCCCTTGTGTCTGTGGATGGGTTTACCAGGCCCTGCCCATATGGAGCCAGGGTAGTATAGGGAGTTTTGAGTTTGAGCTCAAGGGCTGCTTTGGAAAGAAGTTGAAGGTGAGTACTTCTAAATTTTAACTTTAAGGCCCAGGAGAGCAAAGGAAATGTGTGTATGTCTCTGTGTGCATGACTGAGAAGACCCTTGTTCCCAATCACAGTTGGATTTTGAAGAACAGCTTCTATCCATAGGCTGTCAGGCTCCTGAATGGGAACTAACTCCATGTATGATTGACTTGCAAGGCCGGTGTGTTGTGCAATTTAGCTCACATGGTGTAACAAGATGGTGGGTTTGTTGGTCACTGTGAATTGGGGGGGGACGAAGGGAGGCTCAGCCAATCTCAATGTAGACATGTTGTACTTTGATAATAAAGGTTCATTCATTCATCCTAACTGCAGAAAGGATCTGGTTGACAGAAAACCTTTTCCCCAAGGAATGTTCTTTGAGGGGCTCTCTTTTTATCTGCCTGCTTTTTATAAGTCTCAGAAGTCCTTTTCAAAGCAACTTTGATGTTTTCCAAACTTCTTTCCACCCCATCACCCATTGATTAAGTGTCTGGGAAGTGGAGGGCAACTGAGGATATTCAGGTATTGGGCTGAATTCTTTTCCTGTGGCTACCCTGAAAGGTGTGTAGCCAGTGCTGCTGTGAACAGAATTATTGTAAGCCACCTCTGCAAAAGGGAGGAGGTCTGTCCAGTTTGTTGGTATGAAACATAACATCTGAGATATTGCTTCACCATCTTGTTAGCAGATTCTGCAGTCCCATTGGTAGCTGGATGGAAAGCAGATGATAGGCCTTGAGATGATCCAATTAATGAAACATATCTACCGGATGCATGGTGCCCCCTATCTGAAATTATTCACTTAGGGGGTGCCATGCAGCCGGTAGATATGTTTCAGGAACAATTTAGTCAGTCATTGGGCTGATGGGAGTCCTTTACAAGTGTTGAAATGAGCCTGCTTCGAGAACAGGTCTATCACAGTCCAGATGACAGTATTTCCACTACTTTCAGGTAGGTCTACTATAAAGTCCATAGCTATTTCTTCCCATGGTTGAGAAGGGTCTGCCACCAGCTGCAGTAACCCAGGGGGTTTCCCTTGAATTCTTTTTATGGTGGCACATATAGTACAACTCCTGACATAGGTTTCCACATCTCGTTTTAGCCTCAGCCACCAAAATTGCTGGCAGATGAGATGTAGAGTTTTTAAATATCCAAAGTGTCCAGCCTATTTTACGTCATGGCTATGTTTGAAAGCATTAAGACGGAGGGCTTTAGGCAAATGCAGTTCCCCCCCCCCCCTTGTTGCTGCTGGTCCCATCCTGACTGCTGCTACATGCCTAGGGGTTGTACATTCAGGAGCTGTGGCCATGCCCCCTGATGCTGTAGACCCCTCAATGGTTGCTGGATGGATGGGGATTGCTGCTGGTTCTCCATCATTTGCAGGCCCCTCAGCGGTTGCTGTATGTTCAGGGGCAGTGACCAATCTTCTTGCTGTGGTCATCCTCCCACCAGCTGCTGATCTCCTGGCTTCTGCACCACCCTCTATTAGCTGTGGCAAGCTCAGAGGTTGCTGACTGTCTACCTGCGGGGGCTGCCAAACTTCCCATTGCTGCAGAGGTTCAGACTAGGGTTCTCTCTCTCTGTAGGGCTGGAGGCCCTGGCAGGGGAAGACAGGGTCTGGAAGACTGTCTGAGCTGCAATGGAGGGGCTGTAGGCTCCTCTCAGTAGGGGTTGATTTTTGCTTCTCATCTCTAGCTTTTCAAATCTTTCTAATGACTCACCCATACCTTCAGTGGCAGACAATCTGGTAGCTGTCCACCAGTCTGCTTTTGAAACCTCTGAGGGTGGCAAGGCAGTCTCGAGGTGTCTGGAGTCTCCACTGGGCTGGGCCTGCTCTGAGGGGCAGATCAGCTCTCCTAGCTGGGAGAACTGCCAAAGTCTTTCTTCCCCTGGCTTCTTATCTGTTGCTTTCTTACCCTGGGATAGCAGCCGCTGCCGGGTTGCTAGCTTCAAGCAGTTTCTCTTTTCCCATGATGAAATATTCTCTTGAATCTCTGCCAGCTCTCCTCAAGTATGGAGAGAGCGGCTGAGGTTCAAAACACCTAAACAGTTTGAAAGGTTTAAGATTTTGGCTTAATGTCATGGTTCCGACAAATGCGGTACTTCAAAGAACTTCAAGGCATTGTTTACCTTAAAGAATCTTTTATTATACTTGCACAGCTTTGGCATGTACATAATGAAGCCAAAATCTGAATTCTCCTCCCCTGAACACATCGTATCAAACACAATTCCCTCCCTTAATTAAATGTCATAAATCACATTCTCCAATTAGTTTAGAATGCAAACTTTCCCTCCTGTTTAACCCACCAAATTCTTATCTTCTCTTATTACAAACAGTCTTGAGATACATTCTCCCTACTCTCCCCAGCGTCCACTAATTCTAGCTCTAAAAGTAATATATGAGTTAAAGGAAGGCTACATCTCACTATGTTGTCAAACAAGAACATCTGATATTAGCAGCATCGACATGTGTCTTCCCAGGAAGGGTCAAGACTGCCAACCAGCTCTGCTGTCAGAACCCATATCTATAGATTCCCTTTTCCTTTCCCCACTACTCCAATTCTTTCTCTTTTCTTTTCATCCTTCCCTGAATCTCATTCTCTCCTCTTCCTGGGTTCTGCCTTACTCCAAGGGGGGAGGGGGGAATGCTTGAGGGTTATTGCCTTGACTTCCTCTATCACTACAATGTAACACTTTGCTTTCCTGCATTATTCTTCTGTGAACTTTCCCATCCCTTAATGTCAGCTAGCAAAGGGAGGGAAAGAATGGAATGCAACCTCTGGCAACTGGTTTATCTCTGTGCTCCCAGGAGAAGGTGTGAAGAGCTGCCAAAACATTGCAGCTACAACCAGAGATGGCCTGGTGTTATCTCCCCTTTCCCATGAGGAACTTAACACCTGGGGATTGGGCCATTTGAACTGACTGGATGAACTACGGGATGGGGTTTGCTTGGGACACCTTTACCTATCAATCTGAGTGGGAAATCCTCAGATCCTGTCTAGTATGCCTGCTATCAACTTCTCCTAATAAAAGATCCTTTTGGAAGAAACTGCTTCCACAAGTTCTACTTTCTTGGGGTGAGGTTTTGAAGTGGGCCCTGACATTAGACAGGATCTGCAGTAACAGTCAGCCTGGAAGGAAGCTCCATGCTGGGAGACTTTGCAAGACTATCCATGTCTGACAATGGTGCAGGGAAGGAAGAATCTGCCACAAGGGGGGAGCCCCCCCTGCCGGTCAGACCCCTGCAATCTATCCAGCTCTGAAACTTCCTACACATCAGAGGAAGAGGTGGTGGAGGTGCATACCCACAAACCTCAGTGGTCAATGGGCATCGGGAAGAAGGATGACTGGTAGAAAAAGGCGAGAAAGGTGATCCTTTGATGGGTAGCCACCAGCCAGGCTGGAAGCAAGAAATGGAAAAGTCCCTCCATCTCAGCGAGGACAACGAAGACTGCCCTGGGCATTCAAGTTGGATGGTGGAGCAGGTGATTGACATGATGAAGACAGCTTTCAATTCCCTCAAGGAAGAGAAGCCTGACCCCTGCTCTGGAACCATCCACCTGGGCTGCAGCAAGAAGGATACTGAAGCGGAGTCTGAAGCTGAAGTCCTGGGAATGTCCAGCAAGATGACCAAACCCACTGTAGTCACCACCACTGCCCCTACTCCCCAATGCACAGGAGGTGCAGACCACGAGGGGAGATGCCACAAGCAGAAGAGGCAACGATCCATCCAGAAGTTCCCACCACTAGATGTTAAATTCTGTGGGGAACCACGATGCCTGGGATTCTTCTTAATCCAGGTCCTGAACTATATGGAGGAGTATGGCCAAGATATCCCACTGACCATGCCAGAATTTGCATCATGCAGGTAGCCTTAGATTGCATTGCAGTTGACTGGGTCATAGACCTGTACGATGCTGATGCCCTGGAGCTGCTGAACTTCAACCAGTTCATGTTCTCCTTCTGATGCAGGTTCAAGGACCCGCTGGTGGACTGAAAAGCCCATGAAAGAATAAAGATGGTGAAGCAAGGCAAACAACTGGTGGCCAAATATACCCAGGAGTTCCAAACAATCGCCAACAAGCTAAATTGGCCAGAAGACATCTTACTCAGCCACTTCAAAGATGGCCTAAACCAGGGGTCAGCAACCTCAAAAAGTGAAAGAGCCACTCGGAACCAGTTCCCTCACAAAAGGAAAAACTGGGAGCCGCAAAAAATATGTGCGCATGCATGTACATGCGCACATGCACAGAACAGGGTTTGACTGAAGAGTAGAGCCAAGGTGAGATATGCACCTACCCTGCATATTTGAATTCATTGGTTGAACTTTTTTAGTCCCACTTTATTTTTTTGGACTGCACATGGCAGAGGACCAGGAGCTGCAGGAGACGGCTGAAAGAGCTGCATGCGGCTCCAGAGCTGCGGGTTGCAGACCTGTGGCCTAAACTATGACCTCTATGATGCCTGCCTTCCCCGGGGAGACCCCCACCAACTGCAGGACTGGTACATACTGGTACATCCTGGCCGAGGAAGCTGAAATCGATCTAGCCAAAAGACACCATAGGGGAAAGCCCTGGGGATAGTTGCCATCGGAGCTGCAAAGCAGCAACCAACTGCCAAAAATTCTGCCAGCTGTTTCAGATGTGGGAAAGAAGGACATGCAGAATGCTGATCATTCACCCTGATCAAAAAGTCACACCAGGACTTGGTTGGGAAGTTGGGAAGGTCACCTGCCAAACCAAAGGAGCAAGTCATGAAAGGCACCAAGTGTTGTGATTCAGGGTCAGCCTGTGGGTTCGGCAGTTGGGTCGGATGACTCAGATGAGGGGGAGGAGGGGGGTGTTGAAGAACTTGCTGATGATGGCTTTGAGGCTCCGCAGAGCCCCCAGCCAGGCCCCTCCTACCTGGTGGAGACCCAGCTGTGTGAGCGTGACAGTGTGGATGAAGATGACCCACAGCTGGCCCTGTTCAAGGATGCCCGACGCAGGAGGCAGTCAAGTAGGAGCAAGCAGAGGAAGGCTGTGGGACTTCTCGGAAGGAGGCAAAGAGAGGCCACGCCCTGAACTCTTTATAAAGGGAATGTTTGGGGGAGGGCTGGTTTGCTGAAAGCAACCGCTCCGATAGTGTTTCAAAGCTCCGGTATCTTGTTTCATGTTTTGTTTGTTTTTGTAATAAATTTGGCAGACGTATTCCAGCCTTTTGCCGTCTGTAAAGGGGTTGCCTTTTCTGCAAGGCCGGTAGCAGGCTGGTACAGAACAGTTTGCTTTCAGCCTCCCACCCCTTACTAATATTATGGAGCAGCTACGTGCTGAGAATGACCAGCTCACCCAGCAACTCACTTTGCTGGCAGTTCAGGTGGCTCAACTGCAAGCTCAGGTTCATGCTGCACCCCCACCATCACCCCCACCCAGGAGAAAATGCCAAGTTGCAATGCCGGATAAATTTACAGGCACTCCAGAACTGTTTCCTGCTTTCCTGGGACAATGCCAGCTCTTTATCAGCGTGAGAGCAGCTGATTTCCCCACTGACCGGGATAAGGTGGGGTTTGTGTTAAGCCTTCTTTCGGGTGATGCAGCTTGTGGGGGCACGCCTCTGCTGGCTCAACCTAGCCCATTGTTGGACAACTTTGTGGGGTTTTGTGATCATATGCGTCTGATGTATGAGGACCCTATTAAGATGCAGACTGCTACTCGACGTCTGAAAGCTCTGAGGCAGGGTCAACACCCCCTACAGGGCTATATCAGTGATTTCCAGCTGCTTAGCCAGGATTCCGCCTGGAATGAGGCTGTGCTCGTGGATGCCTTCCAGGATGGATTGTCGGAGGAGATGTTGGATGAGCTGGCCCGTGTGGATATTCCCTCAGACCTGAATGGGCTGATCCATCTCTGCCTGCGGATCGATGCTCGGTTGCAGCAGCGAAGGAGTCGCCGTGCCACCCCACAGACCCCTGCCGCCCCTGTTGTGCGTGAGCCCCCAGTTCAAAGGGAGGAGCCGATGGAGCTGGGTGCCGCCAGGTCTCGTCTATCTGTGACTGAAATGAACAGATGACGATCGGGGGGGTTGTGTTTTTACTGTGGGGGCCCTGGACATTTGGCTGCTTTTTGCCCAAAGAAGCGACAGCGGGCATCAGTGATCGAGTCTGCCCCGAGAAAGTCCCCTACTTTTCTGTCGGGAAACGCCCCGAGCCCGATCTAGACGGTGTGATAGATCGGGCGTCACACAACACTGAGCGATGTCTTTCCGATGCTGCCTGTGGACCTCCACGGCATCTGATATTGGAGGCACGTCTGATCCTTCCTGGCAAGCCAGAGGGGATTCCAGTCCATGCCTTAATTGACTCTGGGGCCACCACAAATTTTATGGACTCAGCATTTGTGGCCAAATGGGCTGTTCCCCAGTGCCCGGTGGATCCGCCCATGTTAGTGGAGACTATCGATGGTCGAGTGCTCCTGTCTGGGCCTATTACGGCCGCCACGCAACCATTATGTATGGCCATCAGTTCCCATGTGGAGGCCATCCAGTTCTATATCACCTCAGATCTGCACTTCCCCGTGGTCTTGGGACTGGCGTGGCTCTGGGCGCATGACCCACAGATCTATTGGTCACAGAACTTGGTCACCTTCCCAAGCTTGCAGTGCGTGGACCACTCCCGCCATATTTGTGCCGGCCAGGTGGAGGGTTTCCCAGGGGTTTCCTTGCCTCCCGAACTGTCCGACTTTGCTGATGTGTTCAGCGAGACAGAGGCGGATCAATTACCCCCGCACAGGCCCTATGACTGCCCCATTGATTTAGTCCCTGATGCACCTCTCCCAGTGGGGCGTTTGTACTCCATGTTGGACCCCGAGTTGGCTGCATTGCGGGACTTTCTGGAGAAGAATTTGGCTCGCGGTTTCATCCGGCCCTCGTCCTCGCCAGTGTCTGCACCCGTGCTCTTCGTCAAAAAGAAGTCGGGCGAATTACGGCTTTGCTGCGATTACAGAAAACTCAACGCCATCACGGTGCACAACCGTTACCTGCTGCCCCTCATCCCCGAACTCTTGGACCGACTCCGGGGGGCTAAGATCTTCACGAAACTGGACCTGCGTGGAGCTTACAACCTCGTCAGGGTTCGGCCGGGTTATGAGTGGAAGACAGTGTTTGGTACTCGCTATGGACATTTTGAGTACACGGTGATGCCGTTTGGCCTGACCAACGCCCCCGCTGTGTTTCAGCATTTCATGAATGACATTTTCCGGGATTTGTTGGATCAGTTTGTCGTGATCTACTTGGACGACATCCTGATCTACTCCCCGTCGCGTGAGGTGCACCATCAGCATCTCCATCAGGTCCTGCAGCGACTCCGAGAACATCGGCTGTTTGCCAAGTTGGAGAAGTGCCAGTTCTACCGGGTGACCATTGATTTCCTGGGTCACTGCATTTCTCCTGAAGGCATCGCCATGGAGCCGAGTAAGGTTGAGTCTTTGCAGAGTTGGCAACCCCCGCGTCGCGTGAAGGATGTTCAGCGACTTCTTGGATTTGCCAACTATTACCGAACTTTCATCCCTGGGTTTGCTGCCTTGACAGCCCCCCTCACCCAGCTCCTGCAGAAAAAGACTCAGTTCCAGTGGAACGCACCAGAACAAAAGGCTTTCCAGACTTTGAAGGAAGCCTTCATGAAGGAGCCCATCTTGAAGCATCCTGACCCGCAACGGCCGTTTGTCATGGAGGCGGACGCCTCCGACATTGCCATTGGGGCGGTGTTACTCCAGGCAATGACGCCCAGCGGTACCCTCTTCCCTTGCGCATATCATTCACGAAAACTGAACCCTTCGGAGCGCAATTATACAATCTGGGAGAAGGAGCTGCTGGCCATCAAAGCGGCGTTCGAGGCCTGGAGGCATCATCTGGAGGGAGCGCGGCATCAAATCGAGGTCCGGACGGACCATAAGAATCTGGAAAGCCTGCAGACCGCTCAGAATTTGAACCAATGTCAGATCCGGTGGTCTCTTTTCTTTGCGAGGTTTGACTTCCGGGTTCGGTACATACCTAGCGGGCACAATCAAAGAGCGGATGCTCTGTCCAGGAAGCCCGAATATTCCCGAGTGGAAGACAAGCTTCTGCCCAGGACAGTGATCTCTGTCGAGTCTTTTGCTGCGGTACGGGAGCCGGTTGATATACGGGCTCGGATCCGGGAGGCACAGCAGCAGGAGGTGTGGGTGGCTCAGCGGAAGGAGGAGGTGGGGCCAGATTCTCCTTGGACGGTCACGGATGGACTCTTGTATTATCGTGACTGGCTCTATGTTCCGGGAGGGCCACTCAGGGGACTCATCCTCAGCCAGTGTCACGATAACCCGGCAGCGGGGCATTTTGGCCTGTTCAAGACCCTGAACCTGGTCTCCCGTACCTTCTGGTGGCCCCGAGTCCGACACGACGTCCAGTCCTATGTCACCTCCTGCATCCCATGCAGGCAGGCCAAGTCAGCGACAGGGGCCCCGCCTGGATTACTGCAGCCCTTGCCAACACCCAAAAAACCCTGGGGGGCTGTGTCCATGGACTTTCTGACGGATTTACCCCCATCCTCTGGTTTTACGACAGTGTATGTGGTGGTGGACATGCTGACCAAGATGGCGCACTTCATCCCCTGTCGCGGCTTACCGTCAGCCCGCGCCACTAGTCGTATGTTCATTCAGCAGGTGTTTCGGCTGCACGGCCTCCCTGATAGAGTCGTCTCTGATAGGGGGAGCCCAGTTTACAGCCCGCTTCTGGCAGGAGTTGATGCATGCGTTGGATATCAAGATTTGCCTCTCGTCCGCGCATCATCCTCAAACTGACGGGGGAACCGAGAAGGTCATCGGTATCCTGGAACAATATCTGCGCTGCTACGTCAATCTGCAGCAAAACAATTGGGTGGACTATCTGGCCATAGCTGAGTTTGCATTTAACAATTCACAGCACACCTCCACACAGATGACACCGTTCTTGGCCAATGTGGGTTATCACCCCCGGTTTTTCCCCCTTTCTCCCGTGGACTCACCAGAGCCAGCAGCGAACGACTTCATGGCAGAGTTACAGGCGATCCATCGATTGGTGCGACGTCAGTTAGAGAAGGCCAAGGCCGATTACAAAAGGTTTGCTGATCGGTCAAGATGGGATACGCCTCCACTATCGGTGGGGGATCGGGTCTGGTTGTCCACCAGGAACCTACCGTCAACACGGCCGGTGAGAAAGTTAGATCACCGATATTTAGGACCGTTCCCAGTTGAGGCTGTCATCAATCTGGTCGCCTATCGCTTAACTCTGCCACGTTCCCTGCACGTACACCCAGTCTTTCATCGGTCTCTGTTGGTCCCCGAGCAACCGGCTTGTCCACTCCGCTGAGCGGAACCTCCCCCATCAGGACCTCGTGATGGAGGCAGCACCCCCGAGTACGAGGTCGCCAGCATCAGGGATTCCCGTTGGCTGAAAGGTCGTTTCCAGTACCTGATTGAATGGAAAGGTTACGGACCAGAGGACTTCACCTGGGAAGACGCAACCGCCGTTCATGCCCCTGCGTTGGTGACTGCTTTTCATGAACAATTCCCATCCCGACCGCATCCGGATCGGCAGCCCCGGGGGAAGGGCCCTGCAGTGCGTGGTAGTGTTGTGATTCAGGGTCAGCCTGTGGGTTCGGCAGTTGGGTCGGATGACTCAGATGAGGGGGAGGAGGGGGGTGTTGAAGAACTTGCTGATGATGGCTTTGAGGCTCCGCAGAGCCCCCAGCCAGGCCCCTCCTACCTGGTGGAGACCCAGCTGTGTGAGCATGACAGTGTGGATGAAGATGACCCACAGCTGGCCCTGTTCAAGGACGCCCGATGCAGGAGGCAGTCAAGTAGGAGCAAGCAGAGGAAGGCTGTGGGACTTCTCGGAAGGAGGCAAAGAGAGGCCACGCCCTGAACTCTTTATAAAGGGAATGTTTGGGGGAGGGCTGGTTTGCTGAAAGCAACCGCTCCGATAGTGTTTCAAAGCTCCGGTATCTTGTTTCATGTTTTGTTTGTTTTTGTAATAAATTTGGCAGACGTATTCCAGCCTTTTGCCGTCTGTAAAGGGGTTGCCTTTTCTGCAAGGCCGGTAGCAGGCTGGTACAGAACACCAAGGCCATCAAGTTCCCCGCCACTGCCCAGAGAGGAAAGGGAACTTTGGCCTTCACAGTAGTAGCATCCAACTCGTCAGATGACAACTCCGAAGATGAACCCCTGGTAAGTGGACTCATCGTGCCCCTCACCTGGACAGTAATCATACTAGCCCCCTCCATGCCCAAAGCTGTAGAAGTTAGGGCGTTAATTGACTCTGGGTGCACACACTGCCTTATCAACCTGATGCTATCTGGGTATTCCAGTGAGGAGGCTGAAGAAACCAATTTCTTTCAGTCAAATAGATGGGTCCATAGCAGGGGGGATCCCAGCCACCCTAGCCACACTGCCAATTCAACTCATTCTGGGGGACCACATAGAGAATATAATGTTCGTAGTAACCCCTGGCATAGAATGTTCCATAATTGTAGGGATGGTGTGGCTGGTAAAATGGAATCCAAGGGTGGATTGGAGGATAACAGAGCTTAGATTCCCAAAGGGAGAGCAGCCAAAACTGCCACCATAGGTCCCCTCATGAGAGACCCCAGCCAAGAAGGCAGCTGTGGGAGAGGAAAAGGAATTGCCCAAAATACCTGAAGAATACAGGCACCTCACTGAAGTATTCAGTGAGGAGAGATCAGACCTGGGGTAAAACTCCCAAAACCCAGACTGTACTCCATAAGCCCTAAGGAATTGCAAGAGATGCAAAAATTCATAGACAAAAATATAGAAAGGGGTTTCATCCAACCCACAAATCTGAAAGTAGCCATCCCAGTCCTATTCCAAGAGAAAAAGAACAGGACTCTTTGTCTCTGTATAGGCTATAGGGTCCTGAACGCCATAAGCAAAAGCAATCTATACCCTCTCCCCCTCATGAATGACATGCTGTCTCACCTGTTGAAAGGAAAAATCTTCACTAAACTAGACTTGAGGGAAGCTTACTACCACATCAGGATAAAAGAGGGGGGTGAATGGAAGACTGCTTTTAATTGACCATTAGGGTGCTAGCAATTCAGTGTCCTGCCTTTCAGACTGCAAGGGGCCCCAGCAGTCTTCATGCAACTAATAAATGATGTGCTGTGGGAGCACCTATAATAAGGGCGTATTAGTCTACTGGGACGATATTCTCATATTCACAGAGACTATGGAGGAGCACGTGAAGTTTGTTAGAGCAGTCCTAAATAAACTGCGGGCTGCTCACCTATATGCCAAACTATTAAAGTGTGAATTCCACAAAGAGAAAATAGATTATTTAGGGTATCACATCTCCTCCCAAGGCATAGAAATGGGCCTGGAAAAGGTCTGAGTGATATTGGAGTGGGTACCATCCTGCACAAGAAAGCAACTACAGAGCTTCCTGTGGTTTGCCAACTTCTACCTCCAATTTATTCCCTCTTTTACCCAAATAGCCTTACCAATCACAAACTTATTAAAAACCAAAAAGGAGGGCAACCCAAAACCCAGCCAAATGCTGAAGTGGATGGTGGAATGCCAAGTCGCATTCAAAATGTTAAAATGGCTGTTCTTGGCTAAGCCTGTTCTGGGGCACCCCAATACCAACAAACCATTTGTAATTCAGGCAAACACTAGTGATGTGGCAGTTGGGGCTGTATTACTACAACAGAACGAACAGGGGGTACTACAACCCTGTGCCTACATCTCCAGGAAGCTCACCAAAACAGAACAAAGGTAGGCAGTATGGGAGAAAGAGGCATATGGGCAGTATGGGAGAAGGAGGTGGGCACTCCTCATATGGAGGCATTTCCTAGAAGGAAACAGAATTCCTTTCCAAGTATAGACTGACTACAAGAACCTGGAAGCACTCAAAGCACCCAGGAAACTCACCCCTAAACAAGCCAGGTGGTCACAACACTTTCACCAATTCAATTTCACAATCAAACACCTACGGGGGGAGGGGAGGAGAATTTCCTAGTAGATGCATTGTCCCAAATACCCCAATACAATAGTATTCAGCCCAGCATAACAAAACCACTTATGCCCAAACACAGCTGGCAGCATGAGTAACTACCTGATCACAAGCTACAGTAAACTACAAAAACCACTAGCCAGCCAAGTGGGGATTGAATTCAGAAAAACCTTGGAAATCGATGAATGGTTCCTAAGCCACAAAAACCTATGCACCATCACAGATGGACCGCCCTGGGAGGGGGAGAAACTGTACATACCCAAAAGCAGAGACTTGCATTCATGCAATTTTGTCATGACACAAAATTGGCAGGTCATTTTGGGTTTGTAAAGGTGCTGCATTTAATCAAAAGGCAGTTTTGGTGGCCATGTATTAAAAAAGACATTGAAAGCTATGTGGCTAGCTGCCAAATGTGTGCAGCAGCAAAGAGATTGCAAGGGAAATCACCAGGGTTATTGCAACCTGTGGTGACCCCCTCAGCACCCTGGAAGGAGATATCCATGGATTTTATTGTAGAACTACCAGAGAGCAGTGGAAACATAGTCATCTGGGTTGTGACAAATCTTTTCTCCAAACAAGTACATTTCATACCCTGCTCAAAAATCCCCACAGCAAAAGCTTTAGCAAAACTATTTGTCCAGCACATCTATAGATTGTACAGGGCACCTCAATGCATCATATCAGATGGGGGGGGGGAATTCACATCAGAATTTTGGAAAGAGTTTTTGTCCCTTTTGGAGACCACCCAGTGGCTGTCATCTAGTCATCATCTGCAAAGAAATGGTGGGACAGAACATTTGAACTCGGTACTTGAACAATATCTAAGATGATTTATTAATTACCAGCAGACAAACTGGACAGACTTACTTCCATTTGCTGAAGTCACTTACAATAATGTGGTTCACTCCAGCACTAGCTACACTCCACTCCAAGTGGCCACCAGACAGTATTTCAAACCCATGCCAGCACTGTCACCTGCCGAGCCAGCCATATCTTCCCTAAAGGAATGGATTGCAAAGCTGAAAAATACCTGGCCAGTAGTTAGGAAAGCACTAGATGAAGCCAGTCAAGTGTACAAAGCACAGGCAGACAAGAAAAGAATCGAGCCAAAGCCATTCAATATAGGGGAGATGGTTTACCTGTCAACCAAATACCTAAAATCCCTACAACCATCAAAGAAATTAGGACTGAAATATGTGGGGCCATTTCCCATCAGCAGAATCATAAATCCAGTAACAGTGGAATTAAAACTCCCAAAATCACTCAGGCAAATTCATCCAATTTTCCACTGTAGCCTCTTAAAATGGGAGCAACGGTCGACCTTAAGACCAGTTGTTGCTCCACCTCCTCCCCCCATTATGGTTGAGGGAAAACAACATTTTGAAATTAAAAAAAAATCTTACACTCCAGAAAATACCATGGCTCAACCCAATACCTAGTAGCATGGAAACATCTTCCATCCTCCCAAAATGAGTGGGTCCACAAACATCACATTAACACTCCAAAAGTACTTTAAAAATTTCACACAGACTACCTGAACAAACCCGACTAACCTATACACATTTATCTCTATCTCTCCACAGGTGGATCTTGTCATGGTTCTGATGAATGAGACAAATCAAACAGATTGCAGGCATATTATTTATCTAAAAAGTATTAGTAATGAAAGAAAACATCAGCACTCATGGAGAGATGCCAGAATCTGAAATCTCCTCCTCTCAAACCCATCATAACACACACACAATCCCCGCCCTTATCTACATGTCATAAATCACATTATCCAATAAGTTTTACATATGAGGGTTCACTTCCCATTCTATACGCGACTTTTTGCAATCTTATCACAACTTCTGGGTGATTCCTCCCTCCCAAATGAAGCAATTAAAATAACAGGCTGTCTCTTATATTGTCACTGCAAAAACATGTCAATGTTTGCAGCATTGACATCCAGCCCCCTTTACAGAAGAACAGATCCTATAATGTAAACAAACACAAGTTAGGAGCTGGCTTTTGGTTTGTTGGGGTGTTTCTCAATAAAACTTTTTCATAAGTCTGTCAGCTTTCACATTGCTAGATTTCACCCAAATGGCTTCAATGAGTATTCCTTCCATTGTACTAGGTACTGCAATTTTCCCTTAAAGATTCTAGAGTCAGGAATACATTTCTCTTCATAATTTCCTCTGATTGAATTATGCCCACCAGGTTTCCATGTGCTGCATCAGCCTCAGGCTCAGGGTAGGGGCGGTGGGGTGGCAGTTGTTATTAAGGAGGCACTTTGTCTGTAGGAGGCCACTGCCCCTCAGATAGGCGGATGTGAGTCCCTCCTCCTGAGGTGGGGCCCTGGAGGTCAGCTGGGCCTGTTGCTCACGTACCTTTCTCCCAGCTGCGTGGCAACAGCCCTGCCTGGGCTACTCAACGCTCTCTCGTGGTTGGCGGTTGAGTTTCCTAGACTTATGGTTCTGGGGGATTTCAACCTGCCCTGCCTGGGGGGGACGTCGAGGGTGGCTCGAGAGTTCATGGCTTCCATGATGACCATGGACCTGACCCAGATTATTCAGGGTCTGACCCATGAGGGGGGAAACACGCCCAACTTTATTTTTATCTCTGGGCAGTGGCTTAATGGTCTGGGTGGGGTCTCTCCAACCATTCAACCCCTTTCATGGACACATCATTATCTCCTGTGGCTGGGCCTCCATTATGCTACCTCCCGCTTTTGGGAGGTGGAACTGACCAGGGGGTTCTGCCCCAGGCGCCTGATGGATCCGGAAAGGTTTCAGATGGCACTTGCATTGATCCCTGCCTCCCTTTCCCACAGCCCAGTCGAGACCTTAGTTGACGTCTGGCAATGGACTGCTTCTGAGGCTCTCGACCGTGTTGTGCCTTTGTGGCCTCTGACCCAGCACATGTCCCGGTTGGCCCCTTGGTTTTCTGTGGACCGGAAAAAAGCACCGGAGGAGGGGCCTAGACAACATTTGGAGATCCAGTCAGTCCAAATTTGACCAAACACAGATCTTACCTTGTGGCAATGGAGGTGGCGAAGCGTGCCTACTTCTCCACCCTCATTGCATCTGCAGATAATCGCCCGGCCGCCCTGTTTAGGGTGACCCGTTCCCTTTTAAATCAGGGGACAGGGGAGGACCCCTTGCAAGGACGGGCTGAGGAGTTTAGTCAGCATCTGCTGGACAAAATCGCTCAGATCCAGACCAGTCTGGACTCCGACTGGGCAGTATCTGATGAGGGGGAAATGATGTGTCTGGCTGTTCTGAACCAGCCCTCTTCTCTCAACCCCTATTTCAAAAGAAGAGACTGGAAAGCGTCCAAGGCTAAAAGGCTTCTGCCAAGATTTAATAGTAAACACACAAGAGCTAATCTTCTCAAGCAAAAGAGTTGCTTTCAGCAACCAGCCCCTCCCCAAACACTCCTTTTATAGAGAGCTCAGGGCGTGGTCTCCCTGTGCCTCCTCCCGAGGAGTCCCATAGCCTTTCTTTGTTTGTCCCTGCTCGACTGCCTCCTGCGTCGGGCGTCCTTGAACAGGGCCAGCTGTGGGTCATCATCCTCCGCACTCTCGGGCTCACACAGCTGAGCAGAGGTTCCCGGCTGAGGACTCTGCAAAGTCTCCAAATCATCATCAGCCGGTTCGTTTCCCTCCTCCCCCACATCTGAGTCCTCCGATACATCGGAGCCGGCTGTCGGACCCACAGGCTGACCCTGAGTCACAACACTATCCCGCACCGCAGGGCCCTTCCCCCGGGTCTGCCGATCCGGATGCGGTCGGGATGGGAACTGTTCGTGAAACGCAGTCACCAACGCAGGGGCATGAACGGCGGTCGCGTCTTCCCATGTGAAGTCCTCCGGCCCGTACCCTTTCCACTCGATCAGGTACTGGAAGCGACCTTTCAGCCAGCGGGAATCCCTGATGCTGGCGACCTCGTACTCGGGGGTGCTGTCGCCATCACGAGGTCCTGATGGGGGAGGTTCCGCTTGGCGAAGTGGACAAGCCGGTTGTTCGGGGACCAACAAGGACCGATGGAAGACGGGGTGCACGCGCAGGGAACGTGGCAGAGTTAAACGATAGGCGACCGGATTGATGACGGCCTCGACTGGGAACGGTCCAAGGTATCGGTGGTCCAGCTTCCTCGCCGGCCGAGTGGATGGTAGGTTCCTGGTGGACAGCCAGACCCGATCCCCCACCGATAGTGGAGGCGTATCCCTTCTCGACCGATCGGCGAACCTCTTGTAGTCGGCCTTGGCCTTCTCCAGCTGCCGTCGCACCAACCGATGGATCGCCTGTAACTCCGCCATGAATTCGTTCGCTGCCGGCTCCGGTGAGTCCACGGGAGAAAGGGGGAAAAACCGGGGGTGATAACCCACATTGGCCAAGAACGGTGTCATCTGCGTGGAGGTGTGCTGCGAGTTGTTAAAGGCAAACTCGGCTATGGCCAAATAGTCCACCCAATTGTCCTGCTGCAGGTTAACATAGCAGCGCAGATACTGCTCTAAGATGCCGATGACCTTCTCGGTACCCCCGTCGGTCTGAGGATGATGCGCGGACGAGAGGCAAACCTTAATGTCCAACGCCCGCATCAACTCCTGCCAGAAGCGGGCTGTAAACTGGGCCCCCCTATCGGAGACGACTCTATCGGGAAGGCCGTGCAGCCGGAACACCTGTTGGATGAACATGCGACTAGTGGCGCGAGCTGACGGTAAGCCGCGACAGGGGATGAAGTGCGCCATCTTGGTCAACATGTCCACCACCACAAACACTGTCGTGAAGCCGGAGGATGGGGGTAGATCCGTCAGAAAGTCCATGGACACAGCCCCCCAGGGTCTCTTGGGCGTTGGCAAAGGCTGCAGTAAACCAGGCGGGGCCCCTGTCGCTGACTTGGCCTGCCTGCATGGGACGCAGGAGGTGACATAAGACTGGACATTGTGTCGGACTCGGGGCCACCAGAATGTACGGGAGACCAGGTTCAGAGTCTTGAACAGGCCAAAATGCCCCGCAGCCGGGTTATCATGACATTGGCTGAGGACGAGTCCCCTGAGTGGCCCTCCTGGAACATAGAGCCGGTCACGATAATACAGGAGTCCATCCGTGACCGACCAAGGCGAATCTGGCCCCACCTCTTCCTTCCGCTGAGCCACCCACGCCTCCTGCTGCTGCGCCTCCCGGATCCGAGCCCGTATATCCACCGGCTCCCGCACCGCAGCAAAAGACTCGACGGGGATCACGGTCCTGGGTGGAAGCTTGTCTTCCACTCGGGTGTACTCGGGCTTCCTGGACAGAGCATCCGCTCTCTGGTTGTGCCCGCTTGGTATGTACCGCACCCGGAAGTCAAACCTCGCAAAGAAGAGGGACCACCGGATCTGGCGATGGTTCAAATTCTGAGCGGTCTGCAGGCTTTCCAGATTCTTGTGGTCCGTCCGGACCTCGATTTGATGCCGCGCCCCCTCCAGATGATGCCTCCAAGCCTCGAACGCCGCCTTGATGGCCAGCAGCTCCTTCTCCCAGATGGTATAGTTGCGCTCCGAGGGATTCAATTTCCGTGAGTGATACGCGCAAGGGAAAAGGGTACCGTTGGGCGTCGCTGCCTGGAGTAACACGGCCCCAATGGCAATGTCGGAGGCGTCCGCCTCCACGACAAACGGCCGTTGCGGGTCAGGATGCTTCAAGATGGGCTCCTTCATGAAGGCGTCCTTCAAAGCTTGGAACGCCTGTTGTTCGGGGGCGTTCCACTGGAACCGAGTCTTCTTCTGCAGGAGCCGGGTGAGGGTGGCTGTCAAGGCAGCAAAGCCAGGGATGAATGTCCGATAGTAGTTGGCAAATCCAAGAAGTCGCTGAATATCCTTCACGCGACGCGGGGGTTGCCAACTCTGCAACGACTCAACTTTACTCGGTTCCATGGCGATGCCCTCAGGAGAAATGCGGTGACCCAAGAAATCAATGGTCACCTGGTAGAACTGGCACTTCTCCAACTTGGCAAACAGCCGATGTTTCCGGAGGCGCTGCAGGACCTGACGGAGATGCTGATGATGCGCTTCACGCGACGGGGAGTAAATCAGGATGTCGTCCAGGTAAATCACAACAAACTGGTCCAACAGATCCCGAAAGATGTCATTCATAAAATGCTGAAACACAGCGGGGGCGTTGGTCAGGCCAAACGGCATCACCGTGTACTCGAAATGTCCATAGCGAGTACCAAACGCCGTCTTCCACTCATCACCCGGCCGAACCCTGACGAGGTTGTAAGCTCCACGCAGGTCCAGTTTCGTGAAGATCTTAGCCTCCCGGAGTCGGTCCAAGAGCTCGGGGATGAGGGGCAGCGGGTAGCGGTTACGCACCGTGATAGCGTTGAGTTTCCGGTAGTCACAGCAAAGCCGTAACTTGCCCGACTTCTTTTTGACGAAGAGCACGGGCGCAGACACTGGCGAGGACGAGGGCCGGATGAAACCACGAGCCAAGTTCTTCGTCAGGAAGTCCCGCAATGCAGCCAACTCGGGCTCCGACATGGAGTACAAACGCCCCACTGGGAGAGGCGCATCAGGGACTAGGTCAATGGAGCAGTCGTAGGGCCTGTGCGGGGGTAATTGGTCCGCCTCTGACTCGGTGAACACGTCAGCAAAGTCGGACAGTTCGGGAGGCAAGGAAACCCCTGGGGAACCCTCCACCTGGCCGGCACAGATATGGCGGGTGTGGTCCACGCACTGCAAACTTGGGAAGGTGACCAAGTTCTGAGACCAATAGATCTGTGGATCATGCGCCCGGAGCCACGCCAGTCCCAAGACCACGGGGAAGTGCAGATCCGAAGTGACGTAGAACTGAATGGCCTCTACATGGGTACTGATGGCCATACACACGGGTTGCGTGGCGGCCGTGATAGGCCCGGACAGGAGCACTCGACCATCGATGGTCTCCACAAGCATGGGCGGATCCACTGGACACTGGGGAACAGCCCATTTGGCCACAAAGGCCGAATCCATAAAGTTAGTGGTAGCCCCAGAGTCAATTAAGGCATGGACTGGAATCCCCTCTGGCTTGCCAGGAAGGATCAGACGTGCCTCCAAAATCAAATGCCGTGGAGGTTCACAGGCACCATCGGAACAGCGTCGCTCGGTGTGGTTGTTGTGGGTCGCCCGATCTTTCACACCGTCTAGATCGGGCTCGGGCCGTTTCCCGATAGCAAAGCGGGGGACTTTCTCGGGGCAGGCTTGGTCACTGACGCCCGCTGACGCTTCTTCGGGCAAGAAGCAGCCAAATGTCCAGGGTCCCCACAGTAAAAACACAACCCCTCCGATCGTCGTCTGTCCATTTCCGTCACCGATAGACGGGACCTGGCGGCACCCAGCTCCATTGGCTCCTCCCTCTGGACTGGGGGCTCACGCACAGCAGGGGCGGCAGGGGTCTGTGGGGTGGCACGGCGACTCTTACGCTGCTGCAGCCGGGCATCGATCCGCAGACAAAGATGGATCAGCCCATTCAGGTCTGAGGGAATGTCCACGCGGGCCAGCTCATCCAACATCTCCTCTGACAAGCCATCCTGAAAGGCATCCACGAGCGCAGCCTCATTCCAGGCGGAATCCTGGCTAAGCAGCCGGAAATCGCTGATATAGGCCTGTAGAGGGCGCTGACCCTGCCTCAAAGCTTTCAGGCGTCGGGTGGCAGTCTGCTCCTTAATCGGGTCCTCGTACATGAGGCGCATATGGTCACAAAACCCCCCAAAGTTATCCAACAAAGGGCTAGGCTGTGCCAACAGAGGCGTGCCCCAACGAGCTGCATCTCCCGACAGAAGGCTCAACACAAATCCCACCTTATCTCGGTCAGTGGGGAAAGCAGCTGCTCTCACGCTGATATAAAGCTGGCATTGTCCCAGGAAGGCAGGAAACAGTTCTGGATTACCAGCAAATTTATCCGGCATAGCTATCTGACATTTCCTCCTGGGTGGGGGGGCAGCATGTACCTGAGCCTGCAGTTGTGCCACCTGAGTGGCCAGCAAGGTGAGTTGCTGGTTGAGCTGGGCATTTTCGGCAAGAAGCTGCTCCATCGTAGTAATAAGGGGTGGGTGGCTGAAAGCAAACTGTTCTGAACCAGCCCTCTTCTCTCAACCCCTATTTCAAAAGAAGAGACTGGAAAGCGTCCAAGGCTAAAAGGCTTCTGCCAAGATTTAATAGTAAACACACAAGAGCTAATCTTCTCAAGCAAAAGAGTTGCTTTCAGCAACCAGCCCCTCCCCAAACACTCCTTTTATAGAGAGCTCAGGGCGTGGTCTCCCTGTGCCTCCTCCCGAGGAGTCCCATAGCCTTTCTTTGTTTGTCCCTGCTCGACTGCCTCCTGCGTCGGGCGTCCTTGAACAGGGCCAGCTGTGGGTCATCATCCTCCGCACTCTCGGGCTCACACAGCTGAGCAGAGGTTCCCGGCTGAGGACTCTGCAAAGTCTCCAAATCATCATCAGCCGGTTCGTTTCCCTCCTCCCCCACATCTGAGTCCTCCGATACATCAGAGCCGGCTGTCGGACCCACAGGCTGACCCTGAGTCACAACACTGGCCGACATTATTTGGGAGGAGTTTGACCCTGTGACTCCAGATGAAGTGGACAGGATCATGGGTAGATTAAGTGCCGCCACGTGTTTGTTGGATCTGTGTCCCTCATGGCTGGTTTATGTGGCTCGGGAGGTCACACGAGGCTGGCTCCAGGCAGTGATTAATGCTTCTTTGAGTGAGGGGTGCTTCCCTGTTGCTTTGAAGGAGGAGGTGGTGAATGCCCCTCCTCAAGAAACCTGCCTTGGACCCAGCTATTTAGAATAATTTTCCTCCTGTCTCCAACCTTCGCTTTCTTGCGAAGGCTGTTGAGAGCATGGTGGCACGGCAGCTCCTGCTGGTCCTGGAGGAAACTGAGTATCTGGATCCATACCAATCAGGTTTCAGGCCTGGGTACAGCACGGAAACGGCATTGGTCATGCTGGTGGATGATCTCTGGCTGGCCCAGGATAGGGGTTATTCCTCTATCCTGGTCCTATTAGATCTCTCAGTGGCTTTTGATACCATCAACCATGGTATCCTGCTGCGACGTCTTGGGGGGTTGGGAGTGGGAGGCACCGTTTTATGGTGGTTCTCCTCCTACCTCTCGGCCCATTCACAGACGGTGTTGGCAGGAGGGCAGAGGTGAACCCCGAGGCCCCTCGATTGTGGGGTGCCCCAGGGGTCAGTCCTCTCTCCCCTCCTGTTCAACATCTATATGAAGCCACTGGGTGAGATCATCCATGGTTTCGGGGTAAGGTATCATCAATATGCTGATGATACCCAGCTTTTCATCTCTACCCCAAACCAACCTAGTGATGCCCTTGACGTGATGTCCCGTTGCCTGGAAGCGGTACGAATCTGGATGGGGAAGAACAGGCTCCAACTCAACCTGGCCAAGACCAAGTGGCTTTACGTACCAGCATCTCATGTAGTCCAGGATGTTCCATCTTTGGTTATGGGGAGAGAGGTGTTACCTCCCGTTGATAGGGTACACAACGTAGGCGTCCTCCTGGATGCACGACTCAGTTTAGAAGATCATATAGGAGTTGTTGCCAGGGGGGGCATTTGCCCAGGTTTGCCTGGTGCACCAGTTGCGCCCCTATCTGGATCAAGATGCTTTGCGTCCAGTCACTCATACGCTCATTACCTCCCATGTTGATTACTGCAATACTTTCTACATGGGTCTGCCCTTGAAGACCACCCGGAGACTTCAGCTGGTGCAGAATGCGGCTGTGCGGGTTGTGATGGGAGCATCCCAATACTCCCATATTACACCCCTCCTGCGTGAGCTGCATTGATTACTGGTTGCTCTCCGGGTGAAATTTAAGGTGCTGGTTCTTACCTTTAAAGCCCTACATGGCTTAGGCCCAGGATACTTGCAGGACCGTCTGTTCCCAGGAACGACTTCCCATTGCCCTGTGTGCTCACACAGAGAGGGCCTCCTCAGGGTGCCATCGGCCAGACAATGTTGGCTGGTGACCCCCAAGGGGAGGGCCTTCTCTGTGGGGGCACCTGCCCTGTGGAATCAGCTTCCCCTGGAGCTCCGGATGACCCCAGACCTCCAGTCCTTTTGTCGTGACCTTAAGACATTTCTTTTCCAACAGGCTGACCTGGACTGATGATAATGGGGTTTTTAATCTGGTTTTAAGGTTTTATTAATTGGGGCTATAGATATAGTTTAATTTTAATTTTAATATTTGTATTTTATTGTATTTTATTGTTGTTAGCTGCCCTGAGTCCTTTGGGAGATAGGGCGGCATATCAGTACAAATAAATAAATAAATAAATCAAATGTTCCAGCCTGCTCTGTTCCACTACACTTCCTGAAAAGGGAACAGCAAACTGGCTTACATGAGAAAGTATTGGCCTGATTTTTCTGGGAGCTAGAAAATCAGAGATACAAATATTTAAAAACCTACCTGACTTGGTGCATACCTGACATGGTTACCCAGTTTCTAGCCCGGATAATTCAGCATATGGTCCAAGTCAGTGGTGGGATTTAAATATGTAAACAACCGGTTCTCTGTGTGGATGCTGCTTCCAGAAATCCATTCTGGGCCTGAGCAACCAAAAATTAGCCGAACTGGTGTGAACAGGCTGAATCCCACCACTGGTCCAGGTTGAAAAACACAGAAGGTTCACAAGCAAGATTTCAGGATACAACTGACAGAGGTTCCAAACAAAGGGTTGTTTGATACTGTTGGCTCTAAAATAGAGCCCACTAGGTATAGGCAATTACCAGTAGGAAGGCCTTTGCTTCACCACTATATCTAACAGGTTCTTACCTTTCTCTATAATCCATCATTTCTCTGAAGTGTGGATTCTCTTGTCAAATTAATCCTTAATAATCCTTTTCAAATCACAAACACATATTCCTTATTAGACACACTTTAATATGATTATGAATAGCACGAAGTAGTTTCTTAAATTTGGGGTATCATTTACTGTAATGACTAAGATGAGCCCAAAGAAAATATCTGTGCTGCTGAGCTTTTAGTAGTAAATATATATCCAGATTTCATCTGCTGACAGCATACCTCCAATTTGCCTCTGATCCACTCACAATGAACCACAATTCCAAATCAAAAGCCTCTGAAATCTCTGATAAGATGAAATGGCCATTTTTTTCTCAAATGGGATTACTTTGGATTAATGGCATTTCTTGTTATATGTGAAGTTTGTATTGTTTGCCTAGTTTCCTATCTTTATAATTAACTGAAGATTTGATTTACCTAATAAAAATGGGGGTGGGTGGGTGTTGCTTCCCCTTCATGAATTACTGCCTTGTCGTGGCGAAGGGGCTTGCATAATTCAATGAAGCTATGAGCTATGCCGTGCAGGGCCCCCCAAGGCAGAAAGGTCATAACAGAGAGTTCTGACAAAACGTGATCCACTGGAGAAGGAAATGGCAACCCACTCCAGTATCTTTGCCATGAAAACCCCATGGACAGTACCAAAAGGCAAAACGATATGACGCTGGAAGATGAGCCCCTCAGATTGGAAGGCATCCAATATGCTACTGGGGAACAGCAGAGGGCTAGTACTAGTAGCACCAGAAAGAATAAAGCAACTGGGCCAAAGCCGAAAGGACGCTCAGCCGTGGATGTGTCTGGTGGTGAAAGGAAAGTCTGATGCAGGAAAGCTGGACGTGGTCAAACAAGAAATGACAAGACTGAACATTGACATCTTAGCTATCAGCGAACTAAAATGGACAGGAATGGGTGAATTTAATTCAGATGACCATCAGCTATACGACTGCGGGCAAGAATTGCTCAGAAGAAGTGGAGTAGCCTTCATAGTCAATAAAAAAGAAGAAAAAACAATACTGGCATACAATCCTCAAAATGACAGAATGATCTCAGTTCGAATCCAAGGCAAACCATTCAATATCACAGTAATCCAGGTCTATGCCCCAACCACCGGTGCTGAAGAGGATGAAATTGACCGGTTCTATGAAGCCCTAAAGCACCTTATAGAACTAACAACAAAAACGATGTCCTTATCATCATGGGGAATTGGAATGCTAAAGTAGGAAGCCAAAAGATAACCGGAATAACAGGCAAGTTTGGCCTTGAAGTACAAAATGAAGCAGGGCACAGGCTGATAGAATTTTGTCAAGAGAATATGATGCTCATAGCAAACACTCTTTTCCAACAACCCAAGAGACGGCTCTACACATGGATATCACCAGACGGTCAACACAGAAATCAGATTGACTATGTGCTCTGCAGCCAAAGATGGAGAAGCTCTATACAGTCAGTAAAAACAAGACCAGGACCTGACTGTGGCTCAGACCATGAGCTTCTCATTGCAAAGTTTAGGCTTAAACTGAAGAAAGTAGGGAAAAGCACTAGGCCACTCAGGTATGAATTAAATCATATCCCTGTTGAATATACAGTAGAGGTGACAAATAGATTTAAGGAATTAGATCTGATAGACAGAGTGCCTGAAGAACTATGGACAGAGGTTGGCAACATTGTACAAGAGGTAGCAACCAAAACCATCCCAAAGAAAAAGAAATGCAAGAAAGCAAAATGGCTGTCTGAGGAAGCTTTGCAAATAGCTGAGGAAAGAAGGGAAGCAAAAGGCAAGGGAGAAAAAGAAAGATACGCCCATTTGAATGCAGAATTCCAGAGAATAGCTAGAAGAGATAGGAATGCCTTCTTAAATGAACAGTGCAAAGAGATAGAAGAAAACAATAGAATAGGGAGGACCAGAGATCTTTTCAAGAAAATTGGAGAGATGAAGGGAACATTTCATGCAAAAATGGGCATGATAAAGGACCAAAATGGCAGGGACCTAACAGAGGAAGAAGAGATTAAGAAGAGGTGGCAAAATTACACAGAAGAACTATACAAGAACAAGCTTAACGTCCCTGATAATCACAATTAGGTGGTCACTGACCTTGAGCCAGACATCCTAGAATGTGAAGTGAAGTGGGCCTTAGAAAAGCTGAGCAACAACAAAGCTAGTGGAGGTGACAGTATTCCAGCTGAGCTATTCAAAATCTTAAAAGACGATGCAGTAAAAGTGCTACACTCAATTTGCCAGCAAATTTGGAAAACTCAACAGTGGCCACAGGATTGGAAAAGATCAGTTTATATTCCAATTCCAAAGAAAGGCAGTGCCAAAGAATGTTCAAACTATCGCACCATTGCACTCATCTCTCATGCTAGTAAAGTTATGCTTAAAATCCTACAAGCTAGACTCCAGCTGTATGTGGATCAAGAATTACCAGAAGTACAGGCAGGATTTTCAAGAGGCAGAGGAACTAGAGATCAAATTGCCAACATATGTTGGATCATGGAGAAAGCTAGAGAGTTCCAGAAAAACATCTACTTCTACTTCATTGACTATGCTAAAGCTTTTGATTGTGTGGATCATAAAAAACTGTGGCAAGTTCTTAAAGAGATGGGCATACCAGACCATCCTATTTGTCTCTTGAGAAACCTATATGTGGGCCAAGAAGCAACAGTGAGAACTGGACACGGAACCACTGATTGGTTCAAAATTGGGAAAGGAGTCCGGCAAGGCTGTACACTGTCGCCCTGCCTATTTAACTTATATGCAGAACACATCATGAGAAAGACAGGGCTAGATGAATCAAAAGTTGGAATTAAGATTGCTGGAAGAAATATCAACAACCTAAGATATGCAGATGATACCAGTCTAAAAACAGAAAGTGAAGAAGGACTAAAGAGCCTCTTGTTGCAGGTGAAGAAGGAGAGTGCAAAACTTGGGTTGAAACTTAACATTAAGAAAACCAAGATCATGGCATCAGGCCCTCTCAATACCTGGCAAATAGATGGGGAAGAAATAGAGGTAGTATCAGATTTTATTTTCTTGGGCTCCAAGATCACTGCAGATGGGGACTGTAGCCAAGAAATTAAAAGACGCTTGCTCCTGCGGAGGAAAGCCATGGCAAATCTAGACAGCACACTAAAAAGCAGAGACATCACCCTGTCAACAAAAGTGCGTATAGTCAAGGCTATGGTCTTCCCAGTTGCAATGTATGGTTGTGAAAGTTGGACCATAAGAAAGGCTGAGTGCCAAAGAATTGAGGCCTTTGAACTATGGTGCTGGAGAAGACTCCTGCGAGTCCCTTGGACTGCAAGGCGATCAAACCGGTCAGTCCTAGAGGAGATCAACCCTGACTGCTCTTTAGAAGGCCAGATCCTGAAGCTAAAACTCAAATACTTTGGCCACCTAATGAGAAGGAAGGACTCACTGGAGAAGAGCCTAATGCTGGGAAAGATTGAGGGCAATAGAAGAAAGGGACGACAGAGAATGAGGTGGCTGGATGGAGTCACTGAAGCAGTAGGCATGAACTTAAATGGACTCTAGAAGATGGTAGAGGACAGGAAGGCCTGGAGGAATGTTGTCCATAGGGTCGTGATGGGTCAGACACGACTTTGCAGATAACAACAAGAGTGTTGCTTTTAATGTCCATATTAGGAGCAAGTAAAAATGGCATCTGGGAGAGGAGAGATTCAGCAAAGAAAGGAAATTTATTTGGCATTTCTTGGTTTTTATGCTAATCTGTCAGTTCGCTGAATATGTGTCAAAAAAATGTGAATACATGGACAGCTTTATTTATATATTACCAGGGCTATTTTGTCATAGAACACTCAGAAAAAGAGTTCCGGCACCTTTTTTGGATGGAACCTTGTAGGGTAGGCAAGGTGGGTTGTATGACATGTGTGAGTTCTGGCACATTTTTCTTTTATAAAAAAGCACTGTATATTACTGTATGTACTTTTTTTTCCTTTTCAAAGCCATGTGGTGAGCATTTTACTCACAAACGTATCACCACAGAATGTGGTTCTCTCCACCCCCCCATTCTGCCTCTACCATATTTCAATATTTCATTTATCTGGTCTTCCTCCAGACTAAAAATGCCAGGAAACAGTTCACATTCCCAATGATGTCTACAATTTAGTGGTAGAACATATCAAATCAGCTATATAAGAATAAATTATCCAAGATATAGGGAAGGATCAATCTCTGGCAATCTTGCTTCCAGGACAAAGGAATCTTTTAGCATTTTTCTTAGGATATACTGTAGTATAGACAAATCATGGCAAAAGAGAAACATGAAGAAAATCAACACTATGGAAAGACCTGTAGAAATGGCACACAATTGTTTATGGAAATCAATGGTGCTTTGAATATTTGCAATATTTGCAAAACGTTTCCTGAGCTAACCCTGCTGGACTTCCTTACTATAGATAGAAGGGATTAGTATGCAGATGATGTGTGCTTTCTGATCTCAAAAATCTTACATTGATAGAGGTTATTAAAGCAAAGTTATTGTTTGGCATAAACACTAATCATATGCTTCTACATATAACACCTAGTATGTTTTTGCCTAAGTTTGTCTTTTTAACTAGAAAAGTCTTTTTTATGGTCTTATCTCAGCCAGTCAGGGATTACATAGTAAATTGTTATGGATCCCTCTGGTCAACCAGACTTGGTTATATATTAAAATGAGTAAGAGAAATAACTCCATTGCTTTATAGACTTTCTCAGCACCATCAGTCTGAAATCAAAATGAATTTGCATATAATAAAAAGGGAAAAATATATAAAATATATCTTCACCCTTGTTTTCAAATATTTAATGTTGTACCCTTACTTTATTTCATTGGGGAAGGCATTTATAATTTTCCTGAATTTATTTCCTTGTTTGGTACTCTTGTTTTTAAAAGTGTAATAAACAAGATTGTAGTTGATTTTTTTTCCTGTCACTGACAATGAAAAGTGAAAAGAAAATGTTAGTTATCTGCTGTATATAGTGTTTTTCACTTTATATTTCATCTTATTAATAATTCCCTTTTATTGAAAGTATAGCGTATGCACATATATGATTTGACATATCTGTATGCTTATAACACTGCTCACTATTATTATATTACTCCTCTTATATAGAGAATGTGACGGAATGGATTTAAAGTAAAAATGTATCATTCTTTGTTCAATTATTCAGCATTAATTAGTATGCTTAGTGGCTGAGGGACCACTTCTCACATCAAAGGAAAGATTTTTGGTTCGGAACAGCATCTTTCTTCCAGGATTAGAGCAACAAAAATAAATAATGTATGAATTACAGTATATAAGAAAAGCATAAGCTGCAATTATCCATCTTCCTGGATATGAATGTTGTCAATGCTGCTAACATCAGATGTTCTTGCTTTGACAATATATGAAGATGCAGCCAATTTCCCCTTAACTTGTGTGTTACTTTTAGAGTTAGAATTAGATGATACTGGGGAGCGGGGGAAGAGGAAAAATGTCTATGGGAATTAGACATAACAACATCATAGTAGAGTGTTTTTCAAGGTTGTTTGAAAGAGATGATAAGAAATGGCAGGTTAGAGAACTGGAGGGAAGGTCTGCACTTCAAACTAATTGGATAATGTGATTTATGACTGTTAGTTACAGGAGGGAATTGTGCTTTGATACTATGTGTTTAGGGGAGGGCTATTCAGATTTTGGCTTCGACCATGTACGTGCCAATGCCTTGCTACTTGAATAAAGATTCTTTAAGGTAAACAATGCCTCGAAGTTCTTTGAAGAGTTTCATCTGTTGGAACATGACATTAAGCTGAAATCTACAAACATTCCAAACTATCTAGGGGTTCCGAGCCTCAGTCGCTGTCCCTAGACTTTTGGGATAAGCTGTCAAAGATTCTGGGAAGATTTGTTTTTATCATAAGTTCAGTCCAAAGTCCATTATTTGTAGTTGCTGAGTCATAAATTGCCAGGAAACATTATCAAATGCCTTTTGAGCATCTAGAAATATTAGTGCCAATTGTTTTCCTGGATGTAATTCATAGTATTCTAATATGTCCATTATCACTCTTAAATTGTTTTTAACTTGTCTCTTTGGTAGAAAGCCATTTTGGTCTGAATGTATAAATTTCATGAAGTATGTTTTCAATCTCTCTGCCGTTATCGAAGTAAAAATTTTATAATACACATTGAGCAATGATATTGGTCTGTAGTTTTTAATCTGGGTCAAATCTGAATCTTCTTTTGGTATTAAAATAATGTTTGCTTCTATCCATGTGGCTGGGAGTTTAGCCTCCAATAAAAGTCCTTACAAATGTCTTTCAATGGTTCACTTAGTATGTCTTATGGCCATCATTATAACCCTTTCTTCTAACGTAGTTTTAAATGTCTCTGGAATTTTTGGAAGATTGTTTTCTTCTAGATATTGAATCACTCTCTCTCTTGGAGTTTCTTCTTTGTCATACAGTTTCTTGCAATATTCTTTGTTTTTTTATTTCTTCATTTTTAAATTGTAGACAACCTTTTTCATCTACTAAGTTATTTTATCATTTTCTTCTCTTTCTGTTTTTTAAGTTTGTAAGCTAACCACCTTCAAGGTTTATTTGCATTTTCAAAAAGAAATGTTTTGCTGTGCCAATTTTTCTGAATCCAACAAATTTAGTTTATGTTTTATTAGTTCCATTTCTCTTTTCAAAGTCTTTTTCTTCAGATTTTTTTGTAATTCTGATTCTAACTTTCCAAATTTTTCTTTTAATAGTACAGATTGCTGTCTTCTCTGTTTATTTTTCTTTGCCATATATGTTATAGCTATACCTCTAAAATATGCTTTAGCTGTACCCTATACATTTTGTAATGTTGTGTCATCTAAAGAAGAACTCCATTATCTTTTTCACTAGTTCTACAAATTCTCTCTTTTAGTATAGATTGATTTAAAGTCCATCTTGGTCTTTTTTGAATTACTCTCATGTCAATTTTAAAAGGTTATGGTCTGCCCATGTGCCTATTTCAATCTCAATTTCCTGTATATTCAACCTCAATTCAGATGTCATCCAAATCATATGTCCTACTAAAGTCTCCTAGTAAACACATATTTTGATACTCCATTTGTATTATTTTTCTATGGAGGATTTGATAGAATTCTTCCTGGTTATTGTTTGGTACATAAATTACTACTAACAGTGTTTGTTTTGGGTATAAGTATATGTGTACAACCACAACTCTTCCTTCTTCATCTGAATAAATCATTTTAGAATCTATTGTCTCTTTAATATATACAGCAACACCTCTCTTTTTTTGATGTGCTGATGCATAGTAAAGTTTTTCAATTTTGGGGTGTTCCAGCAGTTTATGGTGTTGTTTTTTTATGTGTGTCTCTTGCAAGCAAATTATGTCTATATTTAATTTCTGTAGTTTCCTAAAATTTTATTTATTTTTGATGGTGAGTTTATTTATTTATTTATTTATTAGTTTTATATACCGCCCTTCTCCCGAAGGACTCAGGGCGGTGTAATCCATTTACATTCACTGAGAAATTTCCACTTTCTTTCTCCATTTCCATTATTTATATTTAGGTCTAGTCGCTCTCATAGTCCTCTGCTCTCTAGCAGTTCCTTCGCTCTCTTGTTCAGATTTCTCTTTCTGTTCTCCTGTTTGAGTAGTTTCATATTGAATTTTCTCTTCCATTTGTTTCTGTTCCATGGTCTCCTCTCGTCATTTTTGCACTCCTTCATCTAAAACCGCTCAACGTCTTATTTCGAAGTTTTCTGCTTTCCAGATTGAATCCAGCTGATATCTTGTATTATTCCAGTTGATTAGAATGCCTTATGGCATTAGCCATCTAAAATTTATACCTTTTCCAATCAGATTTGTAGTTAAAAAGTGATAATGTCTTTGAGTATCTCTCACTCTCTTAGATATCTGCTTTAAGACCACAATTTCTTTATTTTTGTACTGTAATGGTTCATCTCTCACTTTTCTTAGTACTTTACCTCTTGTTGTTTTCTTTATGAATCTCACATGTACTTCTCTAGGTAATTTATTTTTCCTTGCATAGCTTGAATGCATTCAAAATATTTCATCTATCTCCATTTGCATCTATGCTCTATCTGCTTTCAAGGCTTCCACCAGAAGCTCAATGATCTCAACTGCTATATTTTCTTCTCTGTCCTCAGGGATGTTTTGAAATCTCAAGTAATGTTCCGCCTTGTCCATTTCTAGAATTGCAACCACTCCTTCTAATTTTTCATTCTCTTGCAGTAGTATTTCCATTTTTTATGCATATCATCTGATTTATCTCCCATTTTCTGAATTCTCTGTTCATTTTTAACAATTATTTGATGATGAACTTCAAATTGTGCTTTTATATCCAAAATTTATGCACTTAATTTCTCAAAATTGCTTTGTATCCATTTGTGGTTTCTTTGCATTTACTCTTGCATCAATTTTAGTGTGGCCTGTATTTCATTTTGGACAGTGCTTTTTTTCTCACATTGCAACATTGTTACAATAGATCCCTGGGTTGTTGGGCTGGGTGTTCCAACAGAGGGTGCAGAGGAAGTCTTCTTCATAAGTTTAGAAATGTTTGATGTACTCATTTTTCAACCAACAATCTTGATATGAAATCCAAAGTGTAAAAAGGAGCCAGCTATTTTAGGACAAATCCACATCCTCCAGTCGAGTCTCAGATGTAAAGCATTCACTGTGAAGCATTCACTGTCTCCAAATAGTTCCTGTTTAGTTATATCCAGAGTCAACAAATATAGTTTTGAGAAATCTTTTCCATTGTAGACTCACATCAAGGCATTTTATTTATTTATTTATTTATTTGATTTGATTTGATTTGATTTGTATACCGCCCTTCTCCAGAAGGAATCAGGGCGGTGAACAGGGACATAAATATCAAAATGCCCAAATACAGAAATTGAAAACAAATTAAACCCTAGTGCCCAAATGCAGAAGATAAATTACATTAAAACAATAATTAAAACAAAACCCATCAGACCAGGCCGGATTGTTCAAACAGATAGGTTTTTAGGTTGCGTCGTGGCAAGAGGGAAGTTGTGGTTAGATTTTTCCCACTGACTCTGACCAAGAGTACCTCATGCTGAGCCATGCATTGTATCTGCTGCAAGAGGTGCCTGAGAACCAGAGAGCCATAGAAATGCTTTCTCAGATGTCTGCCCAACCATCCAGCAGAGAGACCAGCCAGATGGCAGGGGGAGCAGCCAACTCTGCAGCAGCAGCAGCAGCCTCTGTTACCTCACAGGGGGCAGCAGTGGCTGTAATCACACAGCCACCAGCAGCTGAAGCTGCTCTGCATCTCCTAACTGGAGGAGCAGTCACCTGAAGGCAAAGTGCCGCTGGTGGGAGTGAAGTTCAGCTCAAGTCTGGTGCTGGTGATGACCTATAAAGCCCTAAATGGTGAGGGTCCAGGATATTTGAGGGAACACCTGCTGCCAGCATCAAGCTCCCTTCGTCCAGTGTGCTCCCACAGGGAGGGTCTTCTCAGGGTGCCGCCGGTTAAAGATTGCCGGCGGGTAACACCCAGGGGTATGGCCTTCTCAGTGGGTGCGCCTGCCCTGTGGAACCAGCTGCCTGCAGAGCTTAGGACTGCCCCCGACCTTCGTTCATTCCGCCAGGACCTGAAGACCTGGCTCTTCGAGCTCTCTGGCCCAGGCTGAGAATTTTTTAATTTTAATTTTAACTGGGTTTTTTATTTTTCTCAGGGTTTTATTTAATCTTTTTTAATTTGTTTTAACGTTTGTATTGATTTTCTTTTAAATGCCCTGTAAACCACCCTGAGTCCTTCGGGAAAGGGCGGTATATAAATCTAAATAAATAAATAAATTATATGCAGGAATATGGGGATGATGAGATCTGAGGCTGCCAAACTGAGATGTGTCACCAAGGCCCTAGAGGGAGCAGCAGCAGAGTGGAGGGTCTCTTTCCATAATGACAATGCCTCCCCCAAATGCAAAACTATAACCAATTTATGGCAGCTCTCCGCCATCAGTTGAAGGAACCCTAGCTGAGAACCCGGATAAAGACGATAATCCAGGGGTGACAGTCAGTAGCAGAGTACACCCAGGAGTTCCATGGGCTAGGAGTTCCATGTTGGCTGACTACATGGCCTGAGGGGATCCTGCTTGAATGTTTTAAAGATGGGCTCAATGATGAGGTCTACCATACCTGCATCTCTAAAGGCCGCCCTTTCCCAATTGTAAAAATTATCAACCTGG
The DNA here is from genome assembly GCF_947247035.1 of Vipera ursinii. Classification (NCBI taxonomy): domain Eukaryota; kingdom Metazoa; phylum Chordata; class Lepidosauria; order Squamata; family Viperidae; genus Vipera; species Vipera ursinii. The sequence continues at coordinate 39,500,791 of NC_139515.1, forward strand.
TCACTGTACACTTGGATCTGCCTAAAACCCTTCAATGGATCTATCCTGTATTTCATGTTAATTTGCTGAAGCCTGAAAAAGTGTCACCACTTTGCCCCACTCATCCTGCCCCTCCAGTGACTATTCTTATAGAAGGGGAATGGCATTTTGAAATCAAGGAAATCTTGGATTCTAGGAAGTCATAGAGGAAATTACAGTACCTAGTGGCTTGGAAGCATTTCTCTCCTTCCCAATCTGAATGGGTGGATACTCATAATCTTAGGACTCGTAAACTCTTTCAGGTGTTTCACAGGAAGTATCCTGATACACCTGGGTTAGGTACTGTCCCTGAATGTCAGCAGGATTTTTTGCTAGCAGTTTGCTGTTTGCTTGCCCTTGGTGATATTCGGGTGGAGAAGTGAGCTGGTGTGAGGTGTTCCTGTGAGAAATGGAATGGAGGATCACTCCCCATCATCACTAGCTGCTTGGTTTACTTTAGGGTGAAGATGCAGGGCACCGCATGTTGAGCTGCCACAGGGTCTTCAAACTGCTCTTGCAGTGCTTGCAAGAGTGTCCAGGTCAGTCAACTCCAGAGTTCCCTCATCATGCAGAGATACCTACCCTTCTGAAGCATTCTCTTCCAGGTTGGACATGATGGCATGAACCCAGGCTGCATTGTCTGGCTACATCATTCTGTAGCACTCCATATAGTGCCATGTTTGAGCCAGGAAATGGGCCAGGTGGTCTGGGCATCCATCAAAGCAGACCACCACCAGATTGTGCTGAATGATTATTGAAGGTAATACCTTTAATAATGTCTTGCCAGAATAGCTGTTAATATCTTGGTATCAACATTTAATGAAGAAATTTGTCAGGATCAACCTCAATCCACATCTTAGGAAATAAGAACTCTTGGATGCAAGTTTAGTCCAAAAGGAAAATGTTTACTAGGATGGAATCGATTGTGGCAATACAAGACGGAATCTAACAAAGTTACATTTCAATCCTATATAAAGCATTCCCATTTCAGCCCCCTCCCCTCATCCATTTGGTCAGGCTCCCATCATTTACTTATGTGTTAGGCCCTTCCGTGGGAAAGGGAACTCTCCTTGTTTTTATTGTTATTGCTTCTTCCTTTTCAGTTGTAAATGAAGATGCAATCCAGATCTGTCTCTCCCCCTCCCTCCCCCAGTTCAAACGTTTCCCTGTTGTTTGAAGATCGCCTTAAGTAACCATCCTCTCCCCCCCCTCGGAGAGATGGCAGAATCCCCAGAATAAGCACAATGTGGTGTGGAATAAGCACAATCATGGTGGAAGGAGAACAACATTTTGAAGTGAAAGAAATCTTAGATTCCAGAAAACACCATGGAACGATACAATATTTAGTGGCATGGAAACACCTCCCCTCATCAGAAAATGAGTGGGTTAACATACTCCATGTTAAAGCACCTAAGTTGCTTAAGAGGTTTCATACAGAATATCCGAACAAACCAGGCTAACATTTACATGTTTTCTTTTCCCCACAGATGGACTCATCTTTTTTCTGAAAGGAAAGCCGAATGTCAGAATCCATTTATTGTAATTGAGCAATCCATTCCTTCAGATCAGGGATGACTGGTTCTTTTGGGGTTAGTTCTGGTATTGGGTTGAAACTCTGGCCTGTAGCTACTTGAAAAGGGGTGTAACCTGTGCTTGAGTGGACTGCATTATTATATGCTACTTCTGCAAAAGGCAGTAGGTCCGTCCAGTCGGACTGCTGAAAATTAATAAAGCATCTCAGATATTGTTCAAGTATATTATTAAGTCTTTCAGAAGCTCTGTCTGTCTGAGTATGGTGACTAGATGACAGTCCTTGGGTGGTTCCTAAGAGGGATAAAATTCTTTCCAAAATGCCTACGTAAATTGCACCCCTCTGTCAGATATGATGCGTTGTGGTACCCCGTGCAATCTGTAAATATGCTGTACAAAAAGTTTTGCTAATGCTTTTGCAGTCGGGATTTTTTGGCAAGGTATAAAATGTACTTGCTTAGAGAACAGATCTGTGACAGTCCAGACTACAGTGTTTCCATTACTTTCTGGCAGTTCTACGATAACATCCATGGCTATTTCTTTCCATGGGGCTGAGGGGTTTGCCACCAGTTGTAACAGACCTGGCGGTTTCCCTTGCAGTCTTTTGGCCATCGCGCAAATTTGACAGCTACCCACATAGCTTTCTATGTCCTTTTTCATAGATGGCCACCAAAATTGCCTTTTAGTTAAGTGTAAGGTTTTTACAAAGCCAAAGTGTCCTGCTGATTTTGTATGATGGCACAGTTGCATGAAATTGATTCTCTGTGTGGCAGGTATATATAGGTTCTCCCCCACCCATGGCAGTCCATCTTTAATTGTGCACACATGCTTATTTTTCTGGAACCATTCATCGCTTTCCAAAGACTTCCTGAATTCTATTCCAGTTTGGCTATCTACCTTCGGCTTCATTCTTTCTTGTGCCCTGGTGGTGACTGGTGCTGCCCGTTGTTGTTCCGGTACAAGTGGTTTAAAGTCAGTAACTCTTGTGCTGTTATATTGGGGCATGCGGGATAATGCATCTGCCAGGAAGTTCTTTCCCCCCGGTAAGTGTTTGAGAGTGAAATTGAATCGGTGAAAGTGTTGGGACCAGCGGGTTTGCTTAGGAGTGAGCTTCCTGGGTGTTTTTAGTGCTTCCAAATTCTTGTGGTCGGTTCAGACCTGGAAAGGTGTTTTATTTCCTTCTAAAAATTGGTGCCATGTTAGTAATGCCCACCTCAACGAGAATGCCTCTTTTTCCCATATTGGCCAGCGTTGTTCTGTTTCTGTGAGTTTTCTGGATGTGTATGCACATGGTTGCAACGTCCCCCCATCATTTTCTTGTAATAGTATGGCTCCTACCGCTACATCACTTGCATCTGCCTGTATTACAAAAGGTTTGTTGGGATCTGGGTGTTTTAGGACAGGTTCAGCAGAAAAAAGTCTCTTTAGCCTCTCAAATGCTGTTTGACACTCCATTGTCCACTTTACAGGCTGGCTGGATTTCACGGGGGACCCCCCTTTTGTTTTCAACAAGTTTGTCAGGGGCATGGCTATTTGGCCAAATGCAGGGATGAATTGGAGGTAGAAATTTGCAAACCCCAGGAAACTTTGCAATTGCTTCCGTGTGCGGGGGGGGGTGCCCACTCTAATACTGCCCTAACTTTCTCAGGGTCCATTTCAATGCCCTCTGGGGATATGCGATATCCCAGGTAGTCAATTTTTTCCTGGTGGTATTCGCACTTTGATAGTTTAGCATATAGGTGGGCGGCTCGCAACTTTTTCAGGACTGCTCTGACTAGTTTGATATGTTCCTCTTTGGTTTCAGTGAAGATAAGGATGTCATCCAGGTAAACCAGGACCTCTTTATAAAGGTGCTCTCTCAGCACGTCATTAATTAATTGCATAAAGACTGCGGGGGCCCCTTGCAGTCCAAATGGCAATACTTTGAATTGATAGCACCCCATTGGGCAGTTGAATGCAGTCTTCCATTCGTCTCCTTCCTTAATCCTAATACAGTAGTATGCTTCCCTCAGGTCCAGTTTGGTAAAAATCTTTCCTTTCGATAGGTGGGATAGCTCAATAAATCCTCTTTCTAAGTTTTTCTTTATGAATCTTTCCATTTCTGACATTTCCCTTGGGCTCATGGCATACATCCTGGGTTTTGGGAGTTTTGCCCTGGGTTTGAATTCTATAGCACAGTCAGTGGGGCAGTGGGGGGGGGAAGCTCATCTGCCCGTTCCTCACTGAAAACCTCAGCAAGGTGCCTGTATTCCTCCGGTATCTCTGGTAACTTCTTCTCTTCCCCCACTGCTTCTGCCTCCTCCCTCCGGGTTGCGGGGCTGCTTTTGGAGTCTAAGTTCTTCTGCCCCCCCTTTGGGAAATTGAGTTCTGCTGTCCTCCAGTTTATCCCGGGGTTCCATTTCTTCAGCCATTCCAGTCCTAGAATCATTGGGCATTCCATGCCTGGGGCCACTATAAACGTTATGTCCTCCTCATGGGGCCCCAGTGATAGGTGGATTGGTAAAGTGGCTAGGGTGGCTGGTCCCCCCCTGCTATTGTCCCATCTAATTGACTAAAATAGATTGGTTGTTTTAGCCTCCTCACTGGGATGCTCAATCTCTCCACCAGCATTGGGCTGATAAGGCAGCGGATGCACCCAGAGTCTATCAGAGCTTTTATTTTGGCTGCTTCAGGCATAGGGGAAGCTAATATAGTCACTGTCTTAAGTATGGGTGGAAGGGGTCCACTTACCAATGGTTCTCCCTCTGAGCTGTCTTCCGAGTTGTCCACCGTCCCTGCGGTGCTGTCCAATCCCAGTTCCTGGCAGGAATTGTGGACTCTACAGCCTCTGTCCCCTTCGTGGAAGATTCTTTTGTGTTGCCTTGGGGCTTCCCCGGCTTCTTGGAGGATGATGCCTCTGGTTTTTGTGGGGGGGCTTTTGAACGACATTCTACAGCACGGTGGCCCTCTCTCCCGCAGTTGAAACAACCCGTTGATTTTTTGGCTGTGGCTGGTGGTTTTTCCCCCTCGCGTGTTTGCTCGGGTGGCAGGCGGCCCCATGGTTTTCCTCTGTGGTGTCTCTTCAGTAGGTCTATTTCCACTTCCTCTGCCAGGATGTACCAGTCGTCAAGATGGGGTGGGTCTCCTCGAGGCAGGCAAGCGTCATACAGGTCGTAGTTTAGACCGTCTTTGAAGTGGCTAAGGAGTATGTCTTCTGGCCAGTTCAGCTTGCTGGCAATGGCTCGGAATTCTTGGGTATAATCAGCCACTGCTCGCCTGCCCTGCCTCACCATTTTGATTCTTTCCTGGCCCTTACGGTCAGCCAAAGGATCCTCGAACTGCCGCCTCAGAGATGATATGAATCGGTTGAAGTCATCGAGTTCTGGGGCATTGGAGTCGTGCAAGTTCACCACCCAGTCTGCAGCCAACCCGTCCAGGGCGGATTGCACAATTCGGATGCGTGTTTTGTCACTAGGGATATCCCGGCCGTACTCTTCCATGTAGCTGAGGACTTGGGTTAAGAAGAATCCCAGTCGTGATGGCTGCCCCTTGAATTTGACTTCCAGGGGCAGGAGTCTTTGGCTGGAGCATTGTGTGCACCGTGGCCGGTATCGCTCCTCATCCTGGTCCCCGTCTGTGGTTCTCGGGGGGGTGGGTACTGCTGAGGCAGCAATTCCTGTTCCATTAGACGGCCCCGGGGTTTCAGGTGCTGGATCCCCTCCGTTACCTTTCCAGTTGCGTCCCCAGGCGCTGCCTCAGTTGCAATTTTCAGCTCTCTCCTCCCTTAGTGAGCTCAGGGTTGCTTTCATCAGATCAATGGCCTTTTCCAGCATCCGCTCCTCCTCACTTGCGTGCAGGGAGCTCTCCATCTCTTGCCTCCATTCCGGTTGGTGGTTACTCTGCCTCAGGGTCACGTCTCCTGAAGCCTTTTCCCACTCACTTTTCCTTCCAACGCCCATCGACCACCGGGGTTTTCGGTCGTACTGCTCCACCACTTCTTCCCCGGGGAAATATGCCGCTTCAGCTTCCCATCATCTCTGGGATTCCATTTGGGGGGAAGACTCCCCCTCCATGGGGCTTCCCTCCTCTCTTGCTTCGTTGCCAGACATTGTATTTGTTGCAAAGTCCCCCAGTAAGGTTTTCCCTTCCAGTTTGACTCTTATAGCAGATTCCGTCTACCGCCCCTGGAAGATGCGATCCAGATCTGTCTCTCCCCCTCCCTCCCCCAGTTCAAATGTTTCCCTGTTGTTTGAAGATCGCCTTAAGTAACCATCCTCTCCCCCCCCCCTTGGAGAGATGGCAGAATCCCCAGAATAAGCACAATGTTCTACCTATACATTTATGAAATGTGATATAAATGGATTCTGACAAAATTGGATGATAGGCACACCATTCTAAGGGTTCTTGCCAGCTTTTATTAGGATATTGCCTAGCTCCTTTTTCAAGGGCTTCCTGAAATATATTCAAAAAATATGAATGAATAATAATTTTAATATCACTCTATAGATATCTATTTGACCTACACTTTTGCAACCTTCACTGTAACAGTGTTCTTCCTTCTTCCTTTCCTTCCTTCCTTTTCATGAAAGAGGCTAGGAAAGGAATGGAAAAGAGGGAAGACCATCAAGACATAATTGGTATATCAGTTGACAAGTTATCTTATAAATGGCAGTTTGGTCTAAGTGACAAGAAACCTTTGAAGGTTTTTAAGTCACTCAAAAAGATTCCACCTTCACTAATTGGTAGATGATTATACAAATTTCTCTTACATTTTCCACATTACTGTATGTTTCCAGATTAGCACAAAAGATATCTTGCCAAAGCCATGCCATTCTTCCTTTCTTGATTTTCCTGGCCACATAAGCTTGACACACCTTAAATCCATCAGGGGTCTTTCATAATATGTCTCAGCTCTCAGGAATTCCCAAGTTTTACAACCAGAGTCTGTCAATCAGTTGCAAACTCCATAGGCAACTCTACTGGAAGTCCTGCATTTATTAGAGATTTGTTTACTTTTAGTAAATATAGATATTATACTCTATCTGGAGTAATCTTGCAATGATCTCCTTCAGTAAATCTTGTCTCTAATCCTAATTAAGAGCATCTCTGCTGAAATAGCTTGCATTTATGTAATCTACAGAATCATACAGTTTATTCAGTCAAAACCATGACCTTCCGTGTTCACACCCCGATTACAGCACTTCATTGAGGAGAAGTGAACATGACAGTTTAGAACAGACATGTCAAACACAAAGCCTGGGGGCCAGATCAGGCCCGTGAACTGGTTTCTTGTGGCCTGCGAAGCCACCCTGGAAACAGTGAGGGAACGGCCCCCGCTGCCTTGGCCCTGGTCCAGGCTGGCCAGGAGCTAGTGTACAATTTCATGGTGGTCATCTATGCTGAAATACATTTAGGCTTAGCTCCACAAGGCCATCGAGAAACGGCGAAGGACTGGCCTCTGCCGCATTGGCACTGCCCCCTGAGTACACCCTGGGGAGGTATCATCCTTTGTGAGGAATGAAGAAATGCACCATCACCTGGAAATGGCCAGCACATGGCCCTACCTACAGGCTAAAGGCTGGGCAGCATTGCACTTCTCTTCAGATTCGGGCCACCTAGCTCAGCCTCTCGGCACTGTGAGAAGAGTGCCCCACTGCCTGCCAAAACCAGGTAGACTGGGGGCTGGGCAGCATTGCCCAGATAACATCAACTCTCATGCTGCTCATGGCATCCCCTCCCCCAGAGCCCACCAAGCCGGATATGTGAAGTAGGCAAGGGCCATGTGCTGGTCACTTCCAGGCAATGGTGCATTTCTTCATTCCTCACAAAGGATGACACTTCCCCAGCTGTGTTTCTTGCCTGTTTTATTCCCTCCCTCATCTCAAATATTTTCCCACCACTCTGTTCGAAGGAAGGAAGGAAGGAAGGAAGGAAGGAAGGAAGGAAGGAAGGAAGGAAGGAAGGAAGGAAGGAGAGGGAAGGTCTGAGGGAAGTCCTGCCTTAGTCCTGCCCTAATGCCCTTTCACCATCCCCTTGCCCCTTCCCCCTGGCCTATCCTGGGGGGGTCTCCCATCCTATTGCTAAGGAAGCTTTGGATACAAAGCCAGGTCTCCTCACATGGAGAGGGAGTGGGCTTCCTTCTTGACTTTGCCCTCATACCCATCATGAGCAACCTGGCTAAGGAGAGCAAGCACAGCAGCACCAGCCTTGAGGAGGAGGTAAGTGCAGCTGGGTGCCCCCTTGGGGAAGTGGAGCTGGGCTTAGTGCCATGGGTGCTTGAAGGCTGGGCTGGGCATTTGACCTCTGCGCCACCATCCAGCCCCACGCCCCATGCATAGCCTGAGAGGAATAGTGAGGCTCCACCAGTGGACTATGCATTGGCAGTTGTCCCGGTCCCATTTCCTTCTGACAGAGATCCTCAGATCTGTCCCACTCCTGCCCAAGCCCCCATAGGCACCCTTGATGCGAACGATGTAGAGCTGGCCATGCCCACCCAGTAGGCCACATGCATTCCAGCCACACCCACCCAGTAGGCCATGCCCACCCGGCCCCCGAGGGCAACCGCAATGCTGATGCGGCCCTCAATGAAATTGAGTTTGACACCCCTGGTTTAGAATCACACATTCAGTTCTTTTCTTGTTTTCTTATTTGTTTATATACAAAATTACAACATCTAAGAGTTAGCAGACGATTAGAAAAAAATCTTTTCTTCTCTAAGGAGATGAGGAAAAAAGATACAAATGGATAGGAAAAAAATGAAAGGACTTTGAGACTGAGCAATTTAAATCAAAAGCTTTTTTTTAACCGTTCTTTGATGGGCAAGGTTGGTGAGCATAAAGGAAGTTAGACAGAATGGGGCCAATGGACCAGTTTTTTCCCTAGAGGCTCCTTTGTTTATGTATCTGGCCATTTTTGATTTAGGTACCCAATTCCCTCTTTCAAGTTTGTTCCCTTTTTGCTTCTCCCTCCCTCTTCTCCATATCTAAAATAATCCTTGGTCTTTTTCCAAAACATCATCATTATTCTTTCTGTAGAAATCATTTACTCAGGAATTTTTCCTAGTAGCCATTTGTGGTAAGACTACTTTAACTGTTTTGCCTTATGTGCTTCATTACTAAAGTATAATGTGATTGTCTAAAGAACACAAGGTAAAGATTATTAAGTTCAAAGTATAAAATTATGAAGACCAATCTTTTATCCACTGGTCACATATAGAATTTTGAAATTGTATTGTTTTACCAAATGGTTGCCATTTGTATGCAGAACCTTTGCAGAATTGTTATTATAGTCCTTCCTTGTTAGAAGATAGTGGTTCAACATATCCTTTGGGATGTTTAACTTATCCTTTAAGTTACCCTGTTTAAAGTTGCCTTGTCTTGAATGATGGGCATACTTCTAAACAAAGTCCACAATTGTAGTTACCATCCATGTTTGTTTTGCAGAAAACAGATGATGAGGGATGCTATTCACTTTCTCTGTTACAATGTTTTAGAAAGCTTTAATCTCTCTGCAATATGAATACAATAACTAGCTTGCTTCATCCCAGCATAGATACTCCTTTATGTAAATAGTAATCAGTAGAATTAAAGTGTTACAATGCATTTAATCTAGGTCTGTATTATCTAGCAATGCCACCACCATAGATACTTTTTTAATGCCTATTATGTTGTACAGTTCATCTTCTACCAAGTTAAGAGTATCCTCACAGAACATTACCTCCTTGACATCATAGGAAAGTTCAATAGCTTCTCTGTCCTGGAAAGTGATATAGGCAATTAGAAGTATGGAATGTGGAAACTATATGAAGGAAGAAAATGTGCAACAACTAAACACAGACTTTCAGTGTGAAGTAAAAAGGGACAAGGAAAGCTATTTCAATTAAGGATACAATGGTAGGAGATTAGCAAAACAACAACAAAGAAATATTTTTAGTAGACCAAAGAAATCATAAGACAAATTACAACTAAAATAAAACAAGAGCAATTATGGAAGTGTTGAAAGAAAAATCTCCATCAAGGTCAAGTCCAAGCTGGGAATAAACAAAATGGAGACTCCTTTAGAAAGAAGATTCTTGTTTATTGAAGAGCAGAACCACAATATCATGAGGCTCTGGGGCAGCTGACCATATAGTGCTGGGAGTGGTGGGTTTTTATACCTTCTTGGGCTTTTGTGTTTGGAGTTGTTCCTATGGCATGAACTTTGACCTCAGCTTTTGAGCATGTCCTTTTGGTATTCTAATGATGGTGGCTTAATCCTATTATGTCCTAAAGGTCATGTTCTGCTGCTCTGGAGCTGTGGCTGGTGGCTATGTCCTGTGCTAACAACTCTGCTGTTGTTAGCTATCTAATCTTGCTACAAGGGATTTTGAAAGATCTGTCTTGAATGGGCTTCTGCCAGGTAGTATTTGCTCATGAATGGAGCCTCAGTCTTTCTGAATGGGATTATCAAATCTGCATTTCTACAGAGCTGGCCTGCTCAGTTTCTGCTTGGGGCTATTAAAAAAAACTGGGCCTGCTTTTCTGCCTTTAAGATCCTTTGGGGAAATATAATATTCTGCCTTTTTAATATCCCCAAAAATATTTCCTTCTCTGGGGTGTGTGTGTGACTTCTCACAGAAGCATTCTGATAGATGGAAATATATTTATAGATGGAAAAACTAACATTCTTTACAAATATAAATTCTAGGATAAAGAGTGAAGTAATATTTATAGATAGGAAGTATTTTCAGGAATGAATTTCATTAGAAATAGAGGTACTGGAAACTATTGTTGTTGACTAGTTGTTGAACAGTACCTAATTAAATATAAATGCTTAGTCTCCACTGAGATGCTTACAAAGGCAGTTATTATGTTAATTCTAGAGATTTTGCATAGTTTTATCTTTTTAATATTGTAAACTGTCCAGAGTTACCCTGTGGTAAGATAAGAGGCCAATAAATTTTAAAAATATATAAATAAACATTTCTTTATCAACAAATATGGAATAAAACTGGCCTGAGATAGCAAAATATTGGTGTATACACCTATACTAAAGAAGAGACTTGTTAGAACATGAGCAAATTTTAACTCCCTGTACTAATTTGTCATATAAACAGTTTTATTACAATATTTCAAAGAAGATACATCATACCTAGCAAGAACAATATTAAATAAAGAGGCATGTTTCAGAAAAGACAGAGGGATATGAAATCAGACACCTCATATATATAATGTCTTTTTCTTTCTATTGATTGTGGCAAGTCAATTCTTGCATATCCCTTCCATGGTTTATCCCATGTCAGCTTCTTTTCTTATGGGTTATGGTGAAAGATGACTAAAATTATTGATTTCCTTTCTCTCATTATAAGTGTGGGTGTGTATCTCTGTGTCTCTGTGTTTGTATTTTGTATTTCCCTTTCCCATCTTTTTTTGTATCTACCAAGTGCACTATTATAGGGAACTGCATATACAAAGCCAGAAACATGGCCAACAAAGTAAGCATTTTTCATGCACAATTCTATTTTTGATGCCATTCTACTGATGTCATTGGGATTTCAGTAATATAAATCGTGTTTGATTTGCCCCACTTACTTTATCTTCTGTTGGCTGTGAAAGAAAAATAAAATCTTTAGCAGAAGCAGTAATTTGATCTGACGCTTAAGTTACAGGCAATAAGGGTTGATTGCCAATAAATTATCCCAAATAGCTCTGCCAGTCTTGATTTTTTGCTAGTGGGTGAATTGAAAGTTACCATCATTTCATGAATGGGAATATCCTGAGACAAGCCTTAATGGTTTTAAGGCTATAAATTCTGCACAGATCCATGTGCAAAATGCCTAAAGCACTGCAGTTATATATTGTTTCTTTTTTTTTTAATTGAAAAGTTTTAACATACAATTTTTCTTTAAACCCCCACCTCCCCCTCCCTTCACCCTCCCCCCTACCTCTCCCCCCTCCCCCCCTCCCCCCCCCGACTTCCCAGAGCTAAATACAAGGTATATATTAAAAAAAACCAATCATAAACAATCATATACTAACAACTATAAACTCTAAAATCCATCACTCTCTAGCTTATATAGGATAAAACAAACCTTAGTAATATTAAATATATATATAAAAAAAACTAAAAGAAAAAAAGAAGAAAAAAGAAAGAAGACTTATTCAAATGCTACATAAAACTTCTTAACCCTATACTTATTCTGGATAAACTCAATCCATTTTCTCCATTCCATAATATAGCGTTTTTGCGAGTGATCTTTCAAATAGGCCGAAATCTTCACCATCTCTGCCAGGTCGGAAACCTTTAAAGTCCACTCTTCTATAGATGGCAATTCCTCTTTCTTCCAATACTGACCTATCAAGAGTCTTGCTGCCGTAATTAAATTCAACATCAACTTAGTGTCCACAACTGTAGCATCTGTAATTATTCCCAACAAAAAAAGTTGCAGACAAAACTTTATCCTCTGTTTAAAAATCTTCTGCATGTTCCACCAAACTTTTATCCAAAAAGCCTTAACCTTTTTACATGTCCACCATATGTGAAAATATGTTGCATCTTCATCACCGCACCTCCAACATTTAGGCTGATAATTCGGATACATACTTGCGAGCTTTTTAGGATCTAAATGCCATCTATAAAACATTTTGTAAAAATTCTCTCTTAGATTTTGAGCTTGTGTAAATTTTACGTTCCTCACCCAAATCTTTTCCCACGTGTCCATTGTGATAACTTCCTGGATGTTTTGGGCCCATTTTATCATACAATCCTTAACGAGTTCTGTTTCTGAATCAATCTCTATCAATGCAAGATATATCCGTTTAATATGTGCTGGTCCCTGATTTCTAATTTGCTTCATCAGATTTTCATCAGTCATTGTAAAACCATTTTTCTGATCTTCTTTCCACCTGGCCCGTAACTGAGTATATTGAAACCAGTTTTGAACAACCTTCTCTTCTCGCAAGAGGCTATATGATTTCAAACACCAGACATTTCTTTCCAAACTTAGGATCTCCTTGTACGTAGTCACATCATGTTTGAAACCAGCATGTATATTTTCTATTGCGTGTTTTGGAATTGCCCACAGTGGTATCTTGCAATCCAACTTATGTCTGTACTTCTTCCAAACTCTCAGCAATGCCTGTCTTAAAATATGCACTCTAAACACATTGTCTACCTTCTTGTCATACAACAAATATGCATGCCAGCCAAACAACAAATCATGGCCCTCAAGATTTAATAATCTCTCTTGTGTCAAATTAATCCAATCACTTATTCCTACTAATGCAGCAGCTTCATAATATAGTTTAAGATTGGGCATTTTAAGCCCACCTCTCTCACGAGTATCCTGCATAATCTTAAATTTAACTCGTGGCTTTTTCCCTGCCCACACAAATTTATTGATACCTCGCTGCCATTCCTCCAAATCAGTTATATATTGTTTCTTGTTAGTGCCCAAATGTACTAACATTTTTATCTCTACAAAATAAGATATAAGGGTCACTAATAAAGTACTGCATATATAACACATCATAACTAAGAATAGTAGATTATATACAAATATTATAGATGAAAATGCCAATCTTAGAAATGTTAATATTCCTGTTTTAAAGAGAGTTCTTGTCTACCATCTTAGGTTAATATAACTTAGGTTGTGCAGAAATGCACTGACTAGCAAAGAAGAAGAAACATTGCTAAGCAATCAAGGTTCAAAATAGCTTTTCTTTCTAAATTACTTTGGACATTCACTGAAGTCAACAATGTAATGTTACATAGGATAAAGGTCAAGTTAACAAATTAGATCCAGAAAAACTTGAATCAAGCAATCAAAATTAGATATTACTCCAAAGAAAAGATATGGGCAGAGGGTGAGCTCTAGAAACAGTGAGGTTAATAATAACAAACATGAACTCATGTGATCATTTCAAATGCTCATTTTTACTTTGAATGAGTCTTCCTCCAGATAGGAGGGAGCTGACAACTACCACCTCCTTCATACCCTATATGTGAATAACATCCTTATTACACTTCCTTTTAGTATAACTTAATATCATGTACTTCTGTTGGATCACTTTATATTAATTTGTGTATCAAAGGTTTGGTCTGGAAAGATATATAGTGTGTGCACATATATCTCTATTGTATAGAACAAATGGAACCTAGGGGATAAATTATGTGGATTGAGACAAGTGGGAAAGCTAACATTCAGAAATAAATAAATAAATATATAATATATAAAAATGGTACATGGTCAAAACAAAACAAAATTCTTATGTTACTTCCAGAAAATACTGTTTTTTTAAATCAACCAGTGATAGTGAGTTATACCTAGAAAAAAGGAGTGAAGTCCCACATAAAAGCTGTATTGCATTCCTACTTGTCCAAAGAGATTCACACCATACATTACATTCTTTTGAAATTCTAATGAACTTTTTGCCCTTTTATACCAACTGGGGCATCAAAAGAATAAAATGTATGGTGGAAAAAAACCCCACCATCTCTTGAAATACCCAAACAAATATTTGAAACACTGCTTTTTGCTTTGTAATTTTTTTTTAAAAAAAAATACTGACCCAGACTGGGTCTCTCTGGCTTGTGAAATCTGACATAATCAGGATGTGCAGTAATTTTGTAGTAAGAAGGAGAAAAAAATTGACTGCCCTATCCTTCCTGTTTTTTATATCTTATTTCTCTTATCTAAGTGTATGAGAATGCTACAGGGTGTATGAAAACAGTCATGTAGAATTTACAGTCTGGCATCATTTCTTTAGAAATTTACCAAATGGAAATCTAATTTGCATGCCTTGAATTGTGTGTGAAACTAAAAAGTAAGGTAACATATGACCAGAAATACTACAATTCTTTGTACTGCTAACCATGTATAAAACTATTCTCAGAATAGATTAAAATCTTACTAAAAACGTTTAAATGTGCAAACAAATTGCTAAGGTCCCTGAGTCACAAGGCAATAAAAGAGCATTTTTAATTTATAATACTCAAGAGGGAAATGTATTTAACATTGGTTATGCAAAGAGAATGTGAAAAGCAGAAATAATTCACCAGCAGCTGAATGTTTGGTATTATACAGCACAGAGATATTATGAAATCAGAGGTGTTTTCAGAATTGATTTAATGTTTAGCAAACATACAATCCCCCCAAAACCTCACTGGTAATTCATATCCCAATCCTTATTTCTTTGTCATGAGGAGTGTACTGAAATACACAATTTCTTGTTTCTAAGGAACATGAAGCACAAAAATGTGCAATATCTGCCTCTAATTGAATATGAAATTATCCTAAAATAATTACAGGTGGGGATGAGACAGCATATAGGGCGGAGGTACAAAAACTATCCATATGGTGTAGTAACAACAACTTGCACCTAAACATCAGCAAGACGAAAGAGATGGTGTTAGACTTCCGGAGAAAAAAAGAGGAACCTGCCCCACTTTACATCGGGGAGGACTGTGTAGAGAGAGTTCCCTCCTTTAAATTTCTGGGAGTCTACCTCTGTGAAGATCTGACCTGGAAAGTTAACACAACCCAGGTGGCTAGAAAGGCCCAACAGAGGCTTCACTTTCTTAGGATCTTGGGGAAGAACGGGGTAGAACAACAGCTAATGACCCTCTTTTACCGGTCTACCATAGAGAGCGTCCTCTCATATGGTATTGTGGTTTGGTATGCCGGTCTGACAGCCGCGGATAGGAAAGTATTACAGAGGGTAGTGAGCACAGCACAAGACATTGTGGGCTGTTCCCTGACACCACTGGATGACCTCGCCAGGGCTCGTTGCCTTGGAAGAGTGAGGAAGATTCTCAGGGATGACTCACACCCTGGACGGTATCTCTTTACTCTCCTACCATCCGGTAGGAGATATAGGAATATAGCCAGCCGTACCAACAGGCTGAAGAACAGCTTTTATCCGTGGGCTGTTAGGCTTTTAAATGGGATATAATCTTATGCAGAGTTGACTTGGGAGGCCGGTGTGTGGTGTAGTTGGTTCACATAGTGTGGTGGGATGGAGGGTTTGTTGTCACTGTGTGTTGGGGGGAGAGAGCACAGGGGGAGGCTCAGCTAATCTCAATGTACACATGTTGTACTTTGACAATAAAGGTTTTATTTTTATTATTTATTATTTATGATACTGTCCTTCTGTGGTTCAGACAAGCTATGCAAAAATTCCTATACTACATCCTTCTCAGCAGTTCCTAATTCACTCAGTAAGTGAAAATTGATTTGATCTGATCTGATTTAAGTTACTGTATTTATACTTAGCTTTACATAAAGTTTGGAAATAAAAGGCAGTTGAAAACATAAATGAAGTCTATAAACCAAATGCCCTTGCATGGCTATCAACAAGGAAGATTGATACATTTCCCAAAATATGACCCCAGTCAATTTATTCACAAAGGAGTGGGTTGTTGTTACACAACAACTAGAACTAGAGAATATATCTTTAGTAATGCACTATATATTCAGTTGCCTCTGAAGATTGCTGAGAAGCTTCAGTTGAATAAAATATGGCAATCAGGCTGCTAGTAAACCCACTTTTGAAGAAAAACACCTATTGTAATTTCTATACTGGCTGCCACTACGTTTGTAGTCCCAATTCATGCTATTTATGTAACATGGCCACTTGGTTACATCAAGAACTACCTTACCAACATAGATTCTGTTGACTCTATGCAGGCTTCTAGAGAGGATTTTCACTCCAGATCCTACCACTGCAGGAAGTACATGCTATGTAGTTGCCCTGACATTATGGAACATACCAGAGATATGTTTTTCTTTTTAATTCTGGTGTTCCAGAAGACAGTGACACATTTTCAACAGGAGTTTGGAAAAATGATCTTGTTGATTAGGTTTCATCACAAGACTAATGGTGAGTTTTATTTAAAGTTTTTACTCTACCCCACTCAGAATTTCAATGAGTGGTATAAGAATAAAGCAATGAAATAAAATGAAATAAAATAAAAATATAGATATTTACTCAGATGGTATAGGATCTAGTTTTCTGTGTAAATAGGCCTTATATGCATGGCAATGTTGAGAAAATGCTACTCATACCCTTGATTCATGTAATTCAATTCAAATTTTTACAACAAATAAAAAATAAATCTGATTCCTCTTTGTGTTAAGTATTCCAAGTGTATCACCTAGACAGAATTGCTGTGATACTTGTTTATTCAGAGGGCAACATGTCTCTTAATTGATAGCTCAAGTTGGTAGTGAGGTTTTATAGATGCAATCTAGAGTCTATCAACAACATAATTAGATGATATAAACCTGGGTTCACAACAGACAATATTATCAGTGCTAGTTTACACATTGTGTCTGTAGGAGTTTGTGGGTGTATAAAAAATGAAGTGTTCAATTAAAAATGCAATAGCATGATCAGGATGAGGATTTGGATCAAACTTGAAACTCAGTTGAAATGCTTACTTGGATATATTCCAAGCAAAGATTTCAACTGAGTATTAAATTGATTCAAATTCTCATCACTTGTGAGTGTGTGTGTGTGTGTGTGTGTGTGTGTGTGTGTGTGCCCAAGCAAACCTGTCAACAGATCACATCATTTCAATGTTCTCCCTGCTGCAAAAGAACTGATTTATGGACAGAAAGTAAATCGACCAGCAAGAGCACCAACAAGAGGAAAACAACAGCTATTCTGGAGTGGAGAAAATGGATTGAGTCTATCCAGAACAAATATGGGACTAAAAAGTTTCATGTAGCATTTGAATAAGTCTTCCTTTCTTTTTCTTTTTTCTTTTTTTCTATATTTAATATTAATAGTGTTTGTAGTTATCCTATATGAGCTAGAGAGTGACAGATTTTAGAGTTTATGGTTGTTAGCATATGGATGTTTATGATTTTTTTTTTGTTTTTATACCTTGTACTTAGCTCTGGGAAGTGGGGGGGAGGGGGGGAGGGGCAGGGAGGGATGGGTAGGGGACGGGGAGGGGGATTGTTAAAGATAAAATGTATGTTAAAACTTTTCAATAAAAAAAAAGAGGAAAACAACAGCAAAAACCTTAAAAAGTCAGTTAAGCTTAGCAAACATATCATCCGGTGTCTGTTGTTTCAGAATTACCATGGATGAAGCCAATTCAATATCACTTTGTTTTAGAAACATTTCATTGGTTCAATAAAACTGTTATGTATTGGGCTGGTGGTGTTACACCACGGGCGTTACTGGAGCAGCTAACGGCTCTCCAGCAACCCAGACAAGCCATCTCCGGTCCTGCAATTGATTAGCCCCAGGCAGCAAGAGTGGGTTCAAACCTATTGGCTGCCATCTAGGAGCTACACTATATATTGTGGCTGGTTGTGGCCCAAGTTCCAGTACAGTTCCAGCAAGAATAAAAGTATGAGTTATCCTGTACTCAGCCTCATGTCATCATTCCTGCTCCTAAGAGCCCACGACTTAACAGTGGCGATGAAGGTGGGATCCTGCTTCGCTGATTAAGGACTAAAGTCAACAAGGGGTCGGCAGTACATGCCAGAGGGAAGAGGCATTTCCCCCCCCTCTCTAGGCTGGCTAGTAAGCCACGCTAGCAGCTGCGTGCTCAGAGGACACATTCCCTGAGCCAAGAAACAGGATCTGAAGAACATAGGAATCTGGGGAAAGATGCCGAAGGTTGGCAAATTAAGAGAGTTTGACGTGAAGCATCCAGAAGAATGGCCGTCTTACCTTTTATTTATGTATTTATTTATTTATGTATTTATTTATGTATTTATTTATTTATTTATTTATTTATTTATTTATTTATTTATTTATGTATGTATGTATGTATGTATGTATGTATTTATTTATTTATTTATTTATTTATTTATTTATTTATTTATTTATTTATTAATTTGATTTATATACTGCCCTTCTCCTGAAGGACTCAGGGCGGTGTACAGGGCAATAAAATAAGAATACATTGGTTAAATAATTTTAAAACCCAAATCCATCAGGCCAGGCCGGCTTGTTCGAATAGATAAGTTTTTAGATCACGCCAGAAGGAGTGAAGGTCGGGGGCCATCCGGAGTTCAGCTGGTAAGCAGTTCCAAAGGATTGGTGCACCCACAGAGAATGCTCTCCTCCTGGGGGGTCACCAGCCGACATTCTCTGACCGGTGGTACCCTGAGGAGGCCCTCTCTGTGGGAACGTACAGGACGGAGGGACGTTGACACCGGCAGTAGGTGCTCCCGTAGGTAATCCGGACCCATGCCATGTAGGGCTTTGCATGTCATCACCAGCACCTTGAATTTCACTCGGAAGGCAACTGGAAGCCAGTGCAGCTCACGGAGCAGAGGTGTAATATGGGAGTATCGGGAGACCCCCCAAAGAACTCGTGCAGCTGCACTCTGTACCAGCTGAAGCTTCCGAGTGGTTCTCAAGGGCAGCCCCATGTAAAGAGCATTGCAATAGTCTAGACGAGAGGTCACAAGTGCATGGGTGACTGTACGCAAGGCATCCAGGTCCAGATAGGGTCGCAACTGGTGCACCAGACGAACCTGGGCGAAGGCTCCTCTAGTCACAGCTCCTATATGATCTTCTAAGGAGAGCTGTGAATCTAAGAGGACACCCAGATTGCGAGCCTTATCTATGGGGGGGTAATAACTCGCCCCCGATATTAAGAGATGGAATGCTCTGAATATCCTGACATACCAGTATGTACAGCCATTCAGTCTTGTCTGGGTTGAGTTGAAGCCTGTTCCTCCCCATCCATTCCCGGACCGCTTCCAGGCAACGGGACATCACGTCGAGGGCATCACTGGTGTGGTTTGGGGTCGAGATGAAAAGCTGGGTGTCATCAGCATACTGATGATATCCCACTCCAAAACTACGGATGATCTCACCTAGCGGCTTCATATAGATGTTAAACAGGAGAGGTGAGAGGACCGACCCCTGAGGAACTCCATAAATGAGAGGTCTCGGGGTCGATCTCTGCCCACCCACCAACACCCACTGTGAACGTTCCAGAAGGTAGGAGGAGAACCACTGAAGAACAGTGCCTCTCACTCCCAATCTCCTGAGACGCCGCAGTAAGATACCATGGTCGATGGTATCAAAAGCCGCAGAGAGGTCTAGTAGGACCAGGACAGAGGAATAACCCCTGTCCCGAGCTTGCCAGAGATCATTCATCAGAGCGACCAATGCCATCTCCGTGCTGTGTCCGGCCCTGAAACCCGATAGGTACGGGTCTAGATAATCAGTATCTTCAAGGAACAGAGGAAGCTAATGCGCCACTATGCTCTCAACAACCTTCGCAAGAAAGCAAAGGTTGGAGACCGGGTGAAAGTTGTTTAAAACAGCTGGGTCCAGGGAAGGCTTTTTGAGGAGGGGTCTCACCACCGCTTCTTTCAAGACTGCGGGGAAACTGCCCTCTTTCAATGAAGCAGTTATCACTGCATGGTTCCAGCCTCGTGTCCCATCCCGAGCCGCATAAACCAGCCAGGAGGGGCACGGGTCCAATAAGGATGTAGTGGAGCTCAGCTTCCTCATGATCTTGTCTACCTCATCCAGAGTCACAGGATCAAACTCTTCCCAGATAACATCAACAAGACTGTCCATGTTCTCATCATCAGATTCTGCCCAGTCGGAATCCAGACTGGTCCGGATCCGAGCGATTTTGTCCAGCAGATGTTGGCTAAATTCCTCAGCACGACCCTGTAAGGGATCCTCCTTCACCTCTAGATTAAGGAGGGAGCGGGTCATCCTAAACAGGGCGGTCGGGCGATTATCTGCGGACGCGATAAGGGTAGCAAAGTAATTAGACCTTGCCCTCCTCAATGCCATGAGATAAGACCTCGTAAAGGACCTTAGTCACGATCAGTCGGATTCGGATCGGCTGGATCTCCAACAGCTCTCTAGGCCCCGTCTCCGACGTTTCATCTCCCGGAGCTCTGTAGAAAACCATGGAGCCCACTGGGATCTGCACCGGGTCAGGGGCTGCATGGGTACAACTCGATCAAGTGCTTCTGTGGCTGCCTTTTCCCAGGCTTCCACCATGGCATCAGCCGAGCTATGAGCAAAGGAGGCAGGTGGGGGCCCAAGCGCTGTTTGGAACTGCCCAAGGTCCATTAGCCGTCTGGGCCGGTACCATTTCGTTGGTTCAGTAACCCCACGATGGGGAGTGGCAAAGCGGAAGGTCAGCCGCAGGAGATGATGATCTGTCCATGACAGGGGTGTAACAATTGGGGAACCCCCACCCAGATCATCTAAGAGCCAATCAAATTGTGGAGGAAGACCTGAAGGCCACCACATTGCTTTGCGTGTGTGGCCCAGCAACTTTCAACCTAGCAGAGAATCTTTTTGCACCGATGCCCATCGAAGCAGTCTCATACGCAGACCTTAAGAAGAAGGTAACCGGGCATTTCCAGCCCAAGATGTCGGAGATGGCGTGGTGATTCAAATTTGACCAAAGAGTGCAGCTACCCAGGGAGACAGCTTCAGAGTTTATTGCAGGCCTAAGGCAGGGCGCACACCTTTGCAAGTTCTCAAACTTAGAAGAACGACTAAGAGACTGGCTTGTCTGTGGCCTTTGGGACAGAACCCTTCAGCAGAGACTGTTTGCTAGACCCAATTTAACATTTTCCAAGGCACAGGATGAGGTGATGGCCTATGAAGCCGCTGGAGGCACAGTGCAGAGAGTTCAGCCCACCAAACCTTCAAAAGTCAAAGAATTGGTCCATCTTGAGGTCACCAAATGTGCTGGAGAATTGTCAGAAGAAGAAAAACCTGAAATCAACAAACTCCCAACGTGCAACACCGCAACAGCCACCAGCGAGAGAATGATTACAAGGCAGTTCTCTTACCGAGACGTAAAGGGTGTGGAGGCAACCATATTCGTGCCAACTGCAGATTTCGTTCGGTCATGTGTAGAGCTTGTGGAACAACTGGCCACATCATGGTGGTTTGCAGAGCCCGCCAGAGAGACTGGCCACCCAAACATCAGTCGGAGGAGCCGACTAGGAGAGGTACTAGGGCCCAGGGTCCTATTAGTGTGAGATTCTTCAGAAGCCAGAGAAGCATTTGCCGCACTGGGGCTCAACGCCCCCCAAGCCTAAACTTAAACTCTTGGTAGAGCTACAAGGAGTTCCATGTAAGATAGAGTTGGACTCTGGCTCTGCAGTCTCAATCATTTCGCAAGACACATTTGACTTTGTGTGTAGGCGCAGTAACAATTGGACTAAACTAAGACCCTCAGATATCATTTTAATGGATTTTCAGAATGCTCATGTTAAAGTTAAGGGTGAAGCCACATTATTGGTAAAATTTAAAGGGTTTTTGGGGCACCTGGATGTAATAGTAGTAGGGGGCCAAAGAACAAGTCTTATTGGACTTGATTGGTTTGATGCCTTAGGTATTCAGATTACTGGCATAAACTGGACACAAACTGCAGACCTCATGGCAGTATGCGAAGAATATGCGGATGTTTTTGATTCGGGCCCTAGGGACATACACTGGCCCACCAATTTCTTTTAAGTTAGATCCTAACATTGTTCCAATTAGGGTTAAACCTCACAGGGTCCCCTTTGCCTTAAAGCACAAAATTGATTCCAAAATCGATAAGCTTATGGAACAGGGCGTGTTACAGCTTGTTGATGGGAGGGAGTGGGAAACTCCTATTGCCACCCCACTGAAGTCCAACGGGGAAGTTCGTATTTGCGCTGATTATAAATGCACATTAAATAAGGCCATCAAACAACATGCTTACCCAGTTCCTGTAGTCAACCATATTTTAGCCTCCTTGCAAGGGGAAACCATTTTTGCTAAATTTGATTTAGCGCAGGCCTATCAGCAATTTCCAGTTGATGAGGCCACAGCCACAGCTCAAATGATCGTGACTCACAGAGGGGCATTCAAAGTCAAACACTTACAGTTTGGAGTCAGTGTTGCACCGGTTATTTTCCAAGGGATTATGGAACGTACACTTAAGGGTATCCAGGGTGTCTGCCTTTATTTTGATGATGTTCTTATTGCTGGGGAATCCGAAGAAGTGTTGGCCAGGAGGCTCAGGGCTGTTTTGCAGAGGCTTCGTGAAGCAGGCCTCAAATTAAAGAAGAACAAGTGTAGTATTGGGGTTTAATCAACAGAATTCTTGGGGTTCCACATTGATGCTAATGGTATTCACCCCACTTATTCTAAAGTGAAGACCATTAAAATGGCTCCTAGGCCCAAATCAAAAGGAGAGCTGCAAGCATTTTTGGGTCTCCTAAACATTTATCACACATTCCTACCCCATAAGGCAGCAATAGCAGAGCCCCTCCACAGGCTGCTTGACAAAAAAGCCTCTTGGAAATGGACTAACTTACACGAAAAAAGTTTCCAGGATTTGAAAGCTCTTGTATCAGAAAAGTCCACTGTAATTCATTACATAGAGTCTAAACCTGTATGTCTTGCATGTAATGCATCTCCCTATGGGGTGGGGGCAGTCTTAAGCCACATAGAAAAAAATTGGAAACAGGTTCCTATTGCATTTTACTCAAGGACCTTGTCCTCTGCTGAGCGCAACTATGCCCAGATTGACAAAGAGGCCCTTGCCATAGTTGTTGGAGTTAAAAAATTTCATGATTATTTATATGGTAGGGATTTCACTGTCTACACTGACCACAAACCTCTGTTGGGACTGTTCACAACAGACAAACAAACCCTCCACATACTATCTCCAAGAATGTTGAGATGGTCTATTTTTTTGTCTGCATACAATTTTAAGTTAATACATAAACCAGGAAAGGAAATGGGCCATGCTGATGGCCTCAGCAGACTACCACTGCCACTAATTGATCCTGATCCAGCTCCTGCTGCTAGAATACTGTCCATAGAGGACATACCTGAGTTTCCCCTCCATGCAGGGGATATTGCTTCTGAAACTGCCATAGATAAAATTCTGAGTAGAGTGTTGTCATGGGTATACATGGGCTGGTTGGAAAAAAGTCCAGGCTCTTAATTTCAAAGTTATTTTGTCAGAAGGCATGAGTTGTCTGCACATACTGTAAAGGATGCATTTTATGGGGGAACAGAGTCATAATTCCCACTTCCCTAAGGGACAGGGTCTTACACTCCTTACATGAAGGCCATCCAGGCATTGTCAGAATGAAAGCTTTAGCTAGAAGCTACCTTTGGTGGCCTGGCCTTGATAAGGCCATTGAGGGTCAAGTCCATGGTTGTTATACATGCCAGCAATCTAGGCCTGAAATGCCTCAGGCCCCAGTTCACAGGTGTGAGGAAACATACACTCCCTGGTCTAGGATTCACATAGTCTACGCTGGGCCTTTTCAGGGGCAGCTTTTCCTGATAGTAGTGGATAGCCACTCAAAATGGCTGGAAGTAATTCCAATTCCTAACATGACTACTTCTAGGACCATCCAGGTGCTGAGAAAACTCTTTGCCACACATGGGTTGCCAGATGCCTCAGTTTCAGACAATGGGGCCCAATTCACTGCTGCTGAATTTCAGGCTTTTCTTAGAGCTAATCTCATCAGACATGCAACGTCTGCACCATTTCATCCATCTTCTAATGGACAAGCCGAACACATGGTGAGGACAACAAAGGAGGCACTCAAGTGCATTGTCACAGGTGACTGGCATCACAGATTGGCAGATTTTTTATTCTGCCAGCATTCTACGCCCTGCACTGCTACAGGCAAAAGTCCTGCTGAACTACATTGGGGGAGATGTTTAATTACTAAACTGGACAGGTTGCATCCAGACAGAGTGGCAACAGAAGCCTCTCGACCAAAACCCCTGAGGGGGCTGCACATGGGCAATTGGGTTTGGGCCAGGAACTATGGTCACAGGAATTTATGGGTTCCTGGTCAAATAACCAAGGCATCTGGACCCCTATCTTATGAAGTGGGGTTGGAGGGAGGGCGACTAGTCAGAAGACACATCGACCAACTCAGGAAAAGGTTTCCAGAATGGTCACTAAGTGCGAACTGTGGCATAAGTCCCTCCCAAGGTCCTCAAACTTGCAGCCAAGACAGCCCTCACTGGAACCACCAGGGTTTTCCCTTCTTAGAGGAGGTGGAATCTGAGGAAGAACCAGGAAGCACAGAAGTGCAACATGGAACCCCTGACCAAGCGAGCCAGCTGAAACTCAGCAATCACTGTGCCTACTCTGCAGAACAGACTGACTCTGGGGTGGGCCAACCTGGTGAGGCCAGCCAGAGCATTTCAATTCCCCTTGACACTGGAGCACAAAGGGACATGGGTCTACCCAATGCACTGGGTAAGCTGGTAGACCACAAAGTGATGGGAACTCCAAGACATTCCTCTAGGCCACACAAGCCTCCTGCGTATCTCACAGATTACATTGTTAAATAAAGTGATGTATAGTGTTGTGAAACTTGTACCACTAACTACAGAAACTTGTGCATTGTGAAAATGCCATTACTGCAATGTAAGCCTTTTCATGAGACATTGTTTAATGTCATTGTAGCTATTACTGCATTGGTAAGCCTGTTCAAATATTGTTTAATCTCATTGTAGCCACAGCGAAGTATGATTTATTATTTTTATTGTTATTATTTTATTATTATCACTATAGTTGTTTGGGAGTTGATTAATAAGTCTTGGTGGCTGTTAAGACTATTCAAGAGTGTCATAGTTTGATCTAAGAGGGGAGGGGTGTTATGTATTGGGCTTGTGGTGTTATACCACGGGTGTTGCTGGAGCAGCTAACGGCTCTCCAGCAACCCAGACCAGCCATCTCTGGTCCTGCAATTGGTTAGCCCCAGGCGGCAAGAATGGGTTCACACCTATTGGCTGCCGCCTAGGGGCTAGACTATGTATTGTGGCTGGTTGCGGCCCAAGTTCCAGTACAGTTCCAGCAAGAATAAAAGTATGAGTTATCCTGTACTCAGCCTCGTGTCATCATTCCTGCTCCCAAGAGCCCACGACTTAACAAAAGCAATACTGGGTTGGTGCTTAAAGAATTCTGAAAATTTGTTAAGTATTAATTAAATGTATAGATAGCAACTGTAAATCTTAACCCAGATTAATATTCACATCCCATTCTTTCCATATAGCTCTGTTGTTGTTCAGATTACTCTGACAATAATGACAATATAAATAAAATTTCAGGAAAGTGTTTCTTTTGGTATGAAACCACTAATGCTGAGCAAATTCATACTCTGAAATGAAAACAAAAACAAAAAGAAGGAAAGTGAAAATATAGTAATAAATTCTGTGTGGCTGATTCAAGATGTGAAAAGGTATTATATTTCAAAAGTAAAGTGATAGATATTTAGTGCTTAAATTTTGGCACTGTGTGATCTTCCTATCTAAGCACCATCAAGCACAATATTGACCATTCAGAGACAATCTAAAAATTTCACAATATATGTATTAGGTTTGCTTGCTTGCTTCTCATCCAAAGTCTCATTAAGATTAGATCTAAACACAGGAAGTACTAGAAATAAAAAAATACAACAAAACCATAGTAAAATATCAATTAAATACAATTATTACAATAAAATAATACCAGTCAAGATGTCTTCATCTACAAAGCCCATTCAAAATAATTCAGTCTTTTTTTTCATATATATTTTTATTAAACAAATTTTAAATAAAAAAAACAAGAACATTATTACAAAGTACTAAAAGGTGCATCAAATAGAAAAACACCAAGACATCCTAGACACCAAAAAAAACAAGAACAACAACATTAGACAGGACCGGGGAGTGTAATACTACCCCTAGTTTCTTTTTCTCGTACATCCCAGGCTAAGTAACCTTTAATTACCAAATATTAGAAATCTATAATTGTATATATCTCCAGATTCTATACCTCAAATAAAAAATACACAATCATCTAGTATTTCCCCCGTTGGGATTAAATCTTCTATTTTGTAACCATGAATACCAGGAGTCCCAACTTTTATTGAAAAGTGATTCACTTTTCCCTTTGAGAATATATGTCATATGATCTGACTCTGCGCATAGTAATACTTTCTCTATTACTTGATAGTCCGTTGGGATTTCCATCGTCTTCCAATATTGCGCATAAATCATACGCGCCGCTGTTGTAATATGTATTACTAAATACCAAACATTTTTTGGTACTTCTTGTGGCTTCATCCCCAAGAGGAAAATAGCTGGGTCCAATTGAAGATCATATCCTGTTATTTGAAATAACCAATAACCACCACTAATGCTGAGCAAATTCATACTCTGAAATGAAAACAAAAACAAAAAGAAGGAAAGTGAAAATATAGTAATAAATTCTGTGTGGCTGATTCAAGATGTGAAAAGGTATTATATTTCAAAAGTAAAGTGATAGATATTTAGTGCTTAAATTTTGGCACTGTGTGATCTTCCTATCTAAGCACCATCAAGCACAATATTGACCATTCAGAGACAATCTAAAAATTTCACAATATATGTATTAGGTTTGCTTGCTTGCTTCTCATCCAAAGTCTCATTAAGATTAGATCTAAACACAGGAAGTACTAGAAATAAAAAATACAACAAAACCATAGTAAAATATCAATTAAATACAATTATTACAATAAAATAATACCAGTCAAGATGTCTTCATCTACAAAGCCCATTCAAAATAATTCAGTCTTGACTACAGATGGGACAAACCAAAGTAAGCCACCCTATTTCTTCCAATGGCCAGTTGTCCTGGGGTTCCAGGAGCAGAACAAGAAAGAACACTCTGAGGCCCATCTATTAGCTGAATGAACAAAGGCCTACCACTGGATTTCCATGTGTAAAACAAAGCAAAGCTGGCATTTCTCTGGCTCTCTGCTGCTCATTGTTTCATTCAAAGCTGATTATCTTCCAATTCTTTCTTTCCACTTCCTTTCTCTGCCATATCGGAGTTTCCTTATGGTTTCCTGAAGATAGCTCCCTCTTCTTCTACTGGGATTTAACTGCTGTTTGAAATAAGATTGAAGGTATTTGCCAATGAAAGTAACTTGTGCAAATGAATGAATGCCATGGACCTGACCCAAGTAATTCAGGGCTCGACTCATGGGGCGGGTCACACTCTTGACCTAATTTTTCTATCCGGGCAATGGTTGGATGATTTGTGAGGGGGCTTGCCAACTATTGTCCATCTGTCATGGTCCAATCATTATCTCCTGCGGCTGTTCTTCTGCTATGTCACCCCCCACAGCCGGGCTGTGGAGCCGACCAGGTGGTTCTGTCCCAGGCGCCTAATGGACCCAGAACGGTTCCAGATGGTGCTTGGGTCTTTACCTATCTCCCTCACTCACAGCCCGGTTAATGCCTTGGTGGATGCCTGGGAAAGGGCGGCCACCGAGGCACTCGACCGTGTTGTACCATTGCGACCCCAGACCCGGCACAGATCCCATTGGGCCCCATGGTTTTCTGTGGAGCTCCAGGAGATGAAGCGTCAGAGACGGGGTCTAGAGAGCAGTTGGAGGTCCACCCGGTCTGAATCTGACCGATTGCGGCTAAGAGCCTTCACAAGGTCTTACCTCGCTGCGATGAGGACGGCGAAGTCTAATTACTTTGCTGCCCTCATCGTGTCCGCAGATAATCGCCCAGCTGCCCTGTTTAGGGAGGAACCCTTACAGGGGTGGGCTGAGGAGTTTAGTCATCATCTGGTGGACAAAATCGCTCAGATCTGGACCAGTTTGGACTCTGACTGGGCAGAGTCTGATGTGGAGGAATCAGACGGTCTTGAGCATGTTATCTAGACTGAGTTCAACCCTGTTTCCCCCGATGACATAGACAGGATCATGAGGAGGCTGAGCTCCACCACTTGTTTACTGGACCCATGCCCCTCCTGGCTGGTTTATGTGGCCCGGGAGGAGACACGAGGCTGGTTCCAGGCAATAATAATTGCTTCCCTGAAGGAGGGTATCTTTCCTGCCACCTTGAAGGAGGAAGTGGTGAGACCCCTCCTCAAGAAGCCTGCCCTGGACCTGGCTGTTTTAAATAACTAACATCCAGTCTCCAACCTTCGCTTCTTGGCGAAGGTTGTTGAGAGTGTGGTGGCATATCAGCTTCCTCTGTTCCTGGAGGAAACTGATTATCTTGACCTGTACCAATTGGGTTTCAGGCCCGGGTACAGCACGGAGATGGCATTGGTCGCACTGGTGAATGATCTCTGGCAGGCTCGGGACAGGGGATGTTCCTCTGTCCTAGTCCTTTTAGACCTCTCAGCAGCTTTTGATACCATCAACCATGGTATCCTACTGCGGCGTCTCAGGGGGTTGGGAGTGGGAGGCACTGTTTTACGGTGGTTCTCCTCCTACCTCCTGGGCTGCTCGCAGTCGGTGTTGACAGGAGGGCAGAGGTCCGCCCCGAGGTCTCTCATTTGTGGAGTCCCTCAGGGGTCGGTCCTCTCTCCCCTCCTGTTCAACATCTACATGAAACCGCTGGGTGAGATAATTCGTGGTTTCCGGGTGGGGTATCATCAGTACGCTGATGATACCCAACTTTTTCTTTCCACCCCAAACCAACCCGGTGATGCACTTGACATGATGTCCCGTTGCCTGGAGGCGGTCCGGGTTTGGATGGGGAGAAACAAGCTTCGTCTCAATCCTGCCAAGACTGAGTGGCTGTTCATACCAGCATCTCAGGTTAGCCAGGTCGTTCCATCATTAATGATGGGGGGTGAGGTGTTACCCCCCATCGATAGGGCTCGCAACTTGGGCATCCTCTTGGATTCACAACTCAATTTTGAAGACCATATAGGAGCCATGACCAGGGGGGCTTTTGCCCAGCTTCGCCTGGTGCGCCAGTTGCGGCCCTATCTGGACCGAGATGCCCTACGCACAGTCACCCATGCATTCGTGACCTCCCGCTTAGACTACTGCAACGCTCTCTACATGAGGCTGCCCTTGAGGACCACTCGGAGGCTTCAACTGGTGCAGAATGCAGCCATGTGAGTTGTTATGGGAGTTTCCCGATACTTCCGTGTAACACCTCTTCTCCGTGAGCTGCATTGGCTTCCGGTTGCCCTCCAGGTGAGATTCATGGTGCTGGTAATGACCTATAAAGCTCTAAATGGCTTGGGTCCGGATTATCTAAGGGAACACCTGCTGCCGGCATCAACTTCCCATCGTCCTGTGCGCTCCCACAGGGAGGGCCTTCTCAGGGTACCACCGGTTAAGGAATGCCGGCGGGTTATTCCCAGGGGAAGGGCATTCTCTGTGGGCACGCCGGCCCTATGGAACCAACTTTCCACGGAACTCAGGACTGCCCCCGACCTTCGCTCATATCGCCAGGACTTGAAAACCTGGTTCTTCGAGCTGTTTGGCCCAGACTGAGGGGTTTTAATTTAATTTAATTTAATTGGGTTTTAGTTTAACTTCAGGGACTGTAATTTAATTAATAGTTTTAATTGATTTTAATTTTGTATACTATGTATTTTAATTTTCCCTGTAAACCGCCCTGAGTCCTACGGGAATAGGGCAGTATATAAATTTAAATAATAAAATAAATAAATGATAGTTGCTAGGGTTTGTGGGACATTTCAAAAATGAATGGCAATTTTTCTTCTTCATGAAAATAGATTGTTTCAAGCAAATACTCATAAGCACTGTACCATACAGTGCTCTGATGTCAGAGAGGAGGGTGTGAAGTTATGTGAGGAGCCAAGATGGTGGACAGGCAGCAAAGTCTGTAAAGAGCTCCTCCAAAAGTAAAAGCTTTCTTTTATTTTCTTTTATTTTTGTTTTAACTTTTTAACCTTTTTAACACTGCATTTTAACCTACTGTTAACCCGTTTAATCCATTTTTAACCTATTTTTAAATCTGTTTTAACCCTGTTTGACTTTTTATAATGGTCAAGGACTTTTTATAAAGGATATATACTGGAGAGGCTTCCATTGTTTCACCTACATTTTAAAAAACATTACAAGCCAGGAGTACCAAGAATGGGGAAAAGGAGAAAGAGACACCTTGTTCACTCAGCAGCACAGAGTTCTTCTAAGCCACTGAAGCAGCAGAAAATGGAAGATTTTGCTGCAAATAGACAGTCTGCTCCAGTAAGTAACTCATCTGTATGTGACTCATTGGAATGGGATTTACAAACTGAACTTGAAAGCAATCAGCATATAGAACTTTCTGTTTCTGTCACAGAAAATAGCTCCCCTCCCTGGAATTCAGCACCCACTTTTTTTGCACGGGATGGGATACTAACAAACTTAGTAAGGGAGAATGAAACAGATCTCCTTTCCAGACAATGTTTTTTCACAAACTTTTATCAATTATCACAAGTAAGGTTGACTGCTTGAAAGAGTCTTTTCCAAAGATTATCAGCAGTCAAACAAACACTGCAGAAGGACCTAGGAGAACACATAATGTTAGACATGGAATGGCTAATGCGGAAATGTAAACTAGAATAGGCCCCTCTCTCCCTTCTATAAATGAGAAAGAATATCCACAAAGAAAACAGCACTCAATCAGATAGTTCTAAAGGTGACCATTATAACCTAAGTTTACAGACCAACCAGGTTACCTTTCAAATCTATGACAACAGAAGGAATAGAGGACATTGGAGTGATAGAAAAGCTGTAAGGCAGTCTCTGAGGCAGCTGCTCCACTGCCAGTATACTCAGATGGATTTATTACATGCAGAGTGATTCCCAGCAAGAAGGCAATGTATGCAAATGTTGTTATCCTTCAAGAGTCCATAATTCCCTCAATGCTGGTTAGAATGAAGCACTTCCCAAGCAGTTTTCAATATTTCTAATATGTGTCTTCCACTCAGGGAACCTGTGCCCACTCCTGGTTCAGTCTCTCCATGAGGAAACTATTGCTTTAAATCCAAGTGGCAACAGACCTCATACTGATAAGCTTGAAGAAGGGGCAGCTGAATTGACCTTGAGAAAACAGAGAAGTGATCCACAAACAGAGTTACCCACAGTCACTGATTCTGCTGAGGGCATGCCAGAGGAAATGTTGATAGACTTTAACAATGTATTGCCAGAACCTGAGCAAGCTAATAATTCACAGAGACTGGATGGTTTAATTTAATAATTTAATTTAAATTAATAATTTAATTTGTATACCGCCTTTCTCCTGAAGGACTCAGGGCGGTAAACAGGGCAATACATAATAAAAAACAGGATACAAAAATTAAAAAGTATGCCCGTAGTAATTGATACATATTAAAAATTAAAACTAATTATAAAAAACCCAACCCCATCCCGTCAGACCAGGCCAGTTTGTTCAAAAAAGAAAGTTTTGAGATCGCGCCGGAAGGAGCGAAGGTCGGGGGCCATCCGGAGCTCGACCGGTAAGCGGTTCCATAGGTCTGGCGCACCCACAGAGAACGCTCTCCCCCTGGGGGCCACCAATCGGCATTATTTGATTGGAGGCACCCTGAGGAGGCCCTCTCTGTGGGAGCGCACTGGACGCACTGGACGGAGGGAAGTTGACGCCGGCCGCAGGTGTTGCCGTAGGTAATCCGGATCCATGCCATGAAGGGCTTTGTAAGTCATCACTAACACCTTGAACCTCACCCGGAGAGCAACTGGTAGCCAATGCAGCTCGCGGAGCAAAGGTGTAACATGGGAGTATCGGGAAACCCCCAAGACAACTCGCGCGGCTGCATTCTGCACCAGTTGAAGTCTCCGGGTGGACCTCAAGGGTAGCCCCATGTAGAGAGCATTACAGTAGTCTAGACGAGAAGTCACGAGCGCATGAGTGACAATAACTACTCAATCAAATGCATCAAATAACAATTATTACAACTATCCTCCAACAAGTGCCCCTATGGAGAACTTGAACTGACTATATGAAGGCCAGTGCAAGAAAAACACTTTAAACATCATGTCATGGAATGTAGCCGGGTGGTATCGATTTAGAGACATTAATCACTCTGATCCTCTGAAAGGAAAGGATATTACATTGGTCCAAGGGACTTGGACTGTCAATGATCTCCTGCTTAATGGCTTTTATTCATATAAGCAGGAAGGAAGGTCAGGCAGAGGCCCAGAGAGACTGAAAGGAGAACTGGGTATATTTATTTCTACCAACTTGAGAGCAAAGTCGACACTTATTATCCCATTAAACCATTCAGCTATGGCCCTTCTCCTCAAGTTGGACTTGGTCCTGCTTTTGATAATTAATGTTTATCTCCCTCCTTGACTATGAAAAGCTGAAACTACTGCTCTATGGCTGAAGTTGGAACACTACATTAATAAACAACTCATGGAACACCCAAATGCCAGGGACCTACTAGGGGGAGACTTTAATGCCAGATTGGGACCAGATGATTATGCATTATTCACAAAACATCATCAATACCCACTATCAGAGGTCCCTATACAAACCAACGCCCCCCTCATATGACTCTCTAAAGACATTCGAGCTAACTATGCTGGCCTTTGTCTTGCCAAGTTGGCAAATAAATTTAACTTCTTTGTATCTAATGGCTCATGGCCTGATAACTATCCTGGCGAGTTTACATTTATGGCAGGGTCCAAAACTAGCACCATTGACTACATCTTAATTTCTATGGACTTAGTGCAATATATAGAAAATTTCAAAGTCCTGCCTTACCTAGAAAGTGACCATCTACCTCTGTGTATCCCCTTCATGGATTACTGCCTTGTCTTGGCGAAGGGGCTTGCGTAATTCAATCAAGCTATGAGCTATGCTGTGCAGGGCCACCCAAGACGGACAGGTCATAGCCGAGAGTTCTGACAAAACGTGATACACTGGAGAAGGAAATGGCAACCCACTCCACTATCTTTGCCATGAAAACCCTATGGACAGTACCAAAAGGCAAAACAATATGACGCTGGAAGATGAGCCCCTCAGGTCGGAAGGCATCCAATATGCTACTGGGGAAGAGCAGAGGGCTAGTACTAGTAGCGCCAGAAAAAATGAAGCGACTGGGCCAAAGCCGAAAGGTCGCTCAGCTGTGGATATGTCTGGTGGTGAAAGGAAAGTCCGATGCTGTAAAGATTCTTTCTCCATAGGAACCTGGAATATAAGATCCATGAATCAAGGAAAGCTGGACGTGGTCAAATAAGAGATGACAAGACTAAACATCGACATCTTAGGTATCGGCGAAATAAAATGGACAGGAATGGGTGAATTTAATTCAGATGACTATCAGGTATACTACTGCGGGCAAGAATCCCTCAGAACAAATGGAGTAGCCTTCATAGTCAATAAAAAAGTTGGAAAAGCAATACTGGGATACAACCCTCAAAATGACAGAATGATCTCAGTTCGAATCCAAGGCAAACCATTCAATATCACA
Organism: Vipera ursinii; assembly: GCF_947247035.1. NCBI lineage: Eukaryota > Metazoa > Chordata > Lepidosauria > Squamata > Viperidae > Vipera > Vipera ursinii. Next base: position 39,534,487 of record NC_139515.1, read on the forward strand.
GTAGTCCAAGTCTATGCCCCAACCACCAGTGCTGAAGAGGATGAAATTGACCGGTTCTATGAAGCCCTACAGCACCTTATAGAACTAACACCAAACAATGATGTCCTTATCATCATGGGAGATTGGAATGCTAAAGTAGGAAGCCAAAAGATAACTGGAATAACAGGCAAGTTTGGCCTTGGAGTACAAAATGAAGCAGGGCACAGGCTGATAGAATTTTGTCAAGAGAATACGATGTTCATAGCAAACACTCTTTTCCAACAACCCAAGAGACGGCTTTACACATGGACATCACCAGACGGTCAACACAGAAATCAGATTGACTATATGCTCTGCAGCCAAAGATGGAGAAGCTCTATGCAGTCAGTAAAAACAAGACCAGGACCTGACTGTGGCTCAGACCATGAGCTTCTTGTTGCAAAGTTTAGGCTTAAATTAAAGAAAGTAGGGAAAAGTGCTAGGCCAGTCAGGTATGAATTAAATCATATCCCTGTTCAATATACAGTAGAGGTGACAAATAGATTTAAGGAATTAGATCTGATAGACAGAGTGCCTGAAGAACTATGGACAGAGGTTCGCAACATTGTACAACAGGTAGCAACCAAAACCATCCCAAAGAAAAAGAAATGCAAGAAAGCAAAATGGTTGTCTGAGGAAGCTTTGCAAATAGCTGAGGAAAGGAGGGAAGCGAAAGGCAAGGGACAAAAAGAAAGATATGCCCAATTAAATGCAGAATTCCAAAGAATAGCTAGAAGAGATAAGAATGCCTTCTTAAATGAACAGTGCAAAGAGATAGAAGAAAACAATAGAATAGGGAGGACCAGAGATCTTTTCAAGAAAATTGGAGAGATGAAGGGAACGTTTAATGCAAAAATGGGCATGATAAAGGACCAAAATGGCAGGGACCTAACAGGCAGAAGAGATTAAGAAGAGGTGGGAAAATTACACAGAAGAACTATACAAGAATGAGCTTAATGTCCCTGATAATCACAATGATTTGGTCACTGACCTCGAGCCAGACATCCTACAATGTGAAGTGAAGTGAGCCTTAGAAAAGCTGAGCAACAACAAAGCTAGTGGAGGTGACAGTATTCCAGCTGAGCTATTCAAAATCTTAAAAGACGATGCAGTAAAAGTGCTACACTCAATTTGCCAGCAAATTTGGAAAACTCAACAGTGGCCACAGGATTGGAAAAGATCAGTTTACATTCCAATTCCGAAGAAAGGCAGTGCCAAAGAATGTTCAAACTATTGCACCATTGCACTCATTTCTCATGCTAGTAAAGTTATGCTTAAAATTCTACAAACTAGACTCCAGCAGTATGTGGATCGAGAACTACCAGAAGTACAGGCAGGATTTCGAAGAGGCAGAGGAACTAGAGATCAAATTGCTAACATACGCTGGATCATGGAGAAAGCTAGAGAGTTCCAGAAAAACATCTACTTCTGCTTCATTGACTATGCTAAATCCTTTGATTGTGTGGATCATAACAAACTGTGGCAAGTCCTTAAAGAGATGGGCGTACCAGACCATCTTATTTGTCTCTTGAGAAACCTATATGCAGGCCAAGAAGCAACAGTGAGAACTGGACACGGAACCTCTGATTGGTTCAAAATTGGGAAAGGAGTCCGGCAAGGTTGTATACTGTCGCCTTGCCTATTTAACTTATATGCAGAGCACATCATGAGAAAGGCAGGGCTAGATGAATCAAAAGTTGGAATTAAGATTGCCGGAAGAAACATCAACAACCTAAGATATGCAGATGATACCACTCTAATGGCAGAAAGTGAAGAGGAACTAAAGAGCCTCTTGTTGCGAGTGAAGAAGGAGAGTGCAAAACTTGGGTTGAAACTAAACATTAAGAAAACAAAGATCATGGCATCTGGCCCTCTCAATTCCTGGCAAATAGATGGGGAAGAAATGGAGGTAGTGACAGATTTTATTTTCCTGGGCTCCAAGATCACTGCAGATGGGGACTGTAGCCAAGAAATTAAAAGACACTTGCTCCTGGGGAGGAAAGCAATGGCAAATCTAGACAGCACACTAAAAAGCAGAGACATCACCCTGTCAACAAAAGTGTGTATAGTCAAGGCTATGGTCTTCCCAGTTGCAATATATGGCAGTGAAAGCTGGACCATAAGAAAGGCTGAGCGCCAAAGAATTGAAGCCTTTGAACTATGGTGCTGGAGAAGACTCCTGCGAGTCCCTTGGACTGCAAGGCGATCAAACCGGTCAGTCCTAGAGGAGATCAACCCTGACTGCTCTTTAGAAGGCCAGATCCTGAAGCTAAAACTCAAATACTTTGGCCACCTGATTAGAAGGAAGGACTCACTGGAGAAGAGCCTAATGCTGGGAAAGATTGAGGGCAAAAGATTGAGGTCCGGGTTACCTCGAGGACCACCTGCTGCCAGCATCAACTCCTCTCTGCCCAGTGCGTGCCCACAGAGAGGGCCTCCTCAGGGTGCCTCCGGTCAGGGAATGTCGACTGGTGGCCCCCAGGGGTAGGGCCTTCTCTGTGGGTGCTCTGGCATTATGGAACCAACTGCCGGTTGAGCTCCGGATGGCATCAGACCTCCAATCTTTCCGCCGTGGGCTGAAGACCCACTTATTTGAATTAGCTGGTCTGGCCTGATGGGTGAATATGGGTTTTTAATTGATTTTTTAGTATTTTATTATTGTTGTATTTTAATTGGGCACTGGTTTAATTTCCTTTTAACTTTTGTATCGTTATTTATATATGCCCTGTGAACCGCCCTGAGTCCCTTGGGAGAAGGGCGGTATAGAAATCAAATAAAACATAAACATAAACAATAGAAGAAGGGGACGACAGAGAATGAGGTGGCTGGATGGAGTCACTGAAGCAGTAGGCGTGAGCTTAAATAGACTCCAGAAGATGGTAGAGGACAGGAAGGCCTGGAGGAACATTGTCCATAGGGTCGCGATGGGTCGGACACAACTTCGCAACTAACAACAACAACAACATATGTATGTATGTGTGTATATATATATATATATATATATATATATATATATATATATATATATATATATATATATATATATATAGAGAGAGAGAGAGAGAGAGAGAGAGAGAGAGAGTTTAACAGTATTCTGAAAGGGAAGAAACAAGAATGTGTCTACTAAGTTTGATTTATTACAAGAGTTGGAATCCAAAAGATGTCTTTTGGCAAGGATAGATTTTGATGCCAATTTGGAGGATCCAGTGATGGTCATTTTAAAGGTGACACAGTTTTATCCAAATCCCTGGAAAACAAAGTTCTTTGCTTCTATCAACTACTTAGAAACTTCTGAAATGGCCTCACCGGATTTTTAGTCTATGCAAGTAAAGTCCTAGCAAAACAACTCTGAGTGCACACAAACTACTTTCTTCTTTATTTCTTCATTATAGCATTGATTGTCGGAGATGGTGTCTAGAGAGCAGTTAGAGGTCCAGCCATTCTGAATCTGACTGATTGCAGTTAAGAACCTTTATAAGGTCTTATCTTGCTGCGATGAGGATGGCGAAGTCTAATTACTTTGCTGCCCTCATCGCGTCCGCAGATAATCGCCCGGCCGCCCTGTTTAGGGTGACTCGCTCCCTCCTTAATCAGGAGGTGAGAGAGGAGCCCTTGCAGGGGCGGGCCGAGGAGTTTAGTCAACATCTGATGGAGAAAATCGCTCAGATCCAGGCCGGTTTGGACTCTAACTGGGCAGAGTCTGACATGGAGGAATCGGACGGTCTTGAGCATGTTATCTGGACTGAGTTCGATCCTGTTTCCCCTGATGATGTGGACAGGATTATGGGGAGGCTGAGTTCCACCACCTGTTTATTGGACCCATGCCCCTCTTGGCTAATTTATGCAGCTCGAGAGGAGACACGAAGCTGGTTACAGGCAGTAATATCTGCCTCTTTGAGTGAGGGTGTGTAGGAAACCTGTCATATTTCCACCTTAGGCTCACATAAAATGGCGCAGGTCTGGCTCAGGGCAGAGACAAGTTTTGTTTCTGCGCATAAGTTGCAGTTTACCAAAAATCAGATGACCATGCTACGTGCAGACGGATACCCATTGGAACACGTACAAGAAAGTAACACATACAAGATAGTTACAAGAACAAAGACATTCCATACAGATATGTAGCTGATTTATAACCTTAAGATAATTGCTTAGTGCATGGCTGAGATGTAACCATTCGTAATCTTAAGATAACTGCTTCATGGATAGCTGAACGCTTAGATAATTGTTTGTTGATAATTGCTTGTTGCTGATGTGTTGCTGGTATCTCAATAAAAGAGAGCTTGGGACTTCGGTCTGGGCCCTCATCCCGAGAAAGCTCAGAGAGATGTGTCCTCATTCATTGGCAAGATCATGAGGAGCCCGCCGGGTGCGAAAAACCCACAACTGGTGACCCCGACGTGATTCTGCGGAATACGTCTTCAGCCGTCCATCCTCATTCACCCGATGGTGGCCGTGCTCAACCTGGCTGTTCACAAGCAGCAGGTTCCCAGCAACCCTGCTGCTTCAAGCAATGGGTTCCCAGCACCCCGACGTGATCTGCTGCGAGTGGATACGTCTGACGGTCTCCATACTCACCGCCTGGAATAGGCTGTGCACACGATCTCGCCTCGTGAAGACGATGATCCATTCATGAGTATGGGGAACAAATTTTCTAAGCAACAGGCAGCGCACCTGAAAGAGCTTGAGGAAATAGTCAGAACTTCTAATATTTTACTTAAAAGTAGTGGCAAACAATTACCAGCAGTTTCAAAAAAGGAGTTGATTGCTTTAATGGAATATATTTGGGAAAATACTCCGGCTTATCCGGAAAAGGGCTCGTTGAAAACAGGGACTTTGAGAAAAATTGGAGAATGGCTCCACGAACCTCCTCGAGCACCTCCAAAAATGTTAACAGCCTGGCGAGTCTTAATGGAAAGTTTGTGGATTCACGAAAAGGGACTTAAAGAAGCCTTTTCCGTTTCTCCGGCTCCCCCTCCTTATGAGGAACCTATTCAGCCGGGAGAAACTCAGCAGGGCACCTCAGCTGTGGCTCCCAGTGCCCCTCAGGCTCAGCCAGAAGTAATTAACAATTATCCTAAGAAGGAATGGTGGCAAATGCTGTTAGACAGGCCGCCCGATCAGGACAGCTAACATTGGGAGATTTGTCTTGCTATCCAGTAAACATCTAACCAGCTCCGGCAGCTGGAGGAACTGGAAGTCCATTGCACACATGATACTGACACCTTCACAATATGTAGTTTGAGAATCTGAGTATAAAAAAGAAATATAGAAAAAAAATTCTTGCTGGATTACCTCAAGGAGTAAATAGGGATCAATTATTTGGCACAGGACAATTCGTTACAAATGACCAACAGGCTCAAAGCCCAAGGGAGGCTTTTAATTTGATACAGGAAGGGGCTTTAGCAGCTTTCCGCAAGATATCCTCAGGGAAAAGCTAAAATGTCTTTTGCAAAGGTTTATCAAGGTCCCAATCAGGCTTATTCAGAATTTGTGGATAGATTGCAGGAAGAAATAACAAGGCAAATAGACAACGAATATGCCCGGAATGAACTCCTGTTAAAATTGGCTTATGTGGGGCTTGAAAGAGCCTCTTGGGGCGAGCTGTTCTCAGTAAAGTCCAGGGGCGCGCCCGTTGATTTCAACTGCCTGGAGTTGTCTGAGATCTAGCTTCCCATTGCAGGTTCCGAGCCAAACTAAATTGACAATTCTGGTCTACCAAATCAAATAATAGGAAAGTAGTTGTTGTTGTAAAGCTAAAGAAAAGAAAAATCAAAGAAATCAAACCAAGTTTTTCTTCTATCTTTTTCTTTTAATCTAGCTCTTTGGACTATTGTTTCGGCTTAAAACCCCAAATTGATATTTGTGTTTTGTTTTGTTATATATATATATATATATATATATATATATATATATATATATATATATATATATATATATATATATATATATATATATATATATATATATATATATATATATATATATATATATATATATATATATATATATATATGAACATTTGGAACATTGAGCTTGGACTTGGAATGGTGAGAAAAATAGGAGATGGTTAAAGGGCCCTATAGAAACCATGTTCGGTTGGAATCACCTCGTGATTTTTCTCACCTCTTGTAGGACAAGCCATATGTCTAAATAAATGTTGTTTTAATAGTATCTGTGTATATATGTCTGTCTGTGTTGTTCTGTGTTATTTCCAAGACTTGGAAGAGGGTCAAAATCCTCTCTGATAACACCAAACAAAAAGGCCTTATTTAACAATGTATGGTTTGTCTGGAGAAAGTATGAAATGAAATTTTTGTATGTGAAATTGTTTATGTAAGCAGTCAGAATGGAAGTGAATGAGTTAATTTGCTGATATGTAAATGTGAGTGTGTTAGCCCTCAAACCCACCTACCACCCCCCACCCCGTCCCAGGCTGTGGAAGGAACAGTAAACTGCAGATTTTATTGTTGTAAAAGCCATGGAGGATGTGTGAGAGAATTTATGGAAAATGCATGTAAAGGAGAGCAAACTATTTTTTTTTTAGTGGTGAGATTTTTGTAAAGTTTCTTTTACTCCCCCCCAACCCCGCTGTGTTACTTTAAGAGTGAGAAAGGGAGAGACAGCCAGAAGAGGGGGGGGGGTGGCTGGTCCTTTTAACCATTTTTTTTTCTCTGCTTAGAATTCCAGTCTGAGAAAGGGGGGTGGATGTGAAACTTGATGCCCACTCTTGCAGTTTCAGCTTGCAATTTTTTTTACTCGAAAGAGGAGAGATTAATTCTTGGACAAGTTTTTGGAATTTTTTGAGTTTTAGTTATACATCACCCAAAAGAAATTACTCTGATCTTTTTGTGGAGTTGTTTTTTGTTTTTTTGTTTTTTTTGTTTTTTGTTTTTGATGTTTTTGTGTCTGTGTGCAGGACACATTGATGGAAGGTGATATCTGGGAGAATTTCCCTCCCTTAATCAGCACTAACCTGTGGATTTTATGCCTTACAACAAAGCTCTGAGATTGTTAATAAAGGAAAAGGGGAACATATACACTGACTCCAAATATGATTATGGAATCTTCAATACTTTTGGAGAAGAGAAATGTAGAGGATTGATTAATAGCTAAGGGAAACAGTTGGCTCATGCAAAAGTTGATAGAAGCTGTGGAAGCAGAAAAGACAGAAGTTAGGCCAGAGTGGCAGAAGGGCAGTGAATGAATGGATAATAGAAGGGAGAAACAGAAAAGTGGTTTTTAAGTTGGTTTGCACAGATTTGTGAATTGCATGCATGAATTGTATGCCTTAACACAAGCCTTAGAATGCTGAAGGAACAAGAATGTACTATAGAAATATGGAAAGGGAGAAACATGTGAAGTAGAAGAAAGTGAGAGGTGGATGTTGCATGATGGGAGTCAGATGTTCCTTTTGCTGCTATTATTTTAAACACCTGGACTATTTACTGCTGCTATTGTTCAACGTGCTAACCAATTGAAAATTTTGGAGTGGATTCATTTATCCCATACGCCCAAAGTTTCTGTTTTAACCAGAGAAGCACAATTGGCTCAATTGATTTTTAAAATCCGTCACCGAACGAAAGCCTTGATTGGGCTGGAGATAGACACTCTTTTTGTGCCTATGTCTTTGCAAATTTGGGAATCATTTTTTCAAACGAGTGAATTGCAATTTTCCTTAGGTGATTGGCATGGCAAGGTTTCTTGCCACCCACCACCCGATTATCGTTTGCAAATTGTTCGCACTGTACCCATTGACTGGTTGTCACCCTTGTCTCCTCACCCCCTACATTCGGCTGTTACAGTTTTTGCAGATGGGAGCAAGGAGTGTGGCGCCTGTGCCTGGTTGGAAAATGGTCAATGGATAACCAAGCAAACAACACCCCAGCGGTCAGCTCAAAAAGCTGAACTGGCTGCTACAATTTTGGCCTGTCAATTTTTTTTCATTTCAACCTTTGAATCTTATTGTGGATAGCTTTTATGTTTATCACACAATTCAAGTGATTTATGGATCTTATTTATCCCCATCCATTCAACCAGATTTGTTACAACTTTTTTTAACCTTGCAAAATTTGCTTTTTGAACGCCAACATCCTGTTTTTGTTGCTCACATTCGTAGTCATCAGCCTTTTCCAGGTTTTTTGCAAGAGGGAAACAATGTTGCAGATCAGCCTGTTCTTTACAACCCCTCACCCCCTGGGAAAGTCATTCATATTTTCATCAAAATTCCAAAGCTTTGCAAAAGCAGTTTGGCATCACCGCTGCAGAAGCTATTGCAATTCGCCAGCAATGTCCAACCTGCAGCAAACAAGCCACTGCAATCCCTATGGGTGTCAATCCAAGGGGATTGGAGCCTTGCCAAATTTGGCAAATGGATGTTACACAATATGCACCATTTGACCCATGGAAGTATTTGCATGTTTCAATTGATACCTTTTCAGGATTCATCATGGCTACCCCCCAAAGGGGAGAAGCCACCAAACATGTCATTAATCATTGTATTCGGACCTTTGCAGTGCTGGGATGTCCAAAAGAACTCAAAACAGATAATGGCCCTGCCTATAGCAGTCAAGCCATGGCAGAATTTTGTCATCATTGGCAAATCACACACAAATTTGGAATTCCATATAATAGCCAAGGCCAAGCCTTGGTAGAAAGAGCTAACCAAACCTTGAAACATGCTTTAGATCGCTATAAAAATCAGAACGGGGGAAAACGAAACCCCAACCTCCCAGCAGTGCAAGAAACTCTTAACCTTTGCCTCTACACTCTGAACTTTTCAAACTTGACTGGCCATCCCTTAACCACAGCTGCAGAGCGGCATTTTTCTTCTTCTTCTTCTTCTTCAGATCTCCCTAAGCCACAGGTTTGGTACCGACAACTTCCAGACCTAACTTGGCAAGGCCCTACAGACCTTATCACCTGGGGCAGAGGCTATGCTGCAGTCCAACTGCCAGACAAAGTGCTGTGGATCCCTGGTCGCCATGTTCGTCCGCATCATGCCTCCACAAAAACAACTACGGACCCCGCTAAAAACGACAGCATGGTTTGTGACTTTTTTCAGCCTTGTTCTAACACCACTGACTGATGCCACTAAAACACAATTCCATCTGAAAGCTTACCCCAGATGTCAAGTTTTGCCATCTACTCAGCCTGCAGTATTTCATTGTGCCTCCACTTCACCAGCTATCCCATCCCGTTCTTTACAATGGCTCACACCTTTGACATTGCTTCCAGTCAAAAATGACTCTTTTCACACTGTTTTTATTCAAGACTCAGTGCTAACCTTGATTCTTTTTCCAATCAAACCGCCAATCAAACTGCCAACTATTGGTGTTTTGGCTAAGACATCGTTGATAATCTTGAACATTATTGGATAGGGGTTCGAGTCATTTGGCAGCCACATCCTCGCCCCTCTCGATCCCCACACCATGGAGTGATGCTTGGCCCTACCTTTGTTTATGGACATACTGGAGATATTGTTTATTTTCATTGTTCAGATCACTCTCAACCTTATTGCCCCATCGCATGGACCCAGAAGGAACAACCTGTTGTCAACAACGAGTCTATGGTCATTTATCATTATCATCCATGTCGAGTTTTGCTTCAACTTATTGTTAGCCCCTGGACCACTGGCTTCTATTATTGTCAAGGTTTCAGTAGAGGACGCCAATTTAAAGACTGGGTAGAACTTGCTTCCATTGATAACTTTGCTAAACCTCCCCTCTCCCAGGACTTGTTTGTTTACATGCATCGTTATAAGACCAAGGCAGGACAGATGAACATGTATAAAGTTTTGTCCTGGCGTCAACGTTCCACTGATACTCAGACTGAGGGACAATGTGAACTCTGTATGGTTACCACCAAGCTAGGTACAACAATAACCAAAACATTTATATTATGCAAAATCGATTGGCCCTGGACTATCTCTTAGCTAAAGAAGGGGGGGTATGTGGAAAATTTAATCTTACAAATTGTTGTATTGAAATTGATGACAGTGGGAAAGTGATTCAGGAGATCACAGATAAAATGATTAAAGTAGCTCATGTTCCTGTTCAAACATGGAATGGTTTTAACTTTCAGGAATTATTTGGCTCCTGGTTTCCCAAATTACCTGGTTTGCAAGCTATTGTAGCTTTAATTAGTATGATTGCTTTAGGATGTATTATTTTGCCTTGTATTTTACCTATTTTTGTTAGAGCTATCTCTAATAGCATTTCATTTATAGCAGAACAATGTGCCATCAAGCATGTAAATGCCTTGTGGGAAAGAAAATATCAGTTATTGCCTCAAGAAGACCTTGAGTCAAATACTACGGACCACACCATTGAAAAGGCCTCATTCGTATTAGACACAGATGGCGAGGAGGGCCAAAAGAAAGCCTTATGCTTAGCAACGGAATGCACCACATCTCTGTCCTACTGAGCCCTTTGGGTCAAAAAACAAAAAAGGAGGAGATGTAGGAAACCTGTCATATTTCCATCTTAGGCTCACATAAAATGGCGCAGGTCTGGCTCAGGGCAGAGACAAGTTTCGTTTCTGCGCATAAGTTGCAGTTTACCAAAAATCAGATGACCTTGCTACGTGCAGACAGACACCCGTTGGAACACGTACAAGAAAGTAACACATACAAGATAGTTACAAGAACAAAGACATTCCATACAGATATGTAGCTGATTTATAACCTTAAGATAATTGCTTAGTGCATGGCTGAGATGTAACCATTCGTAATCTTAAGATAACTGCTTCATGGATAGCTGAACGCTTAGATAATTGTTTGTTGCTAATTGCTTGTTGCTGATGCGTTGCTGGTATCTCAATAAAAGAGAGCTTGGGACTTCGGTCTGGGCCCTCATCCCGAGAAAGCTCAGAGAGATGTGTCCTCATTCATTGGCAAGATCATGAGGAGCCCGCCGGGTGCGAAAAACCCACAAGGGTGTCTTCCCCGCTGCTTTGAAGGAGGTGGTGGTGAGGCCCCTTCTCAAGAAGCCTGCCCTGGACTCAGAGATTTTAAACAACTATCGTCCTGTCTCCAACTTTCACTTCCTGGCGAAGGTTGTCGAGAGTGTGGTGGCGCATCAGCTTCCTCTGTTCCTGGAGGAAACTGATTATCTGGAGCCGTACCAATCGGTTTTCAGGCCCGGGTACAGCATGGAGACGGCATTGGTCGTGCTGGTGAATGATCTCTGGCGGGCTCGGGACAGGGGTTGCTCCTCTGTCCTAGTTCTATTAGATCTTTCAGTGGCTTTTGATACCATCGACCATGGTATCCTATTGCGGCGTCTCAGGGGCTTGGGAGTGGGAGGCACTGTCTTGCAGTGGTTCTCCTCCTTTCTCCTGGGCCACTTGCAATCAGTGTTGATGAGAGGGCAGAGGTCTGCCCCGAGGCCTCTTGTTTGTGGAGTTCCTCAGGGGTCAGTTCTCTCTCCCCTCCTGTTCAACATCTACATGAAGCTGCTGGGTGAGATCATTCGTGGTTTCGGGGTGGGGTATCATCAGTACGCTGATGATACCCAACTTTTTTTCGCCACCCCGAACCAACCCAGTGATGCCCTCGCCGTGATGTCCCGTTGCCTGGAGGTGGTCCAGGTCTGGATGGGGAGAAACAGGCTTCGTCTCAATCCTGCCAAGACTGAGTGGCTGTGCATACTGGCATCTCGGACTAACCAGTCCATTCCATCTTTAATGATGGGGGGTGAGGTGTTACCCCCCGTCGATAGGGCTCGCAACTTGGGCGTCCTCCTGGATTCACAGCTCAGTTTTGAAGATCATATTGGAGCCGTGACCAGGGGGGCTTTTGCCCAGGTTCACCTGGTACACCAGTTGCAGCCCTACCTGGACCGAGATGCCCTGCGCACAGTCACTCATGCGCTCGTGACCTCCCGATTGGACTACTGCAATGCTCTCTACGTGGGGCTGCCCTTGAGGACCACTCGGAGGCTTCAGCTGGTGCAGAATGCAGCCGCGCGGGTTGTGATGGGGGTTTCCCAATACTCCCATGTAACACCTCTACTCCGCGAGCTGCATTGGCTTCCGGTTGCCCTCCGGGTGAGATTCAAGGTGCTGGTGATGACCTATAAAGCCCTAAATGGCTTGGGTCCGGGATATTTGAGGGAACACCTGCTGCTGGCATCAAGCTCCCTTTATCCTGTGTGCTCCCACGGGAAGGGTCTCCTCAGGGTACCGCCGGTAAAAGATTGCTGGCGGACAATACCCAGGGGGAGGGCCTTCTCTGTGGGTGCACCGGCCCTTTGGAACCAGCTGCCTGTAGAGCTTAGGACTGCCCCTGACCTTCGGTCATTTCGCCGGGACTTGAAGACCTGGCTCTTCGAGCTTTCTGGCCTAGACTGAGAGTATTAACTGGGTTTTTACTTGTATTTTTAATTGTAATTGGGTTATATTTCAAGGTTAGTGTAATTATTTTAATTGTTTTTAATTTTTGTAACTTGTTGCATTGTTTTAAAAAACCTTGTGAACTGCCCTGAGTCCTATGGGAGAAGGGCGGTATATAAGTTTAATAAACTAAACTAAACTAAAATAAATAAATACTGCCCTCTAGAACAGGGCTTTCCAATGGGTGGTACGTGTACCACCTGTGGTACATTGGCACCTGGCAGGTGGTATGCGACCATCCTAAATAAGTGGTAGTGGGGAGGGGAATGAGCTGAACCAGTGGCAGCACCACACAAGCCTGAGCGAGAGACAGCTGGAGCTGCAGCACTGTCGGAGCTCAGCTTAAGTGCCAGGATCAGCGCTAGGTTCCAGCTGATCAGCGCTTCTTTGGGCCTCAGCAAAAGCACCTGGATCAGTGCCATTTCCACTTGATTGGTGCTTCTTCAGGGCTGTCAGGGCTCAGCAGAAGTGCCAGGATCAGCACCGGGCTCCATTTGGCGCTCGGCGCTGATCCTGGCACTTCTACTGAGCCCTGAAAAAGCACCAATCATCTGGAGCCCGGCATTGATCCTGGCACATCTGCTGAGCCCAGAAGAAGAGCTGATCAGCTGCAGCCCTGCCCCTACTCCACAGAGGGCAGGTCTCCATCATCCCGAGCCCAGAAGGGGTCTTTCTGCTGCACCATTGCAGACAAAGGGGGGCTCCAGTGAGGAGGAGGTGGAGGAAGAGGATTTAAGCAAGTTTAGCAACTGGAGTGAGGATTCCCCCCAAAAAACAAACGTGCTTCATGGGTAACCTCTCAGTATGACAGAAGTAACCAAAATCTGCTGCATCCACCTAGAAGATGGGGGGGAATAAAAACCAAACATCCCCCACACACACTGCATGGCTTCTGGTACTGGGGATCAGTCTTTTTAAAAGAGCAAAATGAGGCAAAAAAATATATCTCCCACTCCACCCCACAACAGCTGGATGCGGATGTGATTTTTTTTTCTTGTTCAGAAGACACACTCTTCTGTTTTTAACCTTTTTTCCTGGTTGTTTTTCGGAGTTTTCATCCTGCTTTCATAAGAGGGCAGCATTTGGGGAGGTGTGAAGCTGCCCCCTTTCTCCCCCTAAGCCATCAGGCAAGCAAGATGCCCACCTGCTGGTGCTCTTCCCCCTGCCGAGGTTTTCGTTGTTGTGAGCATTTCTGTTGAGAATTGGCTGGGGGTTGGGCTGTTTGGTTTTTATTCCCCCTCCCACAACTGCTGGGTGGTTGCAGCAGTTTTTAGTCACTTCTGTCATGCTGGGTGGTTACCCACGAAGCACATTTTCTGGGGGGATCCCCACTCTGTTTGCTAAACTTGCTTAAACCCTTTTCCTCCTCCTTTTCATTGGAGCCTCCCTTTGTCTGCAATGGTGGGGCAGGAAGACCCCTGCTAGGCTGGGGATGATGGGGATCTGCCAGTAGGGGTGGGATTACTATGCTCCCTGTCAATCAGGTTTCATTTCCTTTCTTTGCCCCCCCCCCGCCTCCCCTGCTTGTAGCTGCTTCTGAGCCCCTCATTTTTGGGAGTTAGCATTGCCGGCTTCTCTTTCTCCTGAGCCCCTCATGCTGGGTAACCGTTTTAAGGTTAGGGAATCTTTGGGTGGATAGCCAACTAGTACCCCAACATGCCCCCAAGCTCCCACATCAAGTGCGGAAGCCGCACACCCCCTCCAAAGCCCCTGCAATCACCTATCAGCTTCTTTGAGTCAACCAGAAGGAGAGAAGTGGATAGAACTGTGCAAAGATTAATGTCGGAGAAACAGGCACAAGTTTCCCATTAAAAGTGTGGTTAGTGGGTGTACAGATAGTCCTCAAACTGCAACCACAATTGAGCCCAAAATTTATGTTGCTAAGTGAGAAATTTGTTAAATGAGTTTTGTCCCATTTTATGACTTTTCTTGCTACATTTGTTAAGTGAATCACTGCAGTTATTAAATTAGTAACATGGTTGTTAACTGAATCTGGCTTCCCCCATGGACTTCACTTGTCAGAAGGTCGCACAAGGGGATCACATGACCCTGGGACACTGTGGCCATGATAAATATGAATCAGTTGCCAAGCATCTGAATGTAAATCACAAGACCCTGGGGATGCTGTAACAGTCATAAGTGTGAAAAATGGTCATAAGTCACTTTTTTCAGTGCTGTTGTAACTTAGAACAGTCACTAAGCAAACTGTTGTAAATCAAGGACTACCTGTACTTTAACACTTTTTTCTTTTCTTTTCTTTTTTGGGTCATCAGGTTTTGACACCTTGCTAGGCGACTGGTGGTACTCAGATATTGCCATATCCTAAAAGTGGTACAATGGGTGAAAAAGTTGAAAAGCCCTGCTCTAGGAGACCCTGTGAAATTTATGTTAAAACCTTAAGTCAAAATTTATTTATTTATTTTAATTCCATTTATATCCCGCCCTTCTCCGAAGACTCAGCGTGGCTTACAAGCTTAGCAGTATAAACAAGTCAATGATAATTTCGGAACACTGCATTAAAAACAGCATTAAAACCCAAGTTCCAAAGAAATAAGGAGAAAAACTTGTCTATGACTACCTAGTGCCTAAGTGAATTCAGTGCCCTCTATTTGAGCAATAAAGTACAGTGGTGCAAGGAGTGTGAGTACAAAGGTACAGCTTTTATTCCCAAGTTCTAGTATAAGAAGGTCTCAGTGATTTGGGGAAATGTTTGGTTCTTAGTGGTAATCAGTTGGATATAGTCAAATTATGGGTCAAATGAAACAGCCTTAGATCAGAGAGTGGTTTAATTTGTAGCTTTGTTAAGAAGAAAAATAATTAATTTCTGCCTTCTTATTTGGCTCTGGAAGGTGATGCAAAAAGAGTCTGGGATGTCTTGGGCAGGAAGCAAGTTGCTACTATGATGAACAAAGAAAAATATAAAGGGAAGAATTGGGCTACCTAATCTTCTGGAAGGGAGAATTTCAATTTGCTGCCAGCCCCTCCCCTCTCCCCCTTTTCAGTTGTGACCAGTTCTCAGACACTGCCTGGACTAGTCCTTGCAGTTTTTTTGGCAACGTTTCTCAAAAGTGGTTTGCCATTGCCTTCTTGGAGCTGAGAGAGAGAGTGACTAGCCCAAAGTGAGTCAGCTGCTTTGTGCCTAAGGTGGCCCTAGAACTAACAGTCTCTTGGTTTCTAACCTGATGACTTAACCACTACTTTAAACTGGCTCTCATCAATCTCCTATTCTAATTGTGTGTCTTTAAAACAAATTGTACTGCTGTATTATATTATATTTGTCATATTCCATCCTTTTCATTTACATGCATAAATGGAATAGGAAGCCAGAGATTTTGGGCTGTATTAAAGGAAATTCATTGGTTCAGATATCCCCTCATAAAGGGGCTTAGGTACCTCACTGATACCACAACAGAAAATTTGATAAAAGGCTATTTTCAAAGAAGAGCACATGAAAGAAAGCTCCATATCACATTAGTCATTGCTTAGGTCAATAAGGTACTATGTTTTCTGGGTATCAGTCAATAAGGATGCTCTTTGTGGATTTTAGCTCTGCAATTAACACAATTCTTTCATACACACTGGTGTCTAAATTTGTCAATTTCAGGCTTTCACATTCAATCTGACTTTGAATTATGAACTTCCTGTCTGGCCACTCTCAGAGGGTTAGATTAGGCAACTATATCTCTTCAGCCCTTATTCTTAATATGGGCTCTCCACAGTGCTGTGTGTTGAGCCTCCTACTTTACACCCTCCTCACTTATGACTGCACCCCTACTCATCCCAGCAATATTATTGTTAAATTTGCAGATGATACAAGAGTGATGGGGCTTATTTCCAAGGGGGATGAGTCTGCCTAACAGGATGAGGTGAAATGGTTGCTCTTGTGCAGAGACAATAATTTGGTTCTCAACACCAGGGCTTTTCAACTGGCTGGTGGTACGCGGTGTCGCCTTCCTTCCCCCTGCCTCCCCCCCTCCATCTCTCCCCTCCCTCCACTCCTTCCCAGCACTTGCTGCTGGAAAACAAGCTGCTTGGCAGTGGCCTGCCTTGCAGGAACCCTACCGAGGGCATGTGAAGAGCGCAGGTGCAGAGTGAGGCCCTCCCCTCACCAGGGACTCATTGTGCAGCAACCAGATTGAACTCTTCTTTGTGTGGGATCCATGTCATCCTTCCCCCATTCTTCTTACTTCAGAAGCAAGGGGACAGAGCCATCCACTCCCTCAGCAGGTAGGCCCCCTCCTTCCCCCCCTTCTCTCTCTCTCTCTCTGTTGTGGCCTCTTCCATCTTCTTTTCCTCTCCCCCCCATGAGCTTGCGATACCCCTCACGGCCCCGTATGGCCAGCCCCAGCCAGCCCAGACCTCCACCAATGGGCTCCAGTGTTTTGGTGAAAACACTGCATTTTTACTACTAGAGAAGCATTTGTTTTTTTATTCCTAGGTGCTTTTTGGTTACTCTGCCTTCAGTGGCCAAAAATAATTTCACCAACTTTGCGGATGCGGGGCAAGCCAGGGAAAGAGTGGACTGACTGGTTTGAACACCTTACAGTCCAAGGGACTCACAGGAGTCTTCTCCAGCAACATAGTTCAAAGGCCTCAATTCTTTGGCGCTCAGCCTTCCTTATGGTCCAACTTTCACTGCCATATATTGCAACTGGGAAGACCATAGCCTTGACTATACGCACTTTTGTTGACAGGGTGATGTCTCTGCTTTTTAGTGTGCTGTCTAGATTTGCCATGGCTTTCCTCCCCAGGAGCAAGCGTCTTTTAATTTCTTGGCTACAGTCCCCATCTGCGGTGATCTTGGAGCCCAGGAAAATAAAATCTGTCACTACCTCCATTTCTTCCCCATCTATTTGCCAGGAATTGAGAGGGCCAGATGCCATGATCTTGGTTTTCTTAATGTTAAGTTTCAACCCAGGTTTTGCACTCTCCTTCTTCACCAGCAACATTATCCTGTAGATGGTACAGGATAATAAAAACAAAGACAAATAGGCTGAAAAATAGTTTTTTCCCCCAGAGCTGTAACCATATTAAATACCACAGTATAGTGCAACACTGAAGTGCAATATTAGGGACAGCACAATGGTGAATAGAATGTGAAGGATGTGTGTATATAATGTATGTTCTTATTTGTGGTTTTTACTTGTGTGTAGTGTGCACTGTGTACAGCATTTAATTTTGTTGTGAGTTACACAACAATAAAGATATTCTATTCTATTCTAAGTAGGCTATAGGTTTCAGCTTGTCCTGCAAGGAAACCAAGGCAGAGCACCAGAAAACCAAACCAGAGCACCAGAGGGAAGGATGAGAAACAATGATTGGAAAGTGATCAAAGAAAGAAGCAACCTGGAATTAACGAGAAACTTCCTGACAATGAGGACAATCAACCAGTGCAACAGCTTGGTCCATCACTGGAGATTTTAAAGAAGAGACTAGACAATCACCTGTCTGTGATGGCATAGTTTCTCCTGCTTGAGCAGGGGGCTGGACTAGAAGACCTCCAAGGTCCCTTCCAGCTCTATTCTATTCTATTCTATTCTATTCTATTCTATTCTATTCTATTCTATTCTATTCTATTCTATTCTATTCTATTCTATTCTATTCTATTCTCTGTAAAGCAACTGAAGGAACCAGGAAAGTGAAACAAATGTGTCAGATGAAAAAAAAGTGCAACAATGAAATGTTTTTTTTCAAAAACTATTTGAAAAAAGAATGTTTGAAATTTGGATATTTAATTCCTATACCCAGAACCGATGAACAAAAATCAGCAGATCAATGAAGACTTATCCTTAGAACAAAAGTTTTTATGGCTATTGAAGTGATAAAAATGGAAGAGCTAGCTGAGAATGCTAATAATGTTGACAACAAAACAAATTATGTTAGGGATCATACAATGAATGAAATTGAAGAGAATCATAACATTATATCATTTTCCAAGACAGATTAAAGTGATGATTAAAGACATGGAAGCAGAACAAAAACCATAAATACCAGGACTCTGGTAGACAGCTTGAACATAAGAAAAAATCAAAGATGAGTAGAAAGGAACTTTTAAAAGTTCTGAAAAGCACAAATAAAAAACATTGTAACAACATATTAATCAAAACTAATCAACTAATTTATTGCACAACAGCAATAATAACAGCACACTTGGGATACAGATACAGATAGGATAATCCAAAATAACATAAAGATGATGCAACATAGATAAAGGTAATTGTGAAGAACATTGTCTCTTTCAAAAAAAACCAATAGTATCATCATATATTAAATAATTATAAAAAGCAAGCAAAAAATTGGAGTGCAACTGAGGAAATAAATGGGCTTTGTTTGAAACATTTGACAACATTTCATGAAATACTGGGTTCCTAATTTAATGAAATATTATAAATTGGAAAAGCTGAATAATGAATGACAACTGATAGAACATTTTCAACAACACAAAACAGAGATTTGCAAGCAACTTGTAAATTGCAAGAATGCCAATTATTTGCTTGCTTTGCTTACAGTGTTATCTGTTAGAATAAATGAAACTAAGGTACTGGATTCCAATTTACAGAATAAAATCTGGAGAAATGACAAAAAAATCTGATTAAGGAAGAATGAGATGGATTTTCAACTTAAAAATATAATTTTGTTTTCTTATAATGATTTCTTCACTAGGGATAGAAAGAAATTTGTTCAATAGCCATTGTGTAAATGTATCTTTTTCAAAGTTTGCAGCACGTTTTCCCATTCCTGAAGTGTTCAATTCAGCATTCTCTTTGCTTCATAGGTTAGCAATAGCACCCTCTGCTGGGCCTCTTCCACAACCAATACTTGCATTAATTCATAGATGTGACTCATCAAATACCAGTAGTAAAGTTCTGTAAGATAACTGAAAGCAGAAAGCCTGGTTTGCTGTTTATAGAATAGAATAGAATAGAATAGAATAGAATAGAATAGAATAGAATAGAATAGAATAGAATAGAATAGAATAGAATAGAATAGAATAGAATAGAATAGAAACTTTATTGTCATTTTGAATGTACGCTAATTGGCATACATTAAAATGAAATTTTGTTGCATACAACTCTCAAAGGGTCACCACCTCCAATATACACTACATAAATATGAAAATAAATAAATAAACACAGAATTATGCCTATACCCACATATATTATATAACACATAGCCTCAAGCAAAGCTAAGAAAAAGCAAATTAATTGTGAATTTATCAAGTGAGAAATCATTAAAAATGTACAATGCGTACCACTCCAATAGATATCAATTTCAACTCAGCTATCAAATAACTTCACTCCCCTGTCTTACATTTTAAATATGAAAAAAACAAATGAACACATATTTAACATCTAGATACTATCACCTTACTGTTTGACCAAACAGCTGATGGGAAGAATTGCTTAAGAACAAATTATTAACAGGTACAAAGGGTTCCTTGCTTCCTTGTTATTTAAGCATCCAGGGTTTGGGGACTATTGCAAGCGAAGACTTTTGTTTCCTTCTCTGCTCTTGCACTGACTTTAAACTAATACCATGGATTTTCTTGTCCTTCTGGTTTGTAGTCATTCTTTGTTTGTAATTCTTGCTTCATTTCTTGCAATCTCCTTTGATCTTCAAAGGCTGAGATGGATTGGCTTTTCTCCAACATAACCTTTCTTAATGCTTGATTTCTGACAATATGATAACTTTGAAGTGTAACAGTGAGACACTCACATTTTTGGAATAAAAATGCCTTCAGATTGAATATTTTCTATTTCTGTTTCTCTATGTATGTGTGTGTGTGTATTAATAGAAATATTTGCACTTCACTATAACTACATGGGGGACACAAGCTATTTCTGAAGGCATCTCAATTGATTTCAGTAGTGTTACTCCATAGGAAGGTGTGTGAGCTGGGCTTCTATCAAGCTTGTAAAAAGTTGACATATTCCAAGTCAAATACAACTCAGTCATATGTTGCAGCCACTAAGAATCCAATTAACCCTCCTGATTTTGCCAAGTGCAAAATTACTATATACCAAGCAGGACTCAAAAGTTGGAGTTATGTTGGTGATTTCATGAACTTAATCTTAGATTATTTTTAGCACCAATAAATAAATAATTTGTCTGGGATCATTCCCTGAGATTTTTTTTTTTAAAAAACCCTCTCATAAAATCTACACCCTTGATACTCCATGGAGATTTTCAATCCAAGTCCTAATAAGGCCCAACCTTATTTATTTTCTGAGCGCAGTCAATCTAGTTAGTCAACTACTGTCCACTGTTAAGATACATTTCACTTATTATAATGGGAATTATCAACCCAGCTTATATCTTTAATACTATTGAGACCAAAATCCATAGTGATCACAATAAAACAACACCTATCAAAATGTTACAAAGAATATAACTCAGGACATTTTAATAGGACTTGCTCAGATAATTCTGTTCCATGAGCAGAATGTTTCTCTTTAAATGCTTTTCATATTACTGATGAAAGGCAGATTCCCATCTAATGAGGAACTCTACATGACACAGTCTGAAGAGGAAATACATTAATAAACTTTCATTGAATAATCACCTGCTGCTAAATGAAGAGGCTTGGCAGATGTAAGATAGACATAGTTATTTCCCAAACTATTAGTGAAATTTACACTGCAATGCCAGGACTGCTACACAACATTATTAAGGGAAATGATTAGTGATTTTCACTTAATTCAAAGAGAAAACTTTATCTCCTGCTTCATTGCATCTGACTTCCAACTGCTATAAAATGTTTGGAAGAATTTGGAATTCAGGTATATGTAGAAAAAAGTACAAGGGAGGAAGTTTCTTAAACTTGCATGCAGAGGAATGTGGGAACGGCCAGAATTTGGTCTCTCAAGAATTTGGTTTCTCACCCTTCAGCCTTTCCGTTCCCCCCTAGTGGGCCTCTCTGTTGGTTTCAGTGAGAGCACACTCTCCTGGCTTACGGGGAGGCTGGCATGTGGGAGGTTTGGGAAACGCTATGATAAAGCCTTCACATACATCTTATGGTACCTTGTTTTTGTGTGATCTCATAGGCACCTGAGTAATCCAATTATTTCTATGTATCCTATGTTGTATGAGATTGATGTAGTTTTTGTAATGTTGGATGTGAATAAAGTTCAGCGGGCAGTGCTCACGGGAGTTCTTTTTTGGAGACGAGGCTGCCTGGCTGGTTCAGGACAACTCTATCGACCCGGGTCTGATTTTCTTTTCCCTTCAGAGGAATGTATGACACATTCTCGTATTTAGTGACAGATATATGACTATTTCAGAAATTAAAAAATTCATGGGAGGCGAATAAAAGTAGATAAGACAGCTCTGCAAGTTCATTCAACTTAAGTCTTTCATTCATGATGTCTTCGACTCTGTTCTCATATCCCTCCCAGCATTAATGATAACTTGGTTCAGCAAATTTAGAAGGTTGACTTATTTTCCAAATGTGCATGGTAAGTATTAGCATTTTTATGTTACAATATTCTGTATACAGCAGTTTTGTTCTTATTTGGCATTCTAAGGTGATTTCCTAAATAGTAGAAAGTTAGATTTTAATGACTCACACTGTGGTATCCTCTTTTACCTATATGATAACAATTGCTTACTCTTCGACCACTGTAAGATAGTCTATTAACAGGAATTAAGAAAAGCCTCTACCATGCCATTTTTGGAAACAAGCATTTTGATCTTATTGCTATCTTTTATATCACACACACACAAACACACATATTTGGTGGTTTCTTAAAATATGTAAATTTGTGGCCTTACCCTTTTGCTGTAAAATTACTTCTGGGAAATATAGTTGGTATCCAGCACAGCCCCCATCAATCCAAATCAAAGTAAACATAGAGAATTCAGCTAGCAAGAGAGAGAGAGATAGACACACAAACAACAGGCAAACATTTATACTATCTACAAAGCTACACTGCTATATAAAAATCCTAGAACTTTTCAGAACCACAGGAAGCAATGCTGTTTATTATTATTATTATTATTATTATTATTATTATTATTATTATTATTATTATTATTATTATTAAAATTAACTATTTTAATTTTATAATTGAATTATCAATGTATAGAAAATATAGGCTTCATATGATGCTTTAACCCAGGGGTGTCAAACTGCTGGCCTGTGGGCTGGATGCATCATAGTGAAACCGCACCCACCCCATTGCCGGCAATGGCAAAAAAGTCACGATATATCGTGACATGTCATGTGATGTTGCGAGTTTGACAACCCTGCTTTAACCTATACTACTGTTCAGACATCTGCATTCTGTATTATATTCCTTATTACCTTTAAATATAGCTTTATAGAGAAGACATTAGTGATGGCAGGGGGCCGGAGTACCTTAGGGAACACCTGCTGCCAGCATCAACTTCCCTCCGCCCTGTGCGTTCCCACAGAGAGGGCCTCCTCAGGGTGCCACCGATCAGAGAATGTCGATTGGTGGCCCCCAGGGGGAGATCCTTCTCTGTGGGCGCCCCGGAGCTATGGAATCAGCTACCGGTTGAGCTCCGGACGGCGCCCGATCTTCGCTCCTTTCGCCGCGAGCTAAAAACATACTTTTTTGAACAAGCTGGCCTGGCCTGATGAGGGGACTTGGGGGGGTTATTATTGTCATTTTACTGGGGTTTTAAGATGTATTTTTAGGATATGGGCATGTATTTAATTATTTTTTAACTTTTGTAATCCTGTATTTTTATTCTTGCCCTGTTCACCGCCCTGAGTCCTTCGGGAGAAGGGCGGTATAGAAATATTATTAAATTAAATTAAATTAAATTAAATTATATATTAGAATAAAATATATAGTTCAATAGAATGAATAAGTTTACACGTTCATCTTTCAAAATTAATGCAGATCTATTATATTATATATTGACAGAAGATACTATCTTCATAATAGTTAATGTCTTCAATGCACATATTGAGATACAATTCTCTATCTTTAAATCACAGAGTGCGTGACCTTCCTGCATGAACTTTTAAAAATATTGTTGTTTCTGCTAGCCCAAAATTGAGTCTATTGGTAAAAGATGGATGAACTTAATTATGATTAGCTGTCTTTACAAGCTACTGTGAACCATGTACTAGATTTATCTGTTTACTTATGCAACCTAATATTCATGTAAACTGTATTTCAATTGTTGTAATCACAGCTTCTTCAGACATCATGCAAACATTCTCTGAACGTTCTAATTATAGGGTACTTTTGATGAAGTCTCAAAAATATACCATGAGAGTAATTGCAGAAAGTTATTAAGAAGGTCTTGTAGTGTAACAAGATGTAAAGGGAGAAAATATTATTAACTATGATCATTAAAACTATGGTGTGCAATATGTGTCATGCATAATCTGTTCTATGCACTGAACAGCAAATTTTAGATAGCCAGTGTCCAAATTAAAGCATATATTCTGGGCAGAACTATTTTGTAGAGACAAAGAACAAAGACATTGGCAGGAATTAAGGAGAAGTAAAGAAATAAAAGTGTTGGGAAGATCAGTGGTTAAATAGAGCACAAGCTATGTGGAAGAGAAGGGACAGATGGGTGATGTGGCAACAGCTAAAGTAAGGAAAAAGATCAAGGAAGCGGAGGCAGGTCAACACAGAGAAAATGTGTAGAAGAGATTGTGACAGAAGGATAAGGTACAGTTGATTTGGTTGTGATGCAAACCTCCAACAATCATTATGCTCCACGTTTTGTTCCTGTCAGACTGCTGTACACTCTGAATGGTGAAACCTTTCATTCTGTGGGAATCATGCCTAATCAAAACTCATTTTGAATCTTAAAGGGTTTTAATTCTACTATGCAACTAAGACCAGAAAATTAAAGAAGAGATGAGTGTGCTTATTAGTGGTTTAGCTTCTCCAGCATGGGTAAAAGAAATGACCTGGAATACTGTACTCTGACCTCATTAAAATATGGGGTTTAACAGCATACCAATTTTGAATATATCTGGGAAGTTTGAACAATTACCCTTTGTAGTACATAGACTGACACTAGGCTAGTATTCTTTGAAATAAAGCAGGAATGCATGTGACACTGTATTGTTTAATATAAAGTACAAAAAATAATCCACACGACTACATTTTTGTATATCAGAGGTAGGAAATTTGTTGCTCTTTAGATGCTGCTAAAATCTTGGAAGCTGTTAGGCATATGGTTATAGCCTACCTGGTTGGGTTGGAAATATATAAACCATGATGTTATAACGTTAAGGTGCTAATTGGCCAATGGCTGTGTAAGTTTTTCCAATGGCCATAAGAAGGAGCTAGGAACGTGGCTTCTCTCTCTCTCTTTGCTCTCATAGTTTTTGCTTTTTGGCTTACTACTGTGTTAAATCTTAGGAACTGTGTACTTGACCTTCAGACCGGTAAGAAGACATTGTATTTTGGATACTCCCTGGACTGTTGCTGTTGCTTATCTGTTGTTATTCGTGTATGACCTGGACTGTTTATTCGGATTGTGTTTTTGTTTTTACACCTAATAGTAAAGTATTTTTCTGTTTATCACAACTAAGTGTATCTGTGTGGTTACTGTGTGACTCTTACTATTCTCAGTACACTTTTGCCTGTGTAGGTTCCTGATAACTCAAGAAGCACTTTGCACAACAATTTTCATTTTGCTAACATTGGTTATGGGCCCAGATACGTACTGAGAGTTAGTACACACAACTGTTCTTGTGCCATTTTTACACCAGATAGCTAACACAAACTCAGCTATGATACTGTGTAGTATCATAGCTGAGTTTGTGTTAGTTTACACCAGATAGCTAACACAAACTCAGCTATGATACTACACAGTATCATAGCTGAGTTTGTGTTAGCTATCTGGTGTAAAAATGGCACAAGAACAGTTGTCAGGTATCTCCTGGATAACTCGGTTGGATGGGACCAACTACGTTACATGGTCGACAAAGTGTTGCTTGCTGCTGTGCAAGGAAGGACTATGGGCTGTAGTTGATGACCCTCCAGATGTGACTGCTTGGGATCCAGAAAATGAGGACGATGTACAGAAGATAGCCATGGTTTAACCGTGACAATGAAAAGGCTGTATGCATAATTGGACTAACACTGAATGTCCAGCAGCTTGTCCATATTCATGGTGAGGTGTCTGCTGCTAGGTGTTGAGCCACTTTGCGACATATCTATGTTCGTGATAGTGTGGGCACACACATACACCTCACATGTAAACTATTTAGGGCTCATCTTCAAAAGAATGGGGATGTGTTAGCCCATTTGAACTTCATGAAGACAACTCTGCAAGAGCTACATGAGAAAGAACTGATTTTTTCAGAGCTGTATCAGGTTTATATTATTCTGTCCTCCTTAGACGACAGTTATGTTGCATACGTATCTTCTTTGGAAGTCCTGTCCAAAGATGAGATGACACTGTCAGGGATAACCAGAAGATTGCTGGAGGAGTCCAGAAGGAGGCAAGACAGAGACCAGCAGAGAGAGCCATCTCCACAAGAGGAACATCAGTATGCTACTGCTTATACTGTTAAGAAATGCTATTCTTGTGGGGCTAAAGGGCATATAGCTAGGTTCTGTAGGAAGGGTAGAAAACAGAATGTGGATAGCAGTAGGAAGACAAAGAAGGACATTGGTTTGGCTGTTTCTGGTGAACCAACAACCATATACAACTCAAGAAGCACTTTGCACAACAATTTTCATTTTGCTAACAGAAGCTCCAGCCAACATAAGAATACTGAAAGCTACTAGGAAATGTACATTACCGTTATCAGTCAGGTAACTTTTTCTGTGTTATCTGACTGAAAATAGTTCATCTGTATACCTGCACATATGAAATATTAAGAACATTAATTAGTTCCATGTTATTGTAAAGGCAAACTGGAGTAATGGATCAGAACTGGATCAGAAAATATATCAAACCTCTATATTGTCCTGCATCTCACCATCAACCAGCAAAAGAGCTGATGTAGTTCCCATCTTCAAAAAAGGGGAAAAAATAGATCCAGGAAACTACAGACCTATCAGCCTGACCTCAATACCTGGGAAGATTTTGGAAAAGATAATCAAACAACAAATCAGCAAACACCTAGAGGCAAACAAAGTCATTACTAAAAGCCAACATGGGTTTGTCAAAAACAGATCATGCCAGACAAATCTTATTGCATTCTTTGACCAAGTGACAAAATTAGTGGACAAGAGGAAAGCTGTGGATATAATTTACTTGGACTGCAGTAAGGCATTTGATAAAGTAGATCACAACCTACTACTTGATAAGATAGAAAAAGTGTGGGTTAGACAGCATCACCACCAGATGGATTCAAAGCAGGCTGACCAGCCGAACTCAGCCTGTGGTCCTCAATGGAACTGCATCTACATGGAGGGAAGTGTGTAGTGGGTGCCCCAGGGCTCTCTTCTAGGCCCAGTGCTCTTCAACATCTTCATCAATGATTTGGATGAGGGGATAGATGGGGAACTCATCAAATTTGCAGACGACACCAAGGTGGCAGGAATAACACTCTAGAAGACTGCCTTAAGATACAGGAGGATCTGGACACAGTGGAACACTGGGCGCTATCTAACAAAATGAAATTCAATGGTGCAAAAAGTAAAGTTCTACATTTAGGCAAGAAAAACCAAATGTACAGGTATAGTATAGGGGGTACCTTGTTCAATAGTAGTATATTGAGAAGGATCTCAGAGTCCTAGTGGACAATCACTTAAATATGAGCCAGCAGTGTGCTAAAGCTGCCAAAAAAGCCAACACAGTGTTAGGCTGCATTAACAGAGGGATAGAATCAAGATCACCACTTTACAATGCCTTGGTAAGGCCAAACCTGGAATACTGCATCCAGTTTTGGTCACCATGATGTAAAAAGATGTTGAGACTCTAGAAAGAGTGCACAGAAGAGCAACAAAGATGATTAGAGGTCTGGAGGCTAAAACATATCAGGAACGGTTGTTGGAATTGGGTATATCTAGTTTAATGAAGAGTAGGATGAGGGGGGATATGATAGCAGTGTTCCAATATCTCAGGGGCTGCCACAAAAAAGAGGGAGTCAAGCACCTTAAGGCAGGACAAGAAGCAATGGATGAAAACTAATCAAGGAGAGAAGCAACCTAGAATTAAGGAGAAACTTCCTGACAGTTAGAACAATTAATCAGTGGAACAACCTGCCTCCAGAAGTGCTGAATGCTCAAGCACTGGAAATTTTTAAGAAAAGACTGGACAGCCATTTGTCTGAAATGGTATAGGGTCTCCTGCCAGAGCAGGGGGTTGGACTAGATGACCTCCAAGGTCCCTTCCAACTTCATTATTATTATTATTATTATTATTATTATTATTATTATTATTATTATTATTATTATCATTGATCATTGCACAGTCAGCCAGATGTTCAGACTGGATTTGGCATTTTTGTCTACCTATGACAGGGGTCAGCAACCTGAAACAGTGAAAGAGCCACTCGGAACCGGTTCCCTCACAAAAGGAAAAACTGGGAGCCACAAAAAATGTGTGCGCATGCGCGTACATGCGCGCATGTGCAGAACAGGGTTTGACTGAAGAGTGGAGCCAAGGCGAGATATGCACCTACCCTGCATATTTGAATTGATTGGTTGAACTTTTTTAGTCCCACTTTTTTTTTTTGGACTGCACATGGCAGAGGAGCCGCAGGAAACGGCTGAAAGAGCCGCATGCGGCTCCGGGGCCACGGGTTGCAGACCTGTGACCTATGAAGTCCTTACCAAGGACCTGGGATAGGCAGATGTGGATGTTTGATGGTATTGTAGATATCATTGCAGAATGGAAGCAGTTCCTAGTAAGGCCATCTTTTGCAATTGACTAATGGTGAATTTGTCCATGCCAATGGTGTTCAAGTGGTGCTCCACCTGTTTTCAGTTTGCACCTAAGGCACCTATTACTATTGGTACTACCCTTGCTTGCCTTTGCCACAGTCATTCTATTTCTATTTGTAGGTCTTTGTATTTTGTTATCTTTTCCAGTTCTTTCTCATTTATTCTGCTGTCTCCAGGCACTGCCACATCCACTATCCAGACTTTTTTTGTCATTTTTATCGACAGTTGTTAAGTCCAGGGTGTTATATTGCAGGTGCTTGTCTGTTTGAATTCTGAAGTCCAAGAGCAGTTTAACTTTATCATTTTCTATGACTTTCTCTATTTTATGATCCCACCAGTTCTTGCTTACAGGCAAATGATATTTCTTGCAGATCTTCCAATGCAGCATTGTTGCTACTTTGTCATGCTGCTGCTTGTAGTCAGTCTGTGCTATCTTCTTGCAGCAGCTTACCAGGTGGTCCACTGTTTCTTCAGCTTCTTTGCATAGGCGGCACTTACTCTCTGTTGCTGTCTTCTCAATTTTGACTTTGTATGTAATTGTCCTTAAGGCTTGGTCTTATGCAGCCAGAATTAGTCCATCAGTCTCTTTCTTCAACTTTCCTGCTCTTAGCCATTGCTAGGTCTTGTTATTATCTGCTTTCCCAGCTATTTTTTTAATGTACTGGCCATGTAGTGCTTTGTCTTCCCATGCCTCTATTCTGTTCTCCATTTGGTCTTTCTTGTAGGCCAGTTTGGTCTCTCTAGTAGTCAGTAAGCCTTCCTGATATACTAATTTCAGTGCATCTTCATCATTGTCCTTCAGATATTCTTCCAAAGCCATTTTTCTTCTTCAACCATCTGATATACTTGCAGCATTCCATGTCCATCTATTTGCCTTAGTAGATAGAGTCTGTCAATGTCACTGCGTGGATGAAGGGCATGATTCATTGTCATTATTTTTCTGGTCTTCCTATCCATTGCTTTTAGTTCTTCTTGAGTCCAGTCCACTATTCCAGCTGTGTATCTAATGACTGGAATCGCCCAGGTGTTGATTGCCTTCATGGTATTTTCTCCATTGAGTTTGGACTTTAAGATCTTCTTCACTCTCTTGATGTATTCACCTCTAATCGTTTTGTTGACTTTAGTGTGCTTGATGTTGTCAGCTTGAAGGATACCCAAGTAATTGTAGTAATCTTCCTCATCCAGACACTTAATGTTATTTTCATGGGGCATCTTGATTCCTTCAGTTTTCACTATTTTTCCTTGTTTAAGAGTAAGTGTGGCACATTTGACCAAGCCAAACTCCATTGCAATATCTTGGCTATATATATACAGACAGTGTTCAGCAGCGATTCTATTTCAGATGATGTTTTTCCATACAGCTTCAGATCATCCATGTAAAGGAGGTGGGATAGTCTGGCAAATATTTTTGATGTTTGATAGCCATGTCCTGAGTTATTTAGTATTGTTGACAGATGAAACAGTGCAATAACAAATAGTAGTGGTGATAATGATTCTCCTTGAAATATTCCTCTCTTGATATTAACCTCTCCCAGTCTTTCACCATTGACCTGCAACTGTGTCTTCCATTGTGCCATCGATCTTTGCACAAATTTTCTGATGTTTCTACTGTTATTTCTAGGCACTTGATTATCCAGTCATGTAGCAGAGAATCAAATGTCTTTTTGTAGTCAATACATGCCACATTCAGGTTGGTCTTCCTTTTCTTGCAGTTTTCCAAGATCATTTTGTCTATTAGTTGTTGATCTTTTGTTCCTCTGCTATTGGGTCGGTTTCCTTTCTGTTCAGGTGGAAATTGTTTTCAACTAGATGCTGTTGTATGGCATCAGCTACCACACCAGTTAGCAATGTGGAAGTTGTTGGTAAGCAGGTAATTGGCCTGTAGTTGCCTGGTGTTGCCCCTTTTGCTGGATTTTTCATTATTAGGTAGGTTTTCCCAGTTGTTAGCTACTTTTCAATTTCTCCTCCTTATAGTATATTGTTGAACTTCTTGGCAATGAGTGGGTATATAACAGTTAGATGTTTCAACCAAAACTCATGCAGTTCATCTTCACCTGGTGATGACCAATTTTTGATCTTCCTTGCTCTTTTTTCTACCATTTTTGTTGTTATTACTAGTTCTTTCATTTCAACTTCTGTTTTATTTGTATCCACCTCTTTTAAGCCACACCCTTGTTGTGTTTCTTTGGGTTATCCCATATCTGCTTCCAGAACTGCACTGTTTCTTCCTTGTCAAGTACTGACTGATTCATTGCAGTTTCTCCATTGATGGATTGGTAGAAACTTTTCTGATTGGATTGAAATTGGAGGTTCTGCCTATAATTTGCAATTTGAGCTTTGTATCTACTGATTTTCCTGGCTATATGTGTTATTTGCT
Source organism: Vipera ursinii (assembly GCF_947247035.1). Taxonomy (NCBI): domain Eukaryota; kingdom Metazoa; phylum Chordata; class Lepidosauria; order Squamata; family Viperidae; genus Vipera; species Vipera ursinii. The sequence goes on from NC_139515.1 coordinate 39,565,111, forward strand.
GCTTTATTATTTCTAGTGCTTCCTTGATCTTCCTTGTTTCTAAGTGGTGTTTCTTGATTAGGTTTTCTTTGGTCTTCTTGTTCTTCAGCTTCTTTTCTTTCATCTGTTCTAGCTTGCTTGCATGTGATCTTAACTTGCTGATCTTATTTTCTAGTCTAACCTTCCATTTTTGTGGTGCACTGTTTCTTTGTTTTTCTTCTTTGTGGATTTTGCATCCGAGATATTCATTCATAACTGCAGCTGTGCTGTACATTAGTTGGTTTGTTTCTTGCAGTGAATTGGTGCTTATACTTGATATTGCAATATTTGCATCTTTTAATGCTTGTGCTAGCTCAGGGGTCGGCAACCTAAAAAAGAAAAAGAGCCACTGGGAACCGGTTCCATCACAAATTAAAAAAAGAGGGAGCCGCGTGCGTGTGTCCATGCACGCGCATGCGCAAAAAGGTTTTTTTGCGCATGCGCGGACGCACGCGGCTGCCATTTTTTTAAAAATGAGATGGAACCGGTTCCCGGTTGCCCGATGGCGACGGCCCGTCTGCAAAGCTGCCGCTTTCGGCAGCTTTGCAGACGGGCCGTGGCAGCTTCCTCAAAGAGCGGCGCCCCTGCCCATTCCGAGAGGTGCGCGCGCACCTCTCCAAATGACCAGAGTTGCTCGCGCACCTCCCCAAACCTTTGGGGAGGTGCGCGCGTACCTCCGTGCGAAGGGGCAGCTTTGAGGAAGCTGCCGCGGCCCGTCTGCTAAGCTGCCACTTTCGGCAGCTTCACAGACGGGCCGTGGCGGGCTTCCTGAAAGAGCGGCACCGCTGCCCGTTCGCGCGGAGGTACGCACGCACCTCCCCAAAGGTTTGGGGAGGTGCGCGCGCACCTCCGGTCGTTCGGAGAGGTGCGCGCGCACCTCTCGGAATGGGCAGGGGCGCCGCTCTTTGCGGAAGCTGCCGCGGCCCGTCTGCTAAGCTGCCGCTTTCGGCAGCTTCACAGACGGGCCGCGGCGGGCTTCCTGAAAGAGCGGCACCGCTGCCCATTCGCGCGGAGGTACGCGCGCACCTCCGGTCGTTCGGAGAGGTCCGCGCGCACCTCTCGGAATGGGCAGGGGCGCCGCTCTTTGCGGAAGCTGCCGTGGCCCGTCTGCTAAGCTGCCGCTTTCGGCAGCTTCACAGACGGGCCGCGGCAGCTTCCTCAAAGAGCGGCACTGCTGCCCATTCGCGCGGAGGTATGCGCGCACCTCTCCAAAGGTTTGGGGAGGTGCGCGCGCACCTCCGCCCATTCGGGGAGGTGCGCGTGCACCTCTCCAAACGGGCGGTGCCACTCTCCATTTGGAGAGGTGCGCGCGCACCACTGCCCGTTGGAAGAGGTGCGCGCGCACCGGGCGGCTGGGAGCCGCAAGAGACAGCTCAAAGAGCCGCATGCGGCTCCGGAGGTTGCCGACCTGTGTGCTAGCTGTTTCTTTGGAACAAGCTTCAATGCAGGAAGCCTTGTTCTGTTGTTTTTGTGCTGTTCTAGATGCTCAGTTATTCTTTCTTTCAATTCTTTTATTTCTTTAGTTAGAGGGCTTTGTTCTTCCTGAGGAAGAGCTGCCTGGTTTCCAAATGAGAACAGTTATATATCTCTGTTGGATTCCTTCACTGCCAACTCCCCCTGGCTTGCCTCTACATTCTGAATTACTTCTGGCAAGGCTTTGATTTCTTTGTCCTGGTAAACCTTTGCAGTTCTTCCAATTCTGTTTCTGTGAATACTTTATTTCGTATTATAAATTGGCATTGATCTGCTAGTCTCTGTTCTGTTATTTCTGATTCTGGATGTTGTTCTTTCCAGAACTGGTGCATTTGTTTTAGATATCCTCTTTTTGTTGGACTTGATCTTTAATAACATATCATTATTTCTTTGTTTTCAATCACTGTGTATTTGTGACAGGTAAACACCTTTTCTTCCAGTAGTTCTGCAGCTGCTGGCCCTGGTTGCTCAGCCAGCAATCCTGAGTCCTGTAACACATTTTTCACCAGATATCCAGGAACTCCGACATCTAGCATGGACCTTGTTAACACAGGCAACATCCAAGCTAGTATGGCATTCTGAAATTTACGTCTCACCATGTTTTTTTATGGGAGAGACATTCTTTGTCTGACTCCTCTGATGAGACCTGTCCAGTATTGTTGAACCTCTGCCATAGCTCTCATCTTCCTCAGAGTATACCAGCCCCACAACCACGTCAAGGTAGTGCCTCACTGTGGATTATTATTATTATTATTATTATTATTATTATTATTATTATTATTATTATTATTATTATTATTATTATTATTTATCTCCCTGCTGCCCAGAATGAGTGGGTGTACAAGAGACACGTTAGAGCCCCTAAACATCTACGTTTCCATTCTAAATATCCTGATAAACTTAATTGATTTACCTATGTTCTTGTTCCCTTTCCTTTCTTGTTTTCCAGGTGGATTTCCCATTCTTCTAGGGGGGATCATATGCCAGGTACCCCAAAATTCTCATTGTTTCCCCTGCATATAGTTATTCTACTTTGGGGGGCTGCCATTCTGCTAGGGGGAGGGGGAGCATGCTTTTGCTTGGGATAACTTTCGCTTTCTATTTTCCCTGTCTTGCCTCTATCATCTTGAGACAGGAATGTGTCTCCCTTATCAGGGAGATGGTTGAAGAGAAACAAAATCTGGAGAAGACCTTGAGATACGCGCCAACTGTACCAGACAGCCAGACTTTGTGCCACCTGTGGATTAGCTGGATTTCAAATGGACATTATGACTTTGATGGAAGGAGAAATATTGCTAGCTTAACTATACTGTTTGCGTGGGTTTTTCCCCAGATCTACTGTCACTGACCCCTAATAAAATTATCCTTTTGAGACAATGCCTGTTTCAAGAGTTCTACTTTCTTGGGTGGTTAGTTAAAGTGGGTCCTTACACCAGCAGTGTGCTGCAGCTGCCAAAAAAGCCAACACAGTGCTAGGCTGCATTAACAGAGGGATAGAATCAAGATCACGTGAAGTGTTTATAATGCCCTGGTAAGGCCACACTTGGAATATTGCATCCAGTTTTGGTCACCACGATGTAAAAAAGATGTTGAGACTGAAGGGATTTTATTATGCTTAAGGTTGATGTTAGTAATATTGATATTAGTAGTAATATTTTGTAATCATCTTTGTTCATGTGCAAGCAGCTTTGTAGGTGCTTTATATTGGGAAATTAGTTATATAAAAGCAAATGTTTCATGCTTTAGGTGCAGGGGATTGCTTACATGAAAAGAGCATGGTAAGGGGAGGGGGGAAAAGGAGCTGTGGTGGAGCCTGGGTTGTTGTGTATGAGTCATAATGTAGGAATTATTTTTCCTTTTTTTTGTATATATTTTATTAATTTTTTTAACATAACATAAATCCTTGTAAAATAGCATGTTGTCTGGGTAGCATCTATAAGACAATCCTTAACAATTACTTTCTATAATCTATATTCCATATGTTAATTTCATTTGATTTCCTCTTTCCCCAACATATCTTTCTTTGCAAAGCGTTAGGTTAAAAGAATTTTGTTTGCTTAACAGCAGTTTAATACATAGTTTCAATAATCCTGTGTAACATTTTAGTTGCCTTTTCATAAATCCTGTTACCATGTTTATTTCAGCTTATTTCTCCCCACAAGTTCTAAATATTTTTTACAGTTGGTGGATTTCATTCTGTTTTTTTCCTACGAACCCTCTCATGCTTTTATATTTCCCAATCAATAGATAAAAAAGTAAAAACAACAACAAAAGAAAAAAGAAAAAACGAAAAAACAATTTATTTCTCCCTCCGAGTTTTAAATGTTTTTACTAAATAGCAATCATTTCAACATTCAACTGCATTTGCTTTAGTAGGTTTGATTCTGTTTTTTCCACATAAACCCTCTTATGCTTTTATATTTCTTAATAAGCAATAATAAAATAAAAAAGAAGAAAAGAAACGAAAAAGAAGAGAGAAAAAAAGAAAAAGAAAAAAGAGACAAAAGTATTAGGCTGCAAAAGATAACATATAAAAATATATATTTCTCCTAATTTAATATATATTTATCCCCTTATTCTTTTTAACTATAGCTAAGAATTTATTTAGTGTATTTAAACTTTAAAAATTTCATTCAATAGTTCTAATCATCTAATCCTTTATGTCCCATTCAAAAAATTTTTTTATTTTATCATCACATTTACATAGCTAAATCATTTGCTTTTATTTAAATCATTTCAACTTAGAAGAATAAACAAGAAAAGAAGATAAAGAATAATAAAAAGAGAAACCTCAGTTATATTAATTAGGAGGACAAGAAAAAAAGTTTCCCTCTTAAGAATAGTATATTTCAAAATTTTCCCATTTCTTAGCCATATTCAAACAGATGCTTCTTTTTGAAGTATTTACGCTGGTATATTCCATCTTGTTCCAAAAGTTTCTTTTTAAATTTTTTCCTCTGATCGATGTCTTTCTCAATCAGTATGTTTTGCTGTCATTTGTTTCCCTGCAGTTATTTTATATAATTCCATCTTCATATTTCCATCCTCAAAATTATATTTAATCATCTCTATTTTTTGAGAACATTCTTGAAAAGAAATTACGTTGAAAATAAGTTGATTCATGCACTCAAGGTTTTTCTGCATTTCCTTGTACTTTAAAGTCATTGTCCTTTGAAATTTTTGCTGCTTATCATATGTTTCCTTTTGTAAAATAAGCGGAGTATAAGGTTCCTTTAAGTCACTATATTCAGAGATTCTTTGAGTCACCTCTATTATATTTTGAGAGATTTCTTGGAGTGAAATTAGGTTGGAAATAAGTTGATTCATATTTTCAAAGTTATTCTGAATTTCTATGTAGTTTAAGGTCATTGTCTTTTGGCATTGTTGTCGCTCATCACATGTTTCCTTTTGTAGAGTATTCATTACTTCAGCTGTGTTCCAATTTGTTTAAACAGGTGCATTCAAAGCTTAAGAGTTCAAAAAAAAAGAAAAAAAAGAAATTCTGCTCCACCAGCAGGGGTCAGCATTTGTTCATTTTATTGTCTTTCTGGTATTTTCCTTCTAAAAAAAAAGTTTGCCACCCAAGCGAGAGAGAAGGAACGGAGTTCCTCTCCCCTTTTCCTTCTTCGGAGATCTCTTATTTTGGGGATTTTCTTCTTCAGGAAAGTAGGTAGGATAGAGAAAATCAGTGCTCTTACCCAGATTCAAGCATGCTGTTTTGCTATTTGCTTGGTTTAATCGCTTGTGACTTCCATTTGCTTCAGCTTCAGCTGAACATGACGTCAGCCTTTTCTTCCGTTGGTTTCTGGGAGGCTACGTTTAATCAATTTTTCATCTGATGCCAATAGAATCTGGTCAAATTCTGCCTGTTCTTTAAAAAAGATGTTTTAGCATCTTTTTCATGTCTCATGAAAGTAGTACAAAATGAAGTACAAAATGAAGCAGGGCACAGGCTGATAGAATTTTGTCAAGAGAATATGATGGTCATAGTAAACACTCTTTTCCAACAACCTAGGGGATGGCTCCACACATGGACATCACCAGACTGCCAACATAGAAATCAGATTGACTATGTGCTTTGCAGCCAAAGATGGAGAAGCTCTATACAGTCAGTAAAAACAAGACCAGGAGCTGACTGTGGCTCAGACCAGGAGCTTCTCATTGCAAAGTTGAAGAAAGTAGGGAAAAGCACTAGGCCACTCAGGTATGAATTAAATCATATCCCTGTTGAATATACAGTAGAGGTGACAAATAGATTTAAGGAATTAGATCTGATAGACAGAGTGCCTGAAGAACTATGGACAGAGGTTCGCAACATTGTACAAGAGGTAGCAATTAAAACCATCCCAAAGAAAAAGAAATGCAAGAAAGCAAAATGGCTGTCTGAGGAAGCTTTGCAAATAGCTGAGGAAAGGAGGGAAGTGAAAGGCAAGGGAGAAAAAGAAAGATACGCCCAACTGAATGCAGAATTCCACAGAATAGCTAGAAGAGATGAGAATGCCTTCTTAAATGAACAGTGCAAAGAAATAGAAGAAAACAATAGAATAGTGAGGACCAGAGATCTCTTCAAGAAAATTGGAGAGATGAAGGGAACATTTCATGCAAAAATGGGCATGATAAAGGACCAAAATGGCAGGGACCTAACAGAGGCAGAAGAGATTAAGAAGAGGTTGAAAAATTACACAGAAGAACTATACAAGAACATCCCTGATAACCACGATGAGGTGGTCACTGATCTCGAGCCAGACTTCCTAGAATGTGAAGGGAAGTGGGCCTTAGGAAAGCTGAACAACAACAAAGCTAGTGGAGGTGACAGTATTCCAGCTGAGCTATTCAAAATCTTAAAAGACGATGCAGTAAAAGTGCTACACTCAATTTGCCAGCAAATTTGGAAAACTCAACAGTGGCCACAGGATTGGAAAAGATCAGTTTACATTCCAATTCCAAAGAAACACAGTGCCAAAGAATGTTCAAACTATTGCACCATTGCACTCATTTCACATGCTAGTAAAGTTATGCTTAAAATCCTACAAGCTAGATTCCAGCAGTATGTGGATCAAGAACTACCAGAAGTACAGGCAGGATTTCGAAGAGGCAGTGGAACTAGAGATCAAATTGCCAACATACGCTGGATCATGGAGAAAGCTCAGGAGTTCCAGGAAAACATCTACTTCTGCTTCATTGACTATGCCAAAGCCTTTGATTGTGTGGATCACAACAAATTGTGGCAAGTTCTTAAAGAGATGGGAGTACCAGACCATCTTATTTGTCTCTTGAGAAACCTACATGTGGGTCAAGAAGCAACAGTGAGAACTGGACACGGAACCACTGATTAGTTCAAAATTGGAAAAGGAGTCTGGCAAGGCTGTATACTGTCCCCCTGCCTATTTAACTTATATGCAGAGCACATCATGAGAAAGGCAGGGCTAGATGAATCAAAAGTTGGAATTACGATTGCTGGGAGAAATATCAACAACCTAAGATATAATGGCAGAAAGTTAAGAAGAAATAAAGAACCTTTTGTTGCGGGTGAAGGAGAGTGCAAAACTTGGGTTCAAACTTAACATTAAGAAAACCAAGACCATGGCATCTGGCCCTCTCAATTCCTGGCAAATAGATGGGGGAAAAATGGAGGTAGTGACAGATTTTATTTTCCTGGGTTCCAAGATCACCGCAGATGGGGACTGTAGCCAAGAAATTAAAAGACGCTTGCTCCTCGGGAGGAAAGCCATGACAAATCTAGACAGCACACTAAAAAGCAGAGACATCACCCTGTCAACAAAAGTGCATATAGTCAAGGCTATGTTCTTCCCAGTTGCAGTGTATGGCAGTGAAAGGTGGACCATAAAAAAGGCTGAGCGCCAAAGAATTGAGGCCTTTGAACTATGGTGCTGGAGAAGACTCCTACAAGTCCCTTGGACTGCAAGGCATTCAAACTGGTCACTCGTAGAGGAGATCAACCCCGACTGGTCTTTAGAAAGCCAGATCCTAAAGTTGATACTCAAATACTTTGGCCACCTAATGAGAAGGAAGGACTCACTGGAGAAGAGCCTAATGCTGGGAAAGATTGAGGGCAATAGAAGAATGGGATAACAGAGAATGAGGTGGCTGGATGGAGTCACTGAAGCAGTAGGCGTGAGGTTAGATGGATTCCAGAAGATGATAGAGGACAGGAAGCCTGGAGGAACATTGTCCATGGGGTTGTGATGGGTCGGACATGACTTCACAGGTAACAACAACAATGTTGTCTTTTAATATGTGTTTTTTGGAGACAGACTATATCCATTTTTAATTTTCATAGTCATGTAAAAAATGTTTTCCTTTTTGAGGGACTTCAATCCATTTATATTCATTGAAAGAATCCCATTTTCCTTTTCCATCTTCTTCAGTTATATTTAGATTTTATTCTCCCTGTTCTTATCTGTCTTTGTTCTCTTGCTTTTGCCCCTTCTTCTATGTTTGTGTTTTCTGTTTCTTCTTCTTCCCTTGGTTTGGCTGTTCCTTCTATTGCTATCTCTACCTGTTTTTTTGCTTCTTTCTCTGCATGAAATTCAGGACTTTCCCCTTCCCAAAAAGCTTTGTATCTCTCATAAAACTGCCTTGAGTGCAGTGTCCAATCTGTATCTTTTCATGTCCCAATTAATTAAAATCCCTTCCAGAATCAGCAAACTGAAGTTCACTCCTTTTTCAATTATTTTTCTGGTCAGGAATTGGTATTCTCTTCTTGAATCTCTTATCCTCCTGGAGATCTGCTTCACTGCAATTTCCTTTTTTATAACACAGAGAATCATCTCTCGCTCTTCTCAATATCTCATCTCTTATATCTTTTGATGAATCTAACATGTACTTCTCTAGGGACTTTATTTCTCCTCGCATAGCTTGAATTGACTTGAAATATCTGGTGTATCCTTCCATTTCCTGCTTCCTGATTTCCAGTGCTTCAGCCAATAGCTCTGTTATCAAATCTGTGACATCCTCTTCTTTGTCCTCCATTACATTTTGAAATGTTAAAAAATAAGATGCCTTTTCCATTTCTAAAACTGCCATTGAATCTTACAATTCTCAATTTGCCTGCATCAGCCTCTCTTTTTCATCTTTTATTTCTTCCATCTTCTGATCAGTCTCTACTGACTTGTCTTCTATTTTCTGAATTCTTTGTTCATTCTTTCTAACCATCTGTCGGAAGCTTTCTAGTTGAGAGTTTATGTTATGAATTTCTTGATTCGTTTTCTCAAAGTTGTCTTTTGTCTCCTCATGGTTTTTCCTTGTATCTTCTTTGTAAGAGGAGATTGCCTCTTGGATTGCTTGTAATGTTGCTTGCACCTCCTTCTGGAAATTGTTAGATTTTTCTTGTTGAAGCATTAATTTGATTGATCTCTGATACACAGGGCTTGCAGAGGTGGAGGACAGCATTGAGGGTGTTTTCTTTCCAGGTTTAGCTAAATTTGGAACAGTCATTTTTAATTCCACCCCCAAATTTTTTTATCAACTCCAATACTTTTCCCAGATGTCCACCTTATATCAAACCATTAATCTTATATTCAATACCACAACACATCATTTAAATTTGTCTTAAATAACTCTTATAGTTTTTATCTATAGTCTCTATAGTCCAATAAACTCCCTGAAAAAGAAGGGAGAACAAAAAAAGAAAAAAAAAGAAATTTTGTAATCCAATTCTGTTTGTGGAGCTCACTTCCAGAGCAGTTGTCCAAAATCCAAGATTATTGCTCAGTCAAAATTTATAATCTGCAAGATCCTACATAAAAAATTAATAGTTCATAGACCCTTCTCCAAAGAAAATTACCAACAGTTAAGTTTCCACTGTCCTTAAGTAGTTCTGAGACTAAAAGTTTATAATCCAAAAGGCTCCCCACACAACAAAAAGAAAAAGAGAAAAAAAAGAAAGGAAAAGAAAAGGGAAAAGAAAAAAGAAAAAATGAGTAGAGGGAAAAAGTTTATAATCCAATTCTATCTTCTGACTCCAGCTCTAAGCAATTGTCCCAAAATCCAAAATTGCCAATCTGCCAAAATTATAATCCAAAATGTCTTACTGTAGATAGTTCCTTGCCATTCAGTCTGTCTCTAAATAGTTTATAAAATTACAGGTCAAAAATTTTTTGTAATCTGAGGAAGCCAGGTGGCTTCAAAATAGTTTGTACTTTGTTGTAATCCATCCTGCAGAAAAGACAGCTCAAAAAGTTTTTCTCTTTTTCTAGCTGCAATCAGAAACATCAAAGGGTTTTGTCTGTTATCTATGTCTGGGCATCAGACCAAGTTCCCTCACTCCAGACAAAATATAGATAGAGTTTGATGTAGTTTTTTTTTTTCACCACTAGATGTCATTAGGTATCTGTTTTGTAATTTTCCAACCCAAAAACTTTTTTTCCTTTAAGTTTTGCTCCGATACTCTCCAAGATATGTAAAAAAAGAAAAGAAATTATAACTCCCCAAACTTTTTTCTTTCTATTGTGTCCAAATTAATTTTATAATCTATTTTCCCCCAAGAAAGCTTAAACCACTACTTTTATTCTGGGAGAGGGGGTGAAAAAAGAAAAAAAAACCCTCCCTTTAGTTATAGGAGTTTCCTTGCTTTCAGATCATTTTTCTTCTTCCAAGAACAGGTTTTGAAGTCATAGAGGAAGGAAAATAATCTCACCCAGATTCAAAAATGTTGTTTGCTTTTTTCCTCTGGAGGTCAGCAGCTTCTGACTGGCTGCATGGGTGCAGCCAGTCTTTCTCCTGTCAGTTCTGAGGGCTTCTTTGGATCAAGCGGGTCGACCGCCATTTCCCCATGATCTACAAGGGTCCCCTCTTGTTTCATCACCTCTCCAGGGTGACTTCAGGCCCTTTTGGGGTCCCTAGCAGGAAGAAATCAGGAATGGGAGGCACAGCCCTGCTTCCCTGCATCCATCTTAATGTGACATCCTTGTTCTCAGTCTTTTAAGTGGCCACTGACTACTAACAAAAGTGGCATTTGATCACTAGAGGCATCAAGAAATGTTTTCCCTTTTGCATTTGAGCATCGAAGAATGGACAGGAAAGGAGAAAGGGAAAGAGGAAAGACAAACAAAAAGAAGGAAAGAGGGGGTGGAAGAAGAAGGAAAGGAGAATGAAGAGGGAAAGGAAAAGAAGAAAAGGGGTGAAGGAAGGAAGGGAGGGAGGGAGGGAGGAAGGAAGGGAGGAAGGAAGATTATAATAAGAGGGAGGAAGGGTCTGATGGAAATCCTGCTTTAGCACTTGGCTACGAGCAGCCCTGCTACCCTTTTGCCATCTCCTTGTCCCCTCCTCCTGACCTCTCCTGGTGGTCTCCCATCCTATCACTGAGGATGGTTTGGTTACAAAGCTGGGTCTCCTGGCAGGGAGAGGGAGTGGGCCTCCCTCTGACCCATACATTTTGCCCTCCCGCACACACCATGAGCAACCTGACCAAGAAGAGCAAGCCAATCAGCAGCAGCCTTGAGGAGGAGGTAAGCACAGCAAGGCGCCACCTTGGGAAAGGCTGGACTGTGTGCTTGCCCTCCACTGTCCAGGGCTCCAGGCAGTCTGCATCACTGGGGGTCCTCTGCATGGCCTGAGAAGGACAGCAAGGCTCCTCTGGTGGGAAATGGTGTAGTGCTCGCCCTGGTCTCATCTTCCTCAGCTGGAAATAGCCCTGCCTGGGCCACCACAGGCGCCCCCCGACAAGAGAAACATTGGAGTGGCCATGTCCACCCCAGCCATGCCCAACCCGGCCCCCCAAAGTCAACCACAACCCTGATGCAGCCCTCAATGAAATCATGTTTGGCACCCCTGCTGTAACAGGTTCAAGAGCACCAGATTAGGAAAAGATTAATTCTTGATATTCATGAATGTTAATTATTACTATTCAAACAGATTATGTCAAAATGTTTAAAGAATAAATGAACAGTTTTGAACACTTATGCTGTTGCTTCATAGCTGGAAACTTTCATAAAGTAACATTGTCATAACAGAAAGGACAATGTACTTGTATGACAGGCTAACAGACCCAATAGACTGAAATATAATATAATTTACTTCTTTCCCTTGGAAATTTATTTATTTTTATTTTATTTATTTTAATTCCATTTATATCCCGCCCTTCTCCGAAGACTCAGGATGGCTTATACAAGCTTAGCAGTAGCCTTCATTCTATGTATATGCCTGCTTATTAGGGCTTTCACACACACCCCAAGCAGCATTATTACAAAGTCAGCTTAATTGCCCCCAACAATCTGGGTCCTCATTTTACCTACCTCGGAAGGATGGAAGGCTGAGTCAACCTTGAGCCTGGTGGGACTCGAACCTGCACTAATTGCAGGTAGCTGGTGTTACTTAAGGAGGCATTAGCTCACTGCTCCACCAAGGCTCTTAATATAATAATTTAATTTAATTTAATTTAATAATTTAATATAACATTAACAAAAAGTATTTCCAAAATAGAAATTCACTTCTTTTAATACATGCACTGATAATATATTTGCTTCCTCTTTTTATGTTTTCCATTATACTGGTTTCTTTAAAAAATAGTTAATATTGCCTTTACCCTTGACTACAACTCTACGGATCAAATAATCAAGTTTTCTATTTTTCAGGAATGATCTTCAGTTCTGTGCTATTCCTAATTTCCTTCAGAGGTACACTCTGTCCAGTTAGTTATACAATGTAAAAAAGCTGCCAATACTTGTCACACCATCTGTGCAGTGTGACCTTGGGACATAAAGCAGCAGCTCAGCAGAAAGATTTGTGCCAGGTTCCATTCTTAGTTGTAATTGTCATCCCATTGACATCAGTGGGATGGCACTGTTTCAACATGAAGGAATGGCCTATTGATTTTAGTAGTGAAAAAATGTGACCACTAAGAATAACTTTAGTGTCAGGTTTACTGTAAGTGTTTTACTATGGAAACACAGCAGCACCTTGTGTTTCATGAACACTTTGTGGAAAGCTGTATGAACTCTTGGTAGGAAAGGCTGATGGCAGATGCAGTAAGCAGAGCCATAAGACCAATATGTTTCTCACAGTTTATAGTTTTTCCTAATGTTGATGTAACGATACATTGCAATGTACAGATATTAGCAATCTGAAAAAGAATATGGAGCTCTACTATTTCATCAAAGTAACTCTGGAAAGGTTAGAAGTGATGGAAAAGGTTCCTTACTTAAGTTCACCTTCCATTTAGTTCAGCTTCTGTTTAGGTTCTAAACAGACCCCTAATACAGACACATAAACCCCAATTTCCCAAGGTTCCCAGCATTGACTGTATCCCATTATTCCCATCCTCCATTTATATATATGGGAGACACAGAAGAAATTAAACAACTTCAGTAACTACTATTTTCTTTATGGTTTAAGAAGCTTTAAGCTATCTTGTCTGCAGTTCAGTCTGACTTTTTCCTCTGCTTAAAAAACAAGTCAGTTGTTTTTATATTAGAAAAAATAGGAAATTATTTTTATAAAGACCAACCTCTGGAATATTTAACTCACAGAAGAAGCAAGAAAAGAGTTGTAAATAACCACATATCTAGGCTATTTGTCAGTTTTATGCAGAGAGTTCAAGCAACCACCTAGGTCAATGTCCCCCAATAGCCACCAAAGTTGAATGGACCCAATTCCAATCCTATCCTCCTAGAAATTAAATTCCTTAGGTTAATACCTACATAGGTGATTGAAATTCATTACCTTTTCACTACCTGCTTAAGCCTACCTTAAACATAGGGGGTGTTAATTGACTCCAGTAAAAGTATAGTTGGGTTGTATGTTTGGCTATTATATTATGGTTTGCTCTTATTTTGAAATTAGAGGTTATTGTTGTGATTGTCATCATTATATTTTGATCCATCTATCTAAGATGGGTGCCCATATAAATTTTAAATAAATAAATTCCAGGCCTCTCAGAGTCAGCCAGTGGTCATACAGTGATTATTCTTAGGGCATATTCATCAGCTGGCAAACAGTGAGGCATCTTCTCTTTCATGCCTCAAGAAAAAGTGGTCATAGTGCTAACTTGTTCCTCAGAACTGGGTGGGCCTTTTCCAGAATGCTGTCAACCAATTGGATGTGGGGAATTCTAATGGTATATTGGCCTCTTTGCTTGTCATAATCCACTGGTCAAGCCAACTGAGGTAGTTTCAAATGTACTGTTTAGGAAAGTATTCCAGATGTCACCTTAAAGAGATCAGCCCCAAATGTCTATCTCAGGCTGTCATCAGGTTAATCCATATGGCAGGCTGTAGGCTCAATTTACTCCTTGACTAAGATAAAAAGGATCTCAATATTGGACAGTTGTAGTTTCTCCTATCATGATAAGATGTATGGTGAACTTTGGTCATTGCACTATTCCTTACTTTTGGATGTTGGACATCCATTATATAGCCTGCTGTCAGGTCATGGGTCCTGTCCCAGCCTACGTGAGTCCTTGTTCACTCACAAAGAGAAACCCCTCTTCCAACAAGTAGGCTGGAACCATAGGTAAAACAAACCCCTTTTATTATTATTTACAGACCTGCAAAATGTTCAAAGGCAAAGGCAAACAAACATGATTCAATGAAACTTGATTCTTTCTCAAACAGAAAATGGTCCAAAGGCACAGGCAAACAAAACACGATTCAATGAAACTTGATTCCTTCACAAACGGTTGCCTTCAGCAACCAGCACCTCCCACACCTTCCTTTTTTATTATGCAGCCCAAGGCATGGCTTTCTAATGCCTTCTCCTCTGCCTTTGGAGCCATCCCATTGCCTTCCTCTGTCCAACTTTCATTGCCTGACGATGTTTGCGAGCATCTATGATGTCTTCCAGCTGGGAATCCTCAGAGTCCGACTCAGCTTCCCAGCACACTGGGTCTCAGCCTGAGCATGAGTGGAGGGGCCAGGCTCCTCGTCAGATTGTAAGTCTTGGAGCTCATCAGAGCCTTCCTCTGACTCTGATGGCACTTCAGGCCCCTCCTCCTCCTCCTCTGATTCCCCAGACTCAGCTGTCGGGTCCACTGGCTGGCAAGGAATCACAACACTATGTTTATGGAATCTAGTAGATTTGTGAATGCTCTGATAAACTTTCAGGAGCCAGAGCTGTTGGTTCTATGAAAATTCTTGTTGAATGAATAATAATAATAATAAACCTTTATTGTCAAAGTACAACATGTGTACATTGAGATTAGCTGAGCCTCCCCCCGTGCTCTCTCCCCCCAACACACAGTGACAACAAACCCTCCATCCTACCACACCATGTGAACCAACTACACCACACACCGGCCTCCCAAGTCAATTCTGCATAAGTTCACAGAGATTATGTTTAAAAGCCTAACAGCCCATGGATAAAAGCTATTTTTTAGCCTGTTGGTATGGCTGGTTATATTCCTATATCTGAACAAACAGAACTGGCCACTGACATAATTTCTTGCAAATTAATTTTCAGGATTTAAACTTTTTTCTGCTTTTTTGTGAAGCTGCAGAACATAAACAGGCGAGGAGGTACCTAGGATAATGTAAAATTTTTCAAAGAGCTGATTATGAAATCCCATTAATGCATGTAGCTATGCCTATTGCATGGCAGTGAAGATTTCCCCCCCCCCAAAAAAAAGCTTGTGAAGATAAAATTACTTGCCTTTATGCTCTCTTGAACGTTGCTTTTGACATAATATGTGTAAGGTGTCCAGTACAGTTTTTAAATTTACTTATGAGTTGTAGATGTAGATACAACTTGTGGCTATTCATTCTATTTCATGCTCTCTTGACTCGTTTGGTTTATTTGAGTTAGTTGATGGGGGAGGCAGGGATTGGGAAACACCTCTTTGCATTATTTATTTGTTTATTAGATGTGTATGTTTGTCAGAACCCACCCCAATCCATATCTTAGGAAAGAAGAACTCTTGCAGACAAGATTGTCCAAGCAGGAACTTTTACTAAAATATGGTTGACAGTGGATAATATAGACAGGATCTGGAAACTGTCTCACAGTTTCCCCGAGTAAAAACCCCTCCCCTCAGTCCATTTGGTTAGTCCTGGATCAGTCAAGTTTCAGGTGTCAAAACCCCTGGTGGGAAAAGAGAAACATCAGTACAATTGCAACATTATTACTTCCTCCCCTTCACATTCCATTCGGAGATACAAACCAGAATTTTCCCCCTCCCTCTTTCTTTGTTCTTCTTAGTTTAGAGGGTTTCTTCCCTGGTCTTTTGTGATGGCCTCCAGGCAGGCTGAATAAACAAACCTTGCATCTAAGGGATAGAGATGGGCAATTAACAACCCTGTCTTCTCCTTCCCTCCTTGGGAATGGCAAAATCCAGTAAGGGGGTGAGATTTAGGTTTGCACAGATAGGGAGTTAGGAATGAAATATAAATGGATTCTGACATTCTGCCCTCCTTTTAAAAAAAGAGAGAGGTCCACCTGTAGAGGAAACAAAATATAAATGTTAGCCCATGTGTTAGGATATTCTATATGAAACTTCTTAAGCAACTTGGGTGCTCTATTATGATGTTTATTGACCCACTCATTTTCTGAGGAGGGGAGGTGTTTCCAACCTACAAAGTATTGAATTGTTCCATGGTGTTTCCTAGAATCCAGGATTTCTTTTACTTCGAAATGTTGTTCTCCTTCCACCATGATAGGAGGTGGTGGTGGGTTGTTCATAGGGGTGACTGTTGTTCTCTTTTTAGTAAACTGCAGTGAAAAATTGGGTGTATCTGCCTAAGATTTTTGGGTAATTCTAATTCTACTATTAGTGGGTTTATGATTCTTTTAATTGGAAAAGGTCCAATATATTTTGGTCTGAGTTTTTTACAAGGTTGTAGGGATTTAAGGTATTTTGTGGATAAATATACCATCTCTCCCACCCTGAATGGTTTGGAATCGACTCTTTTTTTGTCTGCTTGTGCTTTGTATGCTTGTCTAGCTTCATCTAAAGCTTTCCTAATAATTGGCCAGATGTTTTGTAATTGTGTAAGGGACGCAGTGGCTCAGTGGGTTAGGACGCTGAACTTGTCGATCGGAAGGTCGGCAGTTTGGCGGGTCGAATCCCGAGTGCCGCGTAGCAGAGTGAGCGCCTGTTACTCGTCCCAGCTTCTGCCAACCTAGCAGTTCGAAAGCACGTAAAAATGCAAGTAGAAAAATAGGGACCACTACGGTGGGAAGGTAACAGCGTTCCGTGCTAGTCATGCCGGCCACATGACCACGGAGACGTCCTCGGACAAGCGCTGGCTCGTCGGCTATGAAACGGAGATGAGCACCGGCCCCTAGAGTCGGAAACGACTAGCACGCATGTGCGGGGGAACCTTTACCTTTACCTTACCTTTGTAATTGTGCAATCCATTCCTTCAGTGCTGGGATTACCTGTTCATTTGGGGTTAGTTCTGGCATGGGGTTGAAACTTTGACCGGTAGGTACCTGAAAAGGAGTGTAACCTGTGCTGGAGTGGACTGCATTATTATATGCCACTTCTGCGAAAGGCAGTAGGTCCATCCAATTTGTTTGCTGGAAATTAATAAAGCATCTTAAATATTCTAAAGTACTGAGTTCAAAAATTCAGCCAAACCTCCCATTTGAGGATGATGACTAGATGACAGTCCTTGGGTGGTTCCTAAAAGGGATATAAATTCTTTCCAAAATGCCAATGTAAACTGCACCCTCCTATCAGATATGATGCATTGTGGTGCCCCATGCAATCTGTAAATATGCTGCATGAAAAGTTTTGCTAAGGCTTTTGCGGTGGGATCTTTTGGCAAGGGATGAAGTGCACCTGTTTGGAAAACAAGTCTGTGACCGTCCAGACTACAGTGTTCCCATTGCTTTCTGGCAATTCCACTATAAAATCCATGGCTATCTCATTCCATGGGGCCGAGGGGTTCGCCACTGGTTTTAACAGTCCTGGCAACTTCCCTTGCAGCCTCTTAGCCGTTGTGCAAGTTTGGCAGCTGGCCACTTAGCTTTCTATGTCCTTTTTCATGGATGGCCACCAAAATTGCCTTTTAGTTAAGTGTAGGCTATTTACAAACCCGAAATGTCCTGCTGATTTTGTAAAATGGCACAACTGCATGAAATTAATCCTCTGGGTGGCAGGTATGTATAACTTCTCACCGACCCAGGGTAGTCCATCTTTGATTGTGCACACATATCTATTTTTCTGGAACCATTCATTAGTTTCCAAAGACTTTCAGAATTCTATTCCAGTTTGACTATCTACCCGTGGCTTCATTTTAGTTTGGGTTAGGGTTAGGGTTAGGGTTAAGTGACTGGTGCTGCCAGTTGTTGTTCGGGCATAAGTGGTTTAGAGTCAGTGACCCGTGTGCTATTATGTTGGGGCATGTGAGATAATGCATCCACCAAGAAATTCTACCCCCCCCCCGGTAAGCGTTTGAGAGTGAAATGGAATAGGTGAAAATGTTGGGACCAGCAGGCTTGCTTAGGAGTGAGTTTCGTGGGTGTTTTTAGTGCTTCCAAATTTTTGTGGTCTGTCCAGACCTGGAAGGGGATTTTATTTCCTTCAAGGAAATAGCGTCATGTAAGTAATGACCACCTCACAGCGTACGCCTCCTTTTCCCACATGGCCCAATGTTGTTCTGTCTCCGTGAATTTCCTGGATGTATATGCAAATGGCTGCAATGCCCCCTCATCATTTTCCTGTAATAATACAGCTCCCACTGCCACATCACTAGCGTCTGCCTGTATTACAAAAGGTTTATCATGATCCGGATGTCTCAGTACAGGTTTGGCAGAAAAAAGTCTCTTTAGCCTCTCAAATGCTGTTTGACATTCCATTGTCCACTTCAGGGGCTGGCTGGGTTTCACTGTGGATCCCCCCCTTCATTTTCAACAGGTTTGTGAGTGGCAGGGCTATTTTGGCAAATGAAGGGATGAATTGGCAGTAGAAGTGTACAAACCCCAGGAAACCTTGTAATTGCTTCTTTGCGCAGGGGGTGGTGGTGCCCATTTTAATACTGCCCTGACTTTCTAAGGGTCCATTTGGATGCCCTGTGGGGATATGCAATACCCCAGGTAGTCTATTCTTTCCTGGTGGAATTCACATTTTGATAATTTCGCATATAGGTGGGCGGCCCACAATTTTTTCAAAACTGCTCTGACTAGGTTTACATGCTCCTCTTTGGTCTCAGTGAAGATAAGGATGTCATCTAGGTAAACCAGTACCCCCTTATATAGGTGCTCTCTTAGCACTTCATTAATTAATTGCACAAAAAGTGCAGGGGCCCCTTGCAGTCCAAATGGCAGGACTTTGAACTGGTAGCAACCCATTGGGCAACTGAATGCAGTCTTCTATTCATCTCCTTCCTTAATCCTAATGCGGTAGTATGCTTCTCTCAGGTCTATTTTGGTAAAAATCCTTCCTTTCGATAGGTGGGATAGCATATCCTTCATTAGGGGTAGGGGATACAGATTACATTCACTAATTGTGTTAAGGGATCTATAATCCATGCACAAATGAAGAGTACCGTCCTTCTTCTCCCTGAACAGGACGGGGCAGCCACTTTGGGTTTGGCAGACTCAATAAATCCCCTTTCTAGTTTTTTTTTTTATGAATCTTTCCATCTCCACCGTTTCTTTTGGGCTCATGGCGTACATCCTGG
Source organism: Vipera ursinii (assembly GCF_947247035.1). Classification (NCBI taxonomy): domain Eukaryota; kingdom Metazoa; phylum Chordata; class Lepidosauria; order Squamata; family Viperidae; genus Vipera; species Vipera ursinii. The sequence continues at coordinate 39,584,181 of NC_139515.1, forward strand.
GCTTCGGGAGTTTTACCCCAGGTTTGAATTCTGTAGCTCAGTCTGTGGGCCTGTGAGGGGGAAGCTCATTCTCCCATCCCTCACTGAAAACTTCAGCAAGGTCCTGTATTCCTCCGGTATTTCTGGTAACCCCTTCTCTTCCCCCACTGATGTTGTCTCTTCTCTTCGGGTTGTGGGGGGGTGCTTTGGGGTTTTACATTCCTATGCTCCCCCTCTGGGAAGTTGAGTTCTGCTGTCCTCCAATTTACCCAGGGTTCCATTTCTTCAGCCATTCCAGTCGTAAAATCATTGGGCATTCCATGCCTGCAGTCACTACAAATGTTATGTCTTCCTCATGAGTCCCCAGGGACAGGTGAATTGGTCAGGTGGCTTGGGTAGCTGGGACCCCCCCTGCTATGGACTATCTAACTGGCAAAAGGAGATTGGTTGTTTTAGTTTCCTCATTGGAATGCCCAAATTCCCCACCAGCGTGGGGCTGATGACGCAGCGGGTATAGCCAGAGTCTATTAGGGCTTTTACTTTGACGGGTTCAGGCATGGAGGAATCTAATACAGTCACTGTAATAATAATAATAATAATAATAATAATAATAATAATAATAATAATAATAATAATAATAATAATAATAATAATAAGTTGTTGGAAGGGACCTTGGAGGTCATCTAGTCCAACCCCCTGCTCAGGCAGGAAACCCTATACCATTTCAGGCAAATGGCTGCCCAGTCTCTTCTTAAAAACCTCCAGCATTCACCACCTCTGGAGGCAGGTTGTTCCACTGGTTAATTGTTCTAACTGTCAGGAAGTTTCTCCTTAGTCCTAGGTTGCTTCTCTCCTTGACTAGTTTCCATCCATTGCTTCTTGTCGTGCTTTCAGGTGCTTTGGAGAATAGCTTGACTCCCTCTTCTTTGTGGTAGCCCCTGAGATATTGGAACACTGCTATCATGTCACCCCTCACCCTTCTCTTCATTAAACTACACATACCCAATTCCAGCAACCGTTCCCTATATGTTTTAGCCTCCAGCCCCCTAATCAAACTGTCTTAAGGATGAGTGGAATGGATCCACTTACCAATGTTTCTCCCTCTCAGCTGTTTTCCGAGGTGTAGGCCGGAATCCCCTCCCAGTCCTTGGCAGGGTTTGGGGACTCTACAGCCTTTGTCCCCCTCATGGCAGGTTCTTTTGGGTTGCCTTGGGACTTCCCTGGTCTCCTGGAGGGTGATGCCTTTGATTTGTACTGAGGGGGTTTTGAGTGGCATTCTGTGGTGCAGTGGCCCTCTGTCCTGCATTTGAAACAGCCTGTTGATTTCTTAGCATTTAAGGTGGTTTCACTGGCTCGCATGTTTGTTCGGGCGGCAGGCGGCCCCATGGTTTTCCCCAGCGGTGCCTTTTTAGTAGGTCTATCTCCACTTCCTCTGCCAGGACATACCAGTCATCAAGATGGTAGTAGTTTAGCCCATCTTTGAAATGGCTGAGGATATCTTCCGGCCAGTTTAGCTTACTGGCAATGGCTCGGAATTCTTGGGTATTTTGAGCCACTGGCCGTCTGCCCTGCCTCACCGTTTTGATTCTTTCCTGGGCCTTATGATCAGCCAAAAGGTCCTCAAACCACCTCCTCAAGGATGACATGAATCGGTTGAAGTCGTTGAGTTCTGGGGAATTGGAGGCATGCAGGTTCACCACCCAGTCTGCAGCTGGTCCTTCCAGGGCAGATTGCACGATGTGGATACGGGCTTTGTCACTGGGGATGTCCCGTCCATATTCTTCAGTATAGCTCAGGACTTGGGTTAGGAAATACCTCAAGCGTCATGGTTCTCCCCTGAATTTCGCTTCCAGGGGTGGTAGTCTTTGAATGGATCGGTGTCTGTGCAGCGGGCGGTATTGCCCCCATCCTGATCCCCATCTGTGGTTCAGCAGGGGGTGGGTGCTGCTGAGGCAGCAGCTCCTGGTCCAGCGGAGGGCCCCAGTGTTGCAGGTTCTGGATCCCCCCCCCACTGTCTCTCCAGTTGCAGGCCCAGGCACTGCTGTGGCTGCAGTATTCAGGTTTCTCCTCTCTTAGTGATCTAAGAGTTTTCTTCATCAGGTCAATAGCTTTCTCTATGATCCACTCTGCATGGGGTGCATAACTCCTGTCCTCTTCACTGACGTGCAGGGAGCTCTCCATCTCTTGCCTCCATTCTGGATGGTGGCTGCCCTGCCTCAGGGTCACTTTCCTCGATGCCTTTTCCCACTCACTTTTCCTTCCTACGCCCATCGACCACTGAGGTTTGCGGTTGTGTGTCTCCCCCACCTCTTCCCCGGAGAAACATGATGCTTCAGCTTCTGATCGTTGGTGGGGTTTTGTTTGGGGGGAAAATTACCTTTCCATGGGGCTTTCCTCCTCCTTTGCCTCGTTGTTAGACATTGTATTTTTTGCAAAGTCCCCTGGTAAGGTTCTCCCTTCCAGGTTGACTCTTAATGCAGATCCTAATGTCAGAACCCACCCCAATCCACATCTTAGGAAAGAAGAACTCTTGGAGACAAGATTGTCCAAACAGGAATGTTTACTAAAACATGGTTGACAGTGGATAATATAGAGAGGATCTGGAAACTTCTTAGTTTAGAGGGTTTCTTCCCTGGTCTTTTGTGATGGCCTCCAGGCAGGCTGAATAAACAAACCTTGCATCTGAGGAATAGAGATGGGCAATTAACAACCCTGTCTTCTCTTTCCCTCCTTGAGAATGGCAAAATCCAGTAAAGGGGTGAGATTTAGGTTTGCTCAGATAGGGAGTTAGAAATGAAATATAAATGGATTCTGACATTGTTGCTTTTTCTTCAGCTGTGATCAGGCTTCCTAACGTTAGCACAAAACTAACTATAACTGTCCAGAGACAAATATGGGTAGGAATGAAATCTTTCTTGTAATCTAGAACTATAGCTTTTATAACTATAAAAGATATTAACAGTCTCTCAGTAGGCAGAATTTATGATACAGAATTTAAATCCAGGCCTACTTCAAATCTTGCATGTTCTTTCCTTATGCCTTCTTCCCCTTATATATAAAAGTCTTAGCCTTTCTTTTCTCATATCCCAGGCTTTATTGCTGAAAGCAGTGGCATCCTGTTTTCATGCTAAGACAATTCCCTTTTGCTAGATTCTTCTGACATGAGCTCAAGTCAGCTTACAGAAAAATCTTTCATTTTAGCTCTACAACAATCCTGTGAGATAGACTAGATAAGAGGATTGGTTAAAAGAGTGAATTTGCTGAAGAATCTATGCCTGGATTCAGAGGATTTTGCCAACTACCACTGAAATATTAAATTTTTGAGCAAAAAGCTCAACAGGATGGTCTCAGCGCTACAGCAAACATCTTAGAAGATACCAAGTAGCTTGATCTTTTTTTTAGTTTTCATTTGAGGACAATTTAATGAGGTTTGCCCTGACAAATGGAATGTTCTGAAGCAGACACATTTTCCAGACTGATGTGCATCAATTATTTTTTGCAGAGGTCTCCAGAATATTTTTATTATCAGGGCATGTAATTTGTTTAGAATCATTGCAGTAAGAACTTCACCGTGATAAGGAAATTTAATATATGTGAGATTTCTGTAGGGTAGGATTTTTAATTTAATAAAATGTTCATACAATTGAACAAGTTGTTCCTTTGAACTGACTAAATCAAAGGGATTATTATTTCATGCTGACACATTTTTTATTGGATGACTAAATTACAAAATAAATGAAGAAAGCATTAAAGAGTGGCATGATTTATTGACTCATAAATCTCTGTATTGACACAAATGAATTTAGTAGAAAATATGCAGATATCCAAAAAAGGGTGACAATTTTAAGAGTTTTCTTGTCCCAAATTATACAAACATAATGTATCACCTTGGACACAAGAGTTCCACAAAGATCTCAATGATTTAGATTCCTAATTCCTGATTTATCTAATTAATTTATTGTGTGCATGATAAACCAGTGCAGAATTAATCCAAGTTGGTCAACATAAAAAGATTACACTCAAAAATAACTATAGTAATAATATTTATGTACAAAATACATAATTATTGTATAATCACATAGAAGATAATTCTGCACTCTTCATGCTAGTATTAAAAGGATCAATTGTTAAGCTAACTTGGGAAACAAAGAAGTAGCATTATGTACCAATGTAATTTGGCATATGGGCCAAAATATACAATTTAAATTGACTCTATGAGCACAGATGCCTGACCAGAAAATTATAGAAAAACATAGATGTCTTGCACTATTTGCACTTTTTTACAAACAGAAACATAATTACTTCCACCAACAGTCTAACTATTTAACTATTTACATGGTGTGGGTCCGGATTACCTATGGGAGCACCTACTGCCAGCGTCAACATCCCTCCGTCCTGTGCGCTCCCACAGAGAGGGCCTCCTCAGAGTGCCACCGGTCAGAGAATGTCGGCTGGTGACCCCCAGGGGGAGAGCATTCTCGGTGGGTGCACCAATCCTTTGGAACCGCTTACCAGCTGAAATCCGGATGGCCCCCGACCTTCGCTCCTTCCGGCGTGATCTAAAAACTTATCTATTCCAACAAGCCGGCCTGGCCTGATGGATTTGGGTTTTAAAATTTTCTCACTTTATTGCTTTATTGTATTCTTACTTTATTGCTCTGTACACCGCCCTGAGTCCTCCGGGAGAAGGGCGGTATATAAAACAAACAAACAAACAAACAAACAAATAAATAAATAAATAAACAAACAAACAAACAAATAAATAAATAAACTAATTTTACACATCTTGCTTTTCTTAAAGGTTGAAGCAACTAGACCAAAATTTTGCTTCCCATCCAGGAAGATAAAATAAAAAATAAAAAAAATAGTTAGGCAGAGTGTCAGGGGGTCATTGGGTCTTGCCACACCAACTTCAGTGGTTTCTCCCCAAAAATTTAAGAAATTTTTGTTCAGTTGCCATCAATCAATATTTTAGATACTTTTGGCTTGGATGATTGAGTCTTCATTGACATATATCAATACATTAGGGGGGAGAAAGCCCTGAAGTTGGGGTGTCAATCGTTGTACATTCTAACAACTTTCTGACTCTCTGCCTAACTAATTTTTTATTTTGACTGATGAAACTTCCTGGATGGGAAGTGAAATATCTTAGTTTAACAAATTTCGATCCAGTTGACATGATTCAACCTTTTAGATACCTTTGGCCTGGATGTGTCTTCATTGACATATTGTCTTGCTTTTAATTTTGATTTAGAATGTAATACTTATTTTATGTACAGATAGTTCTAAATTTATAACCATTCATTTAGCAACTGTTCGAAGTTACAATGGCATTGAAAAAAATGACTTATGACTGGTCCTCACACTTATGTCCATTACAGCATCCCTACAGCATGTAATAAAATTCAGGCTCTTAGAAACTAGCATATATTTATGATGGTTGCAGTATCTTGGGGTCATGTGATCACATTTGTGACCTTCCCAGCTGGTTTCTGACAAGCAAAATCAATGGCAGAAGCCAGATCCATTTAATGATCGCATGATTCATTTAGCTGTAATGAATTACTAAAAAAACATGGCAAAAAGGTTCTAAAATTGAGTGTAACTCACTACCTTGCTTGGCAACTGAAATTCTGGTCCCAATTGGGGTCATAAGTCCAGGACCCTCTGATACATTTCTTTTAATATCTTTAATACCTTGAGGGCTCGTGTAAATATAAAAATAGTGTCAACTCTACAAATGAGCATGGCTGCAGCCATTTTCCTTCTCATTCTAGACTGTGCTGATACTTTGTAACTAATAAACATGTTATTTGAGGAATTCTCAAGCCTCAGAGTTCTGTTTTATTCATCTCTGCCTGTCGGACCCATGACAAATAGAGTATAAATAAGCTATAAGTTCAATCATCATCTGTTATGTTTTGGCTTGTTCAGACTAGATTCCATATACCCCTAAGGGTCCATGGGAACTATTTTTTATTTATTTATGACTTTTTTATTTTTACAAAAATAATCAAGGCAGCAAACATATTTAATATATTTTCCTTCTTCTGTTTTCCCCACAACAATCTGTGAGGTGGGTTGGGCTGAGAGAGTGTGACTGTCCCAAGGTCACCAAGTTGGCTTTTATGGTCAAGGTGGGACTTGAACTCACAGTCTTCTGCTTTCTTAGCCCAGTCCTTAACCACTAGATCAAATTGGCTTGGGATAGGTTCACTGGGACTAATGGAGAAAGAAACTCTGTAAACAACTAAACTTTATTCCCTTATACAGAAGTGTTTCTCCCCTTCTTTCAGGCCTTGCAGATATTAAAATTCCCCCCCCCATGAAGGATTTTTTTTTGCAAGGAACTAGGGGGTTAAAAGGAACCCTTGAATATATTCAGTCATCCATCCCCATCTTGATGTTACTGTTCAAGGGCATACATAGCAATTTTATTATACTTGAGTAGAAAGAGTGGAGCTTGTCTGTTGATATTCAGAAACCCCATCCTTCTTCATTGCTTAAAGACAAGGTTCTGCACCCTGAAAGAGTTTGAGCCTCCACATGTTTTGTGGATTAGCAAGAATAAAAATTTGTCAAATGATTTCACAGTGTTAAATCTTAGTCCAAATAAAAATAATATCTATTTAATGCTATAACAACAGCTCTCTGAAAATCCCATATGAAAAGTGTAGTTTCTTTTACATCGGATGTAGCCAATAGTGAAACATGCCTGAAATAAACTTTGCATACAATCAATGAGGTTAATCTATCTAAAATGTCTTGTAATATTTAGATCTAAATGCAAAGAGAAGAAACCTAAATTTGAATCAATTATATTTTAATCCATGGTAATTGTAAGGCAGATGAGGGAAAATAAATTTGATACAAAGTAAAAGTAATAACCCCTTTATAGATTACTGACTTGTTGCAGCGAAGGGACTTGCATAACTCAATGAAGCTATGAGCTATGCCGTGCAGGGCCACCCAAGATGAGAGAGTTCTGACAAAATATGATCCATTGGAGAAGGAAATGGCAACCCACTCCAGTACCTTTGCCATGAAAACCCCATGGACAGTACCAAAAGGCAAAAAGATATGATGCTGGAAGATGAGCCCCTCAGGTTGGAAGGTGTCCAATATGCTACTGGGGAAGAGCAAAGGGCTAGTAGTAGTAGTGCCAGAAAGAATGAAGCAACTGGGCCAAAGTCAAAAAGACGCTCAGCTGTGGATACATCTGGTGGTGAAAGGAAAGTCCGATGCTATAAAGATTTTTTCTCTATAGGAACCTGGAATGTAAGATCCATGAATCAAGCAAAGCTGGACGTGGTCAAACAAGAGATGACAAGACTGAACATCGACATCTTAGGTATCAGCAAACTAAAATGGACAAGAATGGGTGAATTTAATTCAGATGACCATCAAGTATACTACTGTGGGAAAGAATCCTTCAGAAGAAATGGAGTAGCCTTCATAGTCAATAAAAGAGTAGGAAAAGCAATACTGGGATACAATCCCCAGAATGATCTCAGTGAGAATCCAAGGCAAACCTTTCAATATCTCAGTAGTCCAAGTCTATGCCCCAACCACTGGTGCTGAAGTGGATGAAATTGACCGGTTCTATGAAGCCCTACAGCACCTTACAGAATTAACACCAAAAAATGATGTCCTTAGGGATTGGAATGATAAAGTAGGAAGCCAAAAGATAACCAGAATAACAAGCAAGTTTGGTCTTGGAGTACAAAATGAAGCAGGGCACAGGCTGATATAATTTTGTCAAGAGAATACAATGGTCATAGCAAACGCTCTCTTCCAGCAACCCAAGAGACATCTCTATACATGGATATCACCAGACGGCCAACACAGAAATCAGATTGACTATGTGCTCTGCAGCCAAAGATTGAGAAGCTCTATACAGTCAGTAAAAAAAACCCAGGAGCTGATTGTGGCTCAGATCATGAGTTTCTCATTGCAAAATTTAGGCTTAAATTGAAGAAAGTAGGCAAAAGCACTAGGCCACTCAGATATGAACTAAATCATATCCCTGATGAATATACAGTAGAGGTGACAAATAGATTTAAGAAATTAGATCTGATAGACAGAGTGCCTGAAGAATTATGGACAGAGGTTCGCAACATTGTACAAGAGGTAGCAACTAAAATTATCCCAAAGAAAAAGAAATGCAAGAAAGCAAAATGGCTGTCTGAGGAAGCTTTGTAAATAGCTGAGGAAAGAAGGGAAGCGAAAGGCAAGGGAGAAAAAGAATGCAGAATTCCAGAGAATAGCTAGAACAGATAAGAATGCCTTCTTAAATGAACAGTGCAAAGAAATAGAAGAAAATAATAGAATAGGGAGGACCAGAGATCTCTTCAAGAAAATTGGAGAGATAAAGGGAACATTTCATGCAAAGATGGGCATGATAAAGGACCAAAATGGCAGGGACCTAACAGAGGCAGAAGAGATTAAAAAGATGTGACAAAATTACAAAGAAGAACTATACAAGAACGAGCTTAATGTCCCTGATAACCATGATGAGATGGTCACTGACCTTGAGCCAGACATCCTAGAATGTGAAGTGAAGTGGGCCTTAGAAAAACTGAGCAACAACAAAGCTAGTGGAGGTGACAGTATTCCAGCTGAGCTATTCAAAATTTTAAAAGACGATGCAGTAAAATTGCTACACTCAATTTGCCAGCAAATTTGGAAAACTCAACAGTGGCCACAGGATTGGGAAAGGTTTACATTCCAAAGAAAGGCAATGCCAAAGAATGTTCAAACTATTGCACCATTGCACTCATTTCACATTCTAGTAAAGTTATGCTTAAAATCCTACAAGCTAGACTGCAGCGGTATGTGGTTCGAGAACTACCAGACATACAGGCAGGATTTTGAAGAGGCAGAGGAACTAGAGATCAAATTGCCAACATACGCTGGATCATGGAGAAAGCTCAGGAGTTCCAGAAAAACATCTACTTCTGCTTCATTGACTATGCTAAAGCCTTTGATTTTGTGGATCACAACAAACTGTGGCAAGTTCTTAAATAGATGGGAATACCAGACCATCTTATTTGTCTCTTGAGAAACCTACATGTGGGTCAAGAAGCAACAGTGAGAACTGGACACAGAACCACTGATTGGTTCAAAATTGGGAAAAGAGTCCGGCAAGGTTGTATACTGTTGCCCTGCCTATTTAACTTATATGCAGAGCACATCATGAGAAAGGCAGGGCTAGATGAATCAAAAGTTGGAATTAAGATTGCTGGAAGAAATATCAACAACCTAAGATATGCAGATGATACCACTCTAGTGGCAGAAAGTGAAGAAGAACTAAAGAGCCTCTTGATGCGGGTGAAGAAGGAGAATGAAAAACGTGGGTTGAAACTTAACATTAAGAAAACCAAGATCATGGCATCTGGTCCTCTCAATTCCTGGCAAATGGGGAAGAAATGGAGGTAGTGACAGATTTTATTTTCCTGGTCTCCTAGATGGGGAGACTGTAGCCAAGAAATTAAAAGACACTTGCTCCTGGGGAGGAAAGCTATGGCAAATCTAGACAGCATACTAAAAAGCAGAGACATCACCCTGCCAACAAAAGTGTGTATAGTCAAGGCCATGGTTTTCCCAGTTGCAATGTACGTCTGTGAAAGCTAGATCATAAGAAAGGCTGAGCGCCAACGAATTGAGGCCTTTGAACTATGGTGCTGGAGAAGACTCCTGCGAGTCCCTTGGACTGCAAGGCGATCAAACCAGTCAGTCCTAGAGGAGATCAACCCTGACTGCTCTTTAGAAGGCCAGATCCTGAAGCTAAAACTCAAATACTTTGGCCACCTAATGAGAAGGAAGGACTCACTGAAGAAGAGCCTAATGCTGGGAAAGGTTGAGGGCAATAGAAGAAGGGGACGACAGAGAATGAGGTGGCTGGATGGAGTCACTGAAGCAGTAGGTGTGAGCTTAAATGGACTTCAGAAAATGGTAGAGGACAGGAAGACCTGGAGGAACATTGTCCATGGGGTCGCAATTGGTCAGACACGACTTCGCAACTAACAACAAGAAAAGGTAATAGGCCCATAGTAATATGGTGAGCAAAAGAGAGCTTTCTATGATATAACAGGTTAAGATTACTCCATCCATCCTTCAGCAGGTGAACCAATTTATTTTTGGCTCAGCTGCTTTATACTTGAAACTAATGTGAAACTAGTTAAATTGCTTGATATGCTGCTGTTCTGGTGAGCTTGCACAGAAGCAGTTTCTTCATTTCTAGAAATTCTTGTCTCCTGGAAGTTTGGCAGCAGACATGCTAAAAGGTCTTTCAAGAGCATTGCTGGCTTGGCTCTTCCAGTTCCCAGAAACTGGCACAGACTGCCAGACAAATAAAGTGAAATAAGGGTGGGGGTGGGGAGGGCAGGCACTGTAAAACATTTTACACCCCTTTATAACCTAGGATGCAGTTGAAAAAAGTGAAAAGCATTTTTGTACCCTAATCTCCCAAGCTGCTGCACAAAAGAAACTAAAAAGGCAACCCTGCTGCATCCTAGGATTGTTGGCAATAAAGGCAACAGCTAATCAGTTTAAAACAGCTTTGGAGGGATTGGGGACCAGAACTGATGGCAGAACTGAAGAAGTATTTTCTTCAAAGCATCCTCTAAAATGGTATTTAATTCTTCCTCTACTGGTCTGAAATGGCCCTTTATATCTTAGGAGGAAAGATCAAATACTGAGAGCAACTTCAGTTTTCCTTTTCTCCCCTCTACACCCTACGGGAGACGGAGGATGAGAAACAAAGAGTCTTTCCTGAGACACTTTGGAAGAGGAATCTTGCGAGGCGGGTCACTCCCCAAGCTCCAAGGAAAAGTTTACCAGGAATTTACAGCTGCAGTTTCAACATAAATTGGCAATAAGTCTGGCCTCTTCCTGCCTCCCAACTGAAACCGTACCCTCTCGCACGCCACAGCAGCGGACCTCGTGAATTTCATTTCCCTTTGAACAAGTGAAAAGTTGAACAAGTGAAAAGCACTCCTGTTTACCCTGTCCCTGAGCAGAAAGATGCGGAGAACTGCTCTCCGGGATCTCAGGACCCACCCACACCATCGGAGGAAACCGTGGATATGCGGGCAAACCGTGGCGGTGCTGTCTTTGCTCCAAAGCAGACCGACCGAGAGCAAAAGCGAGCGGAGGCGCTCGCTGTAACGATAGGGTGGGGTGGCTCCTTTGCCTTTGCAGCGATAGCGCAGCTTCACCCGCCTAATGGAATCGGCGTTGAGCAAAGCGACACCACGAACTGTATTAGCGCAATTGGGTTACAGCCGCCCTGACAACGGGAATCTCGCTTAGCTCTTCCGAGTCCCTTCGCATTTCCTTCGCCGTATCTTGCCAGCCTCCGTGTTTTCCACTTTTTCTTTAGCCGCCCAACGAGTAGGGAAAGCTGCCGGCCTAGCGACTGGAGCTCAGCAGCAGGCGCCTCCGCCTCCCTCCGCAAGCAACCTCCGCCCTACTTCGCCTAGGCGGGGGATGCTACTTGGGCTCCTGACTGCCCTTGAAACCAATCCTTCGCAGCGGGAGGAACAGCAGTCGCAACAACAAAAGCAGTCAAGGACAGGTCGGGTGACCGCGAGCTTTTCCCCGCTCCTCCTCCTCCTTCGACCTCCGGTTGAAGGCAGCTTCAGACCGGCTGCACAAAAGGCCCCTCAGCCTCCTACCGCCTCCTCCTCCCCCCGCTGCGGATCACGTCACGGGAAATAAATAAATAATCCCATTCACCCAGTGACAGGGAGCAGGAACCGGCGCGGCGGCGGCAAGCTTAGAGCCAACCCAGCCCAAGCTAGAGAAAGAGACAGACGAAGCCAGGTAACGTAAAAAGATCCATGAGGGGGTTGTTTAAGGCAAAACCTGTCCCCCTTGGCGCAGCTTGGGAAGGGGCGGCTGGGGTGGAGGCAAGGGGAGGTAGCAGCAGCCTGCGATCTGTTTATTTCTAGCCAAGCGTGCCCGTTGCCTACCGCTTCGTGTTTCTGACTCTGCTTCTAAAATGCTGCTGACCTCGGAGTGCGTGCCATTGTATAGGAACGTTATGACCCGTCTGGCCGCCGTTTCCCACCCCAGGCACGGAAAGCAGAGAAGACTGTCCTGTTTGCCACCTTGCTACTGCTGCTGCGGTTGGAGCGCGTTGCTTTGGATTGGTGGACAACACACACACACACCCCACATACACACACCAATTCACCATGTGGATGCCTCCCTCACGGACCGCTTTACTTAGCGTACGTGTGGGAGTTCTAGTGAACGGTTGGCAAGGCGAAGGACTAAGGCGACCACAAAGTTGAATGAACAAACAAACCCTCAAATCTTACCACCACCTCCTGCACTTGCAGAACTGCTTGCCCTTGAACAGGGGAATCAAGCGCATAAACCCCGCCTCCTCCCCCCTCCCATTTGATAGATGACCAGAGATACCCCAATGACTTGTGAAACTGACAATCGCTCCTGTAGACAAAAACACCTTAGGCAGCGTACACGCAAGTTCACGGTTTTTTTTCCCCACCCCGCCCCAGACATCACGCTATGGGGCGATACGGGAGCCTAGTCGAGGACCCTCTTGTTTCCACGCCGTCACCCACCGAATTTCAGATTAATGGCCTTCCCTTTCCAACGCTGCAACATTTTGCACCCGAATCTTCTGTGCTAGGAAACTAACAAAACCAGTTTTACCTCTATAAGAGGCCACAGCCTCTAGCATTGCTATTACGTTTCCCTCCACCCGGACTTAAAAAGCAGCCATCTTGAAAGCAGTTCTGAACGGAGCTTCAATTCTATTGGGATAAGCACCGCAGATTGGGGGAAGGTGGCGAGGCCGGCGCACGCTGTCGTGCATACCTCTGGGGCCGGTCCGTTAATTGTGCGCTTCCGCAGGACCAGGACTAAGGCGGCGACTAAGGCGGGGCAGGAGCAGCCGCAGCATCACGCGTCCTGTCTCCGTAGCCAGTTCGTTGCACAGCCCGGCCTTTTCCCCTCCTCTTCAATTCCGGGAGAAACCGGTTAACTGAGATATGTGTGTGTGTATTTCTCTCCAGGCCGATATGTATTGAAACTGTTTGGTTCTGCTTGGCTTTAGTCCTCATCACATCCCTGGGTGGGTGGCAGAATCTCGGTACCGGAAATTTCACAAACGTATGATTTGGGCCTCGAGCGGGCAATTCTTGTTTCAGGCCCCACCTCGGACTTGGCCAATGAGAGACGCGTGGAGGCGGCCCAATTAAAAGGCACCGTCTTGATCCATCAGTGGAGGGAGGGATGCCATGAGATGGGGTCTTGACTGGCTTGCTGTCGCCGGTTGGTTCTCGCTGGTTTGGAAACGATCTGAGGCCACGTGGAGTGCTGCTCAACAGCTGGGATCGCTGTCAGCCAGCGAACATCAAGGGCATGTGGGGTTACCGGCTCATAGAAGGCTTTTCAATGTTACCCTTCTATAGGGAAATTGTTTAAAGTACTGCCTTTTAGGTAAAATGTTCTGAAGCTGTCAAAAAACAGTGGAATTGCCCTGTTTTTGGAATTTCTGTGTATGTGTATGTGAAGAATGGTGTGTGTTTTGCCTGTGTGTGTTACTAATAGAGAACACCTTGGTATATTTTTGTGATATATTTTGTGACAAGTTATGATGGTGTAAGCTTTCCTGCACTCAGTCTACTTCACAACCACCAAACCTCTATTTAGAATATCAGTGAAAGTAGAAATGGGCAACATTTGTATTTTACTTAAATTTTAAGTAAAGTCCCAGCTACATTGCATGATACATGTTTTTAATGAAAGCCCCCACTCCAAGAGCACATCAAATGGGATGTCCATCACTAAACTGTATTTATTAATAATCAAATGATTGCAGCTGGTTTGATTTCAAATTTGCTTTCCATTTTTCTCTAAGTATATGGTATACTCTGCAAGATTTCCTAATAAAACATTTAAGCACCTTAGCACCAGTTACATAATATACTTACTTAGCCACTTAAGATAAAGTCCTAGGAAGCATGTGTACATCAAACGCTAACTTTGGTTAGCAATACCCTTGGCTCTGAATTCTGTGGCTTAGTTCCTGGAATTGGCCTGCTGTGTGAAGGTAGTTTCTGAACTTCAGCTGCCACAGAACAGTGACTGAGAATGTGTCAGGACCCACCTCAATCCACATCTTAGGAAATAAGAACTCTTGGATGCAAGTTTAGTCCAAAAGGAAAATGTTTACTAGGATGGAATCGATTGTGGGAATACAAGACGGAATCTGAGAAAAGTTACATTTCAATCCTATATAAACCATTCCCATTTTAGCCCCTCCCCTCATCCATTTGGTCAGGCTGTCGTCAGTTGCTAGGTGTCAGGTCCTTCCATGGGAAAGGGAACTCTCCTTGGTTTTATGGTTATTGCTTTCCTTTTCAGTTGTAAATGAAGATACAAACCAGACCTGTCTGTCCCCCTCCCTTCCCCCGTTAAAACATCCCCTGTTGTTTGAAAATCGCTTTAGTAACCATCCTCTCCCCCCCCCTCGGAGAGATGGCAGAATCCCCAGTAATAGCACGTTGTTCTACCTATACAATTATGAAATGAGATATAAATGGATTCTGACATTCGGCTCTCCTTTCAGAAAAAAGATGAGTCCATCTGTGGGGAAAGAAAACATATAAATGTTAGCCTGGTTTGTTTGGATATTCTGTATGAAACCTCTTAAGCAACTTAGGTGCTTTAACATGGAGTTTGTTAACCCACTCATTTTCTGAGGAGGGGAGGTGTTTCCATGCCACTAAATATTGTATCGTTCCATGGTGTTTTCTGGAATCTAAGATTTCTTTCACTGCAAAATGTTGTTCTCCTTCCACCATGATGGGGGGTGGTGGTGGTGGGATTTTTTCTCGTAGTGGTGATTGTTGTTCTCTCTTTAATAGACTGCAGTGGAAGGTTGGGTGTATTCGTCTAAGATTTTTGGGTAGTTCTAATTCAACTGTTACTGGGTTTATGATTCTTTTAACTGGAAAGGTTCCAATATATTTTGGTCCTAGTTTTTTACAGGGTTGGAGTGATTTCAGGTATTTTGTGGATAAATATACCATCTCTCCTACCCTAAATGGTGTGGGATCGGTTCTTTTTTTGTCTGCCTGTGTCTTGTATGCTTTTTTGGCATCTTCCAACGCTTTCCTAACGATTGGCCATGTATTTTGTAATTGAGCAATCCATTCCTTCAGATCAGGGATAACCGGTTCTTTTGGGGTTAGTTCTGGTATTGGGTTGAAACTCTGGCCTGTAGCTACTTGAAAAGGAGTGTAACCTGTGCTTGAGTGGACTGCATTATTATATGCTACTTCTGCAAAAGGCAGTAGGTCCGTCCAGTCGGACTGCTGAAAATTAATATAGCATCTCAGATATTGTGCAAGTATATTATTAAGTCTTTCAGAAGCTCCGTCTGTCTGAGGATGGTGACTAGATGACAGTCCTTGGGTGGTTCCTAAGAGGGATAAAAATTCTTTCCAAAATGCCGATGTAAATTGCACCCCTCTGTCAGATATCATGCGTTGTGGTACCCCGTGCAATCTGTAAATATGCTGTACAAAAAGTTTTGCTAATGCTTTTGCAGTCGGGATTTTTTGGCAAGGTATGAAGTGTACTTGCTTAGAGAACAGATCTGTGACAGTCCAGACTATGGTGTTTCCATTACTTTCTGGCAGTTCTACGATAAAATCCATGGCTATTTCTTTCCATGGGGCTGAGGGGTTTGCCACCGGTTGTAACAGACCTGGCGGTTTCCCTTGCAGTCTTTTGGCCATCGCGCAAATTTGACAGCTACCCACATAGCTTTCTATGTCCTTTTTCATAGATGGCCACCAAAATTGCCTTTTAGTTAATTGTAAGGTTTTTACAAAGCCAAAGTGCCCTGCTGATTTTGTATCATGGCACAGTTGCATGAAATTGATTCTCTGTGTGGCAGGTATATATAGCTTCTCCCCCACCCACGGCAGTCCATCTTTAATTGTGCACACATGTTTATTTTTCTGGAACCATTCATCACTTTCCAAAGATTTCCTGAATTCTATTCCAGTTTGGCTATCTACCTTCGGCTTCATTTTTTCTTGTGCCCTGGTGGTGACTGGTGCTGCCAGTTGTTGTTCCGGTACAAGTGGTTTAAAGTCAGTAACTCTTGTGCTGTTATATTGGGGCATGCGGGATAATGCATCTGCCAGGAAGTTCTTTCCCCCCGGTAAGTGTTTGAGAGTGAAATTGAATCGGTGAAAATGTTGGGACCAGCGGGCTTGCTTAGGAGTGAGCTTCCTGGGCGTTTTTAGTGCTTCCAAATTTTTGTGGTCTTTCCAGACCTGGAAAGGTATTTTATTTCCTTCTAAAAATTGGTGCCATGTTAGTAATGCCCACCTCAACGAGAATGCCTCTTTTTCCCATATTGGCCAGCGTTGTTCTGTTTCTGTGAGTTTTCTGGATGTGTATGCGCATGGTTGCAATGTCCCCCCATCATTTTCTTGTAATAGTACGGCTCCTACCGCTACATCACTCGCATCTGCCTGTATTACAAAAGGTTTGTTGGGATCTGGGTGTTTTAGGACAGGTTCAGCAGAAAAAAGTCTCTTTAGCCTCTCAAATGCTGCTTGACATTCCATTGACCATTTCAGAGGCTGGCTGGGTTTCACGGGTGACCCCCCCTTCGTTTTCAACAAATTTCTGAGGGGCATGGCTATTTGGCCAAATGCGGGGATGAATTGGTGGTAGAAGTTTGCAAACCCCAGGAAACTTTGCAATTGCTTCCGTGTGCGGGGGGGGGTGTCCTCTCTAGTACTGCCCTGACCTTCTCAGGGTCCATTTCGATGCCCTCTGGAGATATGCGATATCCCAGGTAGTCGATCTTTTCCTGATGGAATTCACACTTCGATAATTTAGCATATAAGTGGGCAGCTCGCAACTTCTTCAGGACTGCTCTGACTAGTTTGATATGTTCCTCTTTGGTTTCTGTGAAGATAAGGATGTCATCGAGGTAAACCAGGACCCCCTTATATAGGTGCTCTCTCAGCACGTCATTAATTAATTGCATAAAGACTGCGGGGGCCCCTTGCAGTCCGAATGGCAATACTTTGAATTGATAGCACCCCATTGGGCAGTTGAATGCAGTCTTCCATTCGTCTCCTTCCTTAATCCTAATACGGTAGTATGCTTCCCTCAGGTCTAGTTTGGTAAAAATCTTTCCTTTCGATAGGTGGGATAACATATCCTTCATTAGGGGAAGGGGGTACAGATTACATTCACTAATTGTGTTCAAATTTCTATAGTCCACAACCAAACGAAAGGACCCATCCTTCTTCTCCCTGAACAGAACCGGGGCGGCCACTTTGGGTTTGGCAGGCTCAATAAATCCTCTTTCTAAGTTTTTCTTTATGAATCTCTCCAATTCTGCCATTTCCCTTGGGCTCATGGCATACATCCTGGGTTTTGGGAGTTTTGCCCCAGGTTTGAATTCTATGGTGCAGTCTGTGGGGCGGTGGGGGGGAGCTCATCTGCTCTTTCCTCACTGAAAACCTCAGCCAGGTCCCTGTATTCCTCCGGTATCTCTGGTAATCCCTTCTCTTTCCCCACTGCTGCTGTCTCCTCCCTCTGGGTTGGGGGGGTGCTTTTGGAGTCTAAGTTCTTCTGCCCCCCCCTTTGGGAAATTGAGTTCTGCTGTCCTCCAGTTTATCCCGGGGTTCCATTTCTTCAGCCATTCCAGTCCTAGGATCATTGGGCATTCCATGCCTGGGGCCACTATAAACGTTATGTCCTCCTCATGGGGCCCCAGTGATAGGTGGATTGGTAAAGTGGCTAGGGTGGCTGGTCCTCCCCCTGCTATTGTCCCATCTAATTGACTAAAAGAGATTGGTTGTTTTAGCCTCCTCACTGGGATGCTCAATCTCTCCACCAGCGTTGGGCTGATAAGCCAGCGGATGCACCCAGAGTCTATCAGAGCTTTTATTTTGGCTGCTTCAGGCATAGGGGAAGCTAATATAGTCACTCTTAAGTATGGGTGGAAGGGGTCCACTTACCAATGGTTCTCCCTCTGAGCTGTCTTCCGAGTTGTCCACCGTCCCTGCGGTGCAGGCCGGAGTCCAGTCCCAGTTCCTGGCAGGAATTGTGGACTCTACAGCGTCTGTCCCCTTCATGGAAGATTCTTTTGTGTTGCCTTGGGGCTTCCCCGGCTTCTTGGAGGATGATGCCTCTGGTTTTCGTGGGGGGGCTTTTGAACGACATTCTGCAGCACAGTGGCCCTCTCTCCCGCAGTTGAAGCAACTTGTTGATTTTTTGGCTGTGGCTGGTGGTTTTTCCCCCTCGCGTGTTTGCTCAGGTGGCAGGCGGCCCCATGGTTTTCCTCTGCGGTGTCTCTTCAGTAGGTCTATTTCTACTTCCTCCGCCAGGATGTACCAGTCGTCGAGGTGGGGTGGGTCTCCTCGAGGCAGGCAAGCATCATACAGGTCGTAGTTCAGACCGTCTTTGAAGTGGCTAAGAAGGATGTCTTCTGGCCAGTTCAGCTTGCTGGCAATGGCTCGGAATTCTTGGGTATAATCAGCCACTGCTCGCCTGCCCTGCCTCACTGTTTTGATTCTCTCCCAGGCCTTACGGTCAGCCAAAGGATCCTCGAACCGTCGCCTCAAAGATGACATGAATCGGTTGAAGTTGTTGAGTTCTGGGGCGTTGGAGTCATGCAAGTTCACCACCCAGTCTGCAGCCGTCCTGTCCAGGGCAGATTGCACAATTCGGATGCGTGTTTTGTCACTGGGGATGTCCCGTCCGTACTCTTCCATGTAGCTGAGGACTTGGGTTAGGAAAAATCCCAGTCGTGATGGCTCCCCCTTGAATTTGACTTCCAGGGGCGGGAGTCTTTGGCTGGAGCATTGTCTGCGCCGTGGCCGGTATCGCTCCTCATCCTGGTCCCCATCTGTGGTTCTGGGGGGGTGGGTACTGCTGAGGCAGCAATTCCTGTTCCATTGGATAGCCCCGGGGTTTCAGGTGTTGGATCCCCTCTGTTACCTTTCCAGTTGCGTCCCCAGGCGCTGCCTCGGTTGCGATTTTCAGCTCTCTCCTCCCTCAGTGAACTCAGGGTTGCTTTCATCAGATCAATGGCCTTTTCCAGGATCCGCTCCTCCTCGCTGACGTTCAGGGAACTCTCCATCTCTTGCCTCCATTCCGGTTGGTGGTTACTACGCCTCAGGGTCGTTTCTCCCGAAGCCTTTTCCCACTCACTTTTCCTTCCAACGCCCATCGACCACCGGGGTTTTCGGTCGTACTGCTCCACCGCTTCTTCCCCGGGGGAATATGCTGCTTCAGCTTCCCATTGTCTCTGGGATTCCATTTGGGGGGAAGACTCCCCCTCCATGGGGCTTCCCTCCACTCTTGCTTCGTCGCCAGACATTTTATTTGTTGCAAAGTCCCCCGGTAAGGTTTTCCCTTCCAGGTTGACTCTTAAAGGAGATTCCGTCTACTGTCAGGACCCACCTCAATCCACATCTTAGGAAATAAGAACTCTTGGATGCAAGTTTAGTCCAAAAGGAAAATGTTTACTAGGATGGAATCGATTGTGGGAATATAAGATGGAATCTCAGAAAAGTTACATTTCAATCCTATATAAACCATTCCCATTTCAGCCCCTCCCCTCATCCATTTGGTCAGGCTGTCGTCAGTTGCTAGGTGTCAGGTCCTTCCATGGGAAAGGGAACTCTCCTTGGTTTTATGGTTATTGCTTTCCTTTTCAGTTGTAAATGAAGATACAAACCAGACCTGTCTGTCCCCCTCCCTTCCCCCGTTAAAACATCCCCTGTTGTTTGAAAATCGCTTTAGTAACCATCCTCTCCCCCCCCTCGGAGAGATGGCAGAATCCCCAGTAATAGCACGTTGTTCTACCTATACAATTATGAAATGAGATATAAATGATGGCATCAATTTGGGAAAGACTATTATGTATGGGTGATAAAACCAACAAAACCTTGTGAAATATTTGAGATTAACATACTTATTATGCTGCCCTGTTCTAGGATTGCACAAATCTTTCAGAAGAGGTGCTTTGGAACAGGTGGTAACATATTTGAAGCTCGTCTTTTTAGATAATTAAAGTAGCTTTGTTCCCCCCCCTCACATTCACATAGCTATATCTCTTGGTGCATGCTGGGTTGCAATCATTTCACTACCTGTTCACACACAGCAATTTCACTTTGTTTTTTTCTCAGTGAAGCAACATGAATATGTGTTGACATGCATGAGGATACTGGAAAAGGTACCAAATTAAGTGCCTGTTTGAAGAATTTGCAAAGCCCTTTCTATTTTTCAGATAGGGTTAACATAATAATAATAAAGTTGGATGTGACCTTGGAGGTCTTCTAGTCCAACCCCCTGCTCAGGCAGGAAACCCTATACCAGTGATGGCGAACCTTTTAGAGACCAAGTGCCCAAACTGCAACCCAAAACCCCCTAATGTATCATCATGTGCTGGGTGGGTGTGGCCCATTGGGTGGGCATGGCCCATTGGGTGGGTGTGGCTCATTGGGTGGGTGTGGCTGCGGTGGTAACAAGAGACTAAAAAGTTCAATCAATCAATTCCAACTTTGCAAGATCTTTTTTTCCCTCGCGAGAAGTTGAAAATGATTGATTGATTGAACCTTTTTTTTGCATACAGTGGCAGAGGCCTAAAGTGAAAAGGTTTTATAAAACCTAGCTGAAGGCCTAAGACTGGGGCGATGGCATGTGTGCCCAGAGAGAGGGCTCTGTGTGCCACCAGTGGCATTTGTGCCATAAGTTCGCCACCACGGCCCTATACCATTTCAGACAAATGGCTGTCCAGTCTCTTCTTAAAAACTTCCAGTGTTGGAGCATTCACAACTTCTGGAGGCAGGCTGTTCCACTGATTAACTGTTCTGTCAGGAAATTTCTCCTTAGTTCTAGGTTGCTTGTCTCCTTGATTAATTTCCATCCATTGCTTCTTATCCTGCCTTCAGAAGTTGTGATACATTTGGCCTGTATGACTGAGTCTTCATTGACATAATGCATTTTGGAGAGATCCCTGAAGTTAGTGTGGCAAGAGGTGGTACATTCCAATGACTCTCTGTGTAACTAATTTTTTATTCTGACAGATGAAGCTTCCTGAATGGGAAGTGGAATCTCTCACTTTAACAATTTTTTAGTCCAGTTGCCATGATTCAAACTTTTAGATACTTGTAAAGTTTTACTGGGTTTCACAAAACTAATTATATATTTATATGTCTTAAGAAGAACATAATAACAGTGACATATAGTTGCAGTAAGAATTTAGCAAATGGTATGGTAATATTATTAGTTGAAAAGGTCTTAAAAATGGAAAAAGTTAAAGTTTTAAAGAAGTAGTAGGCTTGGTGGAAATGAGAAGATAACTTCTGGGAAGGTATTATGTCGTGCTGAAAGATTATAGTATATATCAAAGTTAATTGTACTCTTGGACTTCTGGCATGAAAGACTGGTAGGCATGCTGCAAAAAGTGGGGTTTGAAGCATGCCTATTTACTATATAGATTTTGTACTTAGTTTGATTATTTGAAGATAAACAAAAGTAGATGTAAACAAAATAAAGCTTGTTTAGAACAAATTATAAATTATTGATCAATTAGTTACACTGATTGATCTAACTTAGGATCACTAACAATGTCCGAAGTTCTCTCTTTCACTTCACGATTAAATACAGAACTGATAACTCATATAGAGAATGGAAGCCACTGAGAAACAAAAATGATGAAAGGAGTTTATAAATTAACCTGTTTTATTTATGACCACGGAGACGTCCTCGGACAAGCGCTGGCTCTTCGGCTTTGAAACTGAGATGAGCACCGGCCCCTAGAGTTGGAAACGCATGCATGTGCGGGGGAACCATTACCTTTTTATTTATGGAATAATCCCTTGAAGAAATGTCATCAATGGGAAAAGTTTTGTCTTTGGGCAAAATATTCCAAGAAGGTAAGGAAGATTTATATTAAAGAATTGCCCTAAGCATCAAATAAATTGTGCATGTGCATACAAGCAGGCTAATGCTAGTATAAGATCTAAAAATGATCCCACAAGCCAAATTGATCCTACTTTGGACCAAAGTTTAAACACAAAAACATGTTGATACCTAATCATAATGAATCTGGATATATTTAAATCCAAAAGCAGTTACAGACTTCAGAACAAGGGACTTAGTGGCTATAATAATAATAAGGACTTGGATAAATTGAAACAAAGGCATAAATTGGTGAGTCACTGGAAATAAAAACCATTCTGGGAGAAATTCCAGGTTGCTTGGCTTTACTTAAAGCTGTTAACTTGAATACTGTTAAACCAGGCTTTAGGAGAGTATTACAATTATCCTGATGATTTTATAATCAGATTATATGGGGATTGAGGATGTTTTGGTTGGGTCAGTACTCAAAAAGAGTTTGAATTTGCTCATATAAGCATCCTGTTTTGATGGATTAACCAAAAACATTGCCAGTCAGGTAGGGATTTGTATGTATCTGCAGTTGTATGAAAGTAACTATTTTCAAATTAATCAGTAGAGGAAGTATATCAACAATTAGATTCTGACCTTTTCAGGGCTCTCCTCTTGTGCCTGACAATCTTTGTATTAGTTGCCTTTTTCAGACTAGAATAGATTATTTAGCCAAACTCTAAGGAAATGTCAGTGAAAGTCCAAAGTTCCAGCTAACTGCATGAGAACAGAGACAATGTGTCAGACCTGCCCCAGTTTGCTTTCTCAGGAAAGTAAAACTTGTGTTTCCATTTAGTTGAAGCAAAGGAACTTTTACTGAAAGAAACTGGTTGCAGTAAAGTCAGGGGGGATCTGGTGTTCCCGCACAAAATACAAAACTATTATTTCCAACTTCCAATCCCTCCCCCCTTGACCAGTCCCCTGTCCAGCCAATGTGATGCTGGTATGATGTTTTGAGAAACTCTGAGGTGTGAAACTGGTAACATTCCATTCTCAGAGAAAATGGCCTTGAATATCTTGGTACAAGCTATTTTGGTGATCTGGTCTTCTGTTGTTACTTCCCCTCCCCATTTCCCATCATTAGATACACAGGTGTGGATTACCCCACATGCCTGCCCCCTCTGTTCCCCTTTGATGGCAGGTATCCAGTAAGGCACCAGGCCGATGATGGAGATCCTGACAGTGTATCTGAACTCTATTATAACCTTTTATTAGAATTCAGTCAGAATTGAATAGAAAATTATATTCACTTGTCTTGCCTATATGCAACTATTGCTGCTCAAGGCAAAGTATAGAAAGTTATACAAGTTATAAACACTGAACATGGTTCAGTGATAGTCTTTGAGAATATGCTGTTCACATAGCACTTTACAATAGTGGGTTTTGTTCAAGCTATTTCAAAGCTTATTGGAGTAATTTACACTTTAATTATATGCTTCTACATTATATTCAGTATTAAATTATACATTATACTGGGAAATAGAAGAAATAAGAAATGTCTTTCATATTTCCCAAATATTAAATGCAGAAGCTCTTCTGAATTTCTAATTTTGCTATGCTTAATAAGATGTGTGTACGTGCTGTTATGCATGTATGGAAAAACCTTTGATTCCATGTAATAACCCCACATTCCTATGAGCAAAAAGCTACTGACTTATAATTTTTAGGAAGGGGTAGTTTTAAATACCACTTGAACTATGTATGTCTTCTCATTAAATTATGCAGGTATTTATTTCATATGCATTCGAGTTCTACATTAATTGGGAAGAAGTGTATAGTCTTGAGAAAAAAAATTAAAAGACTATTGCATACATCAGAAATGATAATATTTTTTAAATGTGGATTGCTAGTTGCCTCTGTCAGTAGGAGAAGGGTGCAGGAAAGTACTCATGTCCTAGAAGAAGCACTGAGTGCTTGTATTTGCTTGTGAAAATAGAACTACTGAAAAATGTAGAAAAAATAACAGAGAAAAAAGCAAGGACTCTGCTTTGGTACAAAATCTTTCTTATTTACCAGGCTAAATTCTGCTTTAGTTAACCATCCAAATGCATGTTTCAAATCTATTCTTATCATACCACTCAAGAAAGTTAGTTATATTAGGTACTATGTTTTAGCAACAGAGTTGCAAGGCTTGAAGTCGGTCATATCTTATTTGGATATTTGGCATATTGGGATATCTAAGAAATTTGTCCTTGACCCTCAGCTTCTAATGTGTAAAATGTAGATAGCAAAAAGGACAAAGTATAATGCAATCAAAGTCCTTATATTTCACATTGGCACCATTCATTATCTTTTTCAATGTTGTTTTTACATTTTTAGCCACATCATTTGTCCTCTCAAGCATCTAAATAACAACTTATTCCAACTGGTGATGTAGGCTGAAATATGCTTCTCTTGTTTCATGAGCAGGCTTATCAGCATGTCAGGTTATGTGGAACCTGTTCAGATATGCAGCCTGACACAATAATGCTCAATGTCATCTAGTGCCTGCTAGTATATATTTCTACTTATTAAGGTAAACAATCATCAAATTTCCTTTTTATTCAATTAGTAATCTAATTGTATTGTGATGTTTGCCTTTCTATTTCTTGGCATGTAACTTCCAATTAATTTAATTTTACATGTGTTGTCTATAATGGAAATACAGCAACATGTTGGGTTACCAGTGACAGTAACAGAAACTTAAGCAGAAATTATTTCACTCAAATAAACTAATGAAGTATTTATTTTACATGAAAACATCCAATAACTATAAAGTGCCATTTAAATAACCTCTGTAAATTATTACTTTTATTCTGTTAATAATGAGATAAACATGAAGGAGGAAATATATACTTATTTATGAATAGTTTATTATAATACATGTACCAATCTAAAAGAATGTATTTATATAAGCAATCTAAATGAGTGGGTATATAAATAAATGAGTTGTAAGTGGTAACATGGAATATGCAGCAACTTTTTAAAATAGCTAAATAAAATACAGTTGCTTCAATCAGTTGATTTCAAAGGTTAAATTTTAAATCATTTAAATCATTGTACCACTTATAAATACTATCTATATCTAATGCATACCTATATTTTGTCTTTCTAAAATAGTATCTGTCTGAAATAATATAAATGGGATTAAAAAATACAATTCAATATACAGAGCTGGTATCCATTTATTTCAAATTGCAATGAAAAATATAGATAACATAGAATGAAATCTGGAAACATATTCATCTGTCTCTCCATATTTATAATGGCCTGTCATTATATTCAATGCTGTCTTATTACTTTTTTAAATTATGAGTGTCTTTTCATAGGTTTTTCTGAACGCTATTAGAAAGTTTGAGTAGGCAATGTTCTGATCACAGTTACCAATCAGCTTGGATGTCATTTTGGTTCATGTCAGTGAACTTACTGACAACTAGTTGCTTTCCTGTCCTCATTTCCTTTCCAGTGCCAGCCTCTTAGGAGGTTATTCAAAAGCTGACATTTGGCACTTTTGAAACTGTGGTACCGTATTGGGCTTTTTCATTGACAGTTAGAAGGGATGAATGAATAGGCAAATAGGGTGTAAAAAGAAACAGGAAGAAGAAAGAAAGTAAGTAGGAAGAAAACAGGAGAAAATATAATGGATGCGATAAAAATGAACACCATTTAGAACAAAATGAAGACAAATAAAGAAAAACATATAGTTACATACAGAACCTTATAGTTCATACAAAGTGTGCCCTTGCTCATGCAAATTGAGCACACGTTCACCCGCTGCTCGCGCAAGTGACGATACATGCAGGCAAGCTTGCCCACCACTTTGGGCAGCCCAGTTCTGAACAGCTCATGGCCCAGTAGAGGGCACCAGCCCCAGGGTTGGAGACCCATGCTCTAAGCAGCATATAGAATTTAGAAAATAAGATACAAAATTAATGCTACAATTAATTAAAAGAGTAACATCCAAAACTGAATCCTTTAAATAAAGTTCTAAATCTAATTAGCTATTTTTTTTGAAGGCCTTTTGAATAGTTCCTTTTTTGCATTTCCAGAAAGTCACAAGGCTATTCGGGTTCAAAGACAAATTACATAGGAGAGGAGCCTTAGAGACAGTTGGCCCCCTACCCACCGAACAGTAAATATAGAAAATCTACACTCACCTGTAAAAATGCCAAGTTTTTGAGATGTAAAAAAATTAGACCAAGGTAAAACACTTCAGAATTTTCTCCACCTCTAATATAACATATAAGCTGTTCAGTGACAAAAAAAAAATAAAAATAGAAAACTTGCAATAACATGATTGCATAAAATGCACACCCTTAAGCTAATACTTTGTCGAAGACCTGTTGATTTTATGACAGCATTCAGTCTTTTGGGGTAGAGCCTATCAGCATGGCACATCTTGTCTTGGGAATCTTTACCATCTATTTCTTGCAAAAATACTTCAGATCTGTCAGATAGTGAGACATCTCCTGTGCACAGCCCAATTTTGGTCACCCTGCAGATTATCAATCGGATTCAGGCCCGGGCTCTGGCTGGGACATTCCAAAACTTTGATATTCTGGTGAAGCCATTCTTTTGTTGATCTGGATATGATTTGGGTTATGTTGAAAGATGAAAGTTTCTTCATTTACAGCATTTCAGCAGATGCCTGAAGGTTTTGTGCCAAAACTGACTGATATTTGGAACTGTTCATAATTTCTTCCAGTGCTTTTTTTTGTAAAAGAAAAAGGTGCTGGAACTCACACATGTCACACAACCCACCTTGCCTACCCTACAAGGTTCCATCCAAAAAAGGTGCCGGAACTCCTTTCTGAGCATTCTATGAGAAAAAACAACAACCCTGATTTCTTCCACCTTGACTAAAGCCTCAGTTCCAGCTGAAAAAAAGCAGCTCAAAAGCATAAAGATGCCACCATCATGGTCCACTATGGATATGGTGTACTTTTGGTGATGTTCATTGTTGTTTTTGCACCAAACACACTTTTTTGTGGGAAAAAGTTCAACCTTGATCTCACCAGAGCATATCAACATTTTCTTTGTTAGACTTGATGTAGGACTTTGCAAAATGTAGATGGACTTGGATGTTTTTCTTTGTAAAAAAAAATGCTTCCATCTTGCCACCCTACCTCACAGCCTAGACATATGAAGAATACAGGATATTACTAGGACTAAATATTAGAGAAGATTGAGGCTTTTGGTCTATTGTCTATTTTATCAACAAAAAAGAATTCATAAATGTGTTTGCAAGAAGAAATATTAATATAAGTACAACTATATACAATATAGTTTTCTGTGAAACATGGAGGAATTAATGTAATAATTTTTTAATATATTACAATATGACACTTGTAACTCTCTCCAGTGGATGTCATCTCCAATGTAATTAATTTTGGGGGAAATATTGTTATTTATAAAAAGGATTACTGTAATAGAAGACATTTTCTATTTCATTTCTATTTTCTGAAGTTACACAAGGACAGTGATAAAATAATGGATTCCTTATAAGTAAGTATTTGTTGTCCTTAAAGTACAAGCCAAGTAAAATGTCATGTTCCCAAGTATGTATCCTTTCTTTTAATGAAGAGCTTTAATTACGTTGATTCCTGCCTTTTGTTGCTCTCCTTCTCCACTTCATGCTATAGAGAAGAAAATTGTTTGTATTTGTTTTGCTAAAAGGGTGGACTTGAATTGTTGAACTGAGCCCTGCTGAGGACAGAAATTCTTATGTTTGGCTGAATTCCACCACCGAGGGTAATATAGTTTGTTTTATTTTTAACTTCGATGAGAGAGAATACTACTATTAGTTTCTCCACCTGTGACTATGTTTATTTGGGTTTATTGGTGCAGAAAAAGCTGAAGCCCCAAGAAACAGTTCATTTTCCAAAAGACAAAATGGTTTTTTCTAAATGGTTTGTATGTTTATGCATGTGAAGGAGAGCTCTGTGTAATCCTTATTGTTTCCATGTCTTGATCTGTTACAATGTCTATGAATCTCTTAAAATGTAATACTTGGGCTGGACATAATACTCAAAGCACAATAAATACCAAAGCAGAAGGAATAACTATATTCCATGATTTAGATTTACTTCTGTTGATGCAACCTAAAATTGCATTTCAGCAATTATCAAACTCATATTATGTTACCAATCAACTGCTTCGAATATCTGGTTAAATATCATTGTTATTTTCAATCTACTTTTCTAGCTTATTTATACTATTTTTAATATTTGCATCTTCTAAAGCATGTGTGGCTATTTAGCAATCCATATATGAAGTCAAAATATGATTCAGAATTTATGTCCTTTGCATGCATAACCAGTTGGGAACACTTAAATGAAACACATCTTCACCTTGGGATCTCATTCATTTATCTTATATACCTATAATTCCTCTGATTTTGTTTATATCACTTTCTTTGAAATCCAGATCCAAGTGCTTGAATAAGTAGAAGCCTTTAAAATCAAGAGCTTCAGCATTACAGTCAGTTTCTTGCACTGTTTCTGTTATTTTTATTTTTCTCAAGTAAAATCTTACTTATTGTTTAGTCAAGGATAGAGAATCTGCTTTTATCTTCCTCCATTGTCCAAAGGATAAGTTTGTCAATAAGACAAAACAATAATTTCAAGAAAAGATCATACTTTGCAAAATGTCATGCTTTACAAATTTTTATTTAGTAGTACACATTTGTAGAAAGTTTGAGAATATTGACATACCTCATGATACTTGGACACAAATCTTTTGCATCAACACTATCTTAATATTTTGGATATTCTCAGGGCTTTTTTTCTCATAGAACGCTCAGAACGGCGTTCCGGCACCTTTTTTTGCACAAAACAAAAAGCGCTTTTGCACAAATTGTGCTACTCCTTCTATAGGCTTTTGAAAGCCTATTGGCTTTCGAAAGCCAATAGGAATTGCTGCTCAGCACACCAAAAGACCCAGCATTGCACAGGCAAGTTGTCTGGAGGGCGCCAGGTTGGGAAGCAGCATCCCTGGGCTGTTCGGCCCAGCAGGGGCTCTGCTCGCCCTCCCACCACCCAGGGAACCGGCTGGAAAGGGGTGGCACAGCACAAACAGCGAAGCACATCCCCACGGCAACAAGCGCCGAGCAGCCATTTCCTTCCTTCAGCCACAGCAGAGGAAGAGAGAAAGGAGGCTGAGGATTTGCCCACCAGCCGCCTTTTTGCAGGCGATCCTCCAGGAGGGAGAATAGTTTCTAGTGTGTCTGTGTCTCTCATGGCCCAAAAGGTCTCGAGATTTGAAGAAGCATTTATAGAAAAGGAATACCTGGCGCGTTATGGATTTATATGTCAACTAGCCTAAACTGAAAGAAGTGCCATTACCTGATTTAATCTCATTGTCAGCATCAACTATGCATCATCTCCTAAGACTTGTTTTTGAACAGAAAGACCTATCACGTGCTGGGGAACTCTTTTCTCTGGATGATTGTGAAATAGAAGGATGCCTATCCAAAGCTCTTGAGAAAATCAAACTAATTAGTTCATCTCCTGACTACCAGATGAATGACAATGAACAATCAGTTGTGGAGATTTGTATCACTCAAATTACTTCAGCCATCAGGGAGACTGAATCCATCGAGAAGCATGGAAAAGCTCTTACTGATCTCTGGGAGTCATGTTTAGAGCACAATCTGAAACCTTTTTGTAAAGATGAAGACACACCGCATGCAAAGATTGCCTCTGATATTATGAGCTGCATTTTGCAGAATTATAATCACCCTCCCATCATAGCTTTGGCTGTCCCAGTTGCAGTGAAGATTCTCCAGAGAGGTAACAAAAAATTGTGCAGGAATTTATCCAGTTATCTCTCCCTTTCTGCAATTAGCAAAGCAGAGTTGCTTGCTGAACATACAGAAAGTATTGTAAAAAGCATCCTGCAAGGGAATTCCACGTTACTCCGTGTATTGCCTTCTTTGTATGAAAAGTAACAAGAACCTTTAAGCAACCACCTGAGAGAATTGGCAGGACTGATGCCTCATCTGGAACCATCTGAACAGCAACATCTTCTACAGCTTTTGCTAACTGTTGCAAAGAAAAAACAAACTAAGGAACAAACTTGGACCTGCCTGATCTATTTGCTTAATCAGCTGGCCAACATGGAACATTCTTTCCATCATATCATTTTGTTGGAGATCAAATACATCACTGACACCTTCTCCAACATCTTGGATATCCAAAGCAGAAATATTTATCATATGAGTAACAGTTTCACTGCTGTAGGTCAACGTCTCATCCAACAACTGAAAAACAACACAAGGTCAGAATGCAGGTCCCAAAGTTTAGTAGTGCATGCTGGTCATATGAAGGATATCCATGCAGACAGCAAAGGAGACAGAGAGAATGGAGATGTTACAGCCAGCATCTCTTTCACTGATCTGTATTTGAGCCAAGAAACTGACAAATTGCCTTCCAGTGTATGCTCTGAAGAGTTCCAGCTAGAAAAATCCTCATTTTCACGCCCAAGTATCAAATGTTCAGAATCAGAGAAACTGCCAGAACCTGTTAAAGAAAACTGCCATGAAGAGAACCCAAAGACCATAAAGAATCCTGTAGAGTATCAAGATAAGCTTTTCTTTCACGTAAAAGAAAATCTCTCTAAAGTGAAAGTATATGTCATGGAGATGGGGAAGAAAATTCCATTCCCAGATGAGTGTCTTATAGAAGATACAGTTAAAAGTTATGTAGCAAAGTTGTCCTTCAGCTGTCCCCTGAAAGGTCACTACTGGCCTATACAGTAAATCTGGTTTTGCTCTCATCAGTCACCAGCCTCAACTTTGGATCCCTAGTAATATGTATTCCCCAAACAAACCAATTTTAAATGTTTGAAAGTACATTAATGTTTTGGACAAAACTTTGGAATTTACTATGAACATTTGCCTTAAATACAATAAATTAAATTTATGTTAAGAATTGAATATATATGTATTTTTAATTATATAAATAAATATATAAATAAATTTATATAAATAAAAGATTAACAAGATGAGAGTTCTGGCACATGACAATATTTGAGTACCAGTGCTTAGCAAGGTGTCAAAAACTTGATGACTGAAAAAAAGGGGGGAGATTTTGGGTTTTACTGATTAGATTCATTTGGCGTTATTGAAATGACTAGTTTATAATATGGAGAAGTAAAAAGTTGAGGTTCAACGTTAATGCTTCCTTCTACTGCAACAGAAGAAGTCTGTTCTTTTTCCCTTCTCCCCCTCACCTTTTTCCTCTTTTTCCTCCGCACTGTATCCTATTATTTGCTTTTGTATTTTTGTATTTTATTCTATAATCTAATAAAATGTTACAAACTATAGAAAGAAGTAAAAAAGTATCAGTTTTAATTCCTTTGGTGGCTGTTCCTTTGCTGAATCACTTTCCCTTTGCACTGACAAATGTATGATAAATTTATCCATGTTTATTAATATGCACCACTACCATCTAGCTCAGGGATCTTCAAACTTGGCATTTTTAAGACTTGTGGACTTCAACTCCCAAAATTTCTCAGCAATCATGGCTGGTTGAAGAATTTTGGGAGTTGAAGTCCACAGATCTTAAAGTTGCTAAGTTTGTAGACTCCTGAGCTAGCTGGTCAGCCCTTCCTCTCTCCCTCTCCTCTTCTTGCTCCCTGCCTTCTGAGCTCTCCTCCCACAGTGTAGTAAGAATGCAGCCCCCCCAGTCCCTTGCCTGTACCCTTAAAGACACAGGAATCAAGCACAAAGCAAGAAAGGCTCACAAAAGCCTCCCAGAATAAAGAAACACTAAACTCTGTTTCCCCCCCCCTTTAAGCTGCCTTAAGCATGTGTCAGTTTAAACAATGTACCAAAGGCTCGGCAGTTGTGAAAAGCAATAACCTTAAATTAAGCCTGTTTACCTACAAAGAAAACTTGCTAAAAGCCATAGACATACTCAAGATAAGGGGGTAAAGCTAATTACATTTGTTTAAATGGATTAAACCTATGGAAGCCAACGCTTTGGACATTGCTAGCTTTTGTGAAACAGACTAAAATATTCTAATAACCAAAGCACACAAACTGAGCCTCTGAATTACAAAACACTGTAAAAACTGTATAAAAATCCTTATGGTAATCCATTCAAGCTGCCAGCTGAACAGGAACCCAATGACTTCCAAAATAAACCTACCTCCTTTCCGACATGCTTGTCTCCCGGCTTTTCATTTCATCAGCGCTGATTGCATTCTCCTGGCTGGAGAAAATGAACCAGGGGACCTTTTTTCCAGCAACAGCTGCTGCTTCTTCCCTGTCTCTTTTTCCTCCCTGCCTGCTGAGCTCTCCTTCCATAGCTTCTTGCCTGTCCCCTTCTATTTCCCTGTTGTCTTTTTTTTCCTTTCCTGCCAAAACCACCTCTTTTTATATCCTCTCCTCCCCCCTTTTTCTTCAGTTTACCTCAGCTTTGTGCTGCTTCTGGAAATGCCAGTCAGCTGGAGCCAGTCAGCTGGAGCCCTCAGAGCTCCTACGGCTTCTGCTGAGCCCCAAATGTCCTGCAGCTCCAGCTGCCTTTCCCTCAGGCTTGGGTCACTTCGGCTCATTCCCCTCCCCCACTACATTTCTCTAGGATGGTCGCTTACCACCTACCATGTGCCAAAGTACCACAGGTGGTACATATATCACCAGTTGAAAAGTCTTGTATTAGACTACCACCTGAGACACAACACAGTGTAAACCTGGCAACAATTTAATTTAATTTAATTTAATTTAATAACATTTATATACCGCCCTTCTCCCTGAGGACTCAGGGCGGTTCACAGGGCAGAATAAAATAGTGAATACAAACATTAAAAAAGATTAAACAAGTTGCCCTAATTAAAACAGTATAAATACAACACTAAAAACCCCCAGAAAAGTTAAAAAAACAAAAATAAAATAACCCCAACACTCCCCCTCAGGCTAGGCCGGCTTGTACAAACAGAAATGTCTTAAGATCGCGACGAAAGGAGCGAAGATCGGGCGCCATCCGGAGCTCAACCGGTAGCTGATTCCACAGCTCCGGAGCGCCCACAGAGAAGGATCTCCCCCTGGGGGCCACCAATCGACATTCTCTGATCGGTGGCACCCTGAGGAGGCCCTCTCTGTGGGAACGCACAGGGCGCAGGGAGCTTGATGCCGGCAGCAGATGTTCCCTGAGGTACTCCGGCCCCATGCCATGGAGTGCTTTAAATACCGTTACCAGTACCTTGAATCTCACCCGGAAGACAACTGGCAACCAATGCAGCTCACGGAGCAGAGGCGTAACGTGGGAGTATCGGGAGACTCCCAACACCACTCTCGCGGCTGCATTCTGTACCAGTTGGAGCTTCCGAGTAGTCCTCAAGGGCAGCCCCATGTAGAGAGCGTTGCAGTAGTCCAGACGAGAGGACACGAGCGCATGAGTGACCGTGCATAAATCGTCCCGGCTAAGATAGGGCCGCAACTGACGCACCAGGCGAACCTGTGCGAAGGCCCCCCTAGTCACGGCTCCTATATGGTCTTCCAAAGTGAGCCGTGAATCTAGGAGGACCCCCAAGTTGCGAGCCCTATCTACGGGGGGTAATAGTTCACCCCCCATAACTAGAGGTGGAATGTCCGAATAAACCCGGGACGAAGGTATGCAAAGCCACTCAGTCTTGTCGGGGTTGAGCCGGAGTCTGTTCCTCCCCATCCAGACCCGAACCGCCTCCAGGCAACGGGACATCACGTTGAGGGCATCACTGGGGTGGTTTGGGGTCGAAAAGAAAAGTTGGGTATCATCAGCGTACTGATGGTACCCAACTCCAAAGCCACGAATGATCTCACCCAGCGGCTTCATGTAGATGTTGAACAGGAGAGGCGAGAGGACCGACCCCTGAGGAACTCCACAAATGAGAGACCTCGCGGTCGACCTCTGCCCCCCTGCCAACACCGACTGCGAACGTCCCAAGAGATAGGAGGAGAACCACTGTAAAACTGTGCCTCCCACTCCCAATCCCCTGAGACGCCGCAGCAAGATACCATGGTCGATGGTATCGAAA
The DNA here is from genome assembly GCF_947247035.1 of Vipera ursinii. NCBI lineage: Eukaryota > Metazoa > Chordata > Lepidosauria > Squamata > Viperidae > Vipera > Vipera ursinii. The sequence continues at coordinate 39,618,126 of NC_139515.1, forward strand.
GCCGCCGAGAGGTCTAATAGGACTAGGACAGAGGAATGCCCCCTGTCCCGAGCCCTCCAGAGATCATTCACCAGCGCGACCAATGCCGTCTCCGTGCTGTACCCGGGCCTGAAACCCGATTGGTACGGGTCTAGATAATCCGCTTCATCCAGGACCAAAGGGAGCTGATGCGCCACCACACTCTCAACAACCTTCGCAAGAAAGCGAAGGTTGGAGACAGGACGAAAGTTGTTCAATACAGCCGGGTCCAGGGCAGGCTTCTTGAGGAGAGGCCTCACCACCGCCTCCTTCAAGACGGCGGGGAAGATACCCTCACTCAAAGAGGCCGATATAACTGCCTGGAACCAGCTGCGTGTCCTCTCCCGGGCTGCATAAACCAGCCAGGAAGGGCACGGGTCCAGTAAACATGTGGTGGTGCTCAGCCTCCCCATGATCCTGTCCACTTCCTCCGGAGTTACAGAATCAAACTCCTCCCAGATGATATCGACAAGACCACCCGTGTCCTGATCGTCAGACTCTGCCCAGTCAGAGTCCAAACCGGTCCGAATCCGAGCGATTTTGTCCGACAGATGTTGGTTAAACTCCTCGGCACGTCCCTGCAAGGGATCCTCCCTCACCTCCTGATTTAGGAGGGAGCGAGTCACCCTAAACAGGGCGGCCGGGCGATTATCTGCGGACGCAATAAGGGTGGCGAAGTGGTTAGACCTCGCCTCCCTAATTGCAGCGAGATAAGACCTAATATAGGCTCTTAGTCGCAATCGGTCGGGTTCGGATCGGCTGGACCTCCAACCGCTCTCTAGGCCCCGTCTCCGACGCTTCATCTCCCGGAGCTCCGCAGAGAACCATGGAGCCCGACGGGATCTGCGCCGGGTCAGGGGCCGCAAGGGTACAACTCGGTCAAGGGCCTCAGTGGCCGTCCTTTCCCAGGCCTCCACTAGGGCCTCGGCCGAGCTGTGAGTGAGGGAGGCAGGTGGGGACCCCAGCGCCGCCTGGAACCTTTGGGGATCCATTAAGCGTCTGGGGCGGTACCATTTGAGTGGTTCCAAACACCCACGGCGGGGGGTGGCAAAACGGAAGACCAGCCGCAGGAGATGATGATCGGTCCATGACAGGGGCATAATAATTGGAGAGCCCCCACCAAGATCATCTAACCACCGTCCAGACAAGAAAACAAGGTCAAGGGTGTGGCCTCCTTCATGAGTCGGTCCCGTAATTACTTGCGTCAGGTCCATGGCCGTCATGGAGGCCATGAACTCCCGAGCTAACTCAGATGATCCTCCCAGCGATGGTAGGTTAAAGTCCCCCAAAACTATAAGTTTCGGGAACTCAACCACCAGCCCCGAGAGGACATCAAGCAGCTCAGGCAGGGCTGCTGCTGCGTGACTAGGCGAAAGGTACACCAGCAGCAAGCCCAACTGCGCACCAGGGCCGCATCTCAAAAAGAGAGACTCACACCCGACTGTCTGGGGAACGGTGGCCTCCCGCGGACACAAGGTCTCCCTCACAACAACAGCCACTCCCCCACCCCTACCCTGAGCCCGAGGCCGGTGCAGCACCCGGAAACCTGGTGGGCAAAGATCAACCAGAGGAACACCGCCCTCTGGGCCCAACCAGGTCTCCGAGATGCAAGCCAGGTCAGCCTGCTCACCCTCGACCAAGTCTCGAACGAGAGGAGCCTTATTAACGACCGACCTGGCATTCAAATACACCAGCCGGAGCTCAGGAGGCTGCACATCCTCACTCCCGGGACCTCGGGGCGGAACCAGAGGGTCGGAGTGCCTCACCGCTTGTAAGCAGCGGAGAGGCCTTCCCTGAGACCGATACGGCCCTCTGTTCCTACACCTGCTGCCATTCCCTGTCGTCGTGGGAATAGGCAATCCCACGACTGGCCCTGGAGCCCCAGAAGCAGCCGACCCCCGCTCCTCCCCATCGCGATCAGCCTCAGCACTAGCCTGAACATCGGTAGATGGACTGCCCCCCTCGTCCAAACAACCAAGAAAAGAACCCTCCCTCCTCCCTAACCCCCAAAAATTTTTTGACAGAAAACAAATCAAAGACCTCCTATTAGGTCTACGTCGGAGGTCCGTAACCGTGCCCGGCCATCTCTCAGGATCCCAATAGATGGGACCTTCCTCGAGATTATACTCGGCTGGAAAGGCGGGCCGCCTCCAGGAGGGGGGAGCACCCCTGAGGGCGAGCAAGTCCGTAGAGGAGTACCTCAAACAAGGCATAAAGCAGTCCAGATATAGGCAGTCCATAATCAATTGATTTAAGGAGGGACCAAACAGAGAGCAAGTAGATGTCCCGAGCCTCCACCCAGCCACTGCCACTCAGCTGGGTGTCACCCCAAGACAGGCCAACCACCGCCCTCTCACGACAGTTGGAAAGCCTATACCAGGGGGGAATAGTCCGAAACATCCATCCTGGGTACAGCATGACCCCTAGAGCTCTCACCTCTAGGGGCAGCAGATGTAAGTTCCGGCCACCCTCTCACTGTGGCCAATACCCAGGGAACTCTGAATCCTTTGGGGCCGATATGTGAATGGCAATAAAGAACAGTCCGAAGGCAGGGATAAGATAATATAATACATCTTCAAAGTCTGCACTACTAGGTGGCCAAATCCTCCGCTGCTCTGTCCTTCGAAAAAGTTTATCATGGCCAATCCTGCAGTCATTGGGGTCTTCCAAGTTATCTAATTCTTTTAGGTCCACAAATCCGATGGCACCAACCAGAGTCACAACTGGTGTCACAGGAAACATAGATCTTTCAAGGGACCACTGGGCTCCACTGGGATCCACCGGCATTAACCGGCTACAATGAGTTGGAATAAAGTCATTTGTTTAGAAAAGTAGGGAGAAATTCTAGGTAGGTATTGAAAACTGACCTTCCAGGAATGAACTGATTATGTAAGTTCTCATGAGTTTTATGCTATTTTTAGAGATACCTAAAGATAGCTGCAAAAATCCAGATGACTACTAGATGTCAACAATATCTTAATGAGCTGTCTCTACCACTTTGCTGCCATTTAATGTTGTTTTTTTTTGCAGGCCAGATAGGTTGACCTTACTATTATTTAAAATATTATTTCAACAGCTTGTTTTTTCTTTTTCTTTAACTTGAAATTTTATATTATTATTTTACAGGGTATTTCTAAAGAGGTTTTCTTTATGATTATGTAAATATAGAAAACAAAATACTCTTCATCTTCAACGTTTGACCTTGGTCCTACTTAACAAACTTAAGGATGTTTTTAAGCACTCAGATATGGTTATCTGCTTTTATTGCTCAGTTCTGACATCTCAATACCCGAGCTAATAAATCTTCAGCTGTTCATTAAAGCATTCTGTAGAGGAGAGGAATGGAGATGTCAATGTAGCCTGTTGTGCGATCGGGGGAGAGATGATGGGCCGGTGTGATCAGGACAAGATGCAGGCTGGAGGAGACTCCTCCAGATGGAACTACGCGACAATTCACTGAGGCCACAAGACGAGGCAATAGAGAGGGCGATCTGGTGATGATGCAAGGAGTGGGGTGGCTGGAGACAGGAGAGGACTGAGATGCCCACCTGTAGAATGACAGGAGATCCCAGAGGGTGGAGGGATGGAGAGGCGGACGTGGCCCATTGTGGGATCGGGAGAGAGACAGGGGGCCGGCATGATCAGGACGAGAAGCAGGATGGGAAACACATCCCCAAATGGGACTATGCTGCAACTTACCAAGGTCACCAGATGAGACAGCAGAAGGGGTGATCTAGCATTGACTTGGGGCAGCTGCATGCAGCAGAACAGGTGAGCAGAACAGGTGGGAGGAGGGAAAACACCAAGTGTCAAACGGACACAGACAAGCACATCATGATCAGTAGCAACACACCTGATTAAAGGAGAATGAGGGGGCGGGGAGACGGGTCATGCGGTCTATGACTAGGTTGCTAAAACAGCTGGCCATATAAGCAGGTCTCCTGACCACCGGCTTTTACTCTGACAAAATCAGCAGGGGATTAAACAGTTTGTTTTTAATTTATCCCAGAGTTCAGTGATTTTGTTATAGTTTTGATATGAATATACTTGGGATTCAGGTTTTTAAGATAATCAGGAGATATGTATGTGTGTGTGTTTGTGTGTGTGTGTGTGTGTGTGTGTGTGTATTAGATAGATAGATAGATAGATGTAGAACTTTGGTCATTCGGGTTTTTTCCCACATAGAATTGGAGGTATCAGGGCAACGTTTCGACGAAATCTCATCTGTCATCCTCAAGCTGGTGACTATTTTATTTTTTATTTTTATTTTATTGAATTTATATACCGCCCTTTCCTGAAGGACTCAGGGTGGTTTACAGGGTACTTAAAACATTGATACAAAAATTAAAAAAGATTAAAAAGATTAAATTTAATCCCTGGAAAAAAAATAAAAAACCCCAATTAAAACTCTCAGCCTGTGCCAGAAAGCTCAAAGAGCCAGGTCTTCAGGTCCCGGCAAAATGAATGAAGGTTGGGGGCAGTCCTAAGCTCCGCGGGCAGCTGGTTCCAAAGGGCAGGTGCACCCACAGAGAAGGCCCTCCCCCTGGGTGTTATCCGCCGGCAATCTTTTACCGGCGGCACCCTGAGAAGGCCCTCCCTGTGGGAGCGCACTGGACGAAGGGAACCTGATGCCGGCAACAGGTGTTCCCTCAGATATCCCAGACCCAAGCCATTTAGGGCTTTATAGGTCATCACCAGCACCTTGAATCTCACCCGGAGGGCAACCGGAAGCCAATGCAGCTCGCGGAGTAGAGGTGTTACATGGGAGTGTCGGGAAGCCCCCATCACAACTTGCGCAGCCACATTCTGCACCAGCTGAAGCCTCCGAGTGGTCCTCAAGGGCAGCCCCATGTAGAGAGCGTTGCAGTAGTCTAAACGGGAGTCACGAGCGCATGTGTGACTGTGCATAGGGCATATCAGTCCAGGTAGGGTCGCAACTGGTGCACCAGGTGAACCTGGGCAAAAGCCCCCCTGGTCACGGCTCCTATGTGGTCTTCAAAATTGAGCCGTGAATCCAGGAGGATGCCCAAGTTGCAAGCCCTATCAACGGGGGTAACACCTCACCCCCCCCATAGTTAAAGATGGAATAGTCTGGTTAACCTGAGATGCCGGTATGCACAGCCACTCAGTTTTGGCAGGATTGAGACTAAGCCTGTTTCTCCCCATCCAGACCCGGACCGCCTCCAGGCAACGGGACATCACGGCGAGGGCATCACTGGGTTGGCTCGGGATGGAGAAAAAAAGTTGGGTATCATCAGCATACTGATGATACCCCACCCCAAAACCCCAAATGATCTCGCCCAGCGGCTTCATATAGATGTTGAACAGAAGGGGAGAGAGAACCGACTCCTGAGGGACTCCACAAACGAGAGGTCTCGGGGCGGATCTCTGCCCTCCCATCAACACTGACTGCGAGCAGCCCAGGAGATAGGAGGAGAACCACCGTAGAACGGTGCCTCCCACTCTTAACCCCTTGAGACGCCACAGTAGGATACCATGGTCAATGGTATCAAAAGCCGCTGAGAGATCTAATAGGACTAGGACAGAGGAACAACCCCTGTCCCGAGCCCGCCAGAGATCATTCACCAGCACGACCAATGCCGTCTCTGTGCTGTGCCCGGGCCTGAAACCCAATTGGTATGGGTCCAGATAATCAGTTTCCTCCAGAACAGAGGAAGCTGATGCTCCACCACACTCTCAACAACCTTCTCCAAAAAGCGAAGGTTGGAGACCGGACAATAGTTATTTAAAGCAGCCGGGTCAAGGGCAGGCTTCTTGAGGAGGGGTCTCACCACTGCGTCCTTCAATGCGGCAGGGAAGATACCCTCCTTCAAAGAAGCAGTTATCACTGCCTGGAACCAGCCTCGTGTCCCCTCCCGGGCCGCATAAACCAGCCAGGAGGGGCATGGGTTCAACAAACAGGTGGTGGAGCTCAGCCTCCCCATCATCCTGTTCACATCATCAGGGGAAACAGGATCGAACCTAGTCCAGATAACATGCTCAAGACCGTCCAATTCCTCCATGTCAGACTCTGCCCAGTCAGAGTCCAAACCGGCCCGGATCTGAGCGATTTTGTCCCTCAAATGATGACTAAACTCCTCGGCCCGTCCGTGTAAGGGATCCTCCCTCACCTCCTGGTTAAGAAGGGAGCGAGTCACCCTAAATAGGGTGGCCGGGCGATTATCTGCGGACGCGATGAGGGCAGCAAAGTAATTAGACTTCGCCGTCCTCATCGCCACAAGATAAGACCTTATAAAGATTCTTAACTGCAGTCGGTCAGATTTGGATCGGCTGGACCTCCAACAGCTCTCTAGACCCCATCTCCTACGCTTCATCTCCCGGAGCTCCACAGAAAACCATGGAGCCCACCGGGATCTGCGCCAGGTCAGGGGTCACAAGGGTACAACACGGTCAAGCGCCTCGGTGGCAGCCCTTTCCCAGGCATCCACCAAGGGGTTGGCTGGGCTGTGAGTGAGTGGGGTAGGTATAGACCCAAGCACCGTCTGGAACTGTTCCGGATCCATTAGGCACCTGGGGCAGAACCACCTGGTCGGTTCCACAGCCCAGCAGCGTGGGGTGGCATAACGGAAGACCAACTGCAGGAGGTGATGATCGGACCATGACAGAGATTTCGTCGAAATGTTGCCCTTATACCTCCAATTCTACGTGGGAAAAAACCTGAATGATCAAAGATCTACATACAAACACCCGCGAAAACCTGGACAGATGTGAAAATTCTAAATGAACAACAGTCACCTACCATATTTTATTTGGTAGCCATTTTTGTAAATAATTATGATGTAGAATATTGGTAATTTGGTATGTTGCAAGCTTCACATTTAATTTTAAATTTAAGAAAAAAATCAGTTGAGACAAGAAACTTGATGCCATTTCCCTAGCAAAGACAACAAAGGCTGAAACTTTTATAGCATGCTTGGGTTTGGCCTTCTGCTTTCATCAGCTCCACTAGAGGTTTCTACAGTGAGGATTTCAGTGAATAAAGCAACATGAGCTTTATTATACGTGTGTTGAGAATGAGTGACATGGAAAAAAGTTAGAGTCTTTTATCTTTTATTTGGAGGACATCAGTTTGCCTATTTCTGATCTAGTCTATTAAAAAAAGGTAGTTGATAGAAATATTCTCACAACCAATCAGAACCTCTTTAGGAATATATTGGGCAAAGTTGAAGCCAAAGCAAAGAAAACCCTATCATATGTTCTTATCACTCTATCTTTGATTAGAGAAAAAAGAACATTCCTTTCAGTGTTGATAATGAGTGTTCAACAGGCTTATGTAGGAAGAGATGATTATTAAGATAACATGGTTTATACTAAGGTTATAAGTAGCTTGAAATGCATTGGGAAATACATTTGTAATGAATAATGATGTAGCAATAAGGCATTTCCTTTCCCCAGTTAAAGTTCTAACGGCTACATATTGAATTACCTGAGGCTTCAAAGGTGGGTCATTCAAAGATGGGTTCTGAATTTCAGGATCTATCTATTTTTCCAACTAATTTAGAGCTCCAAAAACCATTAAAGTTCTTGGCATGTAAATATAGGATGGTGAAGTACATTTATATTTTCTTTTAAGGCATAAATACTTATGTTAGAGGTTTTCTTTATATTAGATAAAAAAGAAATAAAAGCTGTCGAAATCAAGGAGAGAATCAACCTACAAATAAGGAGAAATTTCTGACACTTAGAACAATTAATCAATGGAATGGCCTGCCTTCGGAAGTTGTGGATGCTTCATCCTTGGAGGTTTTTAAGAAGAATTTGGACAATCATTTGTCTGAAATGGTAGGGTCTTCTGCTTGAGTATGGGTTTGGACTAGAAGAACTCCAAGGTCCCTTTCAACTCTGTTATTCTGTTGAATCTAAATTTGCATAAACAACAATGTGCTTTCCATGCTTTATCATTAATTTGATTAATTACTTTTGCTAGACATCCTGCATTTAATGTTATAGTATATATAGATAATTTTTTTATATATTTTTAATTTATTAGGGCCTATACATATATTGGGTAATATTGCTATCAAACTTCTCAGGGTAATTTATCCTAGCCAGAAAACAGTACAATGTGTTTGTGTGAACATTTGATAAAGAATTTGAAATTTGAATGTGATACATTTCTCACCCATCCTTACTAAAAGCACCCCCCACCCACACTTTGCTCCCCACATTGTAATGACTTTCTCACTATTGTTTCTATGCTGAGATTGCCAAGTAATATAAAGCATGTCACAAAAATGTGTAGGACTCATAGGTTGATTTCACACATGAGGCTACAATTTGTTTTTGCAGTATAGTATAAAGCAGCTATACAAAATATCAAGCCATGAAGTCTGGCTATAAACTTGAGTGTTTAAGTTCACACAATGCCCTAAACAAAACCAAATACCCATATTATGCCAATGAAGGAAAATATTTGTAGCTCATTGTTGAAATGAGGGATCCTTGGTGCTCTCTGAACTTGTTTGTTTTTTTGCAAACATTTCATTATCCAAACTAGGTAACATAATCAATGTTAGCACATTTTGAATTGGCATCCTATGTTTTCCAGGACCTGGGTATTTTCATTACTCTCCTAGTTCAAGGCAGGTGGATATTCTTATATGAAATTTCCTATTTCCTAAATCTCATTCCATAAGCAAAAATGTTAGAATGACACATCAAACACCTGCCAATTTCACATATACAATATAAACCAGAAATGGGGATAATTGACCAAGCAAGAATTAGAATTAGTCTTAAACTAACCAGTATTGTTTAGGCTAAAGTTGCAGTATTTACCTTAGCTATATCACACAAACTATTGTCCACAGAGTTAAATAGCTTTTAGCTCTTAGGTTCAGACAATATACTGGAAAGAGTGTCTCTAAGAATGTTGTTTCCACTGTATTCTGTTCTCTACCTCCCTGCATGTTGTGTCTGTAGATAGTTGCAAACATGTAAATAGCAGGTTGCAAAGAAGGTTCTTGAAGCGGGAGATTCTGGTGCAACTATTGGTTAAAGTTGCAAAGAAGCGGGAAAATAGTGATTGATGATTGGTTACAGTTTAAACAGTTCTAGTATAAAAGCTTGAAACATTTGACAGTTGTCAGTTGACTTATGTGTATTGAATAAACTCTTTCATTGCAAAAACCGCTCTGAGTCATTGTCTACCTGAACCAAACAACTGGTGACGAAGGTGGGATAGACGGCAGACCAGAGTAGGTTCGGCGGAACAGCTGTGCATAGGCGGCAAATTTGAAAAGAAGTCACAGTCAACCACAAGCGGCCGCGGCGGAATCAACAATCCTCCGAATGGCGCAAATCGGGTCCTTGAAAGAATTCGACCCAAGCTTCCCAGAGGACTGGGAAGAATATGTAGGACAGGTCGAAGGATTCCTGCTTGTTAACGGGATAACGGACGACCGAAAAAAGGCGGCAGCGTTACTGACAATTTGCGGCACACCAGTATATCGGATCGCTGTAGGACTTTGTCAACCACAGCCGGTCTCAAGTGTTCCGTATGCCGATCTGTTAGCTAAACTAAAAGTACATTTCACGCCAAGGAGATCCGAACTCTTTTGGCGTCGTATTTTTGAAAAAAGAAATCAGAGGCCGGGCGAATCGATTCAAAAATTCGTTGCTGCAGTCAGAGAAGCCGCAGTACGATGCAAGTATGACAACTTGGAAATCAGAATCCGGGACCGAGTGGTACTTGGCTTGCGAGACGAGCATCTACAAAATAGAATAATCGCCAAGCCCACCGGCGATTTGCAAGAAGTACTAGACGAACTATTAACGTATGAATCCACCGGGTATCGCGACCCCCCCCCGTAGTAGCATGGCTGCGTCTGCCGAAATCAATCAAGAAGGCCTTGTGGACTGCGGGGAGGTGGACCAGCAATGGGAAGATGACATCGCCGAAGTCACCAGACGGTTTGGAAAAATGGCGGCAAAACCATCCCGAAGCGACGGGCCTGAACCGAACCACCGATTCCAAACCGCAACACCACAACGACAAGTAACCGCGACCCAACGACAATGGAGAAACACCGCAACGAGACCGCGCGACAACGACAACCGATGTGGCAGCTGCGGGGGCAACCATCCCCGTGCAACTTGCAGATTTCGTACCGCCAGATGTAGATCGTGTGGGAAGACCGGCCACATTCAAGCCATCTGCAGGGGTCGTGCATGCGACAATCGCCTACATGAAGTCGACGTTTGGCCCGAAGGTAAGGTAACCCCTTACTATAGTGGCAAAGAGACCCCTAGACCGTGGGCTAAATTTCTGAACCGTGGGGAGGTGGCGTGAGTTAATCATAGTAGGAAGGGAAAAATTAATAATTTTCCGGAAGGAAAATTAAAAATCATAGTCCAATTGCAAGGGGTTCCTTGCAAAATGGAAATAGATTCAGGGGCCTCAGTGTCCATAATATCTAGTGAAACCTTGAAAAAGATTGAACAAATAAGTGGCAGAAAAATTCCACTTAGTTCAACCAAAATCCAATTGACCGACTTCCAAAAAACCCCAATAAAAATTAAAGGGAAAATTACCCTTAGTGTTAAATTTAAGGGGTTTAAGGGAGCTTTAGATTTAATAGTTACTGAAGGCCATAGGACTAGTCTAATAGGCCTTAACTGGTTTCCTGCCCTGGGCATTTGGATAGGGGGAATAAACACAGTTATTAAAAATAAGACCCTCGAATCAGTCTGTGATGAATTCGCAGACGTATTCGATGGGTCTTTAGGTAAATACAAAGGGCCCCCAATTAAATTTAATTTAGACCCGTCGGTTAAACCCATCAGGCTTAAGGCCCGAAGGGTGCCTTTCGCCCTGAAGCAAAAAATTGAGGCCGAGCTCGATAAGCTTGTAGGCCAAGGCGTCCTAGAACCAGTCGAGGGTGGTTTGTGGGAAACGCCGATCGTCACACCCCTTAAACCTAATGGGGATGTGAGGATCTGCGCTGACTACAAAGCCACCCTGAACCTTGGAATGAAAAAACACGCTTACCCGGTCCCGACGGTGAAGCAGGTCCTCGCCACGATACAGGACGGCGCCATATTTGCCAAGTTAGACTTGGCGCAGGCGTACTTGCAATTAACTGTTTCTGAAGAGGCTGCTGAAGCTCAGACGATAATTACCCACAAGGGGGCGTTCCGAGTCCACAGACTGCAATTTGGTATTGCAGCAGCTCCAGGCATCTTCCAAGAAGTGATGGAGAGGACCTTAAAGGGCATACCTGGTGTATGCCCTTATTTTGATGATGTCCTGATAGCTGGAAGAAATGAAGAAATATTAGCAGAGCGTCTGGAACAGGTATTGGAAAGGTTTAGGAGGGCTGGACTGAAATTAAAAAAGGAAAAATGTTGCATTGGGGTTAAGTCCACTGAATTTCTAGGATTTAGGATAGACAAAAATGGAATTCATCCTACCCCTGATAAAATCAAGGCAATTAAATTGGCACCAGAACCAAAAAACAAGGCTGAATTACAAGCCTTCCTTGGATTAGTTAATTTTTACCACACATTCGTGCCACACAAAGCTGCCATAGCAGAACCTCTTCATAGACTTTTAGATAAAAAAACCCCGTGGCAGTGGCTTAACAAACATAGAGTTAGTTTCCAAACATTAAAAAATATTCTTTCTAGCCAATCAACAGTAACCCATTTTATTGAGAATAAACCAATTTATTTAGCTTGCGATGCTTCACCTTATGGTGTGGGGGCTGTTATCAGCCACTTGGACAGTCATGGCGTTCAAAAGCCAATCGCATATTATTCCAGGACGCTTACTAAAGCAGAGCGGAATTATGCACAGATTGATAGGGAAGCATTAGCAATCGTGGCAGGAGTAAAAAAGTTCCATGATTACCTTTATGGTAGGAACTTTACCATACTCACTGACCATAAACCATTATTGGGACTGTTTACCACTGATAAACAGACACCCCAAATAATGTCGCCCAGAATGCTGAGGTGGTCAATTTTCCTCTCAGCATATTCATTCTCCCTTCAACACAGACCGGGCAAGGAAATGGGACATGCAGACGCCCTTAGCAGACTGCCATTAAATAACACTGAGGAAGACCCTGCTCCTGTGGGACAAATAATGTCTTTACAGGACATTCCTGAATGCCCCTTAACCGCTAAAGATATAGCTGTGGCAACAAATAATGACCATATCCTAAAAAGAATTATGGCCTGGGTCCTTAGTGGGTGGCCAAGTACTAACCCGGATGCCAAGTACATTCCATATTTTAGAAGAAAGGATGAACTATCATCCCATTTGGGATGTGTTCTGTGGGGAAACCGTGTTGTCATTCCTGAAATCCACAGACCTACAATTTTATTAGAACTACATGAGGGTCACCCTGGAATAGTACGTATGAAGGCATTGGCTAGGAGTCACTTATGGTGGCCAGGACTTGACAAGGACATTGAAGAATGTGTTTCTAATTGTTATTTGTGTCAGCGTTCTAGACCTGAGCTGCAACACACACGTACTCATAAGTGGGAGTTAGCCAGGAATCCTTGGTCCAGGATTCATATTGATTTTGCTGGACCTTTCCAAGGGTTAACCTTTCTAGTAGTAGTGGACAGTTTCTCTAGATGGCTAGAGGTAGTACCCATCAGTTCAATGACTTCTGGTAAAACAATACAAGTCTTAAGGGGCCTCTTTGCCACTCATGGGTTACCTGATGTAATTGTGTCAGATAATGGGCCCCAATTCACCTCTGTTGAATTCCAGGATTTCCTCAGGGCCAACTTGATTAAACACACGACATCAGCACCCTTCCACCCGTCCACCAACGGCTTGGCTGAACGAAACGTGAGGACCACCAAAGATGCATTAAAGAGAATCATCCGTGGCGATTGGCACCAAAGACTGGCAGAATTCTTGCTGACCCAACATACGACCCCGTGCACGGCTACCGGAAAAAGCCCAGCAGAAATGAGGTGGGGAAAAAGATTAACCACCAAACTGGACAGGTTACATCCTGACAGACTACCATCAAGTGCGGAACCGGACATTCCAAACAGATCATTCAAAATTGGGGACCTAGTCTGGGCCAGGAATTATGCACAAGGGGACAAATGGGTCCCAGGGGTGGTCACTGAGATAATGGGACCTTTGTCTTACACTATTGAGGGGGAAGGGAATAGGGTTAGCAAAAGACATATAGATCAGCTAAGGAAGAGAACTATTTGTTGCATGCCAGTTGATGGGGATCAAAGTATACACGGGGGGAACATTGCATCATGGCTTATTGATAACAACCTGCCAGTTAGTGGGGAAGCAGAAATGCAAACCAGTCCATCCACAGCTAACCAACAACAACACAGTCAATTTGACTGGGAGCTGCCCCCTTTGAGCAGGCCAGCAATAGCTGAACATCAACATCAAACACAACAACAACCACAACTTGTTAGCAGAGAAGCATCTGAGCCAATTAGTCAAGAGTCCAGATCCACCAGTGTAAGCCAGCCAAGCAGACAATCTGATAGAGATGACTTAGGTATCCAAAGCAATAGATATCCATCAAGGGTCCATAGGCCACCCAAATACTTAAGAGACTATGTCAATAAATAACAACAACTGGGGGGTAAGGGGTGTTGTGTCTGTAGATAGTTGCAAACATGTAAATAGCAGGTTGCAAAGAAGGTTCTTGAAGCGGGAGATTCTGGTGCAACTATTGGTTAAAGTTGCAAAGAAGCGGGAAAATAGCGATTGATGATTGGTTACAGTTTAAACAGTTCTAGTATAAAAGCTTGAAACATTTGACAGTTGTCAGTTGACTTATGTGTATTGAATAAACTCTTTCATTGCAAAAACCGCTCTGAGTCATTGTCTACCTGAACCAAACACTGCATGTATATTATTTTTATTTATTTTATTTTATTTTAATCCCATTTATATCCCGCCCTTCTCCGAAGACTCAGGGCGGCTTACAATTTAAGCACAAACCAATGTGCTTAGCAATAGCCTTCATTCTATGTATATGCCTGCTTATTAGGGCTTTCAGGCCCCCCCAAGCGGCATTATTACAAAGTCAGCTTATTGCCCCCAACAATCTGGGTCCTCATTTTACCTACCTCAGAAGGATGGAAGGCTGAGTCAACCTTGAGCCTGGTGGGATGCGAACCTGCACTAATTGCAGGCAGCTGGTTAGAAATAGGTACATGTAATTTTGTGACTATCTGTTGCAAAATTACCCTAGAACTTAAATCACTACACTAAAATGTATGGAATAAAATGCCTTTTTAAAAAACATGCTGAGATTAGAACTGTTTGAACTTTTAACAAGAATAGCAGTCCACTCTGTTTTTTTTATAAATGATCAGTACATCTGTGAAGTAACATTTAAATATTTAACTAAGAAAAGTCCTCATAGCCTATTTGCAATTGTCTCTATACAAATAAACAAACACCAGCCAATCAGGGTGGTGACTTTAAATACTCAGACTGCAGAAACTCCATAGCCACAATAGTTAATTGCTTCATTTAGACAGGAAACTTCTGCCAGGTAATCTATTACTTTATTTTCTTGTTTTTGATAATTGCAGAATCATTTAAATGAAAAAGAACAGTTAAATATGAATTAGTAATGAAATGAGCAATGGATTTTGTGACTATTTTCTTGCTGATGTTTAAGTTGCATATGTTCAGTTGTAGACATTGTAAACCAGATTTAATCCTGTTCTATTTTATTCATTCTAAATTTAGTTGAAATCAAAAATGATAGTTCAATGTTTTGAATAATTTCACTGAGTAAATGAAAGACACACTTAAGAAAGAGCTAACTGTTTCTCTCCAATTTTCTTTTCTATTGTTTTAAGTTACTTTTAGGCATTGTCTGTGAAGTAGTTTCATTTGTCAGTGAAGAAGATCTTTTGAATTTTTGCTAGGTTTGTCAATTAAATGAAACCTCTGTCTAAAGGACAAAAAAAACACCCCATAGCCATTTTCATGAACTCTTACCAAAACTAAAACTAAAAATAAAACAAAGATATGATCCTCTGTCTATTTCATTAGACCTCAATATATTTGACTAATTAATGAAATGTTATTTGTTGCAATTATGAAATGTCAGTAAAACTCATTAAGGGTTTAGGTTACTTCACACATTCGACAAATGAGTTCTCAAATGCATCAGTTAACCAGGGGATTTTCTTAATTCTTTTTTTGGTGATTCCCAAAAGTAGGCTATTCTTTTTATTTCACAACTTATTAAATCATTGTTTATTTTGTAAATTACATAAGGGCTTAATTTAAATGTTGCAGTTGAAATTCAGAGAGAATATTTTAATTATCGGGTAACCAAACAGAAAGTCTTTTTAATTATTCTGCCACCACTGTTTAGACTTTTTCATACATTGTTAAACATTATACAGGACATGGAAGACTTTTTTTGTAAAACAATAATTTCATTATTTTAAAAATAACACAATAGTAAACATGACATCCATTCTCCAAACTATACTTGCTGAAGGGCAACAGTATATTCATTTTCCTGGGACCAATTGAATGTAAGAGGATTTATTAGATTATGATAAAAGTTTACTTTAAAATTATAAATACAATTATATATATATTGTCTTCATAAAGTAAAAGCTCTGTGTTCAATGTGTTAAGTACTTAATTCAGGTGGAACAGGGTAGAGAAGAATTAGATTGGGTTGGGTGATGTGTGATAAAATGCATGCATATCCTACAAAGTGAGGACTAAAAGTAATAAATTTATAATGTGAAAAAGACAAGAGTGTAGATCATCAGTGTTTGTGTTTGAAACAACATCTCAAAAAATTTATTTAATGATTCCACACAAAAAGGAAAAACTCAGAGTATAGCACACTTGAGCTGCACAGTATTTTTACATTTATACTGCTTGTATAAATGGATCAGAATTTTAAAGAGTAGTCCTGCGCATCCCACTGAATAAATCTAACTGAAGTACTGAGGCAATAATCAAAGCATTGGAATTGAGGGATTCTATGGTAACTGGCTTACAAATAGATGGAAATAGTACCATTGTTCTGAACTGATTCTAGAGAAACTCACATATGTTTTTGTAGATAGTTATTGCTTTAGGTTGGGGAGTTCTGGGAGTTGGATTCCATATATCTTAGATTTGCCAAAGTTGAGAAATATTGCTTTAGGATAAGGATAGTGTGATTATTTCAAGTGGATGATCAAATGACTGCTGGGAAGCTTGCAGAAGATGCTGGGTTGTGTGAATTTAGATGTTAGGTGGACCTACATCTGATAGGTCTGATTAGTTATTTTTCTATTATTTGTCCTTTGCTAGCCTAAGTAACACAGCTATTGGCAACATTGAGGGAAAGCATCTGCCACTCTGAAAAATGGTACTCCCAGACATACAAAATTAAAATGTTTTTTTAAATGTCCCAATTTTCATAATATTTGATAATCTCATAAGACTCTGGCTTTTTAGTTTGACATGAAAATTTCACCCTGTTTGCATGAAACTGCCCAAATCTTGTGAAGTTAAATTTAATCATATTTCCAGCTATAAAAAAGATTATGCTATGGTACCTTGGATCTTGAAAAATTGCTAATCCGTAGTATATAATGCAAGATCCATATTGAGCTTTTGAAACCTAGTCTATTCAATATTCTATTTCAGTGGTGGGATTCAAATATGTGAACAACTGGTTCTCTGTGTGGATGCTGCTTCTGGAAGTCCATTCTGGGCCTGGGCAACAAAAAATTAGCTACTGGTTCTGCTGAAGTGGTGCGAACTGGATGAATCTCACCACTGTTCTATTTGCTTTTATGATTCCTGAAAAGTTGCTTTAAGAGGAACATAGCATACAGAAAACAATAAACAGAAGAAGGATTATTGTATTATAAAATTGGAATTGACTTTATAGTTTTAATTTACTAATACTGTCCAAGAATGCTCAAGTGCAAATAAATAGGAAATCAAATTATTTGATATGAGTCTACTGATAGACAAATTAGAAAATAAATTCAAGTGATGAACAAGACAAATCTGTAGAGGGCAATATCTTGATTTAGAACAAATTTCAATTGAGGACATTTCTGGGAAAGCCAAGTACTTTAATGTTATAACGTGCTCCCCAAAACAAAAGTAATTCCATAGAAGGATGTATTATTTGAACATCAGTGGAACAACCTGCCTCCAGAAGCTGTGAATGATCCAATACTTGAAGTTTTTAAGAAGAGACTGGACAGCCGTTTGTCTGAAATGGTATAGGGTTTCCTGCCTGAGCAGGGGGTTAGACTAGATGACCTCCAAGGTCCTTTCTAACTTCTTCTTCTTCTTCTTCTTCTTCTTCTTCTTCTTCTTCTTCTTCTTCTTCTTCTTCTTCTTCTTCTTCTTCTTATTATTATTATTATTATTATTATTATTATTATTATTATTATTATTATTATTATTTATTAATTATTATTATTAATTATTATTATTATTTGCAATTCTACTAAGTAGTACTAGTAAGCGTAAGCTTCATAGTAACTGAATAATAGTATTTGTAAAGTCATTTGATGGACAGTGAAAACATTTATATCTTTATTTGATTGAATGACTGATATCTTGCCTTTATTTATGCAATTCAATAGTATACAATCCTGACAGAAGGAAAAAAACCTCAATAAAATAAGTGTGAGAATAATGAGTCTTAAATGACAAAACACTTGTGTGCCTTAGGTTACAGTCCTCTTCCAGGAAGTTAATCTCACTGAAACCAATGAAGATTTTTTTTCTGACTAAATTTGTATTGCATTTCATTGGCTTGAATTCCTACATTGTACTAGTTAGGTTTGTAATTCATGGCTTACAACTTAGCATTAAATCATGGCATAGTGTTAGTATGTTAATTTCATCTTTGTAATAAATCATATACTAAGATGTATGTCATAGCAATTGAATGTGAACTTGAATTATTTTTCCTGATAGAAATTCATTGCCAGTCAGCATACTGTATATAATAGAGCAGAATTTAGATCGTGTTTCTCACTAAATATACAGTAAGTTCAATTTGTCTTATTTTTTGACACAGGTATTCTACTAATCTTTTCATTGTGCAAACTATATAGCTACAATATTAAACATAATTATCTGAATGAATGAACCTTTATTGTCAAAGTACAACCATGTATACATGGAAATTGGCTGAGACTCCCTTCGTGCCCCACCACAACTCACAGTGACAACAAACCCACCATCTTGTTACACCATGTGAGCTAATTGCACAACACACTGGCCTCGCAAGTCAATCATACATAAATTATAAAATTATTTCCTGTTCAAGAGCCTGACAGCCCATGGATAAAAGCTGTTCTTCAGCCTGTTGGTACGGCTGGCTATACTCCTGTATCTCCTACCCGATGGTAGGAGAGTAAAGAGATACTGACCATGGTGTGAGTCGTCCCTGAGAATTTTCCTCACTCTTCCAAGGCAGCAAGCCCTGGTGATGTCATCCAGTGGTGTCAGAGGACAGTCCACAATGTTTTTTTTTATTGAAAAGTTTTAAGATACAATTTTCCTTTAAAAACCCCCCTTCCCCCTCCCTCCTCCCCCCTACCTCCCCCCCTCCCTCCTCCCCCCCTACCTCCCCCCCTCCCCCCCTCCCCCCCGACTTCCCAGAGCTAAATACAAGGTATATATATATAAAAAGCAAACATAAACATAAACAACCATATACTAACAACTATAAATTCTAAAATCCATCACTCTCTAGCTTATATAGGATAAAACACACCTTAGCAATATTAAATATATATAAAAAACTAAAATAAAAAAAGAAACACTCTCTAGCTTATATAGGATAAAACAAACCTTAATAGTATTAAATATATATTAAAAACAAAAAAAGGGAAAAAAAACCCCAAGATAGAAAGAGAAAAAGAAAAAGAAAAAAAAGGAAAAAAGAGTTATTCAAATACTACATAATACTTCCCAACCCTATACTTATCCTAAATAGACTCCATCCATTTTGTCCATTCCATGATATAACGTTCTTACAGATAATCTTTCAAATTAACCAAAATCTTCACCACCTCAACCAAATCAGAAAACTTTAAAGTCAACTCTTCTATAATCGGCCGTTCCTCTTCCAGTGCCACATCTATAATTATTCCAAAAAAAAAAAAATTGCGAACAAAACTTTAACCTCCATTTGAGAATCTTCTGTATATTCCACCAAACTTTAATCCAAAAAACCTCACCCTTTCCACAAAACCACCACATATAAAAATATATTGCGTCTACACCCAAACCTTTTCCCACCTCCCATACTTGACTATAAATACGTCATAGAAATACTATAGAAATTCCATAGACTTCTGCAAATTCTGCTATTTTCTCTTCTTAGATCGTTTTGCAGCAGCACGCGTCACCCTCTGTTCTATAGGATCATCCAACGAGGTTATATCTTGATCTCCTCCAACACCGTTGTCTTCTATCTGACCATCTTCAGCCTCTTGATGCACTCCTTCTCCAGATCCCTTTTCAGCTTCCAGAAGTGTTAATGGCGTTGCATTTAAAACATTATTGTAGAAATCACGCGCTTGCATCACAGTAACCAGTAACCTTTTACCTTCGTGCGTCACCATCAACCCAACTGGGATCTCCCATCTGAACCTTATATCTCGTTGCTTGAGCTCTTGCACAAGAAATGTAAAATCCTTCCTTCTCCTTAAAATCTTTGGAGGAATTTCTTTTAAGACCAAAACTTCTTGATTAGCAATCACAACTTTAGTATCATAAGCAGCTCGTATAACTTCATCTCTAGTTTCCCTTTTTGCAAAATATACCACCACATCTCTAGGCAACTTTCTCTGTCCAGCAATCCATGAATTCACACGAAACACTTTATCCATGCCTCCTTTTATTTCAGATGCTGGCTGTTTCAATACTACTTTGAAAGCCTCAGAAACCAGCTGCTTTAGATCTTCCTTAATATTCTCCTTTAAGCCTCTAATTCTAATGGCAAACTGCATCTGGTAATATTGAGCAAGACTCAGTTCCTTTTCCATTTTATCTTCATTCTCCAATACTTTTGCTTCTAATATAGCATTCTTTTGAGTCAAATCTTCTAGCTTTTCCTCCAATTCTTCCACACAACGAGCCACTTTACACACTGAAGACAAGATGTCTACCTTCATCACTCTAAACTTCTGTTCCATCCTCTCCTCCATTCTCTCCTCCAATTTCTCCAATTTCTCCTCCATCTGTGCAAATCTATCATTAATTGATTCCAAAATTACCTGGGTGTGTTTTTCAAGAGCATCTTGTAAGTCCTTTGATGTCAATACATCAGGAGGATGCAGCGCCTGCAGTAATGATTGTTGCACCGGCGAAGTTCCAGCACTCCGAAGAGTTTTAGGGGGTGGTTTAGCCGCCATCTTTTACCAATTGTGATGCACTTTCACTTCAGATTTATAATCCAAAAAAGTCCATCAAGCTGGAGAGTAAAATATAAAAATCCTCTTCACCTTTTCCTCTTGTATCGCTCTGCCTGCTCCTTTAATCCATAGTCATTCCTTCAGGCAGGGGTGGTCGCAGACGCCTGGCTCTGCTCCAAGAAATCAGGAGCAGAGGCGCTGGCCAGCTGGGAGCAGCCCAGGCTACGGGGGAGTTCAATCCTTCAGCCGCCCAAGCCATAAGCTCAGGCGGCCCTGGAGAACTCTACCCCTACCTGGGAGCTCACCCCCTCCTCTTCCCCCGAGGAGGGGGCTTCAAATTCGCCCGAACAGCTGATCGGCGCTGTTTCGGGCGAAAATAACTCAGCTGAGCCGCGGGCAGCCCGGAGAGGCTGTTTTCGGCGCCGCGCCGCCACCGGAAGTTCCTCGACAGTCCACAATGTTTTGTGCTGTGCTCACCACTCTCTGTAATACTTTCTCGCTCTTTTGCCTCAAATATAGACATAATTTGCTTCCTTAATGAAAAGATTTAGATAAATAAAATTTTCTTCTAGTACATATGGATGACTGTTAAAATTTGTATAATACATTATAAATCAGTGAAAGGGGGGGGGGAAAGTATCATCCTGACTTGCCTTTTCAGTTAGAGTTCCATGTGGATATTGCTAAATTTGCCTTTCTGAATTAGATATTTTATTTTGACAATTGGTGGTAAGAATATGATAAAGGTAGAACTAGGGCTGCAGAAAGGTTTGAGCAGTGGGCTGAAGTTAATAAGATGGAATTTAATGGGAGTAAAAAAAATGTAAAGCACAAGTATAGGATGGGAGGGATCTGTTTTGGCAGTAGTATCTATGGAAGGGATTTAGGTGTGCTTGTCAAACACAATGAAACATGAGTCAGCAAGAAGTAAATGCTCCACTCTACTTTAATCAGATTTCACATGGAGTCCTGTGTTCAATTCTGGACACTGTAGATAAAAATACAATAGTGACAAACTGGTTCAAACAAATGCAAGATGGTGAAAGATGCAGACAGCATGCCATATGAGAAATAATTAAAAGATATAGATACATATACTTTACCAAACAGGATTCAACTAAGTAGTCTTTGTGGTTAGTTATAATTTTTGATTCTATGAATTGGATAGAATTTATTATGATTACTCACTTGTATTTTTTATCAGGAAGGAAGTTATTAATGGCATTATTGGCAGTTTGTCTCTATTATTTAGGGTAAAAAAGAAAGAACCAATCTCAGCATCAGTTATGTATATAATATACATTTGAATTTCATGATACAATTCTAGAAGCACCAGGCACAGTTCTGACATAAACTGAATTAAGAAACTAAAGCTATTTGAAAGCCGCTGGCATAATATATGAGACAGAAATTTAGAACTTGCTGTTGTGGAAATAAAAAACCCAGTAAAGCAGGATTTTTTAAGTGTTAATACAGATTTTAGATTTTACTGTGCTTATATTATCACATATATTATTTCAGGCAATATGCATGACAAGCTGAAATGTATTGGCCTCTCTGAATATGTATGCCTAACATAGTATACATACTAAGAAGAATTTCAACAGACCACCTGATTGTTTCATTTTTCCTCTACCCCTCAATTCTATTGTTAGCCATCACTTGATCATCTGACTGAAAACTCATTATACTGCAAATTCTACAGAGCAGACACTATGACTTTCATTTGTCTATGAGACACTTGTTTAAATAACAAAGACACTAGGTAATATGTTTGAATCTTAGAACGATTCTCCTGCAAAATACTACTGTTGATTCAACATAACCCGCCTCCTCAACACTCTTAACCCAGTATAGTGTTATAGCCTGATATTCTCATTCAACCCAGAAATTCCCTGACTAAAACAGCTCCTCCATTGAATGCCATAGATGAAGAAAACTCTTGTGCATACAAATCAGTTATCTGATTATAATGAAGGAACACTTTGCACCAACCAGAGCGCTGTATCTACATCTGGTTAGAACAATAATCTGGATTCAACCTCAGGGTAGACTAGGATGGTGTCACATGTTAATCCCAGAAAAAATAGGCTATTACATATTAGACCCTGATGTTTTAAGGTATGTAATATAATCTTTGCATATGTTTAGGTCACAGGTCGGCAACCCGCGGCTCCGGAGCCGCATGCGGCTCTTTGAGCCGGCCCATGCGGCTCCCAGGCCTCCTCCCTCTTGAAAAAAAAAATGGTACTAAAAAAACTTAATCAATTTAAACTTCTCACAAAAAAACTTGAAAAGTTTAAATTGATTGGTTGGTTTGTGGGACCGCCCACAAACCTTTGTTTTTTTACTGGCAGAGTGGAGGAAGAGAGGAAGAAGTAAAACGTAAGTAGATCTGCTTCTTTCCCCCCCCCGTTCCCTCTCGTCGCCGGGGCTAGCAGCCCCGACGAGCAAGAAGGCACGCTTCGCCCGCCCGCCCCCCCGTTGGCTCCTCGTCGCCGGGGCTGAGAGCCCCGCCGAGCGAAAGCCGCACTTCGCCCGCCCGCCCTCCCCGTTGGCTCCTCGTCGCCGGGGCTGAGAGCCCCGGCAAGCGAAAGCCGCACTTCGCCCGCCCGCCCGCCTCCCCCTTTGGCTCCTCGTCGCCGGGGCTGAGAGCCCCGCCGAGCGAAAGCCGCACTTCGCCCGCCCGCCCTCCCCGTTGGCTCCTCGTCGCCGGGGCTGAGAGCCCCGGCAAGCGAACGCCGCGCTTCGCCCGCCCACCCGCCTCCCCCTTTGGCTCCTCGTTGCCGGGGCTGAGAGCCCCGCCGAGCGAAAGCCGCACTTCGCCCGCCCGCCCTCCCCGTTGGCTCCTCGTCGCCGGGGCTGAGAGCCCCGCCGAGCGAAAGCCGCGCTTCGCCCGCCCGCCCGCCTCCCCCATTGGCTCCTCGTCGCCGGGGCTGAGAGCCCCGGCAAGCGAAAGCCGCACTTCGCCCGCCCTCCCGCCTCCCCCTTTGGCTCCTCGTCGCCGGGGCTGAGAGCCCCGGCAAGCGAAAGCCGCGCTTCGCCCGCCCGCCTCCCCCGTTGGCTCCTCGTCGCCGGGGCTGAGAGCCCCGGCAAGCAAAAGCCGCGCTTCGCCCGCCCGCCCGCCTCCCCCTTTGGCTCCTCGTCGCCGGGGCTGAGAGCCCCGCCGAGCGAAAGCCGCACTTCGCCCGCCCGCCCTCCCCGTTGGCTCCTCGTCGCCGGGGCTGAGAGCCCCGCTGAGCGAAAGCCGCGCTTCGCCCGCCCGCCCCCCGTTGGCTCCTCGTCGCCGGGGCTGTGCGCACTTCCCCACCTTCCCTCTCGTCGCCGGGGCTTGCAAAACGGCGGATCCAGCCTCTGCCGGCGGCTTGCAAAACGGTGGATCCAGCCTCTGCCGGCGGCTTGCAAAACGGCGGATCCAGCCTCTGCCGGCAGACACGCTTGCAGAACGGCGGATCGAGCCTCTGCCGCCAGCAGAGGCTCGATCCGCCATTCTCCAAGCGTGTCTGCCGGCAGAGGCTCGATCCGCCGTTTTGCAAGCCGCCGGCAGAGGCTGGATCCGCTGGTGCACGTTTTGCCTCTCTCGCCCGGTGGAGAAAAGGGGGCAGCGGGAGCCTCTGGGTGCCCAAGCCACGCCGGAGGATCTCCAACGTGTGTGTGTGTGTGTGTGTGTGTGTGTGTGGCGGGGGGAAAATCAAATTGGATCTTTTTATTGATGTATCCTACTTTTATTTGGTATTAGGTTTTTATGGATCAATTATGAACACCCGGGGTCCCTCTGCGACTTACGGGCGAAATATCTAACTTCAGAGCCATCCTCTCCAGCTGCGGTGGCCCGGGGGAGGGCAGCGCGGGGCTGTAGGTACTCAAGATAGTTGGGGGGGATCCAACCTGCCGCGGGGCGTGGGAGTGGGACTTTAGTCACGGACGGCGAGAGGAACCTTCGGAAGGGGAAGCGGGAACGAAGAAAAGATGAGGGTGGAGCGATCGGGGAGCTGGTAACTCAAGTTCCCCGAGTGGCTTTCAGCACTGGAGAAAATGCAAAATCGCTCGAGACCAAACTCGAAGGAATCAGCTGCCGGTGGGAGCGAGGCGATCCGTGTGGTCCCGTGACAGCCAGTCGGGCAAGCAACGCAAAGAGCGGCAGGGCTTTATTTTTGCACCGTGGAGCTCCCCCTCCCCCCCAAACTCCCCCTCCCTCCCCCTCACTTCCCAGAGCTGAATAGAAGGCAGAGGCTCGATCCGCCGTTCTGCAAGCGTGTCTGCCGGCAGAGGCTCGATCCGCCGTTTTGCAAGCCCCGGCGACGAGAGGGAAGGTGGGGAAGCGCGCACAGCCCCGGCGACGAGAGGGAAGGGGGGGAAGCACGAACAGCCCCGGCGACGAGAGGGAAGGTGGGGAAGCGCGCACAGCCCCGGCGACGAGAGGGAAGGGGGGGAAGCGCGCACAGCCCTGCCCCCATCCACCTCCAGTATGGATGGCTCTGCCAAAAGAAAAGCAGCCGAAGCAAGCCTCCCATTGAGAGAATGGGGTGGCGGAGGCTTGCAAAACGGCGGATCCAGCCTCTGCCGGCAGCGGAGGCTTGCAGAACGGCGGATCGAGCCTCTGCCGGCGGCGGAGGCTTGCAGAACGGCGGAGGCTCGATCCGCCATTCTGCAAGCGTGTCTGCTGGCAGAGGCTATATCCGCCGTTTTGCAAGCCGCCGGCAGAGGCTGGATCCGCCGTTTTGCAAGCCTCCGCCGCCCCATTCTCTCAATGGGAGGCTTGCTTCGGCTGCTTTTCTTTTGGCAGAGCCATCCATACTGGAGGTGGATGGGGGGCAGGGCTGGTGCACGTTTTGCCTTGTTTTGCGCATGCGCGTGCGTGCATGCACGCGCACGCACATTTTGCGGCTCCCACTTTTTTGTGTTTGTGACGGAACCGGTTCTGAGTGTCTCTTTGCCTTTTTCCGGTTGCCGACCCCTGGTTTAGGTGGAAACAAATATGAAAACAAATGTGAGGCTGATCGTTAATATAGCAATCTTGTGCCAAGTTCCCTGTACTCTCTTTATAGAATATAGTTATGGACATGTGAAATATAAAGGCATCCATTTATTACATCTGAAAAAAGACTCACGAAGGCTCACAATATATTCAGATCATTACAATAACTACACAACTGCAGTATCTGTTAACAGGAAGTGGAAGAATTATTCCATAAGGAGATGCTATTTTTGGCAGTCATCCTATGCTCACTGCCATCCTGTCCTAGTCTTATTTAAGGTCACTGGGATTTTTTCAAGAAAGTATGCTTGAGACCTAATATACACCATGCCCATGAAATCTAAAAAGGTAAACAAAAATATAATCGACAATTTACATTCAAGTACTTGCTGAAAATATTTATGTTGACCTTGTCATTTTTTTCCAGATAATAATGTAATCTGTGTGGGCTGATCCTAATCATAATTTTTGTAGCATATGAAATTTTGCTGATGCCCAAAATATCAATATGTAGCCATTCAGTTAACTAAGGTATGTAGGAAGCACATTACAATAGTAATGGCGGCTTTGAGCCTGCAAAGATGAAATGAGGAAAGCTAAGGCTCAAAATGAGCTAAGGCGTGCAACAAAAGTCAAAAATAACAACAACAACAAAAGCTGCTTTCAACATGTAAAAATCAAGAAAAAAGTTAAGAAAATAACTGGTCCATTAATGGGAGAAAGTGGCAAAAAGGTGACAAGCAACAGGGAGAAAGCAGAACTACTTAACTTGTTTTTTGCATCTGTCTTTACACAAAGGGAAAAAGAGTCCAACCTATCAAAAACAGTACCGTAAAAAAACAATTAGAAACACAAGGTAAAATAGGCAAGAAAATGGTAAGACAGCACTTGTCCACCCTAGATGAGTTCAAATCACCAGGACCAGATGGATTATACCCCAAGGTTCTCAAGGAACTGGCAGATGTGATCTCAGAACCATTGAATTATATCTTTCAAAAATCCTGGAGCATCCAGAGGACTGAAAAAGAGCTGATGTAGTTCCCATCTTCAAAAAGAAAAAAAATGGATCCAGGAAACTACAGACCTATCAGCCTGACCTCAATACCTGGGAAGATCTTGGAAAAGATAAACAATGAATTAGTGAACACCTAGAGGCAAACAAAGTCATTACTAAAAGCCAACATGGGTTTGTCAAAAACAGATCATGCCAGACAAATCTTATTGCATTCTTTGACCAGGTGACACTAATGGACCAGAGGAATGCAGTGGGTATAATTTACTTGGACTTCAGTAAGGCATTTGATAAAGTAGACTCTGACCTACTACTTGATAAGATAGAAAAATGTGAGTTAGACAGTATCACCACAAGATGGATTCATAACTAAGCATGTGGTCCTCAATGGATGTACATCTACATGGAGGGAAGTGTGTAGTGGGGTGCCCCAGGGCTCTGTTCTGGGCCCAGTGCTCTTCAACATCTTCATCAATGATTTGGATGAAGGGATAGATAAGGAACTCATCACATTTGCAGACAACACCAAGTTGGCAGGAATAGCCAACACTTAGGATACAGAAGGATCTTGACAGACTTGAGCATTAGGTGCTATCCAACAAAATAAAATTCAATGGTAAAAAAGTAAGGTTCTTCATTTAGGCAAGAAAAAACAAATGAACAGGTACAGTGTAGGTGGTACCTTGCTCAACAGTAGTAACTGTGAGAAGGATCTGGGAATCCTAGTGGACAATCACTTAAATATGAGCCAGCAGTGTACTGCAGTTGCCAAAAAAGCCAATACAGTGATAGGCTGCATTAACAAAGGGATAGAATCAAGTTCACAGGAAGCGTTAATACCACTTTACAATAGTTTTGGTCACCACAATGTAAAAAAGATGTTGAGACTTTAAAAAGAGTACAGAGAAGAGCAACAAAATGATTAGGAGACTGGAGGTTAAAACATATAAAGGATGGGTATGACAAGTTTAATGAAGAGATAGATGAGGGATGACATGATAGCAATATTCCAATATCTCAGGGGTTGCCACAAAGAAGAGGGAGTCAAGCTATTCTCCAAAGCACCTGAAGGCAGGAGAAGAAGCAATGGATGGAAACTAATCAAAGAGAGAAGCAACTAAGGAGAAATTTCCTGACAATTAGAACAATTAATCAGTGGAACAACGTGCCTCCAGAAGTTGTGAATGTTCCAACACTGGAAGTTTTTCAGAAAAGATTGGACAACCATTTGTCTGAAATGGTATAGGGTTTCCTGCCTGAGCAGGAGGCTGGACTAGAAAACCTCCAAGGTCTCTTCCATCATCATCATCATCATCATCATCATCATCATCATCATCATCATTATAAAACTTTTATTCATAAAATATGAAACTCAGTCAACTGAACACTCAAATTGACTGGCACTAATGGTTGACACGGGCTGCTGCCAGCATCCTAGGTATCAACCAGGTATCTCCTTAAAATGTAAGATGTTCCGAGTAGCACAGTTTTTTGTAGCTTTGCTGGAGTTATTGCAGGAAGTTGCAATTTCTTGATGTGTTTTGTAAAGTTTTTGGACATAGTTCCCAGTGCCCCGATGACAATGGGTATCACTGTTACGTGTTTCATCCATAATCGTGCAGTTTTGATGGCCAGGTCATGGTATTTCATAATTTTTTCCAGTTCTTTTTCTTTGACTCTGGCATCTCCTGGTACAGCGATATCAATCAGCTGTACGCTTCAGTTCTCTACAACTGTGATATTTGGCGTGTTGTGTTCCAAATGGCAATCTGTCTGTATTCAGAAGTCCCGCAAGATCTTCACCCTCTCATTCTCAACAACTTTTTCCACCCTATGTTCCCACAACTTTTCGGACACAGGCAACTCGTATTTTTTACACAAAGTGGATTAGTTTAGAAACTCGGTCATGTCTAGCTTTGTAATCAGTTTGCGCGATTTTGCTGCACTCACATATTAAATGTGAAACAGTTTCAGCTTTGTTGTTGCAAAGTCGGCAATTTGGATTGTCAGTAAATTTTTGTATCTTCGCTTTCATGGCATTAGTTTGTAGTGTTTGTTCTTGAGCAGCCAGTATTAAGCCTTCTGTTTTTTTTTCTTTTCTTTTTTTATTAAAAAGTTTTAAAGTACATTTTTGAACATGAACCCCATCCCCCCTACCCCTAACCCATACCCTAAGCCACCCAATACCCCTACCTCCCCCAGCCCCCTCCCGACTTCCCAAAGCAGAATACAGGATATTATTTTCACAATCTTAATCTAAAATATACTAACTATAATTACACTTTAAATCCAGTCGCGCTTGAACTCTCCTTAAACATCATAGTATATCTCCATTACAAATATTCTTTACATATTCCAAATTCTACCATTTCTATCTAATTCAAAACTTCCAAAATCCATTCTTCTATAATAAACAAATCAGCCTTCTTCCAATATCTTAAAGATCTTACATATTCCACTAAATTACTTTAACTTTTAAAATTGTAATCTTTTACAATTCAACCATACATAATAATACATTGCATCATCACAACCACATCTTCAACATTTAGACTAACAATTTAAATACATACATACTAATTTTTAAGATCTACTGTAAATACCATCCTCAAATATCCACCATTATTAGATCTTGATTATCCTACAATCTTTAACAAGTTCCATTTCTAAATCTTATTCCTATCAAAGTCCTCCATTAATCTCTACTGTTATTATTATTATTATTATTCATTAAATCTAAATGCAGCCCATGCCATTCTTTGAATCTTAAGATCTTTAAATAAAACCAAGGATTGCACAGCTTCCAAAACTATTTCTTGTCAGTCTCCTTCTTCCTTTCCTTTTTTGACTTCTGAGGCTGACGGTAAGCCTGCTTTCAATACATTAGAATAAAAATCATGTGACTTCCCTACTGTATTAAGACAATATCTTTCTCCAGAATAATTCACCACAATCCCCGATGGTATCTCCCACCTGAACCGAAGCTGTTGTTTCTTTAATTCATCTGTCAGAAAGAAAAAATCTTTCCTTTTTCTCAAAATTCTTGGAGGAATCTCTTTCAGAATCAAAACCTCCTGATTAGCCACTTTAAGTCTTTTATTATAAGAGATTTGAATGATCTCATTTCTAATCTTTCTCTTTGTAAAATACACAACCACATCCCTCGGCAGTTTCCTTTGTTTAGCAATCCAAGAATTAACACGAAATACTTTATCTATCTTCCCAAAAAAATCCTCAAGTTGAAACCCCAAAATAGGCGCCAGGGCATCCACCAACGTCTCTTCCAGATTCTCCTGAGGATTTTCTTTCAAGCCTCTGATCCTCAAGGCGAATTCCATATCTCTATATTGCATCATCATCATTTCATCTTCAAGTTTTTCAATTTTATTCTCCACTTCACCCATTTTAGCCTCCAGCATCAGATTATTTTTTCACTTCTTCCACACATTCATCCAGATTCTCAATACAGCCTGAAAACACTCTAAGTGCCATCAAAGTATCCTCCCTTATTTTCTTGCTCTCCTTTCCAATAAATTCTGCCACCTTCTCAAATATTTTTTCAGACTGAATTTTTAAGGCATCATTTAGAGCATATTGTAAATCTTTTAAAGTCAATACAGAGGCAGCAGCTTTGGGAGGTAACTTCAAAGACTGTGTTCCAGATTGCTGAACAAACAATGCCTCCGCACTTTTAAAAATGGGTCTATGCGGTTTGGGAGCCATTTTTGCAACTAATAACTTTCAATACACACTTTCACTTTCTAGTCCATTTATTACTTTGTAGTTAAACTGTGAAATAACCAAATCTTGAAAATAACTTTTTAGCACCTCCAAATTATAACTAGCTCTTTTAAGGTTTAAAAGTCCATTTTACATATTCCTACTCAGTTCAAACAGTCACTTTACTTTGGAAAAAAACCACTTTCGCTTCTTGTTAAAAAGAAAAAAAATCAGTCAGGCGCCATCTTCCCCTCTTTCAAAATGATCGTTGGAGCAGGAAGAGAGTTTGAATTTCAGAGTTAAAGCTTTGTACTTGATATTTATACTGCTCCTGCATCAGCTCTGCTGCTACCGTTACTCAAGATGTCAATCAGATCCGGCAGGAGTGGATTCAGCATCTTGTTCTGCTAAAGCAGAAGAGTCCTTTGTCCGGAGCATTTCCAGGCTTCAGGGGAGCTCTACCCCTACCTGGAAGCTCCCCCTCCCCTCTTTGCCCGAGGAGAAGGGTTTTCGAGCGGCGGAACAGCTGACCGTCAGCTATTCTGCCGCTTCAATGGGATCGAAGGACCGTCCTCGCCGCTGAAGCACCACCCGGAAGTCGCCTTCTGTTTTTTTCTTGATCGTTCCCATCTTAAGCCATGCCCATGTCAAGTTGTTATCACATTTTCCTTTTAATGTTTTTCAAATGTCCATGCAAATTATTATTATTATTATTATTATTATTATTATTATTATTATTATTATTATTATTATTTATTCCACTGTTCTGTTAAGGTTCCCCATGTTCATGCTTCCATGTTCTCACTTTAATTATATATATTTTTTCTATATATTTTTCTATATTGCAACATTAGCAACTAATATTCCAAAGATTTTAATATAGCTGCATGATAAACACTAATAGTATTCTAAAAAAATCTGCAGCTTGTCTTAGATAGCATATTGAATGCCATTGGACCTGAGGGGCCCATCACCTTGCACTATATTTCAGTCACTTAATTTTGATTATCCAGGTGTTTTCCTGATAAAACACAGGCATGTTTCACCATTGCTTTCTGTTGTACAGCACACAATGATGCCTTTGCTGTTGTCCCTAAAGTGATCTTCAAGCGTATTATTTTATCACTGCTGCCCAATATTGGTGCTAGTTGCTTTAGCCAGCAACTGGGCTAACCTTCAGGTCTTGGGTGACCTAATGGAACTATAGGGTCTTGGCATGCACTCCCTGAATTCTTCACTTACACATCTCAAGAACAATACACATATCTCACAATGAGACACCATAATAAGACTTGTAACAGAAAACAACGCCTACTAACAGGTAAATGGGTTATATGAGTCTTATCATTACATTACATTCTTTGACCAAGTGACAAAACTAGTGGACCAGAGGAATGCTGTAGATATAATTTACTTGGACTTCAGTAAGGCATTCGATAAAGTAGATCACAACCTTCTACTTGATAAGATAGAAAAATGTGGGTTAGATAGCATTACCACCAGATGGATTCGTAGCTGGCTGACAGGCCGTACTCAGCAGACACCAAGCTGGCAGGAATTTGCAGACGACACCAAGCTGGCAGGAATAGCCAATACTCCAGAAGATAGGCTTAAGATACAGAAGGATCTGGAGAGACTCGAACACTGGACACTATCTAACAAAATGAAATTCAATGGTGAAAAAAGTAAAGTTCTACACTTAGGCAGGAAAAATCAAATGCACAGGTATAGTATAGGTGGTACCTTGCTCAATAGTAGTAACTGTGAGAGGGATCTCGGAGTCTTAGTAGACAATCACTTCAATATGAGCCAGCAGTGTGCTGCAGCTGCCAAAAAAGCCAACACAGTGCTAGGCTGCATTAACAGAGGGATAGAATCAAGATCAAGTGAAGTACTAATACCACTTTACAATGCTTTGGTAAGACCACACCTGGAATACTGCATCCAGTTTTGGTCACCACGATGTAAAAAAGATGTCGAGACTCTAGAAAGAGTACAGAGAAGAGCAACAAAGATGATTAGGGGACTGGAGGCTAAAACATATAGGGAACGGTTGCTGGAATTGGGTATGTGTAGTTTGATGAAGAGAAGGGTGAGGGGTGACATGATAGCAGTGTTCCAATATCTCATGGGCTACCACAAAGAAGAGGGAGTCAAGCTATTCTCCAAAGCACCTGAAAGCAGGACAAGAAGCAACGGATGGAAACTAGTCAAGGAGAGAAGCAACCTAGAACTAAGGAGAAACTTCCTGACAGTTAGAACAATTAACCAGTGGAACAACCTGCCTCCAGAGGTGGTGAATGCTCCAACACTGGAGGTTTTTAAGAAGAGACTGGACAGCCATTTGCCTGAAATGGTATAAGGTTTCCTGCCTGAGCAGGGGGTTGGACTAGATGACCTCCAAGGTCCCTTCCAACGTTGTTGTTGTTATTATTATTATTATTATTATTATTATTATTATTATTATTATTATTATTATTATTATTATTATCATCATAGTATGTATAATTGAAAAGTGAACAGCACTGAATCAAGCAATGTTTTAATCCCTATTTATTGTAAAGTAAGGAGTTCACGAGTTTCCAACAAACCAATAAATGAACACGATTAAGAGAACAATGTATATGTAAACAACTAGGCCTTAAAAAAAGTATGTGGATGTTTTATGATAAAAGTTGTAATAATAAGCAGGTTTAATGGAAGGCTATAATGTTGCAATGTGGTTTTCTCAAACTAATGTAATAAAAGCCACAAGAAACATAAAAACAAAACAAAAAAAGCACAGCTTCCATGACCTCCAGAGTAACTTTAGAACAACCTTGAAAGAGAGATGTAGAATATCTGGCTGACAGTCTATATATACAAGGGTCAGATAGTAACAGACTATGCACTTGAGGAAAGGTGAATGTCATGATAAGGGAGAGACAAAGATGTTTACATGGAACTGATGCTCAGCATTACCAATATTTTAATGCTGATTGGCAAAGTTTTCAGCATGGATTGGGTCAAAGATAACCAGGACTATTACATTACATTAATAAAAAGCACAGTTGCATGGGACTTAGTTGATGCAGGATAAAAATGAATTTACTTGGCTGAAATTTTCATTCATTTATTCAACTGAACTCAACCAAGCCCTGGTTTACTTTAGAAATAAGATGAATCACAGTTTGTTGATATAGCCAATTCAGCCCATTTTGCATTTGGTGTGTTACAATAAAGGCATTCCAGTAAAAATAGAACAAAGGTGTAATAAAAATCACAAAGTTATATTTTATAGACAAAAATGGCTTTACATTTTTAAAACTAGCTTAAAATATTATTAGAGAATCTAGCAACAATTGGTTTAATAGAAATCTATTTTTCCCCTTTTGGTGTCTTTTTCTACCACACCCATTTCTATTTCTTTGGCAAGAATTGACTTCATTGGGTCACTAGTTCAAGACCATTAGTTGTGCAGAACATAATTATTTATTTTAGACTGGGTGGGAAATGTCATATTGTAAGTGTGAGCAAAACTAAGGAATAAATATTTAAAGAGCATCAGTTGAGCCCTTTTTTCTATCTTAGAATAAATATTTATAAGAAAGGTCATTGGAGACAGGGACAAAATATTATGACTGAAACCTTATAAAGTAGTCAGTCCAAGTTGTAATCATCTATCCAATTTTCTAAGAGCAATCCCCATTTAACCTAGGAGGATTTGTGCCATTATGCTATGTTATGTTACATTATGTTATAACATGACATGACATTATATATTTATGTGTGTGTGTGTGTGTGTGTGTGAAGGCAGGTGTGGGGGTGGAGCTGCCCCATGCATCCTGCACCTGCTTACCTCAGGGTCTCCACAACTAGGCCACCCACACCTTGCCACCTGCTTCATCTCACAGTAGTGGCACCAGAAGCAGCAGTCCTCATTAGCAGGAGCATGGCCACCGGCCCACTTGTCTGGGTGCTTTAGAAAAACCAATGAAATTTAGTTTAGCAGAATAAGTAGATGCTAAAAGGACCTATATATAACTGTTGAGATATTGGGAGTTTTAAAAAATGATTTAAAGGGCAGTTCTGCAAGTATAATGAATTTTTTTTTTTAATTCCATTTATATCCCGCCCTTCTCCAAAGACTCAGGGCGGCTTACAAGCTTAGCAGTAGCCTTCATTCTATGTATATGCCTGCTTATTAGGGCTTTCACACACACCCCAAGCGGCATTATTACAAAGTCAGCTTATTGCCCCCAACAATCCATTCTTGACAGTGAAATAAATCTCACATATGAAAGATTATGATTAAAACTAAGAAAAAGGGATCTCAGAAGGATATCTTTGTATATCATAGTAAACCATCCATATACTCTATTTTTAGGAGATCCTGTTAGTACTAATATTATATTTTATAAGTGTAATACTGAAATAATAAAAAATAATAAATAATAAACCTTTATTGTCAAAGTACAACATGTGTACATTGAGATTAGCTAAGCCTCCCTCCGTGCTCTCTCCCCCCAACACACAGTGACAACAAACCCTCCATCCCACCACACCATGTGAACCAACTACACCACACACCGGCCTCCCAAGTCAATTCTGCATAAGATTATGTCCCATTTAAAAGCCTAACAGCCCACGGATAAAAGCTATTTTTCAGCCTGTTGGTATGGCTGGCTATATTCCTATATCTCCTACCGGATGGTAGGAGAGTAAAGAGATACCGTCCAGGGTGTGAGTCATCCCTGAGAATCTTCCTCACTCTTCCAAGGCAACGAGCCCTGGCAATGTCATCCAGTGGTGTCAGGGAACAGCCCACAATGTCTTGTGCTGTGCTCACTACCCTCTGTAATACTTTCCTATCTGCGGCTGTCAGACCAGCATACCAAACCACAATACCATACAAGAGGACGCTCTCTATAGTAGACCGGTAAAAGAGGGTCATTAGCTGTTATTCTACCCTGTTCTTCTGCAAGACCCTAAGAAAGTGAAGCCTCTGTTGGGCCTTTCTAGCCACCTTTCTAGGAGCCTTGGTGGAGCAGTGGGCTAATGCCTCCTTAAGTAACACCAGCTGCCTGCAATTAGTGCAAGTTCGCATCCCACCAGGCTCAAGGTTGACTCAGCCTTCCATCCTTCTGAGGTAGGTAAAATGAGGACCCAGATTGTTGGGGGCAATTAAGCTGACTTTGTAATAATGCCGCTTGGGTGTGTGTGTGAAAGCCCTAATAAGCAGGCATATACATAGAATGAAGGCTACTGCTAAGCTTGTAAGCCGCCCTGAGTCTTCGGAGAAGGGCGGGATATAAATGGAATTAAAAAAAAAAAAAACCTGAGTTGTGTTAACTTTCCAGGTCAGATCTTCACAGAGGTAGACTCCCAGAAATTTAAAGGAGGAAACTCTCTCTATACAGTTCTCCCCGATGTAAAGTGGGGCAGGTTCCTCCTTTTTTCTCCGGAAGTCTAACACCATCTCTTTCGTCTTGCCGATGTTTAGGTGCAAGTTGTTGTTACTACACCATATGGATAGTTTTTGTACCTCCGCCCTATATGCTGTCTCATCCCCACCTCATAATCTATTTTATGTAGATCTAGCTTCTTAATCAGATACTTGTTATACTTTTGCTTCCAAATATATTTGACCTCAAATCATCATTTTTCTTCCAATGCCATTTTTTCAAGAGCATAGGAATTTTCACCTTGTTCACCTTATTTTACAAATGGTTATATAGCATGTATTTTTCTCACTAGTAATAGTAATACACAATTAAAAAATAAACTTATTTTATAGTAATTCATTAGTTTCTCCCTTCTCTTGATGGGTATGATCTAAACCAGCCAAGCACTGTACAATTAAAAAAAAACTTGATTGATAACTGTATTTTACTTTTATATTATTATTATTATATGGAAATATGAAGAAAATATTAAAAAAACTCAACAAAGAACTGGTTCTGAACAGCAGTTGTGCAGGTGGAACTCAATTCTATTTTTAAAAAGCTTCTAAGTGTAGTCTGACATTTTTTCTCCTTGAAAATTCTCATATAGCCTTCTGTTACTTCCTGCTAACAATCCCCAATTGCTCTGCCAGTTAGTTATAATGAATCATTAATGGTCCATTGAATAAAGTGGGGTGGAGGAAAAAAAATCACACCTAAGAAAGCATAACAGTAAAATACCTGGCTAAGCCGCTCTGAGCCAGTTGCATCCAGATAAAAGAAAGCCTTGTGATTCTGTGGCAAAGGCAAGACAGTTTTTCCTACTTGAAGGCATGTGACAAACACAGCTTTGGGTTTACAATACAGATCTGTTATTATAGCAGTTGCAATGTATAACCCAAGAAAGTCATCACTGAGAAAATGAGCACAGAAAAGGCATGGTTTGCACTTTTCTCACTACCTTCTTTTTTTGGACATACAGTATGAGTCAATAAAAATGTTGGGCAAGCAGAAGCTGTGATTACACAGTAATAACCCAGTAAAGGTCTTTATAAGAATATGGATAAGAAGTTATTCCCACAGTGGTTGGGATCACATGCTACCCATTTCTCTTATCCAAACACAAAAACATCTTCTTATGGATTGTGCAGGCTACATTTTTTCCTCATGTTCGAGCAATAAAATGATTCACTGCATTGATCTCACGGTTCCATTCTATGTAAGGTAACAGCTTTCATAGACACATATACAGAAACCATGCATGTTATGTGAAAATATACACTGGCTCTTGTAAAAATTGCCTCTTTCTTAGTGCAAAGGTTTACTTCAAGCAGAAAAAAAAATACTGATACAGGTATTCGCCCACTTTAAATATGTAAAAAATATATCCCATGAATTTTTGATTTTAATTCATACCAGAATTCTGAATCCAGTTTGATGAAGTGGGTCAGAATAAAGAGGATCCAGATAACTTGGATTGAAAAGAGTCCATATAATTTGCTTTATTCAAAGCCCTGTGAAGCTATTGGAAACTGGGTAAAATTGTAGTTATTTATTTAAAAAAACCCTATATGATCCCCATCTTAAGAAACATAACACTGGGCTGCTC
The DNA here is from genome assembly GCF_947247035.1 of Vipera ursinii. Lineage (NCBI taxonomy): Eukaryota > Metazoa > Chordata > Lepidosauria > Squamata > Viperidae > Vipera > Vipera ursinii. Next base: position 39,655,277 of record NC_139515.1, read on the forward strand.
ACAAAAGCAATAAAAAGGCATTTCAGCATCATCCTTGATGCATCCAATAAAAGCATCTTTAGGCTTTATCTTCATCATATCCCCTCTTGAAAAGGGGTGTACCATCACCTCTTTCAAGGTAGGTAGCACCACCCATTCCTGCAAGGAGGCATTAACTACTACTTGGATCCATCTCAACCTATCTCCAAATCTCTACTGTGAGTTGGACTTTCCATAAGTTGGACCAGGGCTATGATGTTCATGAAATCCCAAGACCTCTGACTGCAGGTCCAAAGAATTCAGTGAAATCTTCCAGAACTATATGACTGGGGAGCTCCACTGCCAAGTCAACCACACAGTTGATAAGCTTAGTTAGAGTTTGCAAGGCTATAGAGAAGAAGACAGGAAAGCAGCAGATTCAACAAGTCCTTAGAAGTCAATTTCAGACATGGGGCAGCTTTCTTACATCCTGCTATGACTTGGGCAGCACTTTTAAAACCAACTGAGATTCTCAAATAATCACAGCCACATGCCTAATCCTTCCCCAGAGTTGCAGCTGGTGAGATATCCACACTTGGAAAGGCACATCTGGGAGATGGAAAAATACCTCAGAGATATATGGATGAGGTGAGTTTTATTACAGGATGATTTAGCATTGAGTAGCAGTTGTTGGAGCCCAGGAATGCTGAATCACCAAAAACCCAAATTTTTGAAGTTAGCACAGGGGGCTAGAATGCAGCTGTCTTAGATACTGGGAATGGCCCCTCCATTTCCTGCCATATCCCCTATGCCTATCAAATGATATAGAGATTATCTTTTAAAAATCCTGAAGCACCGGGCAACTGCCAGAGGATTTGAAAAAAGACAGACCCTGGAAACTATAGACCAATCAGCTTAACATCAATACCTGGGAAGATACTGGAAAAAATAATCAAAAACCAGATTTGTGAACATTTAGAAACAAATAAAGTTATAACTAGTAGCCAGCAGTGTGCAGCAGCAGCCAAAAAAGCTAATACTATCTTAGTTGTATAAAGAGAGGCATAGAATCAAAACCATGTGAAATATTAGTATCACTTTATAAATCATTAGTAAGACCACACCTGGAATACTGTGTCCAGTTTTGGTCACCACATTACAAAAAAAAAAAATGCAAGGAAGAGCAACTAAGATGATTAAGGGCCTGGAGACAAAAACATATAAAGAACGGTTGCAGGAACTGGGCACGGCCAGTCTAAAGAAAATAAAGACTAAGGGGTGACATGATTGCAGTATTCCAGTATTTGAGGGGCTACCACAAAGAAGAGGGGGTCATCTTATTTTCTAAAACACCAGAAGGCAAGGCAAGAAACAATGGTTGGAAACTGATCAAAGAGAGAAGCAACCTGGAATTAAGGAGAAACTTCTTAACAGTGAGGACAATTAACCAGTGGAACAGCTTGCCTTCAGAAGTTGTAGGTGCTTCATCACTGAAGGTTTTTAAGAAAAGACTGGACAGCCACCTGTCTGAAATGGTATAAGGTCTCCTGCGTGAGCAGGGGGTTAGACTAGAAGACCTCCCAGGTTCCCACAAGCTCTATTCTGATTGATTGAGTCTTCTAAGCCAACATACTTTTGTCATGTCTATCAACTCAAGAGATATATACGGTGCACTGAAACATAAGAAATATGCTTAACGTCCTTTTAGGGTAACCCTAACTTCCCATCAGAAGTAATTTCAGTTACTCAAAAACATTAGGAACAAAAATCAATAAATCATGGCATGTTCCAAACTTAATAAGGTTTACATACTGTATACATTCTTCAGCAATTCTATATGTATTGATTCAGAAAATCCATAGAACTTAATCACTTGATAAATGTATTGGGGATTGCAATCAAAATGAGCAATTCTTCGAAAATTGACTGAGATACTTAGATGGATAATACATGTGATAACCATGGTTTAGTATGACATGCAAAATATAAAGCTTCAATGCCCTGTTAATGTAGCTAAACGTTAATTTCGCAAATTACACTTAGGGAATTGTTAAGATGTATTAGAATTTTGCATCCTTCACAATGATAATACTTCATGCTATTCTCTCTTACTGCCCCTTCCCTACTTTTGTTTCTACTCTTTTGTGTTGAAAGGACTGCTTTGATAACACAGAAAGACTACACACTTTTCTTTTTTGTTAATCAGAAGTTTTTGTAGGCATAAAAACAAAGGGAACACTTTTTATAGGAAAATATGTACAATTTCTCTTCAGGCATTAAGGAAGTATTGGGGTGGATTATAAAAACAGTGGTATCTCTTACGAACAGCAAAAAGAATAATACTACTCCTAACATGTGATACATTTTTTTAAGAATGTCAGTTGGAATTTCAGTAAAATTAAAGGAATTTATTTGACATAAATCAAATCTAACCCTTCCCAAAATCACCTGACTGTATCTATCTCACATTCACATTGATTAGTACAGAAACAATAGCTTATTTAATTATCCAATTTATTTAATTAGTGTTTTCTTGTGCATCACTTTAAAATATAAATTGTAAGAGGGTTTCTGAGCTGCTTTGCAAGGGAGCATTATTTCCTGTCCCCTTGTGAATGTGTGAATGGGTAGGGAAATGGACCCAGCATCTTTCATGATCCTTATGGAACATCTGCAATGTAGATACACACTTGGGTTGATATAACAGGTCACTTGGCAAAGAGAAATGAGCTACATCCTTGAGCTACTAATAAGACATTCAGACAGTTTAGATATTAATTAAATGCAGAAATAGAAGTTTTTCATTTAATTGTAACACTGGTTATGGTTTGATGTTTCCAAGTAACAGATTATCAATATATATTCTAAAATTTTGTTTCCAAATAAGTAAAATCAAGGTTTTCTTAAAAACAACAACTATGAATTCACAAGTCTTGCAGATGGGAAGCCATTTTATCCTCTTGTTTCATTGAATCTAGGAAGTTAACATGGCAAAACATGAAACAGTTAAAACTGAACAATGGAAACATGAACAACAGAAGTAATTTCTCTTTTTGAAACTGAGTAATTTCTCTTTTTATTCCAACTTCATACTATTTGTGAAGTGTAAGAAGTGGTTCTTTGTCACCCTGGTGAAGATGGGAATTACAAGTGCTAGAATAAAATATTCCTATATCTCAGTTCTTGCCTCTAAATTACTGTGGTAGAAGGTAGTATGGTTGGGTGTAATGTAGGAACTTTATATCCCATTTAGTATAGATACTCGACAAAATGCTTTATATTTGCAAGTAAAAAATATTTGACCTGCTAGCTATAATAGAGACACCACTTGTGGGTTGTGGATTTTGGCTTTCATGAATTGCATCCCATTTTGTGAATCAGATTAAATGAATGAAAGTGTACAGTATGCCACAATGTTTGTACTTTATTATACAATTGCCTAATTTCAGTTCTCATTTATGTCAGCCTAAATTACTTTGAATCAGGAAGAATATCATACAAATGGATTCTCTTTTAAACTAAAAGATTATCAGGTTTTATCTTTCTTTTTCATGTCTTATAATAAGAAAATTATTTACTCTGGAAATACCAGCATGGAACATCATTTTCTAGCAATTTTCTTAGCTATTTGATCAATATTTTTTCCTGTAACATCATAAATGAGAATAGGTAAAACCCTATTGTTCCATGATTGAGCTCATGCTGCATTTTTGAACATTGAGGTTTGAACATTGTTGAGCATAGGTATTTTTACACATATAAGTTGATATTTGAACATTATAGAACAAATATGTCTCTGTGAGTGAGCATGTATATCTATAAAAACATTGTCCTGATAAAAGACCCTATTATTTATATGGTCTTTTTAAAAAACAGTGAAACTTTCTATGACAGTGGTGGCGAACCTATGGCACGCATGCCAGAGGAGGCACTCAGAGCCCTCTCTGTTAGCACACACGCTACTGCTGCCAGCAGCAGGTCCATCAGGCTGCCACTGCTGCCTGGAGCAGGAGCCCTGCCCAGCACAAAGGAGGCGAAGTGGCCGATTAGCAAGCTCGAGTAGAGGTGGTAGAGCAGAGGTCACCAACCATTGTCGATTGGTGGATTAGAAGAAAAGGGAGGGAGAAGCATTTTACATGCATGCATAAGCGCACAGGGCTGTGAGCACCCACATGCTGCAAATGGGGTGGGGCTAGTGCCTGTGTGATACTCACTAGCTCTGCCCCGTTCTTGCATGGTGCAGTGCCTTGTATCTGCGCCCTGCGGTACAATGGCGGCCATTTTTGAGCCTTGCAGTATGGTGGCCCATTTTTGCACCCCCAGTTTTTGCGTGCCAGAGGCAGCACTCAGAGGTGCCTCCCTGCCCCCCTGAGGGCACCACAATGCTGATGCGGCCCTGGCACTTTGCGATACATAAGTGGGTTTTGGGTTGCGGTTTGGGCACTTGATCTCTAAAAGTTTTGCCATCACTGTTCTATAAGCTAGAACAGCAGTGCAAGCCCAGATTAAAAAAAAAGAGTAAGGTTTTCAAAGGTATAATTTAGCCTAAGTCCAAATAACTATATTATAAAAGAGTTTCTCTAGTATTGTTTAAATTCAACATTGAACTTTGCATGAGTTAGCATCTAGGACACAAGTGACTCTGGGTGAACGAAGCTGCCTGGCAATTAGTCACAAGGATATGAAGGTGACCTTGTTTAGCAGCAGATATTTTACATTTTTCTTCAATCAGTTTTAGTTTTAACACTGGGTGATTGAAACAGTGCTTAAATTCTAATTAATGAAAGTGGAAGAATATTGAATTCCATAGAAGTTTAAAAAACTTTCTATGTCATCAGGAGCAGAAAAGAAAAAAAATAATAACATGCTTATGGTTGATGTTGTAAAGGATAGAATCTCCACAGTGATTTAAAAAAAATTAAAATCACTTCCATGACTGATAAAATGATTAGACAAGAAGATTAAAACATTAATAGATGTGTGACATCTCTCAAATTGATCATATAATTAAAGAAGAATGGAAATAGACTTATTTACCTTTTTTAATAGACTCTGGTTCTTTAAGGGGCATGGCACTGGATTTATTTCAATCCATTAGTTTATAATCTATTCAACACAAATTTCTAGAAAACTGGTCAACATTTGTAAATCTGATTCCTTATGCTGGTCTATGACTATAATAAAGATTTGATTTGAAACTGGTTCCACATAGCTGTGAACAAGTAATTTGAATATGGATCCTCCCATTGGGCTAGAAAAAGATGAACACTTATCTTAATAATTATTGAATCTAGATTGGCCAGTCAGAGAAAATTATTTCTTGAAGATCCCAACATCTTGATTTCTACTTGCATTAAATTAATATGCTATTTAATTTAAGTCTTAAATTAAGAGTGCAGTGTGTTTTTTTGACTTTCATAAAGTATCATATAAAAAAGTAAGATTACAAAATGTGCAAATATTACTGTTCCAATTATTAAAGTAATCAAAAAGCAGTGACCTTTGAAATAAATACCAGAAAATTAAGGTTGCCCTTGCCTACTTCTTCACACTATCTTCATTAAATTATCTTAGCAATGAGGCAGAATTTGAACTAGTTCAATTATTGATATCTAAGTCTCTTCATGGTATTTCTAAGCTTACATTCATCCACTTTCTCTATTTTTAAGAGGAGTCCCTATTTACATTCTATTAACTTTCAGTGGAGATACCATTGTTAAATTAATATTTGTGTGCTGATGACTGAAAATATACATTTCAATATGTTGCCAGTCAAATCCTGATTATGGGACAGAAAGAAACAAGTGGATTAATGACTACAATGTAGTGGTTCTCTTACTATATTTGTGAAAATGTCCACTGGTGTAACATCTTGCTAGTTGTATTTTGCCAAAGTTGTTTATGCATATGTGTATAGATGGCGTGAATAGTTTGAAAAACAGGCATTTAACAAATAAATAAATTTCAAAACAGGTTAGCCATCATTATTGAGGATTCATTTATATGGGCTTATGTTTTGTTTTGTTTTTTAAAAAAAGATCTGCTCTGTTTTACATTAATGACAGTAGTTGTTTTTTTTAAATCCCATTTATATCCCGCCCTTCTCCGAAGACTCAGGGCGGCTTACAATCTAAAGCACAAATCAATGTGCTTAGCAATAGCCTTCATTCTATGTATATTTAATTTAATTTAATTTAATTTAATAACATTTATATACCGCCCTTCTCCCTGAGGACTCAGGGCGGTTCACAGGGCAGAATAAAATACCAAATACAAACATTAAAAAGAGATTAAACAGTTGCCCTAGTTAAAACAATAGAAGTACAATTCTAAAAACCCCAAGATAAAATTAAGAGACCAAAGATAAAACAACCCCACCGATCCCCATCAGGCTAGGCCAGCTTGTACAAACAAAAATGTCTTGAGATCGCGACGAAAGGAGCGAAGATCGGGCGCCATCCGGAGCTCTACCGGTAGCTGATTCCACAGCTCCGGAGCGCCCACAGAGAAGGATCTCCCCCTGGGGGCCACCAATCGACATTCTCTGATCAGTGGCACCCTGAGGAGGCCCTCTCTGTGGGAACGCACAGGGCGCAGGGAGCTTGATGCCGGCAGCAGATGTTCCCTGAGGTACTCCGGCCCCATGCCATGGAGGGCTTTAAACACCGTTACCAGTACCTTGAATCTCACCCGGAAGACAACTGGCAATGCCTGCTTATTAGGGCTTTCCCCCCCCCAAGCGGCATTATTACAAAGTCAGCTTATTTCCCCCAACAATCTGGCTCCTCATTTTACCTACCTCGGAAGGATGGAAGGCTGAGTCAACCTTGAGCCTGGTGGGACTCAAACCTGCACTAATTGCAGGCAGCTGGTGTTACTTAAGGAGGCATTAGCCCACTGCTCCACCAAGGCTGTTGCTGCTTGCTTATCATAGTTGAGGGAGATAACATATGTCAGGCAAATCAGAAGCAACCAGAAGCATTTGTGAAGAGTCTCAACAGTAATTTTATTGCTAGTCAGTTACTGTATGTGACAAGAACCTTGCCAGACTGACTGCATTCCCTTGATAGCAGGATGAGGCTTCAAGGACTCTAGGGAAGGTCCAGCCTTGTGCCACTTACTGCAGTGCAATGAATGTAAACTCAGGTCCCTTGTGATCCTTCCCTCCAGTCTTAACTGGAGATTCCACTACACATAGCTGATCTGTTAGTGGTATATTGTATATTTTCCTTTTTTATATTATTTTAGGTTTGTTTTGAGATAGTTTTTTTGCCATTTATATTGAAAGGAAACTTTTAACACTTGTCCAAACAAATTAATAAAGCTTCAGCTCCCTAAACCTTTGTCCCATTTATAGACATGGTGGCTTTTTTTCTGGAAATAATCTTCCATTTCCACCTTCCATGAATAATTGCATTAATGTTTTTTAATATATATAAAGGAACATGAGAAAGTTCTGATAATTGCAGGTGTGGTCTTGAGTATCATTATATGGGCATATTACTGAACCTAAGCAGGTCTGGATCTGAACTGGAGTCTGCTTGGAAACTCCGTTAAGATTAAAGGATTTATGAAGTTAGAAATTCCTCTTACCATTCTCTGTCATCAAGTCTTCCAAAAAGGTGGGTTTTTTTCTGATATTAAATGATAGTGCCAAGAAGATCAAAATGCAATATGCCAGAAGGCATGCTGTTGATGTGCTAAATTCTAAGGTTTCCTAGTTCTGTATCACACCCCTTAGTTTACATCATCACCTCCTTGCTTAAAATTGGAAAGAAATTTTTACTTTCTTATGTTAAAATCTCATCAAGAGAGAACAAGATGTACACTGGTCCTTGCTTGACATTAATTTTACATGACTTTGTTGTGCCTGATGAACTGGAATGCTCTAAAGGCAAAGTTTAAATCACTATACCTAGTGCTGAAAACCTGAATCACATGCTTAAATGTTTCTCCATTGAATGGTTTAACTTTTATTAGCTTATAAATCATGAACTCCGAAACCATCTCAGATAAACCATCCTTTGGCTTCTAATATGCACTTATTCTATTCATAAAAATGGATGCCATCTATGTAAAAATAAAAAAAAATGGATAGTGGTAGTGCAGTGATTAGAATGCAGTATTGCAGGCTAATTCTGCTCACAATGCCAGGAGTTCAATTCCCTCAATCCTGACCAGCTCAAGGTTAATTCAGCCTTCCATACTTGCAAGGTGGGTAAAATGAGGGCCCAGAATGTTGGGGGCAATATGCTGACTCTGTAAACTGCTTAGAGAGTGCTGTAAAGGACTATGAAGTGATATATAAGTCTAAGTGCTGTTCCTATTGCTATAGTGATTAAGGCATTAAACCAGAAACATGGATACAGCCAATTCTAGTCTTATCTTATGTACAAAGCCAGCTGGGTGACTTTGGGTCAGTCATTCTTTCTCTCTCAGTCCTAGGAAGGAGGCAATGGCAAACCACTTCTGAAAAACCTTGCCAAGAAAACTGCAGTCTATTTAAGAATTAGACATGTTTCAATAAAAGAAAAATATATACTGGATTAGAATGAATAAGAATACTTTTCTGCTTCTGAGTGAGAATAAGACTCCAGCAGTTTTAAAAGGAAATTAGATAAATTCACACAGAGGAGAATGTAAAAAGGCCAATATTCTTAAAGGCTACATTGTGTTCTGTTCACTATATACCAACTGCTAGAGAGCAAAGGAGAAGTGAGTTATTATCCTTCTCTCCTACTTGTGGGTTTTCATTAGGAGGCTGTTACAAAGTGCTGGCACTGCCATAGAAAAGCAATACCTTCTAACTTCATACTCCAAAATCTTTTGGAAATAAGGAACCATAAATAGCTTCTCCCTACATTTTCTGTTGGATTGGGTCAGTGCTGGTTTGGGTAGTTGATCCTCTAAGAACCATGCCATAGATGGGTTGTTTTTTTAGCTCAAAATCAGCACCTTAAATTGTACCTCACAACCAATCAGCAAACAGTGTAGAGCCTGTAAAATCCTTGCATGTGCTCCCAGCACTGAAACCTAGTAAATATGTGATCCATTCTATTCTGGAGAAGTTGCAGATTCCAGGTAGTTTCTAATGGCAGCCTCATATGTAGTACTGAGTGATAATAAAGATATTACTATACTTAGGTTCTCCTGCATCAGATAAGATCACAACCAAATATCAACCAAAATTGGACATAGGTTCTTTGGCCATAGGTTCTACCTGATGTTCACGGAAGAACCATAATCATAATTAGTTTTAAATAACTATCGTCCAGTCTCTAACCTTCGCTTTTTGGCGAAGGTTGTTGAGAGTGTGGTGGCGCATCAGCTTCCTCTGTTCCTGGAGGAAACTGATTATCTGGACCCATACCAATCGGGTTTCAGGCCCAGATACAGCACGGAGATGGCATTGGTCGCGCTGGTGAATGATCTCTGGCGGGCTCGGGACAGGGGTTGTTCCTCTGTCCTGGTCCTATTAGATCTCTCAGCGGCTTTTGATACCATCGACCATGGTATCCTACTGCGGCATCTCAGGGGGTTGGGAGTGGGAGGCACCGTTTTACGGTGGTTCTCCTCCTATCTCCTGGGCCGTTCGCAGTCGGTGTTGACAGGAGGGCAGAGATCCGCCCCGAGGCCTCTCATTTGTGGAGTTCCTCAGGGATCGGTTCTCTCGCCCCTCCTGTTCAACATCTATATGAAGCCGCTGGGTGAGATCATTCGTGGTTTCGGGGTGGGGTACTTTTTCTTTCCACCCCGAACCAACCCAGCGATGCCCTCGCCGTGATGTCCCATTGCCTAGAGGCGGTCCAGGTCTGGATGGGGAGAAACAGGCTTCGTCTCAATCCCGCCAAGACTGAGTGGCTATGCATATCGGTATCTCGGGCTAACCAGACTATTCCATCTCTAACGATGGGGGGTGAGGTGTTACCCCCTGTTGATAGGGCTCGCAACTTGGGCGTCCTCCTGGATTCACGACTCAATTTTGAAGACTATATAGGAGCCGTGACCAGGGGGGCTTTTGCCCAGGTTTGCCTGGTGCGCCAGTTGCGACCCTATCTGGACCGAGATGCCCTACGCACAGTCACTCATGCGCTCGTGACCTCCCGTTTAGACTACTGCAACGCTCTCTACGTGGGGCTGCCCTTGAGGACCACTTGGACGCTTCAGCTGGTGCAGAATGCGGCTGTGCGAGTTGTGATGGGGGTCTCCCGATACTCCCATGTAACACCTCTACTCTGCGAGCTGCATTGGCTCTCGGTTGCCCTCCGGGTGAGATTCAAGGTGCTGGTGATGACCTATAAAGCCCTAAATGGCTTGGGTCCGGGATATCTGAGGGAACGCCTGCTGCCGGCATCAAGCTCCCTTCGTCCAGTTCACTCCCACAGGGAGGGTCTTCTCAGGGTGCCAACGGTAAGAGATTGCCGGCGGATGACACCCAGGGATAGGGCCTTCTCATTGGGTGCGCCTGCCCTTAGGAACCAGCTACCAGTGGAGCTTAAGACTGCCCCCGACCTCCATTCATTCCACCGGGACCTGAAGACCTGGCTCTTCGAGCTCTCTGGCCCAGGCTGAGAATTTTAATTTTAATTTTAATTTTAATTTTAATTTTAATTTTAACTGGGGGTTTTATTTATTCAGGGACGGATATAATTTTTTAAATTTGTTTTTAACTTTTGTATTTTTGTTTTTAATCACCCTGTAAACCGCCCTGAGTCCTTCGGGAAAGGGCGGTATATAAATGTAATAAAATAAATAAATAAATAAATAAATAATCATAACCATAACCATAACCTCTAGTAGTGTTTGCCTATCAAGAGATAAAACACTGGTGGCAGTAAAGAACCCCAATATATCAGCAGTAACTCTATCTGTGATTCAACTTTAGCTTGTTCTCTCCCATTCAGATCTCACAGTCTCCAAGCATACAGAAACGATATTAGCAGCATCTTCCATATAGCCTAGGGTAGAATGTACAATAAGGGACGCGGTGGCTCAGTGGGTTAGGATGCTGAGCTTGTTGATCAGAAGGTCGGCAGTTTGGCGGGTCGAATCCTGAGTGCCATGTAACAGAGTGAGCGCCTGTTACTCATCCCAGCTTCTGCCAACCTAGCAGTTTGAAAGCACGTAAAAAATGCAAGTAGAAAAATAGGGACCACTAAGGTGGGAAGGTAACAGCGTTCCGTGCACCTTTGGTGTCTAGTCATGCCAGCCACATGACCACGGAGACATCCTCGGACAAGCGCTGGCTCTTCGGCTTTGAAACAGAGATGAGCACCGGCCCCTAGGGTCAGAAACGACTAGCACGCATGTGTGGGGGAACCTTTACCTTTACCTTTAGAATGTACAATTGGGTATAATATCTGTGTTGTCAGGGGCAAAAGATCAGGTCCACATGTGAAGGTCCAATTAAACTAATTTATTTCCTATTCATATCTATGAACAAAAATCTTCTCAACCAATGGTTAACACCTGCTTGGGGTTAGATAAGGGTCAAAAAAGAAAGGTTGGACATAGGGATTCTAGGCTAATCCCTCTTTAAACTCCAGCCCCAGGTTATGTCACTCTTTGTCCTACATGTATATTCATACCATATCCTCAATTGTCAGCTAATGGTCTTGTATAGATGTTAAAGAGCAGAAGGCCAACCACTGCAGCACCTCTGGGCCATCCTCTCATTCCCCATTACAACAGAGTAAAACTATCCATTGAAGGTACAGCAGCAACACTGCAAAACAATTCCTGTAATTCCACCAGGTGTATATGTTATATCCAAGATTACTTGAAACAAGGCTATGGATACCACAGAGGCATGAACCCCTGGACATTATTGGATCCATCACACAGAGCAGTAAAGGTTTATGGTTCCATCTAGTACAATGAAATTACTTTTAGAAGTTTACAGACTATATAAATAATAATTAAAACATCCACAGTGAAGGTTCTTCACCATAACCAAAGATCAGATCCAGAAGCTTAAATAAGGTTCTTACTGTTCAGCAAATAGTAGGCACATAAATAGGAACCCATGTTTGTGTCTACAGCCCAATATTTCAACAGAAGAATTCTTGATCACAGATAAGGTAGCCCTCATGATCAGAGCCATTCTTCTTTCCTAACCATGTTGCTGAAGGGCTTAAAAAAACTCAATACCAGGATGGACAGCATGCATTGTTATATTTGAGACGCCACATTTTGTTAATAAATGCTACATCTGTTGTCTCATCCAACACCAAATCATAGATGAGGATGGCCTTCTTGTGCACAGATTAGGCTTTAACCATGAATATCTTGAGTCCAGGGCATCAGCAATCTGGTCAACTGATGCATAGGATGGGCTAATCAAATTAGAAGGGGAAATCATCACCAGTTTAGAGATATCTCTTCTCCTGAAACAGCCTATCCAACTGGTTCCCACCATATTTTCTCCTGGTCCAATACTAGAGGGATGCTTAAAGACTAAAAAGACTAGAATTGTTATGTTTCTATGATGGCTGAAATAATTAAAGGGTTTTGGTGAACTTTAGCCTAGAAAAGAACAAATGCCAAGCTAATATATCTCTTTCACAAACTGTTATTTTTCTTGGCTGAGGATACGTTACAAACTATTAATATATATATTAAGAATATAAGAGTCCTGCTGGGCCAGACCAAAGGTCTAGCATCCTGTTCCCCTGTAGTGATCAACCAGATGCTTCCAGAAAATCTGCAAACAGGATTTGAAAATAATCGGTGTCTCCTGCTGTTTGTCATTCATTACCCAGTTACCAGAAACATTCTGTCTCCATCTGAACACAGAAATCCGATGTACTGTAGCTATTGACAATGAATACATTATGATTCATGCAATGAAAAATGCTATCAAATAAGTCTAAAACCATTCTCCATCTTGAGCTACTACCTTGTTGGATTATCACTTCAATATTCCCAGCCAGCATAAGTTCTGTAACACTTGGTTGGAAAATGAGTTCTTAAATGTTGTAAAATGGACAATTAGTGAAAAGTTCAAAAATACTTATCTTTGCATTTGCTCCTCTCTATATGAAATATAATAGGACATTCTGCTCCAAAATTTTAAGTACCAGTCCTCTTCTATAAGGAGTATCTGGATTTGGCAGAGCTCAGAAAGGTACAATTGTGGTTATTAAATTAATCACCATACTTTACTATAAGAGCTATAGGACCTTAACCTATTTGTATGCTTCGCTAAGTAAAATATTTAAATACAGCCTTTCAAACTATTGTTTGGATAAGTTTTTTTCATAAACAAAATTAAACTGGTATGGAGTTAACTGTGGCCAATTTTTAATATATTTAAAATCCTTTTACTGGATGTTCATTCTATATTTATTTAGAAATTTATGTGACCATTTGTTTTACATATGTAACTCTGGGTGTCTATTTGTTGGTTATATCTTTAAACTACTCTTGAAAATTTTAAGTATCCTAGAAATAGGGAAAAACCCTGAAAATAAGTTAGTATATCAATAAGCATTTTGTACTTTTATTCCTTTTATTTCATAAATATGCAGACCTATAACTTTATTCAAATGCCACACCCTTGAAAATTTGTTTTAATATTGTGAGACAGCTAGAGTCATTACTAAGATGGTAGTTATAGAAATCAATTAAATTAAAAGAAATAAATATGAGAGGTTGCCAGATTGGCAAAGGCAATTCTTGAGAATTTAACTGTACCAAACTTTCACATTTTCATTTTTCTAGACATTTGGTTCTCATTATTTTGAATCTAGTGCCATTCTTCTTCTTCTTTTAAAAAAAAATGATTTTGCCTAGATTACTCTGTTTTTTTTTTGCTTGGATTTTTTCTTTGTCCCACCAATAGAAAGAACTGAGTAATGTGAAAGATATAAAATCAAGCAACCAAATATTTGTGCAAGTGCCCAAGATTTATACTCACATATTTTGATATTGGCTACAGGAAATATCTGCATATTCATTTGAGGCACTGCTTTTATTAGTGGGCATAAATGCTGATTTATCATTCTAAAATTGAAGGGTGTAGCTTCTGGAAAAATAATATTTATTGTCTCAATACTGCTATTGTGACAGAACACAGAATGATGGTCACATGAGTATTTTTTTATAATGCTCACGGCTCATATATGGTTTGAAGGGCAGAACACTTCTCTTTCATACCTGTTCAGTTTTACTTTAGATTTGTTTGTTTTTTTAACAGCAAAGAAGTTTTAGTTGTTTAAATAGGCTGATCTTTTTCTTATCAGGCAAGTTAGAAGATCTTGCCTATTCTACTTGCAATGTTAGGCTGATATTGGAATGCATTTTCACTTTATAAATGTCTCTCATTCACTTTCTATTTTGCAAAAACATTAAGACAGGCTGAGAGAAGCAATGGAAAAAGAAAAAATACAGGCTCATACTATTTTATGGAGTTAGAATATGTTCTTGTTATTGTGAGCTAATGGCATCCTTAATTGGTTTTTGTTACCTAACATAGTCTTTTTCATGTTTAAGAGTCCAGGTGAGAAATCCTTTGACATAGATATTCAAAGGCTTGAAGCTTCAGACAAAAGTTGATTAATTATATATGGGCCATCCAAATAGATTAGTTTTCTCAGTGGACTAATACAACAGTTCTGCTAGAAACTGATTCTGTGGATGAAAAAAGCTTTCACATTTAAAGAATGAATGCCCAGCTGCCATATTGTGAGAACCAAACTGCACACATTTGTTTTGTTGTCCTTGTAGACAGCTGAGATTATTTCACAGATGACCAGTAAGTGCTCTTGCCTATGCAGAGAGTTTAGTGTGAACAGAGTGGGGGCAACCTGTTCTACAAAGCACCTGAAGGCAGGACAAGAAACAACAGAGGGAAACTAATCAAGGAGAAAACCAACCTAGAACTAAGGAGAAATTTCCTGACAGTTAGAACAATTAATCAGTGGAACAACCTGCCCCCAGAAGTTGTGGGTGCTCCAATACTAGAAATTTTGAAGAAGAGATTAGACAACCATTTGTCTGAAGTGGTATAGGGTTTCCTGCCTGAGCAGGGGGTTGGACTAGAAGAACTCCAAGGTTCCTTCCAACTCTGCTGCTGCTGCTGCTGCTGTTGTGTATTGAGATCTTTGGAGGCAGGAAGCAAGACAAGAGGTTTCAAACAGGAACATTGCTTTATTGAAGCAAACAGGAACAGAACTGAATCAGAGGCTTCTGCTCAGCTACTTATACGGTTGGCCACTAGGCAGTGGCCAATAGGTTTAAAGCAGGGCTTTTCAACCAGTGGTACAGGTACCACCTGTGGTACATTGGCACCTGACAGGTGGTACGCAACCATCCTAGAAAAGTGGTAGCGGGGGAGGGGAATGAGCTGAACTGGTGGTAGCACCGCACAAGCCTGAGTGAGAGATGGCTGGAGCTGCAGGGCTGTCAGGGCTCAGTGGAAGCACCAGAATCAGCGCCAGGTTCCAGCTGGAGCTCAGCGCTGATCCTGGCACTTCTTTTGAGCCCAGAAGAAGCACCAATCAGCTGGAATGTTTCAGCAGCTCCAGAGTCTTGTGATTTACATTCAGATCCTTGGCAACTGATTCATATTTCTGATGGTCACAGTGTCCCAGGGTCATGTGAAGTGACCAAAACCTGCTGCAACCACCCAGCAGAGGGGGGGGGGATAAAAACCAAACACCCCTCCCCCCCACTGCCAATCCTCAACAGAAATGCTCACAACAATGAAAACCTCGGACAGGAGGAAGAGCGCTGCTGGCCAGGCAAGCAGGTGTCTTTCTCGGCTGTGGCTTGGAGGGCACTTTTTTCAGTGCCATTGTAACTTTGAACAGTCACTAAGCAAACTATTGTAAGTTGAGGACTACCTGTACTTCATCACTTTTTTCCTTCTTTTTTTTGGGGTCATCAAGTTTTTGACACCTTGCTAGGCGACTGGTGGTACTCAGATGTTGCCATATCCTAAAAGTGGTATAATGGGTGAAAAGGTTGAAAAGCCCTGGTTTAAAGGAACCCATTTCCACCCCAAATCATCCAATGATCTTCTTGGAGACTGCATGTCTGGCTAGTCAAGGACCATTACACAGACACCTCAATTGAGCAACCTTAAGCAGCATTCAAAAGACACGTAAAAGCAGTTCAAGTAAAATCCCAATACATTACACCTCTCCCCCTAGAATGTACACATATTCTTAATATTATTTGAGAATAAAGTCTTGCAAATATGGTGGTGGTCTGCGTGACCTTGCAGACCACCTGGGGGATCCAGGCAACTCCCAGTCCATCAGCTTGCCCGCCAGGCTGGGTAGACCAGGACTCATGAGTATACGAGAGTCAGATTGACTTGAGTCCCTTTGGCTGGCCATTCCAGGTCAGCCCAGACCCATGTTCAAGGAAGAAGCAGAGTTAGCACAGTGGCTGTCTTGTTCGAGTTGACTTTCCCTGTCAGGGGATCCATGTTGCACTCCCGGGCTTTTCCCATCTACGACCACCTCCCTGTTGTACTAACTGGTTGAGTCCTCAGAGCATGTGAACGTCCCTCCTTGGCTGCTGGTTTCTGGCTCAATTTGTGGACCTGCCATGAGGTCCTCGCTTAGTGGCCATTCTGCAAAATGCTTCCATAGCTGATCAATATGGCGGCGAACGACTCCCCCCCATGCAGAGCCACCTTGTAAGAAAGAGGTCCCAAAATTTTGACAATTTTACCCGGCACCCACAAGTTCCCATGCCCATAGTTTCGGACCCACACCGCATCACCCACTTGCAACCCCCTTGGAGCCTTTGGGCATGAGGTGTCTGCTGCCACCCGGTCAGGATACAACCTGTCCAGTTTTGTGATGAGCCTTCTGCTGGGCTCTTGCTTGTTTGCTGTACAAGGCGTAGTGTGCTGGCAAAGCAAGAAATCAGCCAGCCTATGGTGCCAATCTCTGGACACTATGCACTTGAGTGACTCCTTTGTTCAGTGCACCATGCGTTTGGACTGCCTATTAGTCGAGGGGTGAAAAGAAGCTGATGTTGCATGCCTCATGAGGTTAGTCCTCAAGAAGACTTGAAACTCTGCTGCTGTGAACTGGGCCCTGTTGTCCGAGACTACGACGTCTAGTAGCCCATGAGTGGCAAAAAGCTTTCTAAGCACCTGGATGGTCCTAGCAGTAGTCATAGTTGCAATGGGAATTACTTCCAACCATTTAGAATGGCTGTCTACCACTATCAAAAATAGCTGTCCCTGAAAGGGACCAGCAAAATCAGTGTGAATTCTTGACCACGGTGTATGAGTTTCCTCCCAACTGTGGACAGGAGGATGTGGTATTTCTGGTCTGGACTGTTGACATGTGTAACACCCATGTACTTGGGCCTCAATAGCCTTATCTAACCCTGGCCACCATAGGTAGCTTCATGCCAATGGCTTCATCCGGACTATGCCCAGATGTCCCTCATGCAGTGACTGAAGCATACGGTTCCTTAATGAACTGGGGACAATAACCCTGCTCCCCCATAAGATGCAGCCCTTGTGAGCTGAAAGCTCGTGTCTACGTGCGAAGTAGCTCTAGAGCTCTGGTCCAGGGCTGTTTTCCAGCCACCCTGTGTGAATCCATGATAAGACTCTGCTTAAAACCTTGTCTGCAGCAGTTTCTGCAGCCACATCCTCTGCATGGAGGGGAAATTCAGGCAAACCCTGAATTCACAAAATGCGAGCTGCTGGAGCCAGATCTGGCTCTACCTGTGGCAATGGCAACCTGCTAAGGCCATCTGTGTGGCCTTTGTCTTTGCTGGGTTTGTGAACCAGCCTGTACCTGTAGGCTGACATAAAACTGGACCACCTTAACATCCTAGGAGACAGTATTTGAGACGTCTGCCTATCTGTAATAAATAACCCCAACAATGGCTTGTGGTCAGTGAAGACCATGAATTCCCTGCCATTCAAGTAATCATGGAATTTCTTTACCCCAACCACAATGGCCAAGGCTTCTTTGTCAATTTGACCATAATTGCGCTCAGCTGAGGACAATGTCCTTGAATAATAGGCAATTGGAACTTGAGTTCCATTACTTGCCAAATGGTTTAAAACAGCCCCCACCCCATAAGGGGATGTGTCACACACAATGCATACAGGCAATGATTCTTTAAAGTGCATAAGCACTGAATGGGGGGACAGTAGTGATTTTACTGCCTTAAAGCTGTTTTCATGAACCTTAGTCCACTTCCATGGGGTGTTTTTGTCTAAGAGCCGGTGTAATGGCTCTGCCACTGCAGCCTTGTTATGAAGGAATGCATGGTAAAAATTAAGGAGACCCAGGAATGCCTGAAGCTCTCCTTTTGTACTGGGGCTAGGTGCTAGCTGAATGGCCTTCAGCTTGGACTCAGAAGGGTGGATGCCGTCAGCATCAATACAGAAACCCAGGGAGTCAGTAGAAGAGACTCCAATGTTACACTTATTCCTTTTTAATTTAAGGCCCACTTCATGGAACCATTGAAGGATGGCTTTGAGCCTCCTTGCAAGCACCTCAGTAAACCCCTGGAATGCCCTTGAGCGTATGCTCCATGACACCCTGGAAAATTCCTGGGGCCACGCTAACCCCAAATTGAGGGTGTTTGACTTTAAAAGTGCCCCTGTGTGTTACAATAGTTTGTGCAGCTGCTGTGGCCTCATCCACAGGTAACTGCTGATAGGCCTGTGCCAAATCTAATTTAGCAAACACCATGCCACCTTGCAGCAATGCCAAGATGTGGCTGACGACGCACTGGGTACGCATGCTGTTTAAGTGCCCTATTTATGGTGCACTTGTAATCAGCGCAAATTATGACCTCCCTGTTGGCTTTAAGTGGTGTTACAATTGGGGTTTCCCATTCACCCCCATCTATGGGCTGTAGTACCCCCTGGCTGACTAGCTTGTCCAGCTCTGCATCAATTTTATGTTTAAGCACAAATGGCACTCTACAGGGTTTGATCCTAATAGGCATTATGACAGGATCAAGTTTAAAGGCTATCGGAGGACCCTTGTACTCTCCCAGGCTTGTGTCAAAAATATCCGCAAACTCCTCACATACTGACGCCAAGTTTGCTGCTTGTGTCCGGTGGATTCCGGTGACTTGGATGCCCAGAGCATAAAACCAATCAAGCTCTATTAAGCTCATTCCCTGGCCCTCCATCACAATCACATCCAGGGCCCCCGAAAATCCCTTGATCTTGATGGTCAAGGTGACTTCACCTTTGACGGCAACTCGGGAGTTTTGTAAGTCAGTCAGAATGATGTCGGATGGCCTAAGCTTGGCCCACCTCTTACTATGGTTGCAGATGAACCAGAAAGTCTCCAGGGAAATGATGGACACCACAGAACCCGTGTCCAGTTCCATCCTGCAAGAGACGCCTTGCAGCTTGACTTGAAGCTGAAGTTTGGGCTTAAGGAGACCCCGAGCTCCCGTGCGGCAAACGCTCCAACGGCTGGAGCAAAACCCTACACTATGCTGCCCCGGGGCCCTGATACCTCTCCTGATTGGAACATCTAATTGGTGTTCCTTCTGGCAACCTCTGCAGACTGATGCGATGTGGCCAGTTTTCCTGCAGGCCCAACATGACTGTCTGGAATCTGCAGTCTGCTCATTGGTGGTGGCCGTCACAGCCCAAACACCAAGGAAAGGGAACTGTCTTGTAAGCAGTCTTCAGTTGCTTGTAGTGGTGCCATTGGATCTTGTCAACTTCATGGTCGGAATTGATGTCTTCTGGAAGTTTGGTGTCCTCGTGGTGGACAGCTTCCTTGTGCTGAGTGCTTTTGGTGGACTGCATGGCCTTCACGGCTCCGTTGGTGGCTTCATTTTTAAGGCTTCTGGAGTGAGAGAGTCCTTTTTGCAAAAAGTTTCTGTTGCAGCTCTCTATTCTGTAGTCTACAGACGAGTCAGTCTTGAAGCCTCGAAGCCTGAAAATAGGCACAGGTGTGAAGCTTGTCTCAACACCGCAATGAATTCCGTGGCCGTCTTTCCGGGTTGTTGAACTCGTTGTTCGAAGGCGTGCCTCCATGCAATCACTGACAGCTTGTGTTGGAAATGGTCACCGAGCCATTTCTTCAGGTCCACAAAAGTAACGGACTCCAGCTGCACCGGTGTGACTAAGTTCTCCGCAATGTCAAATGTTGCAGGCCCACAGACACAGAGGAGTGTTGCAGCCTTCAGGCCATCTTTGGTGACTTGGTTGGCGTGGAGGTAGTTTTCTACTCTTGAGATGTAGGATGACCATCTCTCTGGGTGAGTAACATCAAATTCCTCAAGCTTTCCGACTTTTGTCATCTTTGGGAAGTCTTCATGGCTTGGGTCTCTTGTTGCCTCGTCCTGCTTTTTCTGTAGTCCCTGGGACTGGTCTGCAGGTTGGGGTGGTTGCTAGCATGGCTTGCTAACCCGACCGAGGGGGGGACGCGTTCCCTGCCAGGCGCTTTGCTAGCCTCACCCCTTAGTAACTTTTATCTCTTCCAAAGAAGCAGGATTCCACCCTTGCCAGTGTTGTGTATTGAGTTCTTTGTAGGCAGGAAGCAAGACGAGAGGTTTCAAACAGGAACATTGCTTTATTGAGGCAAACAGGAACAGAACTGAATCAGAGGCTTCTGCGTAGCTACTTATATGGTTGGCCACTAGGCGGCGGCCAATAGGTTTAAAGGAACCCATTCCCACCCAAATCATCCAATGATCTTCTTGGAGACTGCATGTCTGGCTAGTCAGCGACCGTTACACAGACACCTCAATTGAGCAACCTGAAGGAGCATTCAAAAGAAACATGAAAGCAGTTCAAGTAAAATCCCAATACATTACAGGTGTTGTTTAAGATTTAATTTTCTATTTGATTTACAGTCTGGAACTGGTAAAAACTTAACAGTTCAAGTCCTAACCAAGGACCTAAGAGCTGGTATGGTAACATCTGAGTATATAGGCAGTTCTGAGTAAAGTGGGTGTTTTTTTGTATTTTTTTTGCAAAGTCAGAATATTCAGGTCTAATAAGTTCAAAATTTCCATGTATCTAGGCAACTCTTTGGGTATTGCTCCAAGGGCTCATATTACTATTGGTACAATTATTGATGGACAGGAATGGGTGAATTTAATTCAGATGACCATCAGGTATACTACTGCGGACAAGAATCCCTCAGAAGAAATGGAGTAGCCTTCATAGTCAATAAAAGAGTAGGAAAAGCAATACTGGGATACAATCCTCAAAATGACAGAATGATCTCAGTTCGAATCCAAGGCAAACCATTCAATATCACAGTAGTCCAAGTCTATGCCCCAACCACCAGTGCTGAAGAGGATGAAATTGACCGGTTCTACGAAGCCCTACAGCACCTTATAGAACTAACACCCAGAAATGATGTCCTTATCATCATGGGGGATTGGAATGCTAAAGTAGGAAGCCAAAAGATAACTGGAATAACAGGCAAGTTTGGCCTTGGAGTACAAAATGAAGCAGGGCACAGGCTGATAGAATTTTGTCAAGAGAATACGATGGTCATAGCAAACACTCTTTTCCAACAACCCAAGAGACGGCTCTACACATGGACATCACCAGACGGTCAACACAGAAATCAGATTGACTATATGCTCTGCAGCCAAAGATGGAGAAGCTCTATACAGTCAGTAAAAACAAGACCAGGAACTGACTGTGGCTCAGACCATGAGCTTCTCCTTGCAAAGTTTAGGCTTAAACTGAAGAAAGTAGGGAAAAGCACTAGGCCACTCAGGTATGAATTAAATCATATCCCTGTTGAATATACAGTAGAGGTGACAAATAGATTTAAGGAATTAGATCTGATAGACAGAGTGCCTCAAGAACTATGGACAGAGGTTCGTGACATTGTACAACAGGTAGCAACCAAAACCATCCCAAAGAAAAAGAAATGCAAGAAAGCAAAATGGCTGTCTGAGGAAGCTTTGCAAATAGCTGAGGAAAGGAGGGAAGCGAAAGGCAAGGGAGAAAAACATAGATATGCCCAATTGAATGCAGAATTCCAGAGAATAGCTAGAAGAGATAAGAATGCCTTCTTAAATGAACAGTGCAAAGAAATAGAAGAAAACAGTAGAATAGGGAGGACCAGAGATCTTTTCAAGAAAATTGGAGAGATGAAGGGAACGTTTCATGCAAAAATGGGCATGATAAAGGACCAAAATGGCAGGGACCTAACAGAGGCAAAAGAGATTAAGAAGAGGTGGCAAAATTACACAGAAGAACTATACAAAAATGAGCTTAACGTCCCTGAAAATCACAATGAGGTGGTCACTGACCTCGAGCCAGACATCCTAGAATGTGAAGTGAAGTGGGCCTTAGAAAAGCTGAGCAACAACAAAGCTAGTGGAGGTGACAGTATTCCAGCTGAGCTATTCAAAATCTTAAAAGACAGTGCAGTAAAAGTGCTACACTCAATTTGCCAGCAAATTTGGAAAACTCAACAGTGGCCACAGGATTGGAAAAGATCAGTTTACATTCCAATTCCAAAGAAAGGCAGTGCCAAAGAATGTTCAAACTATCGCACCATTGCACTCATTTCTCATGCTAGTAAAGTCATGCTTAAAATCCTACAAGCTAGACTTCAGCAGTATGTGGATCGAGAACTACCAGAAGTACAGGCAGGATTTCGAAGAGGCAGAGGAACTAGAGATCAAATTGCCAACATACGCTGGATCATGGAGAAAGCTAGGGAGTTCCAGAAAAACATCTACTTCTGCTTCATTGACTATGCTAAAGCCTTTGATTGTGTGGATCATAACAAACTGTGGCAAGTTCTTAAAGAGATGGGAGTACCAGACCATCTTATTTGTCTCTTGAGAAACCTATATGCGGATCAAGAAGCAACAGTGAGAACTGGACACGGAACCACTGATTGGTTCAAAATTGGGAAAGGAGTCTGGCAAGGCTGTATACTGTCCCCCTGCCTATTTAACTTATATGCAGAGTACATCATGAGAAAGGCAGGGCTAGATGAAACAAAAGTTGGAATTAAGATTGCCGGAAGAAATATCAACAACCTAAGATACGCAGATGATACCACTCTAATGGCAGAAAGTGAAGAAGAACTAAAGAGCCTCTTGTTGCGGGTGAAGAAGGAGAGTGCAAAACTTGGGTTGAAACTTAACATTAAGAAAACCAAGATCATGGCATCTGGCCCTCTCAATTCCTGGGAAATAGATGGGGAAGAAATGGAAGTAGTGACAGATTTTATTTTCCTGGGCTCCAAGATCACTGCAGATGGGGACTGTAGCCAAGAAATTAAAAGACGCTTGCTCCTGGGGAGGAAAGCCATGGCAAATCTAGACAGCACACTAAAAAGCAGAGACATCACCCTGTCAACAAAAGTGCGTATAGTCAAGGCTATGGTCTTCCCAGTTGCAATGTATGGCAGTGAAA
This sequence comes from Vipera ursinii, assembly GCF_947247035.1. Taxonomy (NCBI): domain Eukaryota; kingdom Metazoa; phylum Chordata; class Lepidosauria; order Squamata; family Viperidae; genus Vipera; species Vipera ursinii. Next base: position 39,678,591 of record NC_139515.1, read on the forward strand.
GTTGGACCATAAGAAAGTCTGAGTGCCAAAGAATTGAGGCCTTTGAACTCTGGTGCTGGAGAAGACTCCTGCGAGTCCCTTGGACTGCAAGGCGATCAAACCGGTCAGTCCTAGAGGAGATCAACCCTGACTGCTCTTTAGAAGGCCAGATCCTGAAGCTAAAACTCAAATACTTTGGCCACCTAATGAGAAGGAAGGACTCACTGGAGAAGAGCCTAATGCTGGGAAAGATTGAGGGCAATAGAAGAAGGGGACGACAGAGAATGAGGTGGCTGGATGGAGTCACTGAAGCAGTAGGCGTGAGCTTAAATGGACTCCAGAAGATGGTAGAGGACAGGAAGGCCTGGAGGAATGTTGTCCACAGGGTCGCGATGGGTCGGACACGACTTCGCAGCTAACAACAACAACACAATTATTGATTTCTTTCTCTACCATTGCTCAACTTCAATTTGCAGATCACAATATTTCCTTATTTATTTTGAGCTGTTTCTCTTTATGGTACTGTATTATCAATGTACCAGACTTTTTTTCTTTTTTACAATAGTGATTTAGGCATATTGTAAGCCAGATGTCTGTATGTTTGGATTTGAAAGTTCCAGAAAATCTTGATCTGTTCATTTTCAAGAACTTTGTCACCTTGGTATTCCCAATAATTTTTGTTGCATTTAAACCCAAACTTCTGACAAGGCTTCCAAAATATAATTTTAGCAACTTTAACATGGCATTGTAGATAATCAGTCTGTGAGATCTTGCTGCATCCACTGATAAAATAATCCACTGTTTCATCTTTCCCATTGCATAAATGAGATTTGCTGTTGTTACTGACATCTTGAATTTTTTGCTTTTATGGAATTAGTCTGCAAGGCTTGTTCTTGGGCAGCCAAACTGAAGCCTTCAGTTTCTTTTCTCAGCACCCCTGAACTAAGCCAGCTCCATGTTAGCTTTCTATATACTTTTTCTTAAATGTCCTTCAAATATTGACTGTGCATAGGCTTCTTTTTCCAGTTAGAAACTATATATTCAGTTGTTTCCTTTTGATATTCTGCTTTCAATCTCATTGTTTTCAATAAATTTCCTTTGTTCGCCTCCTTTAGCAAAGGCTTTTTTGCTGTCTTTATGTAATCATTTAAATAATATTTTTCTTCTTCCACAGTTTGTTTCACCTGTAAGAGTGCTCTGCCACTCTGTGATTTGCCAAGTACAATTGATCAATATCACTTTTTGGGTGCAGAGCATGGTGCATTGTCGTTAGAAATTTTTTTGGTCCAAGTTATCAAGTTCTAGCTGAGTCCAATAAATTATTCCAGCTGAGTATCATATTACAGGTAGTGTCCAGGTGTTAATTTCTTTATGATATTTCCTCCACTCAACATTCATCTCGAGATTTTCTGGATTTGTTTTACGTATTTTGTTAAAATAGCTTCCTTGACTTGATTGTTTAACAGGTCAGAAGCTTCCAAACCCCTAAGTACCTGTACCCTTCTTCTGATGTTATTGCTTTTATCAACTCTTCATTATCAAGTTCAACAGTTTTTCCTGTCTTAACAGCAATTGTTGCACATTTATCAATGCCAAATTGCATTTCAGTGTCCCTGCTAAAATCCTCAGTGCTTTTCAGCAGTGAGCTCAATTCAGCTTTTGTTTTTCCAAGCAATTTTAAATCTTCCATGTAGAGGAAATGGCAAATTTTCAACTCTTTTTTAGCTAATTCACAGCCACAGTTTGTCTTGTTCAGAATGCTTGTTAGTGGTGCCATTGGAAAGTACAAATAGCAGAGGTGACAATGAATTGCTTTGGAAGATTCCTCGTTTGATTTCAACTTCACCAAGTTCTTCTCCACAGGCCATCAACTTAAGTTTGCCATACCTTCATGGAAGTCTTCAGGAATTTATGGATGTTATTGCTAATTCCAAAGATGTCTAAGCATTTTTTCAATCCAGCTGTGTGGAACAGAATCAAATGCTTCTTATAATCAATCCAGGCCACGAACAAATTTGTTAGTCTTTTCTTTGAATTCTTCAAAATCAGTTTATCAATCATCATTGGTCTTTGGTTCCTCTTGAATTTTTACAGCACCCTTTCTGTTCTATAGGCAGCAAATCCTTGTTTTACAAATATTCATAAATTTGGTTTGCAACAATTTTATGTTGTCAGCAGGCAACTTATTGGCCTGTAATATTCAGATTTACAGTATTTCCCTTTTGTGCATCCTGCTGAATAAAAAAAAAGTTTTTCTGGTTGGTAGCCATTTTTCACTTTCTGGTGTTTCCAGAACCTGATTTATCTGGTTTGCTAATCTTGCATGCACACTTGTTAGTGATTTCAACCAGAATCCATGCAGTTCCTCTAAACCAGAGGCACTCCAGTTCTTGACCTTCTTTGCTTGTTTTTGCACCATTTCTATTGCTATGTGAACATCTTCCATTCTAGTCACATTTATAGTGCTTTCAATATGTTTGATCCACTTTGCATTCTTATTGTGCTTCTTGTTGTTTTCCCACAAATTCTTCCAAAAATTTAGGGTATTTTCGTTTTTCACTTGTGGTAGCACCATGTCCACTTTCAAGGTTTTATAGAAATGATTTCCTCAAAATTGTGAATTTTGCTGAAATGGCATTATTTGGTTATCACATGGCTTTATTTTCTCTGCAATAGCCACAACTCTTTTTTTCAGCTCTTCAACTACAACTGCAATTTCCTTATTTTCCAGGTCATATCTTCTTGTCAGGCTAATTCTGATTTTTTTATTCTTCATGTTTCCTTGCCTCAAATTCTTCAAATTACTTAAATCCAATTGAAACTTCTTTATTTTTAACTCCAGATGGATTTTCCATTTTGGTTTTCTCTTAATTGCTCCATTCTTTCCAATTTTCAAGTCTAATTCTTCAGTAGTATATAAGCTGCTGCATGCATTATCTAGTTTCTTTGGGCTAATGTTTCTGTTGGAATAATCTGGGCAGGTTAATTCACTTTCTTCAATAATTTAGCCAATGTTCTCTTATTAACTTCATTCAGTTTTGGCAATTGAATTCTTTCCATGTTTTCCATCTGAGTCTTAATTTTCTCAGCTAATTTGGCTCTAGCTGTGGTTCTTCAAGATCTAATCCAGCTCGTTTCTTGTTCCTCATCCACTTCTTTTCTGATTCCCTTCCTTTTCTCCACTAGTTGTTGCTCCACTTCTAAATTATCTCTATTATTAGTTACACTTGAACCTTGATATTGTGCTGCTCTGCTTGCAATCTCTTGTAATTCTGCATTAGTGAAGAGCTTGTGCTTCAAAAATAACATGCCTCTGGTACATAAATCTTTGTTCATTGATTTCAATATCCAGGTGATTCTCCTTCCAAATCTTGAACATGAGCTTTTGAAATCCATTTTTGTTGGTTCAGATCTATAACAAGCTTCCATAATTGAGTAATTTTCTTTGAGTAATTTTCTTCCTTTGTCCAGATTTTTCATTTTTTCATTTGTCTTCCAGTCACTTGTCAACTTCATGCCTTGGTTGCCTAGCAGAGGGAGATGATCCCTGTCACATATTTTTCCCTGAACACCTAAGAGCCATAGTAGTCAATGTGAGTTTTGTTGAGCTGGGTGATACTCAATCTGGCATAGAATTCACTTGAGGTGCTATCACCATGGTTAAATGGGTTTGGAATAATAATAATAATAATAATAATAATAATAATAATAATAATAATAATAATAATAATAATAATAATAATAATTAGTTACACATGCTAAAAAACAGGTAACATTTTTCTGTCTGACATCTTGATATTAGAAGAAAACCTCCTCCATCTTATTTTCTCAAAGCTAAGCATTTCCAGTACTTTTATAGGCTCTTCATGGGGCTAAGGTTCTACTCTCCTGACCATTCTTGTTCATCTGATCAACTTGCCTGTAATGTATTGGCCACAACTGTTTAAATCACTTGCTTAATATCTGATCACTTGCTTAATGTGGAGGAATCTGATGTGGAGGAATCGGACGGTCTTGAGCATGTTATCTGGACTGAGTTCGACCCTGTTTCCCCTGATGATGTGGACAGGATCATGGGGAGGCTGAGCACCACCACCTGTTTGTTGGATCCGTGCCCCTTCTGGCTAGCTTATGTGGCCCGGGAGGGGACACGAGGCTGGTTCCATGCAGTAATAACTGCTTCTTTGAAGGAGGGTGTCTTCCCTGCCGCCTTGAAGGAGGCGGTGGTGAGACCCCTCCTCAAGAAGCCTGCCTTGGACCCGGCTGTTTTAAATAACTATCGTCCAGTCTCCAACCTTCGCTTTTTGGCGAAGGTTGTTGAGAGTGTGGTGGCGCATGAGCTTCCTCTGTTCCTGGAGGAAACTGATTATCTGGACCCGTACCAATCGGGTTTCAGACCTGGATACAGCATGGAGACGGCATTGGTTGCGCTGGTGAATGATCTCTGGAGGGCTAGGGACAGGGGTTGCTCCTCTGTCCTGGTCCTATTAGATCTCTCAGCAGCTTTTGATACCATCGAGCATGGTATCCTGCTGCGGCGTCTCAGGGGATTGGGAGTGGGAAGCACCGTTTTATGGTGGTTCTCCTATCTCCTGGGCCGCTCGCAGTCGGTGTTGACGGGAGGGCAGAGATCCGCCCCAAGGCCTCTCATTTGTGGAGTTCCTCAGGGGTCGGTTCTCTCGCCCCTCCTGTTCAACATCTATATGAAGCCGCTGGGTGAGATCATTCATGGTTTCGGGGTGGGGTATCATCAGTACGCTGATGATACCCAACTTTTTCTTTCCACCCCAAACCAACCCAGCGATGCCCTCGCCGTGATGTCCCGGTGCCTGGAGGCAGTCTAGGTCTGGATGGGGAGAAACAGGCTTCATCTCAATCCCGCCAAGACTGAGTGGCTGTGCATATCGGCATATCGGGTCAACCAGACTATTCCATCTCTAACGATGGGGGGGTGAGGTGTTACCCCCCGTTGATAGGGCTCGCAACTTGGGCATCCTCCTGGATTCATGACTCAATTTTGAAGACCATATAGGAGCTGTGACCAGGGGGGCTTTTGCCCAGGTTCGCCCGGTGCGCCAGTTGCGACCCTATCTGGACCGAGATGCCCTACGCACAGTCACTCATGCGCTCGTGACCTCCCGTTTGGACTACTGCAACGCTCTCTACATGGGGCTGCCCTTGAGGACCACTCGGAGGCTTCAACTGGTGCAGAATGCGGCCGCGCAAGTTGTGATGGGGGTCTCCCGATACTCCCATGTAACACCTCTACTCCGCGAGCTGCATTGGCTTCCGGTTGCCCTCCGGGTGAAATTCAAGGTGCTGGTGATGACCTATAAAGCCCTACATGGCTTGGGTCCAGGATATCTGAGGGAACACCTGCTGCCGGCATCAAGTTCCCTTCGTCCAGTGCGCTCCCACAGGGGGGGGTCTTCTCAGGGTGCCACCGGTAAGAGATTGCCGGCAGTAAACACCCAGGGATAGGGCCTTCTCAGTGGGGGCGCCTGCCCTTTGGAACCAGCTGCCAGTGGAGCTGAGGACTGCCCCTGACCTCCGTTCATTCCGCCAGGGCCTGAAGACCTGGCTCTTCGAGCTCTCTGGCCCAGGCTGAGGATTAATTTATTTTAATTGGGGTTTTATTTATACAGGGATAAATTTAATCTTTTTTAAACTTGGTTTTTAACTTTTGTATTTTTGGTTTTTAATTACCCTGTAAACCGCCCTGAGTCCTCCGGGAAAGGGCGGTATATAAATGTAATAAAATAAATAATAATAATAAAATAAATTAATGTCTGACCTAGATTTCTGTGCTGTCTCCAGGCTAATAATTAGGTTTTGGGTGGGAAACTGTTACTTAAAACCTATTGCAGGGCTTTACAACCAGTGGTATGCATACCACTAATGGTACACGAGCACATGGCTGGTGGTACACGTAGGACCGGTTGAACAGCGCTGTAAAAAAAAGTTTAAAAAGCATTTTTTTACTAACCTGCTTTCAGCTACATTCCGTTTCTCCCTTCGCTTCTCAGCCTTCAGTGTTTGTGGCACAAAAAAAAGTTCCATGGGACTTTCTTTTCTTTTTTACCGATAGTCCCACAAACATGTGGGGAAGGCTGAGAAGGGAACGGAGAAACAGAATGCAGCTGAAAGCAGGTTAGTAAAAAAATGCTTGGAGGAGGTGAGGGCATCTGGGTGGGGGCGGGGGCAGTCACCTTACCCTGCATGGTGACAGAAGGGTTAACGGGTGCGGGGCCCCCAGGAGGAGCTGCATAAAGCAGGTAGAGGGGAGGCCAGATAGATTGTGGGCGCTGCTTGGGGCCAGAGGGCGAACGCACGCATGAAAGGACAGCCACACATGGCAGAGGCGATGCTCAGGGCCAGAAGGGAGGCTGGGTAGATTGCGGGCACTGATGGCAGCACCAGCACGGAGGGTGAATGCACACGCAAGCAGGACAGATGTGCACAGCAGAGGCACTGCTCAGGGCCAGAGGGTGATCGCACGTGTGAGTGCCCTCTGCACTGGCACCACCACCAGTGTCTACAATCTGCCCGGCCTCCCCTCTGGCCCCAAGCTTCGCCTCTGCTGTGTGTGGCTGTCCTGTTTTGTGAGACCTTCTCTCACCTACTGGATATCAGCAGCCCAGATTTGGTAGCTCCACTTAAGACCTGTTGAGGTGATTTCTCTTCACCAAGTGGGAGGTGTGACCCAGCGCCTGCCAATGCGGCTTGCTGCTGTTCCCTGTGTTTTTCAATTGACAACCCGTATCTGCCCTCAAAAGTGGCTGGCTGGAACAGGCAATCTAAAAGCATGATCGGCCGAGACATCTCCAAGCTGGGGACCTGGATGTGGTGTTGCTCCTCTGTCCTCCTTTGCCTGCCCAGTCACCTGGCTGGGAGCCAGCCCTCCTGCCTGGTTGAGACGCGGAGGCTCCCGTGCAGTGCTGCTTCTAGGTGGTGGAGGCTGCTGTGGTGGCGGATGGGCGGGCAGGTGAGGAAGGCACAGCATCGGTGTCCTCCTCTCCTCCCTTCCCTTCCCCTCCTCTCCTGCCACTTCTCCACGTGGTGTCTTTGTCTCAGCATAGATAAGGCTGAGCGAGCAGGCGGGAGGCAGAATCCTCTGGGCACATGCTGGGAGCCATGGGGAGGAGCAGCCAGCCCCAGGTGAAGCTGCCCCACTGCAGTGCATGAGGATCTGGAACAAGCTCAGCTTCCTTCTTCCCAGCTCCTGGAAGCTGCCACCTGGCCTGCCAGCTCCTCCTGGGGAAGGAAGCTGTCCTACCCTGCCCTCAAGGTGTCTTCTCTCACAGCTGTGGGAAGTGGCCTGACTATGCTTGCTTCGCTCACCAACTTTTCTCTGCCACTTGGGCTGTCCAATTGCAGCAGCCAGAGCAGCCCCTTAGCCCAGGGGTAGGCAACTCTTTTTATTGATTTTTTTACAACAGAGGGCCCCACCTTTTTTGGCACCAGGGAGCAGTTCTGCGGAGAGAGGTTTTTCCGCAGACCAGAGGGGCCGTGGTTTTACATGCTGCCTGCATTCCACAAATGGGGCTTCACTTGTTTGTGTGGCCCATTTCCTTCTGAAAAGTACTTGTCTTGTCTTGGAGTATTACTCCAGCAGATCTCTGATGTTCCAGGCTAGATTTTTCAGAAGGGAATATTAAGGGCAGTCTTGTCAATATTATCTGGGAGGAGTTTGATCCTGTGACTCCTGAAGATGTGGACAGGATCATGGGGAAGCTGAGCTCCACCACGTGTTTGTTGGACCCGTGTCCCTCCTGGCTGGTTTATGCAGCCCGGGATGGGACACGAGACTGCTTCTCTGAGGGAGGGTAGTTTTCCTGCCACCTTGAAGGAGGCGGTGGTGAGACCCCTCCTCAAGAAGCCTGCCCTGGACCCAGCTATATTAAATAACTTTCGTCCGGTCTCCAACCTTCGCTTTCTTGCGAAGGTTGTTGAGAGCATGGTGGCGCATCAACTCCCTCTGTTCTTGGAGGAAGCTGATTATCTAGACCCGTACCAATCGGGCTTCAGGCCCGGGTACAGCACAGAGACAGCATTGGTCGCGCTGGTTAATGATCTCTGGCGGGCTCGGGACAGGGGCTGCTCCTCTGTCCTAGTCCTATTAGACCTCTCAGCGGCTTTTGATACCATCGACCATGGTATCCTGCTGCGGCGCCTCAGGGGGTTGGGAGTGGGAGGCACAGTTCTTCAGTGGTTCTCCTCCTACCTTCTGGGGCATTCGCAGTCGGTGTTGGCAGGAGGGCAGAGGTCGACCTTGAGGCCCCTTGTTTGTGGAGTTCCTCAGGGATCGGTCGTCTCGCCTCTCCTGTTCAACATCTACATGAAGCCTCTGGGTGAGATCATTCATGGTTTTGGAGTTGGTTATCATCAGTACGCTGATGATACCCAGCTTTTTATTTCAACCCCAAACCACCCCAGTGATGCCCTCGACGTGATATCCCGTTGCCTGGAGGTGGTTTGGGTCTGGATGGGGAGGAACAGGCTTTGACTCAACCCTGACAAGACTGAGTGGCTGTACGTGCCGGCATCTCAGGATATTCAGAATATTCCATCTCTTTCTATGGGGGGTGAGCTATTACCCCCCGTAGATAGGGCTCGCAACTTGGGGGTCCTTCTAGATTCACGGCTCTCCTTAGAAGATCATATAGGAGCTGTGACTAGGGGGGCCTTCGCCCAGGTTCGCCTGGTGCACCAGTTGCGGCCCTATCTAGACCGGGATGCCTTGCGTACAGTCACTCATGCGCTCGTGACCTCTCTTTTGGACTACTGCAACGCTCTCTACATGGGGCTGCCCTTGAGGACCACCCGGAGGCTTCAACTGGTGCAGAATGCAGCCGCGCGAGTTGTGTTGGGGGTCTCCTGATACTCCCATGTTACATCTCTGCTCTGTGAGCTGCATTGGCTGCCAGTTGCCCTCCGGGTGAGATTCAAGGTGCTGGTTATGACCTACAAAGCCCTACATGGCATGGGTCCGGATTACCTATGGCAGCACCTGCTGCCGGCATCAACTTCCCTCCGTCCAGTGCGCTCCCACAGAGTGGGCGTCTTCAGGGTGCCTCCGATCAGGGAATGTCGATTGGTGGCCCCCAGGGGGAGGGCGTTCTCATTGGGTGCACCAGTCCTGTGGAACCGCTTGCCGGTTGACCTCCGGATGGCTCCCGACCTTCGCTCCTTCCGGCACGATTTAAAAACTTATTTATTTGAACAATCTGGCCTGGTCTGATGGGTTTGGGGTTTGATTTAGTTTTAACATACTTTTATTATTGTATTATATTGGGCATAATTATTTAATTCTTTTAAACTCTTTTTTAACTTTTGTATTTACATTTTGATATTTATTGCCCTGTACACCGCCCTGAATCCTTTGGGAGAAGGGCGGTATAAAAATTTTAATAATAATAATAATAATAATAATAATAATAATAATAATAATAATAATAATAATAATAATAATAATAATAATAATAATAATAATAATAAAAATGTGGTTTCCTGTCCCTTTTAGATAAATATGCAATATCCATTTCGTCTCCTCCCTCCAAATAGTCTTTCACCAGTACCATAGTCTCTGTAATTAGCCTTATCAAACCACCCAATCTCAAAATCCAAACAACCAAATCTTATATAGTTCTTATTTTTATATATGGTTTTTGTAATCCAATGCATTTCCAATTGTCAAGGCATCAGTGAAGCAGTATTTTATAACAATTCTTCTATTCAGGGGTCAATTAGCAACCAGTCAGAGTTGCAGTCCAGAATATTTAACCACCTTGAAGCCTTCTAGTAAATCCCCCCCTAGAATATTAGTCAAGAATCAAAGTTTTTCTACAAACAGTTCTTGAGCTTAGACAACAGTTAAAGTTTTGTTTTTCTGCAGACATTTTTAAGCTTATAGGTGGCCCAGTATGTTTTCTTTCCTTGTTCCCAGCTGTTTTTTATTTGGTTGAAGGTTATTAAAGTTCAAGGAAACAGATTATTCATTGTTTCTGAGTGTCTTGCCAATTTCTGAGTCAGAGTTGCTGTTGTTCTATGCTCTGATTCTCCACTAGATGTCAGTAGTTATTTATTTTCCAACTTTTTCAAACAAATAAATTATTATTTATAATTTCATCAAAACTCTTTAAGGTGTAAAATCTTAATGGTTTTCTTAATTTTCAGATTTATCCAGACTATAGTGTTATTAATTTCATTTCAGTATATTTCTTTCCCCCTTAGAAGTTAATTCACCACTTCCATCTATGGAGGGGTGGGGATTTAGTCCCCTCCCTCACTTTCAGAGGATATCTTGCTCTGGGGATCTTTTCCAGAAAATTAGTTACAAAATAGAAGAGAGAAAATCGATATTCTCACCCAGTTTCAAGCACTCTGTTCACTGTTATTATTATTTGGACTTTGGCTGCTGGTAGCTTGAACTAGACACTGATGTGCAGCTAACCTGTCCTCTGTTAGGTTGGAGGGCTTCCCCTGGATCAAGCAGATTGACTGCCATTGTTCCGCGATCCTTGAGGTGCCCCTCCTTCTTTGTCGCCTCTCTGGGGCAACTTTTGACTCATTTAGGGTCCCCTGGCAGGGCAAAATCAGCTGTCGGGTGCAGAGCCCCATGATCCATCGGCCATGTCACTACAGCTGCCAGTGTGCCTTCTTATTGGCTGTGCTGGCTATTACCCTTAGGAGTTAAGGGTGATCAGGCTTGCATGTAAATGAGATGGGTAGCCATATAAATTTGATGAATAAATACAATAAACATATCATGATGGCAATAATCTGCTTCCAGAATCAGAGGGACCAAAGTTCTGAACAGTATTTGTTGAGAACAGCAGGAGGAGTGGGTTATTGTGTTTTCTTTTCATGCTGCTCACATTTGGCCTGAGAATTAAATACAGATGTAATTTGTAAAACTTTGAGGGAGTTCTTCTGACATTCCTAAAAGATTAGGACGGTCTTCATCTTTTGTATTCTCTAATGATAGAGAATGCTCTCCTGTGTAAATAAAAATGGCCTTACTTAAAAGCAGAAAGAAGAGTGCTTGTTGCTTTTTAAAGTTGCAATTTCTTACAGTGACAGATTAAGTCATCTTGATATTTGAAAGTACTATGTATAAATGTATTAATATATTAATTTAGTGATTTGGAAATAGGGGAATACCAAAGGTTTCTGTGCTGTGTATTTACATCTGTCTTTGCCCCATTCCACAAAACCTGGAAAGTCAATGTTAGATTATAGATACTTCTAATGAATGTTTTATATGGTCAAGACTTGAGGGGAATATATTAATGTTCAGTTTCAAAGTTTATCACCCCAAGTAAAATATTCCATAATCCACAAAAATTGCATTTATTTTCTAAACTCAGATATTCCTAACAATTTAACTCTTAATTTTTTATTTAGTTTCATGGAGTTTGTTAGTCAATATTTTTCAACCAATCTATAATGTTTCTCTTTTTAAAATATTTCTGTGAATGTTTTCCTGCAAATCCATTGCGACAGAACTGGTTGATGTGATTCATGTTGATAAAGACCAATTAGAATGGATCAGAATTTCTGTCTTACTGACAAGTAATAGGTAGACCCATAAAACTATGGTGAACAAACTGTATTAAAACAAATATAGAAAATCTCTATAATCATTTTGGAGCCTGAGCTTTTCAGAAAATATTTGAATGAAAAAATGATATTTTGTCAGCTTTAATCTTAAACTAACTATTTCTGACAACCTTGGGTGAAAACATTAATTCATAACTAATTGCATTTATAGCATGGCTACTGCTTAAAAAGGCCAAGGTAGATAATAGAATAAAATTTATAAGATATTTTGATATTAAGATTAGAGAAGACCACAAAGACTTTTGAATAATCAACATTACCATTATTAGCATTGCCATAAAATTAAATTAAGTTTGAATCAAACAGTTCATTTAGCAGACATAGAATAAAGTATTATAATTAAAGATTAGAGAAGAAATCCTTCCTTGCCATTGATGAAGCTGAATTATGGATAGTTGTTGAAGGTTGCTCTTGAGCAATCAATCCATGGTATACCATAGGGAAAAGTTGGCCTTGTATTTAGCTGGTCTGCTGTTCTTGGATTTCAGATTGGCTTTAAGTTTCTTTGTTATAATTAGCATTTTAAATTATTATTATAAAGTTTCCTTATATTACATTATATATATAACAGCTTCTACATCTTTATATCAGGCCATACATTTTCTGTACATCTTAATAATGGTCATACATGAGGGACTATCTGTAGTATTTCTTTCTCAATATAAATACCGAATAATTACATTTCTAGTTTTCTAGGGCTTTTTATATTTAATTTCATTTACATTGTGTGACGTGCATTGTCTGTCCAAATGCTTGTTCAGAAAGGTAGTCTTGGTTCAGCTTGTATGATAGTTTTGCCAGATATTAAACTTTCACATCTAAAGGCACCCATGAATATTCAATATAGGATATTATCGTAATAGAACTAATAAATCCAAGAAAATGAGACAGACAGTTAGGCATCTTTAGTTTCTCCTGACAAGCTATTTATTGCACTGAGGGTTGACTTTGTCACTTGGCAAGCAGAGAATATTAATGAAGTATTTGAAGAAGAGCAATCTAAACAGGTTGACTATGATTGACTAAAATTTACAGTGCATGATATCAAGATGAAGTATTTCTCATGACCTTTCCTTTGATCTTGTTATTGCCATTTTCACCCCTTTTAAAGGCTGAATATGTGTACATATTGCTACCTGTCTTTGTCTACCAGACTTATTGCATTTGCTATATATATTTGCACATTTTCAAGCTGGATCCAAATTGCATTTACTGTATATACCCTGATACAGCTGGTACTCATATTATTCAATCATGATAAGACAGACTCAAGGCAATATTTGCACAGAATCTAACATGAGTATTGTAAGTTGCTTAGCATGTGCCAAAATGTATCTATTACCTCCTCCAGTCTTTACATGCAGTAGTCCTTTCTATGCAACTGTCCTTCAAACAGTTATTAGTGATATTTTTACTTTTTAAAATAACAATATTTTGCACATACTGCTCTGTTTCTCTCTTACTGTTCTTTTTTGTTCAATCAGAGGGTTTCAAATAAAATAATACAACGGTCCATTTGTGATTTTGCAATTGTTCTTAAATTATGATTTACAATATTACTGGAGACTTAATTTTCCCATTAGGTGTCAAGGTGTCTTCTGATCTTTTAGTAAATGGAAGTCATCCTATCTACCAGAGGAAACAAGAGAAAAAATTATTCTTCATTAGCCTGCAAGGGCTTATGGAAATAGAAAAGTTGATTCCTATGGATGCTCCAGTGGACTGATTCACATGCAGTGTTATTCTCCTGACAGTCTTAATTTTCACATTGGTTGTTTTAGGGACAAAAAAGTCAGATGTCAGTTTTCCACATGATATTCTTTCATCTGATACAACAAGTAGCTGTCAGTAAAAGACAAATTGGGGAAAAAATAAAAACCAGTCTTTGATCTAATCAAATTGAAAAAAAAAATCAAGAGAACTGAAATATCTTTGTGGTGTTTTTTGAATTTTGGTGTCCATTCCTGGCTCTATGGCCTCGTGTTTATTGTCCCTGATTGTTAACCATCATTCATGTGGAAAATACTTCTATGATAAAATGCTGCCACTTGTGTACATAAATTAGAAATCATTAGCAATCATTTTTCTGGATCTGGACATAAAGGGAATTTTTTAATATAAGCAGTTCATTTATTTGCTAAAACAAAGAACACTAAAGTGGGAGGGGAAAAAACTTCCTCCCATCCCACCCCCACTCCCCACAAACAGTTGCAAAAATGCAGTGCAAAACAAATGTGCTAGATCTAAAAGTCAAATAAAATGTTCACAATTTAAGATCCTGGAGATATAAAAAAGCTTCATACCTGGTACTGAAAAGAGGACACAAGGCGTCAGAAACCAATTTCTAGGTAGATATTTCACAAGCAGAGTGCCATCATTAGCAGACAGATTATATATTAAGTGCTGATGACAGAAGAAAAGTGTTTAAAAGCAGTATTAAAATGTGGATGGTTATATTCAAAGACATTCAAAATTGCTTCAATGCCATAAAAATGGTGTGATTTGCTTTGTTAGAACAAAGAAGTAACACAATGTACTTCCACTAACCAAACTGTGTCTTCTTCAACCACTTTGTGCCCTTAGTGTGTGAGATGGCTCCATTCAACCTTCAGGACAGCACTGAGGTTATCCTGCCTGAAAGTGTGTAGAAAATTTTGGTGTGTAGAATGTTGGCCAGTTTTGTGCAGGCAGCAGAGATTCCCCCAGTGTTTGCCAAAGATGGCCAGGCTGGAACCCCTATGGGGAGCTCTGGAGCAGAAGGATAAGAGGAATATAAAGAAGAATAATTCAAAGTAACAAGTTTGCGTGACTCTCAGAAATGAGAGTGCACGTTGCTTTACCAAGCAGTTTAGTGGGTATTTCACTTGAATCTTCATGGAAGTGAATTACCCTTTATGCATAGCCCTCTTCATTTTAGCTTGTCTGTGAGAATTCACAGATATAAATGGCAGTGATTCAATAAAAAAATTGTTCCACATATTTATAATTGAGAAAAATAGGTTTTGATAGTGATGTTGTACTGTTATAATATACACAGTAATATTAATAGTACTTCTGGCCATATTATACTATTCAGTACTACTAGCACCCTTCAGTACTAGAGTACGTCTTGAGATGATATAATACCTATTTATTTTATTGGAAACATAAATATATTTATTGGACTTTTCCATTTTTTGACCTTTTTTTTCTCTTTTCAAATATATCCCTTATTGTAAAATTGCTAAAGTTATGTATGTCAAGAAATAGTTGAGCAACTATTTGGAATCAATTTTATATAATGGGATTATGAAGCTCCTATTGCTACTCTTCCTAATTCTTGTCTCCTTGTTTCAGGCAGTCTATCCTGAAAGCCCAAAATCAGTAACAATAATTTATAATACATAGATACAAAATGAAGAATTTGGTATCAAAATTAAAATATGTACGTCCAATTTCAAAAGTATTTATCATTATTTGACTGCTGCTGGCTTTATAGATTCACAAGGCAAGTTGAAGTAGAGGAGCTGATTAATAAAAGTCAAATGAATTCAGGGTGGCACTGATCAACCAATTGCTGTGAAAATCACATTTCATGACAAAAATCTAAAACATTTTGTGCATATGTTATGTAGGCATCACAGAAACCAGCAGATATTTTTGTGATATCATCACCTAGTCTAAATGGCACCTTGTATTAAAACCACATATTAGTATTTATTAAGTAACTTGCATATTACTGATATGAAAAAACAGAACAGTGTAGACAAGATTCTTCAGATTTAATTAGGTTGTAAATTACTTTGTATTTTAAATAATTATGAGGTAACATGCTTCTACAAGTCATGGGGATTTCAAAAAAAAACTGGTTATGAACACTCTGTGTCTTGATTTTTCCCAAGAGATTTGTTACATTATGAAAGCAACGCGTAATGTACTCCCATTTCATAAGAATTTAGCAATGTGGCTCATAAACAGCGAAATAAGTGATGCTTTGCTTAGCCTTTTTTCCTTTGTTAAACTTGTCATTATGCTCAGTTTCTAAGCCATTGGCTATGGTTGCAAACTGCAACAGTTTGAGTTTCATATCATTCTGTGCCAAAACATGGCTCTCTAGATCCACTTTGAGGCTTTCTGACAGATGCAAAGTATATGTCCATGTGCATTCCAAATCACTTGTCTTATTTCAAATAGAAAGCATTGCACATCCCCAAAGTGTGATATATAAAACCAGGCTTTGCATGGCTCTTGATGGCATTATTTTTATTTAATATATTGAAACACTGCCCTGGAATGCATAATAATGCAATAACATAGAAGTTTATTAATGGCTCAACAAGTACATTTGGAAATTCATATTGGTTGATATTGCGTAGCCTCCTAATGCAATAATGTTTCAGCTGTATCTGATCATTATCCTTGAAATAAAGATATTTTTAAAATGAAACATAAAGCAGTGGCTGAGATGGTAGACTCGTATCACATATAGACTAGAAACTCCAATTGAATAAGCCAATCTTACTTTGCCAGAAATAATCAATTTGGTACTAGCAGAATAAAAGAATCCCTTTATCATCTATAATTGTCAAATAATATTTTTGTATTGTAGATCAATGACATGCAAAAATCACATGCTACTTAACAAGATTTTAGCAGTTACCAAGATTCATTTACTCCCACTTTTGAAGGCATCCTTGGGTGTTATAGACAAGTAGTTGTACTTAATCATCCATTGATGGCAACTTAACAACAAATTGTCAGTTCATGTGTTGAGAAATAACAGCTTTTTGAAATTAGTAATATATTTAATTTCCAGTGACTGTGTGCTATAGAGGAAAACAGCTGTTTAAAACACTATGTCAACATTTTATTTCTCCCTACAGTATAGTGACAAGAAAAAAAAAAAGAAATGCCAACTTCAACAACAGCACCGCAATATGCTCCCCCTGATGGAGGATGGGGTTGGATCGTGGTCTTTGGAGCTTTCATCTCCATTGGATTTTCCTATGCATTCCCTAAAGCCATCACAGTGTTCTTCAAAGAGATACAAGAGATCTTTAGCACATCATATAGCGAGATAGCGTGGATCTCATCAATCATGCTGGCTGTTATGTATGCAGGAGGTACCAGAAAACTTCTTCTTTTTTGTCTGATATGAGGTCGTACTCAACAAAGCAAAATTCTCTTATTAGATTTTCTGACATGTGACCCAAAGCCACTGAGCTATGTGGCTCCATCTCCCAAATGCTTTGGCAGTGTGTCTCAAGAATAGTTGTAAAATTTATAATCTAATCACAGTTTAAATATGACTGAAATATAGATTATCTGCATTTGTCTCAATTGCTTTGGGAAGTATTGTTTCTGTTATACTACTGAAAGGCTCAATATTATCATTAACTTGAAATAATAATAATAATAATAATAATAATAATAATAATAATAATAATAATAATAATAATAATAATAATTTTATTTATATACCGCCCTTCTCCCGAAGGACTCAGGGCGGTGAACAGGGCAGATATATATAAAAATACAAAAATACAAAAGTTAAAAAAAATTAAACATATGCCCAACTAAAAACAGTAAATACATATATTAAAAATGACAATAAAAACCCAACCCATCCCCCATCAGGCCAAGCCGGCTTGTTCAAATAAGAGTGTCTTCAGATCACGATGGAAGGAGCAAAGGTTGGGCGCCATCCGGAGCGCAACCGGCAACCGATTCCATAGCTCTGGGGCGCCCACAGAGAAGGACCTCCCCCTGGGGGCCACCAATCGACATTCTCTGATCGGTGGCACCCTGAGGAGGCCCTCTCTGTGGGAGCGCACAGGGCAGAGGGAAGTTGATGCCGGCAGCAGGTGCTCCCTAAGGTACTCCGGACCCATGCCATGTAGGGCCTTAAACACCATTACCAGAACCTTGAATCTCACCCGGAAGACAACTGGTAACCAATGCAGCTCACGGAGCAGAGGTGTAACATGGGAGTATCGGGAGACTCCCAACACAACTCGCGCGGCTGCATTCTGTACCAGTTGGAGCCTCCGAGTGGTCTTCAAGGGCAACCCCATGTAGAGAGCATGCAGTAGTCCAGACGAGAGGTCACGCGCGCGTGAGTGACCGTATATAAGGCATCCTGGTCTAGATAGGGCCGCAACTGGTGCACCAGGTGAACCTGGGCAAAGGCCCCCCTAGTCACAGCCACTATATGGTCTTCCAGAGTGAGCCGTGAATCTAGGAGGACCCCCAAGTTGTGAGCCCTATCTACGGGGGGTAATAGTTCACCCCCCATGGAAAGAGATGGAATGTTCTGAATATCCCGGGATGCCGGTATGCACAGCCACTCAGTCTTGTCGGGTTTGAGTTGAAGTCTGTTCCTCCCCATCCAGACCCGAACTGCCTCCAGGCAACGGGACATCACATCGAGGGCATCACTAGGGTGGTTTGGGATCAAAATAAAAAGCTGGGTATCATCGGCATGCTGATGATACCCAACTCCAAAACCACGAATGATCTCAGCCAGCGGTTTCATGTAGATGTTGAACAGGAGAGGCGAGAGGACCGACCCCTGAGGAACTCCACAAACGAGAGACCTCGAGGTCAACCTCTGCCCCCGTCAACACCGACTGTGAACGTCCCAGGAGATAGGAGGAGAACCACTGAAAAACTGTGCCTCCCACTCCCAATCCCCTGAGACGCTGCAGCAGGTTCAATGGTATCGAACGCCACTGAGAGGTCTAATAGGACTAGGACAGAGGAGCAGCCCCTGTCCCGAGCCCGCCAGAGATCATTCACCAGAGCGACCAATGCCGTCTCCCTGCTGTACCCGGGCCTGAAACCCTATTGGTACGGGTCTAGATAATCCGCTTCATCCAGGACCAGAGGGAGCTGATGCGCCACCACACTCTCAACAACCTTCGCAAGAAAGCGAAGGTTGGAGACCGGACGAAAGTTATTCAACACAGCTGGGTCCAAGGCAGCCTTCTTGAGGAGATTTTAGCTTCTTGATTTTAGACTATAATCTTATCCACTTAACTAGAAACAACCTCTATTTATTGTAAAGAGTTGTTTATCAATTGTGCTATTTGAGAGAATAGTTGGTCCCTTTTCCCACCCTTTTTAAACCCCATCAATACCCTCTTTGAGGGGAAAAATAGGAGGAAAAACATATATGGGTCTGTCCAAGAAACTGAACTATTAATCCAAATTTAACCCATGTAATACATTTGTTAGAAAGAATCAAAATATCATAAAATGTTTTGAGTTTTGAACTCTGGTGAACTTCTAAATTTGAAAGCATTAGTTTTGTTGAGCAAGAGGGATTAAAAAAGAGCTAACAAGAATGGAAATATCATGCATACAAGTAAAGTAATCCATACAATTTAAGGTATAAATAGAGCTAAAATAGAATATCAGGATGTAATTTAGGATATTCTAAAGTTCTTTGGATAACATCAAAGAAGCATTAGGAAGTCTTGGAATCTTTATTTCAAGGAAGGAGATACTGTAGGACTCTAAGAGAAGGGCAGCCGATCATTAGATCTCCCATTCCATCTGTTTACCAGCCTTACCCTTCACTATCTTTACTTGGGAAGGTCTCCAAAAAACTGCTGCACTAAGGTGGAAGGGGATCAGTATCCAATATTGTTTTCTATTCACTAATGTGGAAATCCCATTGCAGCTAAACTAATATGCTCTTTTTATTTAATAGTTTATATTCGCTGTTAAATTAAATCTTGACAATTCATTTTAATAATTTCCACTTCACCCAATAAACTGATTCTGATGGGTCCCTTGATTTATTGTGGAGATTATTAGAATGTTTTCACATCTCTTAAGATACCTAATATCTTGAAAGTACTAGGATAACTCTTCTTTGGAAATTCATATTATAGTGCAGGCATTTGAACTCTCTGTTCAAAATAAATTCTGCATCTCACAAATAAAATCTGAAATTTCTTCTATACTGTACATATAAAATAGGAAGTGTAGCACAATTAAGCTGTGTAACATTCTTTTGTTATCTTGCTGTAATCATGTGATTTTAACTGCTAGCAGCAGGTAAGTTCACCAAAGATAAACATTCTTTGAAGTTATAGTTATCACAAAATAGCTTCCTGTGAAATAAAGTCATTAAACAATCATTGGCAGGAGATTAAAAAGGTAAACCATTCAAATAATGAGAGTTATTCCTTTGTGGGGCTTTTTTTCTGATTGTTTGATTTCAACCACTTGATGTACTACAGCTTGGAATAAAGCAGGCAGCACACATTGTGCAAGATACCTTACTTATGGCAAAGAAAGACAGATATATTGTAATTGTTGTGGTCATACTCTGTATCTCTTAATACTAATTAAAAGAACCTGAAAAATATTTGAGATCTGACACACTCATTATAATTTAGTGCTTTGTCTATTAATCTTCACAGTGGGGGTCATCAGGTAAATAGGAATCTAGCAGAGGATCTCTGCTTCAGAAGCATTCAAGCTTCTGAGGTAATTAGCAGGCATCTGTGTTTCCATAACAAGGTATTAACTTACCTTTCAATATCTGGAAAAAAAAATGAAACTAATAAAAGACAATCCAGTAAGGAGCTAAAGGAATGTTAATTATGTTTATCACTTACTTCATAGTTAGAATAAATGCCATTAAATTACATCAGGCCATCTGGCAAATCCATATGGCCTCCTAGATCATGGTTAATTCCAGCAAATAGGTCGAGCATGGTGTTCACCCCTTCAAGAAAGCATAAACAAGATGTGTTAAACTGCACTGAACAAGATTTGCATTCCTCATATTTTCTCTTTAGCATGCTGTTGATGTGACCTCTCCATTCACATCAAATTCTTTCAATAACTAGAGGTTCCAGGAGTCTGTAGCTGTTCAAGCAATATGCATCTCTGAGCTTTGTTTTGGCATAGATGATGTGGGATGTATTGATTTGATATGTCATAAAACAAAATAAAGCCCAGGGATGAGGCAAACAATAATATTTGGGATTAAATACTGAGGTTTAGTCCCAAAGAATCCTTCATTCTGGAAAGGAATAGTTAAGTCTCCATGGAAACTCCTTGTTCTTTAGCGTGAAAAGCACAGTTGATAACGTTGAGTCATTTTACAAATTGAAATTTTTATGAGAAATTTTTATGAAAAATTAAGGCATCACATATACAGGTAATTCTATTTGCAACCATTTGTTTAGTGACTGAAGTTACAACGTCAGTGAAAAAAGTGACTTAGAACCATTTTTTACACTTACAACCACTGCAGCATTCCCGTGGTCATGTGATCAAAATTTGGATGCTTTACAATTGGTTTGTGACAGTTGCAATGTCCTGGGGTCATGTGATCACCTTTTGCAACCTTTTGACAAGCAATGGGGAAGCCAGATTCACTTAACCATGTTACTAACTTAACTGCAGTGATTTGCTTAACAACTATGGCAAGAAAGTTCATAAAATGGGGCAAAATTCACTTAACAAGTCTGTCACTTAACAACAAAAATTTGGGGTCAATTGTGGCTCTAAGTCAAGGACTACATGTACAATTTGACCTCTTAAATGCTCTTTAATATTTTATTTCCTTACTATCTTTTATTCTTGGTTTAAATTTTGCATGACCCTGACTGTCAGAAACATGACATCTGGAAAAGTAATTTTCTTTGTATACCTCCTTAGTGACTGTATCATTTCACCATAAAGTCAATAAAGAAACTCTCCATTAGTCAGATGATGCCCTTAATGAAATGTATAGGAATTCAGTGACAGCTTGGTCATCTCATGCATATATGATCATTGTATTAGTTTAACAATAAGTCGAAAGCAAACCTGTTTTGCTATTTTCTGCATCATTAACTTCAGCCATTTTCAACATATTGATTACTGTTGTGAGCTGGATAGCGGTTTATCAAGATAGAAAACTGTCACTAGGATTTGGACTTTCATTGTGACACTTGATAGCACAGGAAAATGAATATAGATCAAATGTTTTATTATTATTATTTTACATATTTATATCTTCCTTTACTAATAGGGTGCTTATTTATATTCAATATTTATGAATATTTCACTATTTTTAAAATGATAAACTTCGCAACTAATATAGCTGTTTTATTTATTTCTAGTCAATAACCAGCAAAATAGGTATAACACTAAAATAACCCATGAAAGCCAGCTCAAATAAGCAATAAAGCCACTACTTATAACTGCCAATTAGAATTATGTATAAGAAGAAAAGAGAATGAAATAAAGAAAACAAAAGAGGAAAAATAAAATTAAGGTAAAAGAATTAAAGGACACCTTAAGCCTTGTTAGGTTCATAGATGCTAGTAATAAGTTGGCAACTCTGTTTTTCATAGAAGGTTCCAGTCAGAAAGAAGGAAATAAACCTCTTCTCCACTGAAAGTTTGATCTCTATTTGGAGGTGGTGTAAGTTTACCAGCAAGTACAGTACATTCTCATAGAAGAGATGGTAAAAAATATATGCACTAACATCTCAGATTAATTTTGGTCATAAAGATAACTTCTTTCACTAAATGGGATTTTATGAAACCTCCACCCATATCAAAGGAAGCCAAAAAGAAGGCTGAAGATTTAACATATGATTTAAGAGGCTAAAGATTTTCCAGAAAGGAACCCATCTATGTAGATTGCCTGTAGTGCTCAAGTCTGTCCCTCATGCAATATCAAAGACTCTCAAAATCCAGTTGGAGTCAACAATAACTTTATTTTAACTTTGAGAGGGGTTTTTTTGTTTAGTTTTACTAGTTAACATGTACTGAGTGTAATGTATGTGACTGACATACAGGTTAACAACTACAGGAGGTGCTGTGCTGGACAACTCCAGTAAGGAGCCCCATTAGGCGGGAAAACCTCTCAAGCCCATTGGTTGACAGCCTGGTGGGAAAACCAGGTTTGAATCCATTGGCTAGCGCTCACCTGGACAGGTACAAAAGGACCCAAGTAACCTCTGTTCCCCAGTTTGCTTTGTTCCAGTCTGCCATTCCAATAAAGACCAATTGTAGCCTTCATGCGTGTTTGTGTTACTGCTCCAAACTTAACAGTGGCGACGAAGGTGGGATACTGTTTTGGTATTCACTAAGCAACCGCCGAGATATCCACAACCACCCGATCAACCCAGCGTTGACCGCCGAGGGATAGGGCCTTCTCAGTGGGGGCGCCTGCCCTTTGGAACCAGCTGCCAGTGGAGCTGAGGACTGCCCCCGACCTCCGTTCATTCCGCCGGGACCTGAAGACCTGGCTCTTCGAGCTCTTCGAGCTCTCTGGCCCAGGCTGAGGATTAATCTTATTTTAACTGGGGTTTTATTTATGCAGGGAGAAATATATATTTTTTTAAATTTGTTTTTAACTTTTGTATCTTGGTTTTTTAATCACCCTGTAAACCGCCCTGAGTCCTTCGGGAAAGGGCGGTATATAAATGTAATAAAATAAATAAATAAATAAATAAATAAATAAATAAATAAATAAATAAATAAATAAATAAATAGATAAGTTAGTAACCTTGTTAATAACCTTGTTAGTAACCTGGCTTCCCCATTGATTTTGCTTGTCAGAAGATTGCAAAAGGTGATCACATGACTCTGGGACACAGCAACCATCATAAATATGAACCAATTGCCAAGCATCTGAATTTTGATCACATGACCATGGGGATGCTGCAATGGACATAACTGTGAAAAAGATCACAAGTCACTATTTTCAGTACTCTTGTAACTTTGAACAGTCACTAAATGAACTGTTCTAAGTTGAGGAGCTGTAGTTGAATTAATTGTTTACTTAGATCCATATATTACATGTACCTTATGATACAGACAAGCTGCACATGTAGTTTCTGAAGTAAGAAGGAGATGGATACACAGGAGTGATATTTTAATTCTTACTGTAGCAGGAGACTTATTTTCTTATGCTTATATCACTGTTACTGCAGTATTTTATAGATAGGAGTCTGTGTTGCATGAGACATGCATTACTTTTTGTGCTGAGAATGTTTGTTTTAAAAATTTGTAATTAAAAATCCCCGGTAATATCTGGAAAACAGCTTTGAAGTACGTAGTAGCTGGACACTCTCTCTCTCTCTTTCTCTTTGTACGTATGTATGTAAGAAGTAGCCACTGGCCCACTTCTTCTGGTTGATGGCAGCCACTCGTGGCAGGAGGCCACATGGTGTGTCATGCTGGTGCCACTGCTGGCGGCAGGATGCCACATGATGCATTGCGCCAGTGCCACTACTCGCGCGCCTCATGGCATGCCATGCCATGTGGCGTTCTGCCACAAGGAATGGCATTGGTGCGACATGCCACATGGCCTTCTGCCACAAGATATGGCACCGGTGTAACATGCCACAGGGCCTCCTGCCACAAGGGATGTCACCAGTGTGACACACCATGTGGCCTCCTTCTGCAAGCGGCTGCAAGTGGCCACAGAAGAAGTTGGACAGCAGCATGATAGGTGTCAGGATGTGGGAGACCTGGCTGTGGCAGTCCTGAGGTAAGCCGGTAAGACATCCCCCAAAATAAAATCTAATGTCTCTTGGAAAGAAAAAGAAAAAGTGTGACCAGGTCTTATTTTTGGGGAAACACAGTAGGTGACTTCAATTCCTAAAGAATATTAAAGAATACAATTCACAGTTAAACATAGATTTTATTAATTAGTTAGTAGGCAGTTGAATCTTTTAGGGCATTCCTTCTACACTACATTAAGCATATGAAAGCACAGTCTCTATTAGAACCAGAGCACGGAGACTTAAATCCCCCCCCTTTCAATATTCCACCCACCCATCCAAACTTGGAAGAAACTTGAACAAGTTGGAAAATCTCTATGAGTGACATCACCTTTTCTCTTTTTTATACTGTTGCATCTATAAAATATGGCTGCTTTTTAAAAACAAAACAAAAACTTGCACATGATTAGTTATAAGAATAATTTTAATAAAATAGCAAAAATCACTCTAATTATTGAGACTGGTAGTATAGTGAAAAGTAAATGTACAACAGCTGCAACATTTTTTATATGTTGCTTGTGTCCTTCAGTGTGAGAGATAAACTTTTATTTACTATTATTAGCTTATCAACAGCACTGAACTTTAAAGACCTCATTTAATATGTCCTTGAAAACACAGCTTCCCACTTTTATGCCCATCTCATAGTCATTAGGGAATTCTTAACTTTTAGGTTTATTTTTTAAAACATATGTTGAACTGAGATTTTGTTGATAGAATAAAATTTTACAGAAGCAGGAATTGTAACTTTAGTTAATAAATCTAGAACAAATTTCTAAGAGTATAAAATGATACATTTACATTCTCAAGAATTTTAAATATTACATTGCGATGGAAAGTGCTGATTTAGTTCAGTACTAATTTTTGCAATAATACTTCTTCTAACACTTAACCAAATCTTATTAAAATTAACCTGGGTTGGCTTTGGTTAATAGATGGATGAGAAATCATCAGAAAATTTCAGGTAGACTGAAAAGCATCCCAGAAGAAGACAATCACAAATGTTTTCTATATACTGTGGACAAAGTACTGTATCTCCTGGAATTATCAAAAACTTTCAGTAAACTTTTAATATAATATTTCTTTTCAAATCAAATAAAAAATACAGAACTAATCACAGAGATGCTCTTGGGGAAGGTATGTAGGTGATGTAGAAAAGTGATACATAACCAAAAGTTGGAAGAAGTATTAGAAACTCAAAATAAACCTATCCTGATTTTATTAGTGTCAGATCAGATAGAGAGAAATTTGGACAGACTTTCAAGCTTTTGTTATTGTACATTACAATAATTAGCATTCCTTGAATCCAGTGCTGTCTGTTTCCTGACCTGACTTAACTCAGAGGGCTGATAAGAATATATACAAACCAATAAAGGATCCATTTATTTAAATGTATTTAAAGCATTTCTTTGCAATTGAAGTTAAATGTAATTAAAGCATTAACTATGGTAGACCTACTTTGTTTTGTCTACTTCTCTCTCTTCTTTCTTCTTTTAAATAAGCAGAACTCTATTAAAAACATGAGTTTTATTATAGTGTGTGCAGATCCCTATTTAAAGGTATTTAAAATGGCTTCTGGAAAGAAAAATAATTTGCTTGAGACATGAAATGGATTTATTTGTGTTATGTTTTATTTTTGCTTTTTTTTTCTTTATCTCTTTATGGTGGATAGTTTATGAATATTTCATTGTTTTATTCTAGCCTAGCCGGTGGCACCAGAGATTTCATGCCATACATCCCATTTCCTGTGCACTAGTTTTAATAAAATGTGTTAGAGCTCTAATCAGCAGTTTCAAGTATATTTGCTTAGAACAGAAGTTTATTGAAATCAGCGGCACTTCAAAGGACATACATTTAAGTTTCTTTATTTTAACTCCATGCATCATTCTGTAAATAGTTTGTGAACAGCAGCAATAAATAAACAACTGAAGATAAATTTAAAGACTATAATGCTTTCATTTTGTTTATGAAAGTTCAGGGGATAACTTGGTCTTTGATGAAAATATTTCATTTTAAAACTGCTTTGAAGGTACGTAGAATATGTACAGACCAAGTTGGAATGCTGGGTGTGTTCCAAAAAGAAAAAAGACACAAAAATGGAACACATGGTGATTACAAAATGCTAAGTGCTAAGAATTTATAAATGTCATAAATAGAATGTACAGAAACTCAGTATACTTATACATGTACATAATCATACATAATCATCTATAGAATAAATTGAGGAGGGATAGACATTTTTCAGATTTACTGAAATGAGGAGCAATATTAAGGAAATGTAAGTGGCAATTCAAGCCCATTTTCAAGGTTAAATGTCTTCTAATTACAGGTTTAATAGCTTGTCCAGAGATGAGATCTTCCTTCTCTGCAGGCACTCATATCATTTAGAAAACTTTATGGCCAACTCAGTATTACATTTTAATTTAATTAAAATTTCAATTATATATATATATATATATATATATATATATATATATATATATATATATATATATATATATATATATAGTCCTTGACTTAAAACCAGTTGCTTAGCAACCTTTTGAAATTACAACAGACCACCCCAGAGCTACGTATTACTCAGTTTTGAAGTTCTGATGTCCCCAATCCACTGTCATGTAATCGCATTTTGGATGTTTGGCATTTACACCATTTGCAGCATCTGCAATTACATGACCATGATTTACAATGTTTTTAGTGAAAACAGGCATTTAATTCTGGTTTCTGGCAAAACAAATACCCATTGAGTACAATGGGTTTGCTTAATGACCATGGCATTCACTTAACAACCATGGCATTCATTAATGACCATAGCATTCACTTAATGACCAACACAAAAAAGATTGTAAAATTAGCCATGGTCAAGTAGTGACCCCCTTCATGACCAGCATGATTTACCACTGTAATTTTGGCCACAATTGAGGTCGTAAGTTGGGGACTACCTATATTCAACATCTTTTTGTCCTATCTTCACTTCATATACAAAATAGAATTCTCAGCCATAAAAGGATTACATAATATTTCATAGACCCAAATAACAGCAACAAAATTGTTCCTTCTTATGTGTGATAGAACTTCATGTATTTAGGTATGGTTTTAATGTCTGCCCTCTTTGTATTCTTTAACTTTTTTCCATAGAAATTTGGTTTCTGGACCCTGTACCATCATGACTACAGATTTGCACACAAAAGAGAAAACATGGGTTTGTTTGGGGTTATTTTTTTTTTGAAACCTAAGACAAATAGTCCCATTCAAAGCAATCAAAACATTTTGTGTTGGTTACACCATTCCAGAAGAACACTCAAAACAGTTTGAATATTCTGTGGAACATTTGAAGTAATGGTCATAATAGATAATGGGAACTCAAGACAAAATCTTGTTTTTCACTTTGCTACAAAATTAAATGGAGTGGCTGTTTGTTCTCCTTTTGGACACCTAATATTAAATGACAATTGTTCAAAAAGGTAATCTTATCCTTAGTAAAAGATTTAAAAACACTTATGGCAGTGTTTTTGTTAGCACTGATTCTGTTAGCAAAAGAGTCCATACCTTTGGCTCCACAAGGTCTGTTGTTTCCTGGCAGTCTACATATTAGCACAAATTAGTTAATTCTTCTCATCAACATTCTTTTAATTAGCACTTATTTAGCTATTAAACAATTCAACAACATCATGTTCACCATGACCCTAGGAATTAAACCCAACCAGTTCAGTTGTATTCCTTGCTATATTTTTGTCACTATTTAAACTAAATATTTAAAAAGCAGTTCCTTTGCAATTGTGCTGTTACAACTCTTGAATTAATTTATTGAACTTTATGGCATTCAAGATGGGGAAGGTAGCAGCAAAATCCCTTCTGAAAAGCTCATAGAACAAAAAAAAAGCAATCATACATACCTGCAGTTGAGTCAATAAAAGGTTGTAGACATCTAACACAGTCTTGTGACTGCCTACTGAAAACAAGTCCTCAAGCTTGGCATTTTAAACTTTATTTTGAAAGCTTAAAAAGTCCAAAGCTCAACAAACAAGCCCCAGCCAACACTTAGTTAATGTTAATAATTTTTGAGTTTATACAACTTTAATAGGCTGCTATAACAGTGTTGGTTGGGGTTCATTTGTTGAGCCTTGGAGATTTTAAGTTTTCAGAATACATTTGAAAATAGTCTTAGTTTTAATTTTAATAGTATCAATAATGCTGCCTGTGAAGCATATCAATGTATATACACTATGAATATAAGAGATGACCAGGTTGATCCAAGGGAAGAGTCCAAGCACGTCATCAATTTTCATGCCCACAAGAGATCTTAATCCAGCTTATTTTGAATGCCTTTATTAATTCCTGCTAAATTCCCTTCACCATTACTAGCTTGTAGTCAGCTTAAGCTTGCAGTAAATCTTTATTCTCATTTTAACTGGATGTATCTCCTGATTTCACTGGTGCTTGATGCTGAATACATTTCTGTCCTGTTTGGTACTTAGTATCACTAAACCTAATGAATCCATCTACCCATACAACTTTTTCCCATAGCAATAAAAAATGAAAAGGGATGACTTCAAGAAATCTTCTGGTGTCTGTCCTACTGCATAACTGCTGTTTTCCTCTCCATAATAAACACTACAACACCCATTTTAATCTATACCAACAGCTACAGGGAAATGACTGATCCCTGCTAAGCTGGAAAAAAATGAAAAACTACCATAATCAGATGGAGAAGTAACTGTTCACAGAGATAAAAATGTCCCGGGTGAATTGCCATTGGCGTCCAGATGGCCATTTTGGAAAAGTGATGTTTATGAATTTGCTATCATTTTTCCTTCATTTGGGTTTTACTTATGCTCTTTAATAAATGCCTTCTGTGTAGGACAAACAGTGCAAAATTAGGAATTTTATGATTCCAAGAGTGCATCCTTAGCAATCACAAATCTGTGTTATCATTGTAAGTCATAAAACTGCTGGCTTTGATAGATTCACAAAAGGGACCTTTAATGAGTTTATCCTCTTCTTGTCTTTACCAAATATATTGCTGTGAAGTATTCCTCCCACAAAGCACTTGCCAACTCCTTTGATCTGGAAGGAAGGAAGAAAGGAAGGAAGGAAGGAAGGAAGGAAGGAAGGAAGGAAGGAAGGAAGGAAGGAAGGAAGGAAGGAAGGAAGGAAGGAAGGAGTGTTCTATCAGGCTTACACAAGAACAGCAAAAAAAATTGGAATGACAGATTTTCTATATTGGATTACATTGTTTCTGCCCCTATAGGATTGCTCAGCCCGGCTGTCACTTAATTAAAAGATTGTTTGCAAGTTACTAATTGTGTTTGTTAAAATAAATATATTAACTACCGGTAATTAAATTAGAAATAATACAAAATTACAGTTTATACAGTTTCTATAGGTCTAGCACTGAGGATAGTTAATCTGTCAGCTAAGTCACATTTATAGTTTTGGAAAACAATACATTCAAAAAAGATGGAACAAAGTGATATAAGTGTGGACTGTTCTATTTTTGTAGAATGGCAATAAATACAGTCCTGTTTATGACAGTGCCTGGATTAAAAACAGATGGAAATTTACATTTCTAATATAACAAATTAATTACAGTGATGGCATACTGCAGGAACAATGAAAGCAATCATAATTGCAGGAATTCTTGCTTTAGGCTTTATGACAGTGTTGAGGAGTGAATGGGAAACATAGAGCAAATTCATAATACACCTCTAGAGATTCTGCATTCTATTGTCATAGCATAAAAAACTTAGGATATAGCTGTTCATTCTCTGTAATCATAAAACTGCATTCTACTAATAACCATCTCATTAAGGAGACTGACATTTATATACTTAATTGATTAGTTGACTCTCACTTTTCCTTCTCTCTCACAGACTCTGGGCAGAAAACAAAAAAGAAAAACAATTACAAAAACACACAGTGAGGAAAAGTAAAAACTTTATATAGTCTGTGGTTTGCACTAAACCAATATACAAAGATTTCCTGCCAAGGTATATTCACTCATTGTAATTTGGTGAGGGTTGTCTGTGTTATATCTTTGGTTATTTAGGCATTAAGTGAGAGGAAGTGTTAAAACAGCAAACAAGTTTATTAACTCAGAACATAAGCAGCCCTAATGGCTGCTGCGCATCTATTTATACAGTTAGCCTCTAGGCAGTGACCAATAGGTTCAAAGTAACAGTTTCCTGCCAAGCAGCTAATTATCAGCCTGGAGACAGCAAGTCTGGCTTTCAGTAACAGCAACCATTACATAACACAGAAATCTAGGTCAGACATTAAGCAAGTGATCAGACATTAAGCAAGTGATTTAAACAGTTATGGCCAATACTTTACACCCCTTCACCCTAGATGGCTCAATCTCTCAATTGTTTAACATAGTCTTGCAAATATTTAGGCGGCCTTCTTGGCCATTCAGAACATCTAAGTGTTGCAGGGATCTCCCCGTCTACCTGCTTGTCTGCCAGACTGGGTAGACCAGGACTCTGAGGTTCAGTGGAGTCGGGTTGACTCAAGTCCCTTTGGTTGGCCAGTCCTGATTGGCCCAAACCAAAGTCCAATCATGCAGCAAAGTCTGCAGGGCTGTCTCTCAGCTCAGTAGGCCTGTCCTGATCAGTGGGTACAGTTGGTGTGTCTTGAGGAGACTCTTCTATGGCCATTCCCCCATTTTCATGAGGGAGAGTTCTGTCGGAGCGTGCAAGCCCCACTGTAGGACCATTGTCATGTGGCCCTGTGTGTGATCCCCTTGAAAGTCCTGAACCAGCGGCTGGTCCGCTAGCCTCTGACGCAGCTGGTCAATATGCCAATGAATGACTTCTAGGAGCACCTCATAAGAGAGTGGTCCTGACACCTTAACAACCACTGCTGCCACCCACAAAGCCCCTTGCTTTGTCCAAACCCAGTCACCCACTTGCAAACTTCTTGGTGCCTTTGGCTGTGCAGAATCCAAGGCAACTTGCTTGGGGTGTAACCTGTCCAGCTTGGATACATTAGTATCTAATTAGCATTGTATCATTAAATACACAGCTGGAATAGTGGGCTGGACTCAAGCAGAACTAAAAGCAATGGACAGGAAGAACAGAAAAATAATGACAATGAATCATGCCCTTCATCCACACAGTGACATTGAGAGACTCTACTACCAGGGGAAATAGGTGGGCATAGAATGTTGCAAGTACTCCAGATGGTTGAAGAAGTAAAAATGGCTTTGGAAGAATATCTGAAGGACAATGATGAAGATGCACTGAAATGAGTATATCAGGAAGGCTTACTGACTACTGGAAAGACCAAACTGGCCTACAAGAAAGACCAAATGAAGAACAGAATGGAGGTATTGGAAGACAAAACACTACCTTGCCAGTACATTAAAAAATAGCTGGGAAAGCAGATAATAACCTGGCAATGGCTAAGAGCAGGAAAGTTAAAGAAAGAGACTGAGGGACTAATTCTGGCTGCACAAAACCAAGTCTTAAGAACAAATGCATGCAAAGCCAGAATTGACAAGATAGCAACAGACAGTAAGTGCTGTTTATTCAAAGAAACTGAAGAAACAGTGGACCATCTGGTAAGCTGCTGCAAGAAGATTGCACAGACTAACTACAAGCAGTGGCATGACAAAGTAGCAACAATCGGAAGATCTGAAAGAAATATCATTTGCTTTAGTTTGACAACACTTGCTTAAGCCCTTCATGCTTATTTGCTACAAAACCTATGTCTGCTTCTTAGTTCCTGAATACTTATGAGACTTAAGCTAGGACTAGAAGTTACATTTCCCATGGAAAATGGACTTTTAAATCACTCAGATCTTCTTATTGTTTACTGACAGTGTTCTACACTGCATTTCTTTTTACCTTTCTATGAGTTTGTGTAGAAATACATATTATTGTATATAGAAATACCATATATTCAAAATACAATATTGAAAAATATCTGGTATGATTGATTTTAAAAAGGTCATAGTTTGCAAAAAATCTTTTGTTAAACTGAGACCATATTTATATTTATAAAATATAGTGCAAACCACCTCTTGAGTATGACTGTTAAATAAAACCTCATCTGATTAAGAATTGCAGGAAATATATTTTATGCCTAATTATAAAAAATATGTAATAAAGTATACTGAATATTTAATACAGCAATTTGAGAATACAGGCTATGTGACACAGAACATATGGGAGATACTTCACTTTTCCAGATGACACTAGAAAATATAATCAGGAGATCTATAGAATGCTGGCCAGTGATTCAAAATCTTTGGCTTCTGCTCCTTGGATGCAGCCTACTAGCTAACAAATTTGATTTTAATATGATAGAAGCAGTAAATTAGTAACCCAAGAAGGGATAATTAGATAGCTTTAGCTAAATCAATGAATTCTTAATTAAATTCAAATCTAATTCATTTTTAAAATTCATGTTTCTGATCTTGCCAACTTTTTGCAGTGGACTAACAATAAGATAAATTGGCTACGCTTCCTAGATTAAACTTTGTAAAACAACTACCTTAGTTAGCAGATACTGGAAAAGAATAGTAAGTTGTCAGGGAGCAGCTCAATCTAATGCATAGTTACAGTAAATCAACTCTTGTTTTCCCCCACAAGATTTTAATATGATAGGTTAGGCTGAGAAGCTGTCCCCAAATTAGTAGTGAGTTTACATGACTAAAAGTACATTTGAACCTGAATCCCCACTACTGGTATGCATATTAGATTTGATATCACTTTATAAACCACTATAATTACAGGACAATACATATATACCATTATCACCCCAAAAGATGCTTTTAAAAGAGAGGAAGATACAGTACATATACACATTAAATAGATGTATTTCCTTGACAGATAGAAAAAGATTTAAAACTAAATTTCTTATAATCTTGAGTAACTTGACCAAGTAGCATTCAAGCAAAGGAAAACAAGATGAAAAATCTACCTAATAGTTTCCTTTCTGATTTTTTGCTGCAAAAAATGAATGATGCTATAGAGACCCAATTAATATATTTTCAGCTGATGTGTTTACAAAAAATAATGATCCAGAGCTTTTTGGGAATACATGGGAATATTTTACTTTGCTTTAGATTCAACTGAGTTTTTTTTTTAAAAAAAAAGTATATCCATATATTATCTACCACTCTTAGCACAAGCTCTTCATGGATTTTGGAACAGTTTCAAGTCATCTCTAAAGCATATTCATTCAGCAGGGGGAAAAAAATAAAGCTCAAGACTTTGAAACTCATTGATGGAAGGGGAAGTTTTTACCTTTTTATTATGCATGATATGTCATAGATCAGGGCTTTTCAACCAGTGGTACATCGGCACCTGGCAGGTGGTATGCTTACGATGGGTTGAAAAGCACCTGCAAAAAGACAAGTGTAAAGACTTCTGGTTTGCCATTGCAGCGTTGGCAGACACATGGAGGTATACCTTGTGGGGTTTTTTAAGGAGCTTATGAGAAAAAGATGTGTCTGAAAATTAAAGGATGTATGGATTGAGTTATGAGGCAGGTCAGTATATGGACGTATTCACTTCCAGTTGCTGACAGGTGTGCCACAAATGTTCTGACTGGACACCTGCATGCTCTCAGGGCCCAAAGATTATCTTCATTCTTCATTGTGGATTAAAAATTTTTCTGGGTTCTGATTTTAAGGTGAGTATTCTGAGCTATGGAGGCCTTTGATCTTCTTCTTAAATACATAATAATAAAATAATTAGAAGTAAAGGCTCAAAGAGAACACAGATTAGAAAGAATGAGACCTTTTGGGATCTTCAATTCCCTTCCTGTTAAGAGTTCTTTAATAAGGTTTGCTCTTCCTTCCTATCATCAGTAAAGGTGGTTTTTTCCCCAGAAAATATGTGAAGAGCTGTGATTAGTGATTTAACTATGTTTTCTTTTTGGCTGTGTTTTAATTTATATATAATGTATGTTTAATCAAGGAGGGCTTGGAAAGATAGAAGTGGCCAATATGGATGCTGCACCTCCAGATCTCTGTCTCTCTCCCCTGTAGATCTCTGGAGAGGAGGAGGGGGTGGCAGGGGAGCTGTGTGAGGGAAGGCTGCCCCAACAAGCCATCATCCTTACCATGCATGATTGGAAATGGGAATTCCCTTTCGAGAATGGCCAGCCTTCCTTGTGCAGCGCTGCTCCCCAGCCGCCTCCTCTTGCTCTCCAGAGATCTGCCAAGATAGAGGTTGGACTCAGAGGAAACTGCTTCCTGCAAACATCCTCCACTTCCTGCTTTGCTGCAATGGGGCACTGGACAGGGAAACACCAACAATGTCTGGGATTAGGAAAAGAACATCTTTTTAGTGTGCTACACACACACACAC
Organism: Vipera ursinii; assembly: GCF_947247035.1. Classification (NCBI taxonomy): domain Eukaryota; kingdom Metazoa; phylum Chordata; class Lepidosauria; order Squamata; family Viperidae; genus Vipera; species Vipera ursinii. Next base: position 39,713,010 of record NC_139515.1, read on the forward strand.
ACACACAAACACGCACACACACACACACACAAACATTCGAAGCTTGGAGACTTGTATCCACATGTGGGCTAGCAAATTGCCAATCATTCCTAGGCTTGGAGAGAAGGCCCTCTCCTTCCTCTGTGGATAAAAGTCCCCAAACCTGGAATGCAGTGTGTCTGTGTGTCTGTGCATGTGCATGTGCTTGGCTGCTAGCAGTTTGGGGAAGTGAGGAGTTTGTGGGTCCCTGAGTTGTCCCCACATTGAGTTAGCCACTGCGACTTGTTCCATTGTGACCCAGCTGTCTCGAGTCAGCTGTGTCCAGTGAGTGGCATCGAGCAGGCCATGCCCACCTGCTAGGTGACTGGTGGTACTCGAACATTGCCATATTCTAAAAGTGGTACAATCTCTGAAAAGGTTAGATAACATCTTGAGGATTGAAATCAGATTCAGTAATTGTGCTAAAATTTACACCAATTATTTATTCATTTATTAGTTTTATATACCACCTTTATTTTTACAATTCCAAGTGGTATAAAAAACATTACCACCTCTTATGTTTCCCACAACAACCATCCGGTGAGATAGCTGGACTGAGAGACTGGGTTGAAGTCATCCAGCAGGCTTTCATGTCTAATGGAAGCCTAGAACAAATTTGTCTCCTGAGTTATTGTCCAGTGTTTTCACCCCTATATCCAGCTGGCTGTTTCTTTACAGTTGCACTATTGCCCCTTGAGTTTATAAAGTTATAAATTTTATTTACATAATTCTCTTTTCAACAATAAATCTTTTTAAAGAATTAAAAACACAGTTCAAAATTTCAAGTTTAAAACATCCCCCTGTAAGCTATGGGTAAAAATCCACGTCACTTTAGATAATGTTTGTTCCCTGTCCACTGAGTAAAGAACACTCATATGTGTGGAAAGATATTAAACCTTAATTAGTCCTCCTCAATTTCTTTATGTAATTCCTAGAGGTTTATTGGCTTTTGATGCTTTTTTAAAAAAACAAATACGGAGGAAAAATCATGGATAGTGCATAATTTAATCCTGAACTTTCTCATGGCAGGTCTACAGTGATAAAAATGTTAATAGATTATTGGTGTGGATAAAATAAATGGTGGACATCTAAAATCTCCCCTTTTCCTTCACATTTATTTTAAATGGAGAGATGAAGAGCTATGATATAGAGACAAGAGAAGCCTACCCAACTGTACACATTGAATAGCTTGAGCTTTACTGATGTGCAATCAGTTGCTTGCATTTGCTCCTACTTCTTCTTCCTAAAAGCTTTACAAACAATATATTTTCTATATTTTCATTTGCAATCAAGGAAACTTTCAAAGTTAAAATCTCCCTGGAGGAGACAAATGCACACATAGATGTCTCTGGTATTAGACCGGACATGGATTATGAATGTAAAGCATGACAAAGAGATGTGATTGTTGACTACTTAAGCAACCAATTATGTTGTCAATGGTATAGAATACACAACATTGATCAACTGAATTAAAACATTTATTATAGCAAGATAACATTTATTACAGAAATATATTTATTTGACAATTTATTACAACATTTCTTTCAGAAAGAAATCAATGGGTTTAAATAGGTTGGTGTCAACAATCAATGTTTGCATATGCACTACGTTCCACTACTTATTATTATGTCCTTTTCAAGTCTCTGAATCCAATTTATTACTTGATCTCAGTTGGTAAGATGTGATGAGCTTTTTCAGCAGCCTCTCGAGGCTGTAGAATGGGAATATGCTGGCTGGGGAATTCTAGGAGTTGAAGTCTGCAAATATTCAAGTTGCCAAGGTTGGAAACCCTCCCCCCCACTCTAGAGCCACAAGTAAAAACTCAAGAAACCAGTTTTAGAAATTCAGATTCACTAATCTATTCAGAAAGACTGGGCCACCTATCCACAAGCAAAATGCCTTCAGCCATAGCCCCAGAGAAAGACTCCAAGGAACATGACCTTTAGGAGGATTAACCCACCACCATTAGAATACCAAAAGGGCACACTAAGGCTCAGATCAAAGTTCATGCCACAAGAACAGGAACAACTCCAACCACAAAAGCCCAAGAAGGTATAAAAACCCACCACTCCCAGCAACTTTTTGTCAGCCACTCCAGAAACACACGCTGTGTCACTGAAGTTTCTGGCAACTCAATAAACTATACCTTCTTTCCTAAAGCAGTCCCCATTTTCTTATTCCTGGCTTGAACTGGACATGAAGATTTTTCTTTCAACAGAAGCATTCCATACAACAGTTGGGACTATTCAATGTAAGAAAAAGACAAACAGGAGATGTAATAGAGATGGGTACAAGACATTTCTTTTGTTAATTTGGTTGGGCAGGTAAGAGATTAATGCAAACTGTGTGTCACCAATTTGCTGGGTTGACGAGCAGAGCTCAAAATGTAGCTTTAAGTTAAAGCTGTAGGAATTTAGTAAGAATGTTTTAAACTAATATATTTCTAAGTAGTAGCTTAGGCTTCTTGCTAAAGCATATTTAATATTCTTGCAGATTTATTCTTGCTAATCCACTATCCATAGTTCAATCTTTCTGGTTTTCTGTTCACTGCAGAAGGAATGCTTTCTTGGACAGCACTGCACATAAGCATCAAGACAGCACCAAAGCATTTCCTTTATATTTTAGAGGAAGCCGCATTATATCTGTTGTGATTCAGTGTCAGCCTGTGATACTGGCAGCTGAATCTGATGATTCTGAAGAGGAGGAGGAGGAGGGGTTTGAAGAGCCTTTGGTGTAAGAGGGAGGCTCTGATGCACTGCAGGACTCTCAGCCTGGCCTCATGTCCTGTTCCTCATCAGACTCAGCTGTGTGAGCATGAGGTATTGGACATAGATGATTCACAGCTGGATCTATTCAGGGATGCTAGGAGCAGGAGGCAATCCAGCAGAGTAGAACAGAGAAAGGCAATGAGGCAACTTGGTGAGAGGAGGAGAAGACAATGAGAAGCCATGCCTTGGGGCTGCTGATAAAAGGGGAAGGTGTGGTTATGTTTAAGTGGAGTTAAAGTGTGATAGGATTTAAAGTGTATTTATAGATGGTTAGCATATTTTAGCTCAAGTTTGTTAGAGGAAATACCCTGTATTCAGCTCTGGGAAGTCAGGGGGGGAGGGGGAGGGAGGGGAAGTTTGGGGGAGGGGGAGGGATGGAGTTTATGCTTAAAATGTATTGTAAAACTCTTCAATAAAAAAGGGGAAGGTGTGGGAAGTGCTGGTTGCTGAAGGCAACCATTTGAATATCTTCTGCTAGAGTCCTGGTCTGTTATTCCTGTTTAACTCTTGTTTGAACTTTTGGTTTAACTCTTGTTTGAACTTTTTGTTTCTTTGTAAATAAATTTGATTGGTTTTTCCAGCCTGTTGACTGGAAAAGGGGTTGTCCCTGACATTCAAACAGGGCCGGTCATAGGCTGGAACAGAACAATATCCCAGAATTGCTCTATAGCTGATGGAAAACTCTTTCTTCCATATCTTTAAGTAAATCAACGCAACTGCTATTTCCAGGACAACTGTGGTGATCTGAATAGAATTAGTTGTCCTTCAGAATTTGTATTTCTCTGGCTATTCCAGTGTTTACAGAATTGTGTACAGAAAACATGCACACATATTTCTAAGGAACATAAGGAGCTCCAAATGATTCATTTTATCAAGGCCCTCAAAAAACCTTGGATCACTGATGCTAGCTTGCTGTCTCAGATGTCTGTGGAAGGCACTGTTCAATTCCTAATCTTAAAGAAGTTTTCATCAGCAGGTCAGCATCATTCATCCCTTTCTTTTATTTTGCTTTCAGCAGCAAAATACCTTGAACCAGTCTTGAGTTTCTACTTTTAAAGAGAAAGCACTAGGATAGTTCACTACCTTGTAAGGTCCCTGGCCCTTTCTTAAATTTGAGATACCCATTAAAAGTCTAATCAGGCAACTAAAACGGAGGCTTCTTGATTGTTATTTGGTGCATAAATTGCCTAACAATGTTAGTTTTGGGTGTAGATATATTTCTACCATTACAATTCTTTCTTCTTTATCTGAGTACACTAATCTAGAATCTATTGTCTCTAATGTATACAGCGACCCCCCTTTTTTCTGGTGTGCTGATGCATAATAAAGATTGCCAATTTTTGAATATTCCAATAATTTATGATGCTGTTCTTTTATGTGTGTCTCTTGCAAACAAATTATGTCTATATTCAATTTCTGTAATTTCCTGAAAATTTTGTTTCTTTTTGATGGGGAGTTTAGTCCATTTACATTTACTGAAAAGATTCCATTTTCTTTCTCTATTTCCATTTCCATTATTTATATTTGGGTGTAGTCGATCTCATAGTCCTCTGTTCTCTGGCAGTTCCTTCACCTTCACCCTCTTGTTCATCTTTCTCTTTCTGTTCTCCTGTTTGTGCAATTGCTCCTTGGATTGTCTCTTCCATTTGCTTCTATTCCTTACTCTCCCCTTGTCGTTGTTGGATTCCTTCATTCAAAATTGCTCTATTCCTTACTTCAAAGTCCTTCCGGCATTAGCCATCTGAAGTTTATGCCTTTGGCAATCAGTTTTGTAGTTAAGAAATGGTAGTGTCTTCGAGTATCTCTTACTCTTTTGGGTATCTGCTTTAAAACCACAATTTCTTTATTTTTATATTGTAATGGCTCATCTCTCACTTTTCTCAGTACTTCATCCCTTGTTGTTTTCTTTATAAACCTTACATGTACTTCTCTTGGTAGTCTGTTTTTCCTTGCACAGCTTGAGTTCATGTGAAATATTTCATCAATCTCCATTTGAATTTCTCCTCTATCTGCCTTTAGAGCCTCTGCCAGAAGCTCAGTGATCACAGCTGCTATGTTTCCTTTTGGAATCTCAAATAGTGTTCCGCCTTCTCCATCTCTAAGATCTTAACTGCCCACTCTAGGTCTTGATTTGCTTGTTCTAATTTTTCATTTTCTTGTAATAACATTTCCTTCTTTTTATCAATATACTCTGAATTATTTTCCATGTTCTGGATTCTTTGTTCATTTTTAATAATCATTTGGTTTTGAGTTCAAATTGTGCCTTTATATCCAGGATTTCTTCACTTACTTTCTCAAGTTTACTTTGTGTCTCTTCATGATTTTTTTGCATCATCTCTTGAATCAGTTTTAATGAGGCCTGCATTTCATTTTGGGCAGTGTTTACTTTCCCACATTGTAACATTGTTTCAATAGTTCCCTGGGTTGTTGGGCTAGATTGTTCCACAGAGGGTGCAGAAGAGGTTTTCTTCATAAGTCTGGTAATGTTTGATTTACTCATTTCAGCTCACACTCTTAGACCAAAATCCAAAGTGTAAAAAGGAGCCAGCTGTTTTAGGCCAAATCCACCTCCTCCAGTCAAGTATTTGATTTAAAATGTTCTCTTTCTCCAGATAGTGTCTGTTTGGTTTTAACCAGAGTCAACAAATATGAGTATGAGAAGTCTTTTTCCTTGTAATCTCACACCAAGGCACTTTGTTGTTTGCAGGTGTCTTTAAAGTCTTTTTTTAAAAAACACTTTTTTCTTTCTTTTTTTTTCAGTTTGTTGGTACTGTCGTTTCTTCTTTCACCACTAGATGTCCTCCTTGGCTTATTTATCAATGTCTGATATTCCTTAAAAACGCTTTCCCCTTATTATAATTGTTTGCCGCCTTTAAATTAATCCTTCTGGGGGGGGTTCTTTACTTTTTCAGCTTTTTCCCATCAGGCACTCAATGTTTTATAATCCATAAGGAGAAGGAAAAAACTCTAGCTCACCCAGTCTCAGCACGCTATTGACAATTAGCTGTTTTGCGGAGCTTTCCTTCTAGCTGGGGACGACTTGGGCTGCCTCAGCTCACCTGGCAGCCTTTCTTATGGTCCTTCAGAGGGGTTCTTCAGTACACTCAGATCTGCTTCCACCTGATTTGAGCTCCTGGAGTGTTCCTCCTTCTTCATTGCCCCTCTAGGGCAACTTTCTGACCCTTTAAGGGTCGCTGGGCGAAGTGAAACCAGACTGGAAAGCCGGAGCACCAGCTTCTTCCATCCATCCCATCAACGGCCAAACCCACATAAAACTTTCTTTTGTAGTGTTATTTTAACCAAGCAATTTTTAAAAATCTCTCTGTACATGTGCTTCTTGTCTCAGGCTAATGGAGGTTCCTGTGCAAGCGTAGTATAGAGAAGCAAAACAGCATTATGTTATTCTAAATGCCCTTCATTTGTAATCATTTCTAATACAGCTTGCAGTCTAACAATTCTATTAAGCATATAAACAAGAGTCCTACATTCCATCTTCTGCCCAAGAGTCCTACATTCCATCTTCTGCCCAAGTAACAGGCTCTTCTGGGGCAGTTCAGTTGAGGGTGTGATCTGTTAAATTGGTGCATAAAGTAGACAGTTGGGGAATGTTTGCCAGGGGATTTTGCGTTAGCGTTGGGGTCTCTTGGTGGCTTTGCAAGTGAGATTTTGACTAGTCAGGGGAGTAAAATTTATTTCACGCGCTTCCCAAGGCCATTGTTCACCCATGTTAGTACCCACACACATGTAACAATTAATCATGAAGCAATTCGTTTGGGTCAGATCAAGAAAAAGGTTCTTTGGTACTGAGGGAATCTCAGTTGTGATTTCCAGTTCATTGTGAAAAGAGTGAAAAACTCAAAAATGTTTCTGGGATGGTGGTATAATAGTGTCAACTTGAAGCCATAAACATTTGTGTTTGGTTCCACCGATAGCTAGTCCAAAGGATGATGTGAAGTACACTGGTCTGATTATCTCAAAGCACACCAGGTTGCAGGAATCAGCATTGCACTGGGAAATGCTGACTCCTTTAATCACACTGAATTTTCCTCTGATTGTGCCAGGTTGGGTAGGATGTATTTTGCATCAAATGAATAGACCTGTCTCCACATTTAGTCCATTTAGCTTGATTATAGTCAATAGTTTTGCATGCATCAAAGGAGACTCTGGCACTAATCTATAAGTCTCATGTTATTCTTCTCAAGAGGTAATGTCTGTGCGTCCCTCCATAAGTCCAGGTTTGAAGTTGTTGTAGGCCTTTAAGGTATTGACAGAAGCATAACAAATGACCCTAACCCCCACTTTGCAAGTGGAATATGTAGTCTTGTTATAAACACAACTTCCTTTTGTTCCTTTAATTATTGGACCCATGGTCTGAAGAAGGTGCGGGGGAAACAGCAGCAACAAAGTAAAAAAAAATGTAGCAATACACAGTCTATATATTATGAACCTGACTTCCAGGGTAGTCCAGTCCATTGAAGTTTTCTCCTAGTTAAATGGAAACAGTTCAACAGGCGAGGCAGGTTGAAGTTAGGCCATCCAGCTACTGGGCTTGCCATTGGAGAGGGAAAGATGGAACAAATCTTTCATGGACCCAAACCTTGATTCCTCCCACTTCTCACTGCAGTTGAGATGCTCAGGAGGATTTGATGAGGGTGGGACAACTTAGGGCTGGTATAGGTGACAGTTCTTTCACATAAACCCACTCTCCAGGAATGATGGTTAGAGACAGGTGGTAGGGCCTGTACTGGAATAGAAGACAAAACCTGCACCAGATTATGCAAATACTGAGTAACTTTCTTCTCTTCTTCATTGACATTCTTGAACCTTCGTGCAATTGCAATCCATCATTTCTAGGTTTTCCAGAGCTGAGGCCTGTATTGAAATGGCCTCACCACTAGATGGCACAACCTGTCCAGCCACTGTGTACATCCCACATCTAAAAGCTTTCAAAAAAACCTAAACACATTCTTTAACTCCTCCTTCTCAAACATTTACTTCCTTCTGCATGCCATTTCTGCAGCTTCTGCACCAACTTCAGGTGAGTTAACTCTTTCCCTTACTATTAATCAATCTTCTTTCTTTCCAAATTTTTGAAAAGTGTCCACATTTTCTTCTGCTGAACAACCTCAGAGCCTGGCTCAGAGCCCACAGGCTTGAGCTAACCAGAGGGAGGGAAAGCCCCTCCCCAGCCTCCACCAACATTCTCTCTTCCCCCATCTATCATGCCCCTTGTCCCTTTTGCTACCTATTTTGCTATATCCATCTACAAATAAGTCAGGTCAAACCTTTGTCTGAAATTCTATCACTTCATGTTCTAATCAGACTAATTCATTGAGCTTAAGAATTGGGCAGGTTTCAAATCAACTGGTTTCTTTCTCCCAGCCCAGTCCTGAGCTAACACACCTTTCACTATTCCCGAATCAACATTCATAAAGAGATAAAAAGGTTTCTCTAAGTTGGGGAAGTTCAAAACAGGTGCTCCCAATAAAATAAACAGCAACTTCACAAGGAAAAGAAAACAAGCTTAATGAGATATTCTGAGTTAATGTACTGAAAATATATATGTATGCAAAGACTTAAACTAAAGCATCAAGCTTTTAAAAACATTTACAAATCTAAGCAAAATACTCCAGAATAATTTCATTTGGTTGATGAGTATATACATATGGCTAACTAACATTCAAACCTTAAAAAAAATCCAGTGTGTTCCAGTGCCAAGTCTTTCTTTGAGTTCGTATTTGATTACAATCTTCATCAAACAAACTCTTTGTTTCTTTGTTCTACAGACAACATAGCTATAATCTCTGCTGCCTTTTCACCCCCTCCTTCCCTCCTTTCCCTCCACCTGGAGGCCAGAGTTAAGCAGAGAGAGAAAAAAGTTTTTAAATGATCACCCAAAGAAGCCTGCCCTGGACCCAGCGATTTTAAACAACTATCATCCTGTCTCCAACCTTCGCTTCCTGGCGAAGGTTGTTGAGAGTGTGGTGGCGCATCAGCTTCCTCTGTTCCTGGAGGAAACTGATTATCTGGACCCGTACCAATCGGGTTTCAGGCCCGGGTACAGCACGGAGACGGCATTGGTCGCGCTGGTGAATGATCTCTGGCGGGCTCGGGACAGGGGTTGCTCCTCTGTCCTAGTTCTATTAGATATCTCAGCGGCTTTTGATACCATCGACCATGGTATCCTATTGCGGTGTCTCAGGGGGTTGGGAGTGGGAGGCACTGTTTTGCAGTGGTTCTCCTCCTTTCTCCTGGGCCGCTCGCAATCGGTGTTGACAGGAGGGCAGAGGTCTGCCCCGAGGCCTTTTGTTTGTAGAGTTCCTCAGGGTTCAGTTCTCTCTCCCCTCCTGTTCAACATCTACATGAATCCACTGGGTGAGATCATTTGTGGTTTCAGGGTGGGGTATCATCAGTATGCTGATGATACCCAACTTTTTTTCTCAACCCCGAACCAACCCAGTGATGCCCTCGCCGTGATGTCCCATTGCCTGGAGGCGGTCCAGGTCTGGATGGGGAGAAACAGGCTTCATCTCAATCCTGCCAAGACTGAGTGGCTGTGCATACTGGCATTTTGGACTAACCAGTCCATTCCATCTTTAATGATGGGGGTGAGGTGTTACCCCCCATCGATAGGGCTTGCAACTTGGGCGTCCTCCTGGATTCGCGGCTCAGTTTTGAAGATCATATAGGAGCCGTTACCAGGGGGGCCTTTGCCCAGGTTCGCCTAGTACGCCAGTTGCGGCCTTACCTGGACCGAGATGCCCTGCGCACAGTCACTCATGCGCTCGTGACCTCCCGATTGGACTACTGCAACGCTCTCTACGTGGGGCTGCCCTTGAGGACCACTCGGAGGCTTCAGCTGGTGCAGAATGCAGCTGCACGGGTTGTGATGGGGGTTTCCCGATACTCACATGTAACACCTCTACTCCGTGAGCTGCATTGGCTTCCGGTTGCCCTCCGGGTGAGATTCAAGGTGCTGGTGATGACCTATAAAGCCCTAAATGGCTTGGGTCCGGGATATTTGAGGGAACACCTGCTGTCGGCATCAAGCTCCCTTTGTCCTGTGCGCTCCCACAGGGAGGGTCTCCTCAGGGTACCACTGGTAAAAGATTGCCGGTGGACAATACCCAGGGGGAGGGCCTTCTCTGTGGGTGCGCCGGCCCTTTGGAACCAGCTGCCTGTAGAGCTTAGGACTGCCCCTGACCTTCGCTCATTCCGCCGGGACCTGAAGACCTGGCTCTTCAAGCTTTCTGGCCTAGACTGAGAGTATTAACTGGGGTTTTAATTGTATTTTTAATTGTAATTGGGTTTTTTATTTCAAGGTTAGTGTAATTATTTTAATTGTTTTTAATTTTTGTAACTTGTTGCATCGTTTTAAAAAATCTTGTGAACCGCCCTGAGTCCTACGGGAGAAGGGCGGTATATAAGTTTAATAAAATAAATAAATAAATAAATAAAATCTTCCTCCTTCTCCCTTTTGCTGTCTCTCTCTTCCAAAGAAAAAAGAAAAAAACCGTAGCAAGCCAGTAACGAAGAAGGCTGAACAAAGTTAAAAAAAAACTGCACAGGGATCTCAGCCCCTTTTGAATTTCTCTCACATCATTCTTTCAACAAAATAGTTTTGTTTCTTCACATTCTCATGCAAACACCTTTTACTTAGTCCAACACCACCACAACAACAAAATCTGAAATTTACTGTTTCTTCCACAGCCTGGGGTGGTGTGGGGAACTCACACACATGCATTTGCACATTCAGCATACTCACACATTCATTTCCATTCAAACTGCTTGCCTAAACAATTTCGCATACAGATATTTCATTTTCATGCTTATTCCAGGCAAACCATTTATTTTTAAATAAGGCTGATAATAGGGATGGTTTCCAAGGACAGTAGATGGTGCCAGTGTCTAACAGAAAGAAATTGAATGTATATCCAAAGAGCCAGATTAGAGAGGGGGGAAAAACACTTGCATTCAGTTCTTCTTTCAATTTTTCTTTTCTTTCTTTTCTTCTGTGGCTGAAGTTGATAAAAAGATAAGCTGGCCAGATGGAGGTGTACAAATTTTTGCAACATTGCTTTCTTGAAGATTATTTTTACTGCCACAATTTCAGTGTTCTCCAATGGGTTAACACACACCTTACTGGAATCAAGGCCCCTCCTCTTTCCTTAAACACCAGTTCCTTTGCTCAGTGTAAATGAATGACCCCCTAGAGATTTCCCAATATCTTTCCTTCGATTATTGGGACTGGCCATGTCCTCTCTTATGCGGGAGTCCCTTACAGGGGGGTGGGTTTCCTTAACAGTTACACAGTTTTCAGACATTTCACACACACACACACTCCCCCAACCTCCTGATTGTTCCAGAATGTTTGTTTCTACTTACCAAATTTCTCCTGTGTTCTTGTCTCCTCCTACCATCACTCAGATGAGATGGAGGTTTCCTTAAATGTTCAGGGTTCAGACAAACTCATGTCTTCTGGCAGCTGGCCAGTTCAAAAGTCACCAGACACAAAGGGTCTGGGAGCACTCTTGACTTCATACTGACCTGCTCCAGTTTTCCTAGATGTCGTGCTGAGTCACAACAGGACTCGTTCACAGGGAGTTCCAATGAAAAACTATCTTGAAGAAATGCAACCTTCAATATCGCTGTTCAGGCAAAAGAAATGTAAGGTCCCTGGCCCTTTCTTAAATTTGAGATACCATTAAAAATCTAATCAGGCAACTCAAACGGAGGCTTCTTGAGGAAACAGCACTTTATTTTCTATCGAAATAAGTCCTGGGTGGGAACATAATCTGAACACTGGCAGCATTGCATTCAGAAGTGCCACTCCTTAGAAAGTTAGTAGAATTGCTTTATAAACTTTGTTAGCCAATGGAAATCAGACAACAGAGCCATTACATCATAAGGAAGATATAAAACATTCCTGTACACTCCCCATATTCCCTCCTCCAGAACATCTCATCCATGTACATTTTCCCATGCTTGCATGAAATTTGTCCCTGACGCAAACACTGATTACAAAAGTGAGCTAGCAATAGAGATAGCTAAACTATTTCTTTTTGTTCCAGTTACAGAACCCTTCAACCTGAAATATTTTTTCTTCATATTCTTGTGAAAACAATCCTGAATGGTCACACATTTCATTTTGCAGCAGCACACAGTTATTGAATTAACAACAAAACTTAAATTTCATAATTCATACTCTTAGCTCCTGGCTACAGGGCTAGGAATACAATTATTTCTCTAAAATTGTTGACCAGCCTTTGATGGGACTTCAGGGTTTGATTACAGGTAATCCTTGACTTATGACTATAATGTTGTTAAACAAGGTGCCTAACCCTAACTCTGTGGGCCCTGACATGGTCATTAAGGTCCTGGGAGATTTAATACAGGCCTCGCCAACCCTGATACCCCATATTTTGCTTCCCGCCCTATTGGTTCCTTGCAGGTCAAAGATCAAGAACGGCATGAAATTCCCAAAAACAAAAGTTAGCTTATAAAAGGAGGCAGACTAGATATTTGTAGATAATGGAAATTATTATATGTGCAGTTGTATTTGTGCATAGCAATTATAACTTTGACTACATGTTCATAGTATAAATGTACATGAGTTTATGTATTTGATAACTAGGCATAAGATTCTGGCAGTATAATTTTAAATGCTTAAAAAAGATACACAATTCTTTCAAAATCCAATTAAATGGACCCTTTTGAACCTATTGAAGTGTTCCTGGTCTACAGCTGCCATCGGCTCTATAAGTGGTTGATAACAGTTAGGGAATGGCAACTGTAGTGTCATTTCACCTGCAAACCCCAATTGGAAAGTATGATTTATATGATCAGTAAAGTGGTAATATTCCTCTCTTTTGTCTCAGTATGTCTACTCTTGAGATAGAGATGATAAATAGATGGAGAGAGGAAAAGAGAAAGGCAATAAAAATATAAATAGATACAATGTGAGGAACTTGTTTAATATTTTGAATTTGCTGTCCCAGAAAAACCCTAGGGTGTTTTCCTATTGCAGGGGTGCTTCCTTTAATATCCCATATGTGGCCAACAAAATTTGATTGCAAAATGGTCAAAAACTGTTATTTTTGCATGATTTTGAAGGTTGCAGGTGTTCAAACACCATGATTAGAAAAAAAACCCAGCTTCCATAATACAAAACACTTTAATTCCCATTTTAACCACACCAGCAATTTTTGAAAATGTATGAAAATAATATTGGGTGATCAAGTTTCCTATGATTCACCAGCAGAACAGAAGCTCCTGACCCAGAAGGTCTCTGTCCCCATGCATCTGAAATGAAAATTATAGGCTACAATAGAAAAACTGACCAAGCAGCTTGTACAGTTTAGGAATAATAGAGTGGATCGTATGGACTTACAAAATGGCTGCCGTGGAGCTTGTTTGTTCATATGGTGGATAACTATTCACAAATCACCCATTGACAAAAAGGCAAACTGGTGAAATGGTTTTCTGCCTTCACATCTAATATGGATGTTGTTTCACTCTTTATCTATTTTCTCCCAATAAGTAGACACAATATTGCTTTACGCCTACAAACGAAATCATTTTTATGTATACTTATATGGGCAAGAAGCAGTACTGGGAGATTGTGTTGATTATTTATGAATACAGCATTCCAAGAAGCATTTTGCCCATGTAAGTAGTGTTCATAGTACCCTTAAAGAAGAGTTTAAAATTCAGGAATTCAGGCCACTTGTATCTTAAAGAAGAACCTTCTGTAAACCCAATCTACAGTACAGGTTATTTAATTTCTTGTAGTGGAAATATTAAGATAGTTCTTTGTCTAGAAGGGAAGAGATTAATGTAAATCCTAATGTAAATCCTATGTTTTAACTTAAGCATCCATATCTAGTTGTAAGTTATCTTTTTGGGTAGAACGAATGGCAAAAGAAGGAGGAAGGGGAGCTACAACTAATAAACTCCATGCAATGGGAAAAATACATAATACATAATACATAATACATAATACATCAATACATAATACATAATACATAATACATCAATGGGTTTCCTGTAAAATCAAAAACACTGTTTGACATTTCACTTTATTCTAGAGTCATTTTCAGGGCTAACTTTAAATGTTACAACCAATGCTTTTATTTCTTTTAATTCATTTCTACTTTAATTTAAAGCTGAGACTTATAATACTGCTGCATTCTGAGAAAGCAGAACACAGTGAAGAAAGTTTTCCAAATGTGTCTGACAACAGGCCAGTTTGGATATTTAGCACTCCCATTTCAGATGGGCACTCTTCATGCCAATCAGAGTGGTTTTATGTGCGGGAAATAACTAAGCTTATTTTGCCAATCTGTATGTTGAGATGCAGCTGGGTCTGTTTATCACTCCTTTGCCTGAAGAAAGAACCACACAAGTGGATCATTGAAGGAACAAATAAAGAAAGATTCATTCTGTACCATCCTAAGCCATATTGCTTCATAAAGTAAATCCAAATATACATGCCATTCAAATCAATACTTCTTTGATTCACACACCTGTTTTAACTTAAGCATCCATATCTAGTTGTAAGTTATCTTTTTGGGTAGAACGAATGGCAAAAGAAGGAGGAAGGGGAGCTACAACTAATAAACTCCATGCAATGGGAAAAAAGCAAAGGGACATACTGCCAAAATCTTATTATGCCTGATAGACAGTAAGGTCTTTGATGGAACACTTCTCAGGATGCCAATGAAATTGCTCTACCCTGCTTCTAGGGGAGAAAAGATGGCCTAGACACATATGTCATAGTGCTATATGTATTTAATTGTTTCATCCTGCTTCATAGAAAGCTCCAGCATATATAGATTGGGTTGCATGCTTATCTGATGTTGTGTCAATAGTGAATGATGTTAATAAGTATATAGTGAATATTTTGTGAGCTAAGTACAAAGTCTTTATTTCAGTCACTGAATAGATCGAGTGACTGAAATCACTTTTTTAATCTTCAGAAAATAGTTCAATTTTTGTTTTTGTTTCTCCTGTCTACAGGCCCTATAAGCAGTATTTTGGTGAACAAATATGGCAGTAGGCCAATCATGATTGCTGGGGGGATATTGGCTTCATTTGGAATGATTGCCTCTTCATTCTGCAACAGCGTCTTGCAACTTTACATATGTGTCGGTGTAATTGGAGGTAATATAACAATATCATTTTATTTGTTTCTCCTGATGTTCTCCTTCAGCATTCACCTTTGGATTCTGTATCTAATTGATTGATTAGTTCATTCCTTCCTTCAGGTTAGGATGTTGCGAGGTTTGCATAATTCTTTCAGCAATGCTTTGCAATTACAAGAGAATAATTGATTGGTTCCTGGCAGTATTTATCATAATCATTGACTTTCAATTTTATACAGGTTCTTTTAGCTTCTCATTATTCTACCCTATAGGTATCCTTATAAAGAATTCACAGTTTAGAGAATATGCCAAAATACCCATTTTCCTTACCAAGTTATAAGTTTATTCTAAAAGTGGCCTATTGGGGCATCTAATGAACAGGCAGTTCTAACTAAAAAGTTTGAAGCAGACTTAAATGGAATGAAACAATGTACTAAAACTCAAATATATACTATATGGTCCCTTTTAAGAAAATTTCCTTTTCACTAAATTCTCAAAGTTAAAGCATTGATAGCTTCATAAATATATTCAAGACATATATTTTTTGTTGATCAGCTACTTTCTGGAAAGTTGCAGCAACTTTACCAAACATACTTATGCAATAGTCTGGTCCACACATGACTGATAATTTATATATACTGTATATATGATATTATAGTTACAATTTTTGTGTCACTCCAAATACACAATTTGGGCAAGTTGGATCATAACCAGCTGCAAGATTCAGCTTAAACTAATTGCCTTTTAAAGTAATTTTTGTGGCACACTCACCTGTTTAGCCTGTGCATACCAACTACAGCCATAGTGACTTGTTTGTCTGAAACCAAGTGGTGGGATTCAGTCAGTTTGCACCACCTTGGCAGAACTGGTAGCTAATTTTTTGTTGCCCAGGCCCAGAATGGATTTTCAGAAGTGGCATCCACACAGAGAATCGGTTGTTCACATATTTGAATCCCACCACTGCTGAAACCCTATAGGAGGAATACAGATTAAGTCAATGCAGAACACGTTTTAGGATACCTTTCTATCCAAAGAAAGATCTATAACAACTCTGATGAAAATTTGAATTATGCTTATGACAATTAAAATTGAAAAATAAAGTTGACTTAGCAAATGATAGGGCATATTATTAAGATATTACTGAAGCAAAACAAAGCAAAACTTGTTTCATTATCACAAACACACTATCTTATATAAGTTATGTATTTTTTCATAAAAAAGTTCTTTAATAATAGAGGGGGGTAGAATAGGGAAAAATAGGTTCCCCAATGTTTTTATATCTAATGCCATATAATGATATGTGGGATGAATAGACTGTTTGCATGCTTAGGCCAGTCCCTTCTACTTGACCTGCAGAGATCCTTATATCTGTATAGAGAAAACTAGTGTGTATTTCCAGACTTCATGGTGAAAACAGAGGGTTGCATTTGCATTTGTTTTAAGCTTATTTTATGTGTTCCTATTCAAACCTAAGTAAGGGATAAAACTAAAAGCAGAGGATTTAGACTTCTAAAATTTGCCTTTTTTATAGAAAAGTGACATTTAATAACTCCTGTGCAATGAACCAAGGGCAAATTGGATTGTAGCATAGCAAAATATACAAACAATGTCTTCAAGGTCTTTTTATCATTTTCCCCTGTTATTTTGATGTCTGCAACTTGGATTGGCCATCACTAAAGCTTTTGCTTTTATTGCATCTCCATAGAAGAAAATGAGGGAAATTACTGTGGCATATTGGTGACATTAAAGCATGTGGGAAGCAATGCCTTTTTGTATTTATCTGCCAGTGCCAGTGGCTCTTTTGCAAGGCCTTTCAAATGCCTACAAGTTGGCATTTTCACATTTGGGGGAGATGGGAGAGGCAATTTTGACTGATTGGAGAGATTTGTTGCAATTTATTAAATGCAGTAATGTTTTATTTTTTTCTTCTATTGTTTTAGGTTTGGGTTTGGCTTTCAACTTGCAACCTGCCTTGACGATGATTGGCAAATATTTTTATAAAAAGCGTCCCATTGCTAATGGACTGGCCATGGCAGGAAGTCCTGTCTTTCTAAGTACTCTGGCACCCTTGAATCAGTTTCTTTTTAATGCTTTTGGTTGGAAAGGAAGTTTCCTCATTCTGGGAGGACTTCTTTTAAATTGCTGTGTGGCTGGGTCACTTATGAGGCCTGTTGGACCAAAACCTGTTCAGGCCATCAAAAAAGATGTGGAAAAAGCAACTGGAGATTCCACTTTGCACAAGAATGATAAGAAATCGGTCTGGCAAACCATCAACAAATACTTAGATTTAACCCTCTTCAAACACAGGGGCTTTTTGATTTATTTGTCTGGAAATGTTATCATGTTTCTTGGCTTCTTTGCTCCAATTGTGTTCTTAGCTCCTTATGCCAAGCACAAAGGAATTGATGAATATTCGGCAGCTTTTTTACTCTCTATCCTAGCTTTTGTAGATATGTTTGCCAGGCCATCAATGGGTTTAATTGCAAACTCCAAATACATCCGGCCCAAAATCCAGTACTTCTTTAGTTTTGCTGTTTTGTACAATGGGGTCTGCCACATCCTGTGCCCATTGGCTGAAACCTATACAGGCCTGGTTGTGTATGCTGTACTTTTTGGACTTGCATTTGGAATGGTTAGCAGTGTGCTTTTTGAGACATTGATGGATCTTGTTGGTGCGCCAAGATTCTCCAGTGCAGTAGGACTCGTCACAATTGTGGAGTGCTGTCCTGTCCTTTTAGGCCCACCTATGGGAGGTAAGTATGGAGATGATGAAGGTGATGATGATACAATTGACATCTTATACTATTTGTATAATAAGAATGTGTACCCAAAACATTGACCTGGTACTTTGTGCAAAGGTATACAATTAGTTTCCCCATTCCATTTCATTCCAATCCTACTGCTTCCTGGATTCAATCTCTAGCCATGTGTTTCTTCATTTACTCATTTTCTTTCTGTCAGTATAAAATGTTACTATATTTTAGGATGTCCATTATATTTCCTGCACCTATATTCTGTCCAATAGATCCTACCTTTCAATTAATTGCTCATTCTTGTTAAAGGAGATTGTCTTCTCTCTAACATCTGTACCTTCTTGTTATTATTATTATTACTATTCTTAGCAAGAATTATTTTTTAATTTGCTTGCGAAGAACTCAAGGAATATCGTTCTCCCTGGTGAGATGTAGCATCTCTATTTTTCTAGAATTAAGACTTCTGAATTCTTTTTTGTTCCTAGGTTATGCATGAGTTTTGCTAAGACATTTTAAGAATACTTTTAGTATACGTGATATACTATTCATTATTTATTTACACAAGTTCACATCCAATTCCCAAGACTCTACTATAATAATTCTAATCAGCTCTCCCCAGACAGGTGCCTTCACATTTGTCAGTTCTCCAGCTCCCAGGATTCCTAGTTACTTGTTGGCTACAAAAAATAGCTATTTAATAAAACTATAGCTTTTCTAACAATGACCAGATAGTACTGACAGGTAAGAACAGAGTTATCAGACTATGGACTCTGTTTAGCATTATTCCTATAAAATTGATGGCAAGCCCATCAGAGAGTTAATGTGAAAAATAGGGTTTGTTTTTTTTAAAGTTCATTCCTTAAATCTTTATATAAGAAGGAAGTGGGATTGCACCTTAAAGTTCACTCCACATAGCCTAGTTTGTCTTTTTGTCCTGTTTGCATGTATATTGTGAATGCCTGAAAATCCTTCTATATCAATGCAGTCTATAAATCTAAGCAAGTGCAACAATGTGCCTGGAAACTTGAGTGCAAAGATTTCTTTTAATTCATATATTTACAGTGAGTGCACAGAGGTACGCATTGGGCAAAGCATGGATTTGAGCTCTTTGGATGCCCTCCAAATCTCCATTACTTTTTAAAACACCAGATTAGATTTATGACAGCCCCTTTTTAGGTGCTACTATTCTTCATTATTTTGATCTGAAGCATTGGAATCTTCTTCAGCTATTTTACCATTATGACATATATGGTATATATAAGATTACTGTCAGTTGTATATAGGCAGAATCAATCTATCATGTACTTAGAAGATACCATTTCTATCACTGATGAAAGGGACATAAATTAACAGTTTAATTTACCTTGTCTGTATTTCCTTTTCAAAATATAATACCCAGTGCTTTTTTTGTAAAACAAAAAGGTGCCGGAACTCACACATGTCATACAACCCGGCTTGCCTATCCTACAAGGTTCCATCCAAAAAAGGTGCCGGAACTCCGTTCTGAGCGTTCTATGAGAAAAAAAGCCCTGATAATACTTACCTAAATAAAGACTAAACATGTTTGCATTAAAAAATCACTTCTAATTAATTATCAATGTTGGGGAGAGTCTCCTTTCAGTAGAATTTCACTACACAATCCACTTAGTGGAGTTGATCCACAATGCATACATTTAACAAGGCTCAGTCCCTCAAACATGTCAAAGCTGCTGTTTCAGACCCATTTAATTCATTGGGCTGCCAGAATTACTGAATTTCAGGTAAATGTGCTTTTTCAGACTTCTCAGTAATACTCCAAAAGTTTTACTAAAAGTTCCCAACTTCTTCTGTCATATCTCAGTGGTGGAGAACATACTATGTATAGAGAAGTCTCTTCTTCAATCTTTGTAGCTAGACAAAGCTGCAAAGGTTCTTGCTTGTAAATCTGGAGAGCTGCTGCTAATCACTATAGGTAATATTGTACTAAATAAATGAAAGTTGTTGTTAGCTGCAAAGTCATATCCGACCCATCGCGACCCCATGGACAACATTCCTCCAGGCCTTCCTGTCCTCTTCCATCTTCTGGAGTCCATTTAAGCTCACGCCTACTGCTTCAGTGACTCCATCCAGCCACCTCATTCTCTGTCATCCCATTCTTCTCTTACCCTCAACCTTTCCCAGCATTAGGCTCTTCTCCAGTGAGTCCTTCCTTCTCATTAGGTGGCCAAAGTATTTGAGTTTTAGCTTCAGGATCTGGCCTTCTAAAGAGCAGTCAGGGTTGATCTCCTCTAGGACTGACCGGTTTGATCGCCTTGCAGTCCAAAGGACTCGCAGGAGTATTCTCTAGCACCATAGTTCAAAGGCCTCAATTCTTTGGCACTCAGCCTTTTTTATGGTCCAACTTTCACTACCATATATTGCAACTGGGAAGAACATAGCCTTGACTATATGCACTTTTGTTGGCAGGGTGATGTCTCTGCTTTTTAGTGTGCTGTCTAGATTTGCCATGGCTTTCCTCCCCAGGAGCAAGGGTCTTTTAATTTCTTGGCTACAGTCCCCATCTGCAGTGATCTTGGAGCCCAGGAAAATAAAATCTGTCACTACCTCCATTTCTTCCCCATCTATTTGCCAGGAATTGAGAGGGCCTGATGCCATGATCTTGGTTTTCTTAATGTTAAGTTTCAACCCAAGTCTTAATTCCAACTTTTGATTCATCTAGCCCTGCCTTTCTCATGATGTGCTCTGCATATAAGTTAAATAGGCAGGGCGACAGTATACAGCCTTGCCGGACTGCTTTTCCAATTTTGAACCAATCAGTGGTTCCGTGTCCAGTTCTCACTGTTGCTTCTTAGCCCACATATAGGTTTCTCAAGAGACAAATAAGATGGTCTGGTACGCCCATCTCTTTAAGAACTTGCCACAGTTTGTTATGATCCACACAATCAAAGGCTTTAGCATAGTCAATGAAGCATGTCACTAGCTTTGTTGTTGCTCAGCTTTTCTAAGGCCCTCTTCACTTCACATTCTAGGATGTCTGGCTTAAGGTCAGTGACCACCTCATTGTGATTATCAGGAACGTTAAGCTGGTTCTTGTATAGTTCTTCTGTGTAATTTTGCCACCTCTTCGTAATCTCTTCTGCCTCTGTTAGGTCCCCATTTTGGTCTTTTATCATGCCCATTTTGGCATTAAACGTTCCCTTCATATCTCCAATTTTCTTGAAAAGATCTCGGGTCCTCCCTATTCTATTGTTTTCTTCTATTTCTTTGCACTGTTCATTTAAGAAGGCATTATCTCTTCTAGCTATTCTCTGGAATTCTGCATTCAATTGGGCGTATCTTTGTTTTTCTCCCTTGCCTTTTGCTTCCCTCCTTTCCTCAGCTATTTGCAAAGCTTTCTCAGACAGCCATTTTGCTTTCTTGCATTTCTTTTTCTTTGGGATGGTTTTGATTGCTACCTGTTGTACAATGTTGCGAACCTCTGTCCATAGTTCTTCAGGCACTCTGTCTATCAGATCTAATTCCTTAAATCTATTTGTCACCTCTACTGTATATTCAACAGGGATATGATTTAATTCATACCTGAGTGGCCTAGTGCTTTTCCCTACTTTCTTCAGTTTAAGCCTAAACTTTGCGATGAGAATTATTTTTTTTTAATTCCATTTATATCCCGCCCTTCTCCGAAGACTCAGGGCGGCTTTACAAACTTAGCAGTAGCCTTCATTCTATGTATATGCCTGCTTATTAGGGCTTTCACACACCCCAAGCGGCATTATTACAAAGTCAGCTTATTGCCCCCAACAATCTGGGTCCTCATTTTACCTACCTCGGAAGGATGGAAGGCTGAGTCAACCTTGAGCCTGGTGGGATGCGAACCTGCACTAATTGCAGGCAGCTGGTGTTACTTAAGGAGGCATTAGCCCACTGCTCCACCAAGGCTCTTTAGTTCATGGTCTGAGCCACAGTCAGCTCCTGGTCTTGTTTTTACTGACTGTATAGAGCTTCTCCATCTTTGGTTGCAGAGCATATAGTCAGTCTGATTTCTGTGTTGACTATCTGGTGATGTCCATGTGTAGAGCCGTCTCTTGGGTTGTTGGAAAAGAGTGTTTGCTATGACCATTGTATTCTCTTGACAAAATTCTATCAGCCTGTGCACTGCTTCATTTTGTACTCCAAGGCCGAACTTGCTTGTTATTCCGGTTATCTTTTGGCTTCCTACTTTAGCATTCAAATCCCCCATGATGATAAGGACATCATTTTTGGTGTTATTCTATAAGGTGCTGTAGAGTTTCATAGAACCAATCAATTTCATCCTCTTCAGCACCAGTGGTTGGGGCATAGATTTGGACTACTGTGATATTGAATGGTTTACCTTGGATTCAAACTGAGATCCTTCTGTCATTTTGAGGATTGTATCCCAGTATTGCTTTTCCTACTCTTTTATTGACTATGAAGGCTACTCCGTTTCTTGTCAGGGATTCTTGCCTGCAGTAGTATACCTGATGGTCATCTGAATTAAATTCACCCATTCCTGTCCATTTAAGATGTCGATGTTCAGTCTTGTCATCTCTTGTTTGACCACATCCAGCTTTCCTTGATTCATGGATCTTACATTCCAGGTTCCTATGGAGAAAAAATCTTTACAGCATCAGACTTTCCTTTCACCACCAGACACATCCACAGCTGAGCGTCCTTTCGGCTTTGGCCCAGTTGCTTCATTCTTTCTGGCGCTACTAGTACTAGCCCTCTGCTCTTCCCCAGTAGCATATTAGACACCTTCTAACCTGAGGGGCTCATCTTCCAGCGTCATATCGTTTTGCCTTTTGGTACTGTCCATAGGGTTTTCATGGCAAAGATACTGGAGTAGGTTGCCATTTCCTTCTCCAGTGGATCATGTTTTCTCTCTCTGCTATGACCTTTCCGTCTTGGGTGGCCCTGCACGGCATAGCTCATAGCTTCATTGAATTACGCAAGCCCCTTTGCCATGACAAGGCAGTAATCCATGAAGGGGAAATAAAATTTAACTAAGAATAAAGCTCTGCTTTGACTTTCTTTTCTATTCTGATTGTGGCAGATAGAAGTTGAATAAAGAAAGAAATCTTATAACTACATTGGCTTTAGTGATCCTGTAACACTGAGCCATCATAATGCTGGATTATATTTGAAAACTTATAGTAGTTCTGAACATGCAGAATCCAACTGCAACCTTACTGTTCAGTCCCCATAAATCACAACTGAATGACAGTGGCAACTTTCCACCCAATAGCCAGCTAATGACATACTCATCAGGAATGGCAGAATGCTGTACACCACATTATCTTCTCTCTGTTCCTGTGGCATCCAAAGGAAAGCCATAGGGAAAAAAACATATGTTTCTCTTCCTACCACTTCTTCTTTTTACTCAGTCATCTGTTCAGATGGATTGGGCATAACTGATACCATCTTTTTAAAGAGGAACTTTTCCTTCCTTCCTTCCTTCCTTCCTTCCTTCCTTCCTTCCTTCCTTCCTTCCTTCCTTCCTTCCTCGCTCTTTCTTTCTTTCTTTCTCTTTCTTTCTTTCTTTCTTTCTTTTTTCTTTCTTTCTTTCTTTCTTTTTCTTTTTCCTTTCTTTCTCCTAATCCATCACACATAAATCTATCCTTTCAGTTCAAGACAAAGATCACTTATTGATAAATCAACCTAATTTTTAAAAAACATTACTTATATGTATTTTAATATATTATATGCTATGTGTGGATATTGTCCATATATTCTCTATGGAGTACTGTAGTTAGATTTACTTGAAAGTAGTGCAGATTATAACAGTTCTTATTGTGACACTTCTTATTTTCAGAACCTTTTTAGGTACTGTAGCAACTACTTTCAAATACAATGGCATCCTTGTAACACAAGGATCCTCTTTTCTCAGTCTTGTGTTTCACTATACATGGATACATGCATATTAAAAACAGAAATGTATTTTTGAAGGAAAATTTTTTATACTTGAAACATCCAAAAACATTTTCTGCTGCTGCACGTACTGTTCACCACTTCTTTCCAATTGTTAAGAAGGGGAACTTATCTTCTGTTATCTGAGATTACTTTCTTTCTTTTCTTTCTTTTTAAACTTTCAGGTATGCTTGTGGACATAACCAAAGACTACAAATATATGTATTTTGTCTGTGGTGTAATTGTTGTTGTTTCAAGCATTTGGCTGTTCATTGGAAATGCAATCAATTATAGACTTTTGGCGAAAGAGAAGAAATTAGAAGATGAAAGGCAGAACGCCTTAAAGAATGCTGATTCCAAGGAAGTGGAGCCTTTGACCCACAAAGAAAGTGAAGAAGTTCTCAACAGATCCAGCAAAATGCAAGACAGTCCTTCAGAAAGAGAAACAAATATTTAACATAAATATACATATTTATAATGTTCAAACTACATGCCAGATGTTTTGTAATAATTATAATCAATTACAATACCAAATGGCAATAGGCATTTACAAAACCACATGTATTATAAAACACAGTAAATTAAATCACTGTTCTGTCCCTTCTAAAGAGAGGGAAGGATACAGAAAGAGTCTTCCCAGAACTGCATTAAAACATTTGCCTCTTCAATCACATTGCCCTGGTAACAACTGACTTCTATTAAAATGTCAAGCTATTCACAGCTAGACTTTTCTGTATCTGGTCTTCAAGCAATCTGTACCTGTCCAGGTGTACACAATAATTGCAACAAGGGAACAATCTATAGTGTGGTATGAGAAGGGAGATTTATGTTGGAGTCTTTCAAAGATCCATTGTTTATTCTGCTCTACATTTGTTGGAGCAGGATTTGGCATGATGTTTTATTTTGATGTCATGTATTCTAGGGCTCCTGTAGAATTTGATATGAATTGCTTAAACATAAATCCCAAACAGGGATAGTGCTGTGTAGTGCCATGACTGTAGGATCTTCCTGTAACAAATATTCTTCCTCCAACAATGCTTCACCCAAAAAGTGCTACTATAGTAAAGGGGGGAACAATTACTGTACTGAAGAAATACCCATGTCTACTGATCTTTTCACTAGATAATTTTTGTGTGAGAGGAGTTGTTTGATTTGTTACTTTTTTATTGTTCACTAGAAGGAAACAGTTTAAAGTGATGAGTTCAAATATGAAAGAAAAAATGGAATAACTCTTAATAGCTACTTGAGTAAAAAGTGCACAAAAATGTATCACTATTGTTTTTATAATGCATTTTTGGTAGATCCAACTGGGTCGTTATCTCTGATCAAACTTTTACTTTGTGGCTTTTAAAGATATATGAAAAGGGTAAGTGTTATTGCTAAATGCAATAATGTTTTCATTTTAGCTAATAAATAGGGTTTTTTCCACTGTAAAAACATTAGTCATTTAAGATCTGGAAATAATACTTATGATGGATTGTCTCATCATTGTATATTGTAGCTAGATATGCTGGCACAAATGTTAGCATCAGGGTATAACTTTTGAACAACGTATTGCCTTGTGATCATCACTTCTCTCTGTTTGTATTCATACTTATTGAAACAACCTTCCTTATCTTATTAAATACTCTGCCCTTGGTGATCATTATTCTTTTCAAGATGTGGGAGATGAATCTTTGCCACACTCACATTATTCCCTGTTAATAAAGTTACTCTCAACAAGGATTCAATGTTTTCCTATTACAGACCACACAGTGTGAAATGTTCATAGGGATATCAGGGACCAGAAAAAAAATAATCAGGAGGGAGACTGTATCAGATTTGTGGACTGCCAACTGACCATCTTTAATTTTTTTCCCATCTTTAGAAGCAAAATCGATGGATCATAAAGCAGTAGAAGTTTTATTTTTTTCTTTCCTTTTCCTTAGTATGTGATTATTTTAAGAATAAATAATTGTTCTAATTGGTGACGTTCGATTCCAGACTATTCTACTCTGGAACAGTGATTCTGGCTAGATTGAATTTTGGTATAAAGATCCCCAAATACCCTATCTGAAAAATAAAAATAGTTGGTCAGTACATAGATCTGATCAGTTCCTCAGATCTGAATGTCATCAGGCAGACCTTCTCCCATTAAAATTTCTTTCCTTGTTCACAAGGCACTAATAGATAATAGGGGATTGTGGATCCCATGATTATGGACCATGGACCTCAAACAAAGAGTTGAGATGGAGCCAGTCTTTCTCAGCTGGCCAATATGCATCTCAAGCAGTGGCCTCTGTGCAGTTCTTGTAATTGTGCTGAGCTATAGTTACAAAAAAAAGCATTGATCCCACTGTACTAATTAGAAATAGAACCATTTAACTACCTACTCTTATGAAGCTGCTTTCAAGGAGCACTTCACTCAAGATCTTCATCAAAGCAAACCACTTTCAGAGATCTGCATAGTCTAAATTGATCTTGACTTTCACATCTTACAATGGTGATACAAAACCAGATAACCAATTTTGCACATTAAGTGGTGAAATTCACATGCACTCCATTGTTGATTATCTTGTTTTTTCCTCATGAAACATAGTTCTAAAAAGATCTCAGACATTCAACTATCACTGATGTTCACTTTACTTCTTGCTACACTATGACTATACTTTGTTCAGAAAGCAGTACTGTAACTCAGCTATTTATAGAGTATCAATTGTAGCTGTAAAGACCAAGCTTGTTGTAATGGTTAAGATTAGAAACAGGGAGATGATTCGCTCTTGTCCCACCTTAGGCTTAAAGCTGGCAGGGTGACCTTGGGTCAAACACTCTCAGCCCTAGGAACCAGGCAATGCCAAACCTCTTCTAAAATCTTGCCAAGAAAACTGCAGGGGCTTGTCCAGGCAGCTGGCAGAAGTCAATATGCATGTGTGTACAGTGCACACACACACAAACACAACCACACACTATAGCCATAAGAAATCATCCTTAAATGAGCCACAGGATATGCTGCTGCTTAATAGTTGACATCTACAATGCAAGCTGCTTAATTCAAACACAATAAAGGAAAGTGCAGTCTTCACACCCTGCTTTTTAAACTTTTAATTATAGATTTCTAACCAGACTAGAAACAGAGCAAGCAGGAAATAAATTTGGGTTCATGAAGCATTCATTTTATCATCCCAGATCACTAATGTAATATGAATTTGGAAGGTAGAATTCCCCCCCCCCCATGGTGTAATTCTTGTTTCCATTCTACTCAATTATTAACAATCCACTATACAATGAATTTCTACAAGATAAGTCTTCTACAATTAATTTGGACAGTTCTCTCCACTAAAGATGCATTTGCAATGAGACGTTAACTTGATCTCTGTTCAAAAATTTAAGTCAGACAACTTTGTTTTGTCTCATGGAATTCAATGAGATGCTAATTCATAGCTTCACCATAGTTGCCTTAGTTCAACCTATTGATGTGTCACTATATACAGTAAGTAGTTATAGGAATATACAGTAAGTAGTTATAGGAGCATGGGGTTCACACTGAGCACCCAAACTCCATCCTCCACAAATCTTGTGGGATTTAGCAGCAAGTCTGAAAGGATATTCTTTTTCTATTCACTTCAGGAGAAGTAGAACATACTATGTCACCCACAACTTTCCTTTTCAAGGTTCTTGATAGCAAAAGAATAGCTTGAATCTTGAATCTTACTTATATTCAAGGAATTGCCAGAGAATCACTTTCAGGCTTCCTCACTCATGTCAATGGCTAAGAGCAGGATATGTCAGGATAATTAGATGAAATTTCTTGTATTCATCTGTATGTCTGAATAGGGCTCAGACTGCTGTAGAGCTTGTGTAAGGGTTCTATGAAGGGCATACTATTTGAGGAATAATGAGAGCTATATTTATGTGTCAGCAGCTGCAGCCAGGATGAAGTAATAAAAGGTCTGTGTGTGAGAGAGAGAAGGAATTTAAATTTGATTACATTAAATTTCAACCTAATTAGAATTAAATGCACATGGGAACACATGTGTGCAGTATTTTCTTCCTCTCACAATAAAAAAGTGCAATTCAGTTCTAACTTTTGAAAATTTTTGTGGGCCATACTCAGGGTGTTCGGAGGCTTTTACACATGCACGTTTCCTTATTTTTACATAATGGTAATTATATATTTTCATCTTATACAAAGCAAGTTGTCCATTGTTAAGTGCATATGGTATACAGGATGTACAATGTTGCCCATATATATGTATGAAATTACTGAGGAGTGGTGACATCCCTGGCCCCTGTGTCAGGTTGGTTTACCTAGATTGCCTTTAGA
This sequence comes from Vipera ursinii, assembly GCF_947247035.1. Taxonomy (NCBI): domain Eukaryota; kingdom Metazoa; phylum Chordata; class Lepidosauria; order Squamata; family Viperidae; genus Vipera; species Vipera ursinii. The sequence continues at coordinate 39,740,899 of NC_139515.1, forward strand.
TACATACTTTAAAAAAAGAAATATTAAACTTGCATGTAGATTCCATGTAATTTCCATGTGATTAGAACAGATAGTTCTGTAGCCAGAATGATATGAAAACCTCTGTCTGCATGAAGATAACTTAAAAATAGACAGTCTTTTTTATTTGGCCTAGAAATCTCTGAAAGCATAAGGCCCCCATCTGACCCTTATCATCTTCCTCCACAAACGTCCACAAAACAAAAACAGTTCTAAATCATTCCACGCTGTTCCTATGAAGAGGTTTTCAGGGCCATTACGTGGGGAGGGTGTGTGGTTGCCTATGGCCACAGTTGCCCATTTTTGCATGGAACACCAGGCTAGGGTTTCCTGCCTGAGCAGGAGGTTGGACTAGATGACCTCCAAGGTCCCTTCCAACATCATCATTATCATCATCATTATTATTTGGGCCTTTTTAGGAGAGGTGAGGAAGCACATTCTGGTCAGAGGTAAGAATGCTGTCCTTCTTGTGAGTGATGTGATGCTTCTATCTATGCATGTAATGGGTGACCAGTTTGGATAAATATGAAGTCCTTAAAGAAAGAAAAGCCTTAACAAATATAGCAAAATACATTTGTTGATTACCTAAGAGTGGTGGGGGGGGGAAAGATACAAATGCTCACAGTTAGCAGATTAGAGATAGAAAGACCTCTAGGTATTTGGTTTTTTTTTAACAACAGTGAAGTTTGGTGACACATTTATCTCAATCATCTTTTCCCTCACTCTCTTCCTTCTTTGCCTTAGTGTCTTACAGTATTTTGTATCATTTACTGTTCTAACATTTTACTGCTTAGCTTATAATTAAAATTAAAAATGTGTGCCATGAACTATTGCCATTTCAAGACCTTTGGCATTTAAAATACTGGTAGTTCAGTTTACTAGTAAAGGAGCAAATAAAATTAATTAGCCAAACAATTGGTATTCTAGAATAGGTATGTATGTATGTGTATATATGTATGTATGTATATTTAGCTTTGATTATAGATTGGTTAAGCTTTGTGTTATTGCTAGAGACAAAATCTAAAATGGTTAAGCTTTGTGTTATTGCTAGAGACAAAATCTAAAAATGGCACCATTTCTTGTGATTGCCCTTTGTCATGAATTTTTAGAAGCATTCTTAGTCCCACCTTAGGCACAAAGCCCACTAGGTGACTTGCGGCTAATCACACTCTCAGCCTCAGGAAGCAGGCAATGGCAAACCACTTTGGATAAACCTAGCAAAGAAAACTGCAGGAACTTGCCAAGACAGTCACCAGAAATCAAGACTGGCTTGAAGACACACACACACTCAGAGGAGAGGGGGAAGTAGGGGAGCAAAGTAGGCAGGAGGAGAAAGGAGTGGGCAAAGCTATCAATAAAAGAGAATATTTGTAGCTCAGGATTGAAATAAAAAGTCCTTAGTGCTCTCTGAACTTGGTTGTTTTCTTGCAGATGTTTTATTACCCAAACTAACTAACATCATACAGTGCACATGATGATGTTACCCAATTTGGATAATGAAATGTCTCCAAGAAAACAACCAAGCTCAGGGTATAGCTATACATCAAAACATGGCAGGCACATTTAAAAAATGGCAGGAAAGTTGTATGTGTTCAAACCTTAGAGTACAGTTGTATGTGTTAAACTATCTCAAAATAGTAGAAAATCTTGCTAGTGAGTTTCAATGGTTGAGATAAGTGTTGCAAGAACTACAAAATATGAGCTTCAGGAACAAATGCAGCCTTTGAGGCAAAGGTTTGCCTATATAATATCCTACATCCTATGACATACTTAGATTTTGGAACTCCTAAGCTTGATGTAAAAAAAGCAGTTTAAAAATAGGAGTTGAGTTAGAAAGCCATTCACCTATAGCAAAGTAATTACCTGTGGGTGGTTGTCTTTACTTCAATTTAAATAAATCAGTTTTTTATTTACTCCATTTTGCAGCCACATTTATATTATAAATGGAAGAATTGAGACTGAAAACCTTATGCGTTGTTATCTGTAAGTCATAGTATGTAAACTCATGGCCCAGAGTATTCAGTTCATCTTATCCTGGCTTTTAATTAATGATAATTTATACATTGCAGAACTGTAGTTTCTTTTGCCATTATGGCCAGGACAAAAAAAGAAAAGCCTCCTTTCATTATCAAATAGTTTTCATTATTCATGTCTGCTGGAAATGTTATGTGTCCATCAGTGTGTGTGTGTGTATGTGTTGGATAAAATGTATTTGTAAAAGATGACAACAATGATGTTTTCCTGTAGAATACTTGATTATTTCTTCCATTTACTTCCAGTCTTACTTTAATTAGGAATTTATTATAGTGAACATTGCAATATTTTACAACATTGCTTTGAAGTTATCTCAATGTGGGCTGAAATATCACCACATATATTTTAAATTCTGCAAGAGTATAAGTAACTGGGTTTTTTTTAAAAAAAAGGTGTGTTGCAGTGATAATTTCTGAACAAAATATATTATAGGTTTTTGTTTGTTTCTATATATGTTTGAACTAAATATGAACCTGAATTATTAAATAGCCACAGAAGCAAAGCCTGTTAAGAAACAAATGCCATTTTGTTGCTTGGATGTTCATTGTAATGGAGAATGCTTGAATTGGGAGGATTCTAAATTCACATAGTAAAAAGTTATCCCATGTCTGGAATCTAAAAGGCTAAAAACCATTTAAAGGTAAAACATTTAAACCAGTTCTCCTTAAGCCTCATCATTTATTGTAGTCTTCATGCTGCTTCAACCTTCACAATATAACCTCCCATTTTCCCTGAGATGGAAGATCTGAACTTGTTCTACTCAAACTACATGCAGGTTGTTGATTTGGATAGAACAATAATATAATGGCTGTTAGTGAGTATAATCAATATTGTGATAAATGTTATAAATTGCATCTTAACTGTTTCTTCTGCTGAGGCCTACCAGTCTAGGAATATGATGCCTGATAACGTGAAAATATCTTGTGATACCTTCAACACAAACCATTTTATTATTGCTGAATTTTTATTTCCCTGGATATATATAGGAAATGGAAGCCAAATATAGAGAGCAAATTTAATTTCACCACCATTTCTATATGTCAGATAAGTGGCAGTATAGTGAATTAGAATATGAAATAAAGATATTCGGCAACAGGAAAAAGATTAGGCACACAGATAAGCTCTGTCCCTCCTTCATTCAATCAGACTGGAAAATAAAATACCAGCAGATAAAGAAGAACAGATAAAGCTAGAATTACAGGTGCATGATTTGGTGGTAGCAGTATTTTAGTTCCCTTGTGCTAAAAAAATTCTGTCTCCAGAGTCTGTTTTACAGACCCAATCAAACTAATTATTTTCTAAACATTATCTGCAGCCATTCATCTAATTTGTTTCCTATGTCTCTTCCAATGCATATGATCATCACACCTGCTAAATTCAAGCATTACACAAGACTGGAAAATGATGGCAAAGCTCTGATTTATAAGATGATACTATGCTGATTAGCTATTTGTTGATAAATTAGCTTGTAGTGAAAGTAAAATTGGGAATATCTTCATAGAAACTACACATTCCCTTCGACACACACAACCATCTTTCAACTGTTAGGAAAGAAGAGGCAAGTCTCTAACGTTTGTGTGCAATGTTCCATCTCCAAAAAATCCTTGCCCATTTCTTAAATTTAAAGATTGGAGCAGGACTGATTGCAAATCAGTAAGGCTGCTTGAAATTTCAAGTTGAAAGTTCAATTTAAAGGCATTTTGATAAAATCACCCCTTCAAATTGAACCTTTGAATCACTGAAACAATTTGATATGTCAAATAAAATTGGGTATTCCTTTCTTGAATGCAATCAACAGTTTGAATTAAACTTGACCGAATTAACTGAATCAACAAGTAGAATAAATCAATTATTTCAGTCAAATTATTTTCAATTATAATCTTTGTATATATTGAAGAGTGAGCTATATAGTGCATGATGATTTTTTTGGAATGGCACTAAGTTTAGGGTGTGGAGTTTATTGGATAATTTTTGTATTAACAACTGGCTGAGAAACAAGTGAGTCAGTCATCTAAGTTTTCATCTCTTGAGACACAGTTGTGCTCTTTTTTATAGGTAGTCAAAACATAGTGGTTATTCATTCATTTGGGATCTGCCTAGAAGTCAGGGCATTTAAATTATAGCCCTTCAAAAATTATCAAACTGAAATTTCCATTGCTCCATATAATTGGCCAAATTGCTAAAGCCTATAATTGGGGTTCAATCATATCTGGTGGAGCCAACCTCTGATTTAGATTAATGCACAAATTATATAGTGCAGGCATGTCAAACTGCTGGCCTGCGGGCTGGATGCATCACAACAAAACCGCACCCTCCCCATTGCCGGCAATGGGGAAAAAGTCATGATACATTGTGCAACATCACAAGACGTCGTGAGTTTGACATGCCTGATATAGTGGAAAAGAAAAGAGGAAAAGAAAATATCTTTAAATACAGTTAGTGAATCAGATAGAATTCTAGAAACTGATCCTAAAAAAACTAAACTATTTTTTGAGTAGAGAAAAAAGAAATGAGAACGCCTTACAAAGTTTCAGATTCATAGATTACTCCATGTATCATTGATTAAACTAGCTTAATTATTGCATCCTTTTGTTTGAAAAAAAATGTTACTTTTAAATTTCAGCTGATTTTATTCAATTTGATGGAACCAGACTCATTGATATCTAGTTGTGCCTTGATTTGCCTCAGGTTTGAATATGTGTGTTTCACAATTACCAATATGTAAATGGCATGTGCAATTTTTTTTATTGAAAAGTTTTACAAAATTTAGTAATAAACTCCCCTCCCCATCAACCCTCCCCCCTTCTCTTCCCCCCCAGACTTCCCAAAGCAGAATATAGGGTATTATATATAACAATCTTATGCAAACATATATTAAATATCTATTAAAACATTAACAAACCTTCCACTCTTTAACTCCCTTATAACAAAACTAAAATTATTATGATAACACATCTATAATCATTAAAAATTATTCATAAACTATTTGAAATTTTTAGTCCCATATTTGTTTTGAATATAATCAATCCATCTTTTCCATTCCAAAATATATTTTTCTTGTGATTGTTCTTTCAAATATGCTGAAACGTTTGCCATTTCAGCCACCTCCATCACTTTAAGTGTCCATTGTTCTATTGTAGGTAAATCTTCTTTCTTCCAATGTTGCGCCACCAAAAGGCATGTGCAAATTTAAATGATTGTATACTTCATATATTTCTATACCTGGATGCAAATAAGGCTGAACTGCTACTGTTGGCATATAAAGGAAGATTGTAATAATAAAATCACTATAAAATGCCTATTATTTATTATGGTTGGTCTGAAGTCAGCCAGATGTTTAAACTGGATTTGGCTTTTTTATCCATCTATTAAGTCATCATCATTATTAATATTGTAATTGCTATTTGAAAAACTCCGTATTCTCAAAGTCACTTGCCAGACAGGGAACCAACTATTGAAAATATAATGGAAATACTGTGTTGTGTACTGTCTCTGATTTGTGGCCAATAGAATTGAGATGAACGTATTTTACTTCCATATTCAAGTTTGTAAACATGCTCTTCCTTTAGTAAACTGTTCTAAGTTATAATGAGATATGTAATAGCCATTTCTATGTTAGCCAATGCAATAGTTATACCATTTTTAAAATTTGTTACATGTTTAGAACAATGGCTTTTGTGTGTTTGTTTTTACTTGCAGATATTAACTGTACAACTTTTGACAACCACTTTTTAGCTCAAGGTGCTATTCGCATTCCAAAGATGATCTGAATTAAACAAATATCTTTTTTGTTTCAATAAGCAGTTTTGATGACAAATGTTTACAGTTTACACTATTAACCTGTATAACAACGAACACGCCATTATTGTGTTGCATTTAAACAGATATTTATGATTTTTCCTTAATATTGCTATTACAGGTCTATTTTAGCATCTAATGTTATCTAAATCCCCATGTATATGCTTAAAGAGCATATCCACAATGAACAAGTTAAGAAGTGAAAAAATCAAATAAAAATCCTATATAAAATTGATTGTTAGCGATCACTATTATTTCATGTGCTACTCCTGTTCATCTGATATATTTCTTTGCTGCCTGTATTGCTTGCAGGCTACAGATGTAGATTTTATGCACAGAAGAGCAATTGCTTTCTGCCATCGTTCTTCAGTTGCTAAGAGAGACTACTACTTCAATCTTTAGAGAACTGTTGCTAGTCAAAAAAGATTGTCATGAGGCAGAGGCCAGTAAATTTGATTTGCTGCAATGCAGATGCCTTCCCCCCATGGCTCATACTATTATTGTTCCAGAATTCTCTGCATCACACATTTTACTTTTCCTGTATTTCTGCTTAGTAATGTCAGGGGTGTCACATGAGCCATAGGGAGAAGACAAGAAAACTAAATCATTCACTTTAGACCTCATGGTTACTAACAACTGGACAAATATGTCTTTCACATTTATTTCAGTTTCAATTGACTGTGCTAGAATGCAGACTTTGATATTAGCAATTAGTTGATAAAGGTATTTAAAGAAAATATTATTTTTAGTAAAGCTGTTCCCTACTCCCATTTTCCCCTCAAGAAAAATCATAACACTTAACCATAATGGTTAACTATAATGGTTAACACTTAACTATAATCAAATATTCTAGTTTTCTTACTGAGCCAATACATATAAATTTGTGTTCTACCCTGTATCCCTTGAAACTTCCATCTCACTTTTTTCAGATTTTAGTATTTTTAATTTGTGTAGTACTGCTTTACTGTTTCTTGTGGAGTCAGTAAATACAATACAAGGCATCACTGTGCAGAAGCCATGTTTTTACAGACGGAGGGAATACAACTACAGGAACAGGAAATGCATCACAAGAACAATAGAGATGAATCATTGACTAGCAATATGAAACAGGAAACAAATACAATAGAATGAATGATAGAGCTGTATATAAGGTAAACATAACACCCATAACATCTTTCCCTTTTCAAGTTAACCAAACAACATTATGAAATTTTGGATGAGAACCAGTAACAACACTTCCTATAGGTTGAGTCTGTTGGGTGGTTGTGAACATCTGCCATTATGGGTGAAGACTGGCCCTCCCTGTACTAAGAGTTTCTCCGACCTTGCTGAGGTTGCTGGGCTCTTCTCACCACTTACTGGGACGTTCTGCCTTTGACTGCTGTTAGGTATCCCAGCTTTCTCAGGACTGTTATTAGCATTGGTCTGTAGCATCAGTACTGTGCATTCCCTATTGCCAGTGGGTAAGTATGGCCCAGTAATACCAGGTGAGTCGGGCCTGTCCACTGGATATGGAGAGTCAGGCTGTGAGTCAGGCTGCTCAGTCATATGCAGATCCACACAATTGCGATGATAGAGCATTCCATCAATGTCCACTAGATAGGAGCGTGGTGCCACCTGTTGCAAACAGATACCTATTTTCCAGTGATCTGTTCAATCTCCAGGCAGCAGTTTCATATGGACTCATTCCTCAATATTCAATTCTGGCAACTCTCTGGCTGATTTGTTATATCTTGCCTTGAATACTTGTCTCTTAAGCCATACATTTTCTGGGATACCTTGTATCTTAGAGGGCTCAAGCAACTTATTTGCCACTGGTAAGGAGGTCTTTAGTCTCCTTGACATCAGTCTCTTGACATAGTAATCCATGCCTTCAGTTGGAGTATTTCCCAACAGAGATTGGGAAAATCATTTCTTGTCAATCTTCCAGGCTTCAACACTTCCAACTGAGCTTGGACCACAACTGCCCCCTGCAACTCCTAACTGGCAACCGGTGACTCACGCTGAGATTACTGAGCTTATCTCTGAACTAAAGAATATGAGGGCCTTCTTTAATATGCTTGGGGTCATATATTGGTCAAGTAAAGAAGAAAGTGGGACAAGTCCAGAGTAAATATCACTGCTTCAAATAAATTGCATTCACTCCATCGTCCTTTGTTAAAATTAATGTTAACTTGCTTGAAGATAATCATCATCAGCTGAGATTAGAAACTGTGCACTCATATTGAGTCCCTTTGCACAAACTCCCTCAAGCTATCTGCATAAAATGTGATTTTATCTCTCACTAAATGCAACTTTATCTGTAAAAAAAACTTTTTTTATCAAAGCCTCCCCAAACATGTCACATGGACTTTTTAAAAATAAAGCAAAGGTTAAAGGACTCTAGTTCCACCCGAAACTACTTGCACTAATTAGGTATTCTGCATAAATTTGGAATGGTATTTAGAATTTCTGCAAATTTGATTATATTTTATCTAAAATATAATAACATAAATTTTACAACTCCTACATTACTAGTTTGAGATTTCCAAAACTAGTTAAGGAAGGCAGAAGAGAGAAAGACAGAGAATACAGATAAGAAACTGTCTATCAGTAATAATGTGAGAAAGATAAGGAAATGGTTGCTTTTTCTATTACAGACTTGGGGGTAACCTAAGTTCAAAGTCAGGGGAGGAGAAACATCTAATTTAGTAGCACTTTCCAAAGATGTAAGAGACTAAAAGAATCATCTGACCCAGTGAGATTAATATATCCAGGAAGAAGAACAGTCCCAGAGTCTTCTTAATATATTTTTTTCATGTCCTCCTGTGACATGACAAGAATTTCAATGTATAGCATTGCAGTTCTAGATATATTGTCTCTCTTCAGCCTAATTGGCTTATTTTAGATTGTATTTACAAAGCTGTAAGAAACACTCACTTGATAAAGGATTAAAAGAAGTTTGTTCAAAACCTTATGTCAGGTTTGCTTGACACCTTACAAGAGAGCCTCAAGTTCCAGAGACTCAGCACAGGCTTTATTTCTTTTATGAAATTAGAGGTTTTAGGAGTGATGTTGCAAGTATTCCTTGAACATGCATTGAATTAGATTACAAGGAATCCTCAATTTATAACTGGTTGTTTAACAACTGTTCAGTGTTACAACAGTGCTGGAAACAGTGTTTTTTGGTCTGTGTGTAAGCATTTCCAACAGCCATAAAATGTCACACATACCCCTCCCCACAATCACATTTTGGGTGCTGATACATGACAAGTATAGAAACATTGAAATAACATCTGTGGTAATGCTGAGACATCCATTTCTGTTTCTTTCCTTCTCCTGTTTTCTATCCTTGAAACAATACATTGGCAAACATGGTCCACATAGCATTAAATCATTCCCAAAGATTCATAGCTGAGTTCACGTTGTTTGGTAGAAAAGTGAAGATGACCAACATGCCAATAAAATAATCATCTGACATAGATAAAAATATCATTGTGTGACATAGGACATGATAATCATTGATCTGCTATGGCCCAATGAAAAGGGATTGGACCTCTGGCTGCAGTGATCATGTCATCCACACCCAAACCCAATCCAATGAGTTCTTTTTTTAATGCAGAGAACTACCTCATTTGACTTCACCCTTTTGAACTCTCATATTTATACTCAGTGTTTCAATTAATACTAACATCCCCACCATCACATTCTGCTTTGGTACTGAATTTAAATTAGGAGTTTCTAAGAAGGATTTAAATTTATTCTGATGGACTTAATCTATTAGTTGTCTAGAGACAAGCCTATTAGCTTTCCAAAGGATCAACAAATCACAGATGCTGTTTCATATGTGTTTTGAAAATAGTTTTCTAATTGGTACAAAGACACATAATTTGAAGAAATTATTTCTGATATAAAAGATGTATAATTAGGAGGCAAAACATCAAGGCCAGCCTTAATGAATGGATAAGGCCTGTTTCCTTATATGCCGTGATTATCTAAATTATTTTGAAGTTGCAGTTTTTTTCCTTCATATTTTCCAATAAACTGCCTAGAATTCCTAGTATTGCTCCCCTTTAGAAAATACAACAAATGCATATAGTAGAAATCATAAATCCTTATTATTATCAGTTCTGCTGAAAGAAGTAATCACTGATTTTTTTTCTTTATAATTGATAGGAGGATAGAAGGATACTTGCAATTAATCAGAATTTATTGAATAATGCTGCCTAAAACCAATCTCGGACTACATCTAGATGAATGAATACTGCAAAGTTGCATGGTCACACAGAGAGACGGAGTTGAGGTGCCTGGGTTTTGTGTTGTGCTGGATTCTGGTGACCGCCTGGTTTCCCTGTCTGTCTCCTGCCTGGGGTAAAGTTGCCTCTGTGCCCCACTGGTGACCCTCCTGGGTGTTTGAGTTAGTGTTGTGGGTGTTTGTGTTAGTGTTGGCTCCTCCTCCTCAGCCCCCAGCGTGTCCTCAACAAGCCTTTCAGGAGCCCTTTTCCTCAGCTGGTCCAGGTGCCTCTTCCAAAGGAGTCCCCCCTCCACCCTTATCTTGTAGGAAAGGGGTCCTGTCTGCTCTAGTATCTCCCCTGGCACCCATGGGTGACCTGAGCTATAGTTCCTAGCCCAGATGGGGTCCCCCATGTTGAAAATTGTTTTGATGTTTGGGGTCCCGACGTCTGCTGCTACTCTGTCTGGGTGAAGCCTGTCCAGTGTTGTTATAAGACGCCTGCCCCATCTGAGTTCTGCTGGGCTTTTGCCTGTGGCGGTGCAGGGTGTTGTGTGTTGGTGTAGGAGGAAGGTGGCCAGTCTTTGCTTCCAATTCCCCTGCACTATGCGCTTGAAGGAATCCTTTGTTGTCCGCACGAATCGCTCTGCCAACCCATTACTGGCCGGGTGGAAAGGAGCCGAGGTGGCGTGTCTAATCCCCAAAGTCCTCAGGAACACCTGAAAATCCGAGGAGGTAAATTGTGTTCCATTATCTGACACGATCACATCCGGCAGACCATGCGTTGCAAACATCCCCCTCAATGCTTGGATGGTTCCTGCTGAGGTCATGTTGCCCACAGGCACTACCTCCAGCCATTTAGAATGGCTGTCTACCGCTATCAGAAATGTGTGACCTTGGAATGGGCCTGCATAGTCTCTGTGCACCCTGGACCATGGTGTGTGTGTTTCCTCCCACTTGTGAACTGGTGCATGTGGCTGTTCTGGCCGTGACCTCTGGCATGTGTAACACCCAGCTACTAACCCTTCTATCTCCTTGTCCAACCCTGGCCACCACAGGTAGCTCCTTGCCAGGGCCTTCATTCTTACTACTCCTGGGTGGCCCTCGTGTAACAACTGAAGGACTCTTGTGGGAATGATGACTCTACTTCCCCACAAGAGACATCCCTTGTGTGTTGATAGTTCATGCCTTCTGGAAAAGTATGCAATGAACTCTTGCCCTGGTGATTTGTACTGCCACCCACTGCTCACCCACGATTGTACCCTGCTCAGAACCTTGTCCTTGGGGATCTCTGTGGCTATGTCCCTTGCGTTGAGGGGGCATTCTGGCAGTTCCTGTATTGCCAATATTTGGGCAGCAGGTGCTGGGTCCAGCTCAGTATCCCTTAGGGGGAGTCTGCTGAGGCCATCTGCTTGCCCCATCTCTTTGCCCGGCCTGTGTACCAGCTTGCATGAATATGCTGACAGGAAGATGGATCAGCGTGACATCCTGGGTGACAGGATTTGTGGTGTCTGCTTCTCTGTTGTAAACAACCCAAACAATGGCTTATGGTCCGTGTATATTAGGAACTCCCTACCATATAGGTAATCATGAAATTTTTTGACTCCTGCAACCACTGCCAGCGCCTCCTTATCTATCTGCGCATAATTTCTTTCTGCAGCTGACAGGGTCCGGGAGTAGTATGCGATGGGGGCCTGGGTTCCATCCTCTTCTAAATGGCTGAGGACTGCCCCAATCCCATAAGGGGATGCATTGCATGCAATGCAGATTGGCTTGTCCTCTCTGAAGTGTGTGACTCTAGCATTGCCTGCTAACAAGTCCTTCAGTGAGTTGAACACGTTTGTGTGTATGTCCGACCAGTCCCAGTGTGCCTGTTTGTCCAGCAGCCTGTGTAATGGTTCTGCAATGGTTGCCTTGTGTGGCAGGAATGCATGATAAAAGTTGAGGAGGCTCAGGAATGCCTGCAACTCAGACTTGTTTTTGGGAATTGGGGTTCTTTGATTGCCCTGACCTTGGATGCAGCTGGATGGATGCCTCCAGCATCGATCCTGAACTCCAGGAACTCTGTCTCCTTCACCCCAATCTTGCATTTTTACTTTTTGAGTTTCAGACCTGCAGCCCTAAACCTCTGTAGCACCGCTTTCAATTGGTCTCCCAAGACGTCCTCAGAACTGGCTGCAATTTGGACGTCGTCAAAATAGGGGCAAACCCCTGGTATTCCCTTGAGGGTCCTTTCCATCACCTCCTGGAAAATTCCAGGAGCTACGCTAACCCCGAACTGCAGCCAGTCTACCCGGAACGCCCCTTTGTGTGTGATTATTGTTTGTGCTTTAGCAGCCTCCGGGTCAACTGGCAGCTGCTGGTAAGCTTGGGCAAGATCCAGTTTTGCGAACACCGCCCCGCCTTGCAGGGATGCCAGGATGCTGCTTACCGCAGGGACCGGGTAGGAATAGGCACTCAAAGCTCGGTTGATGGTCCCCTTATAGTCGGTGCAAATTCTAATCTCGCCATTCGCCTTGAGCAGCGTTACGATGGGGGTTTCCCAATCTGCTCCCTCGACTGGCGTTAACACCCCCTGGTCTACCAGTTTATCCAATTCCCGCTCTATCTTGTGTTTTAGCACAAACGGGACTCTCCTAGCCTTCATTCTGATGGGCTGAACCTGGGGGTCTAATTTAAATGAAATTGGGGACCCGGTGTATCTCCCTAGCTGCTCGTCAAACACATCTGCAAAGTCCTTGCAGATACCTTCAAGTGAAAGGCAGCTCCGCGTCTGGTGAATCCCCGTGATTCCAATGCCCAGCGCCTTGAACCACCCTAACCCCACAAGGCTGGTTCGCTGCCCTTTGATGACCAACACGCTTAATTTGCCCGTGAACCCCTTGTACTGAACCAATATCAACGCCTCCCCCCAAACGTTAATGGGTGAGTTTTGGAAGTCAGAGAGGGTCAGCCTGGATGGCCTCAAGGGAACCCGTTGGCCGCTCCGCTAGCAAATGTCTTTAAACGTTCTGGCAGAGATGATTGACATGGCTGACCCTGAGTCCAGTTCCATCGTGCAGGGGACCCCTTTCAGCTTCACCCTCAATTTTAAACAAATATTCGGCCGTCCCTCCATGTGGCTGACCGTACATCTCGGCAACTGCTCCCCAGTACCTGTAGCGAACTGGAACTCCGCCTCCACTTCGTGCAGGCTATCCCGCTACTTGCTCCTGCAGACCGCCACTCCTGGTACTTGCAGCCGGTGTAAAAGAACAAGTCTGTGAAAGCGGGCGAGAATTCATTTCGCACCGGGCGCAACATCTGGGGGGGGCGTGACCGGCGGCTAGGGCAAGGCTGCTCGCGAGCGAGGGGTATCTGTGCCTGGTTTTCCTGCATGCCCGACACTTGGCCGACTTGAAATGGCAGGTAGACCGGGGATGCTGACCTCCGCAGCTGGCACAATGGGTAGACCGGGAGCTGTTCGTGCCGCAGCCGGAGCACAGGGTAGACCGGGGTTGTCCACAGCCGCCGTGCTGGGTAGACCGGGGGCTGCAACCTCAATGCTGGGTAGACTGGGGCTGATTCGTGCTGTAGTTGGGAAGGTGGGTAGACCAAGGACCGTTCGGTCCGCACCTGCATTCCTGGCACCTCGGGTCCGCTGCGGCTGGTCTTAGCTCCCTCACGTTGTCTCGGTTGGAGGTGACGGGTCGCTGGTGTCGGTGGACAGCATCCACTTCGGATTCTGCCCCTTCTGCGTCACTTCAACCGCTCAACTGGTGGATGGATCCGCCCTCTCTTGCGTCGGACTCCTCGGCCGTGTCCCAGGCTAGGAATTCCTCTTGGACATCCCTCAGGGTTAGCTTCTGCTTCGCGAAAATTTTCTGGCGCAGCTTCCTATCCCGCAACCCACAGATGATCTGATCCCGCAGCCGGATCTCTAAGTTTTCAAAGTTACAGAGTCGAGCTGCCTGCCTTAGGGTGGCCATGTATTACTTGGCAGACTCACCCGGCTGCTGGTCCCGTTTCTCAAAATGATACCACCACACGATCTCGGACGTCTTGGGCTTGAAGTGCTCGGTCAGCTTCGCTAGCAACTCGTTGTACCCGACGGTGTGGATGTCGTTGGGTGAGCAGAGACCGACCGCCAGCTGGTACGTTTCTATGCCGCAGCTGCAGAGTAGCGCCGCTGCTTTCTGCAGGTCATCTTTCACCCCGTTCGCCCTTAGGTAGCACTCGAGCTGCCCCACAAAGGCTTCCCACTCCTCTGAGCAGTTGCTATTGAAAAGGGGATACTGACCCAGTTGTGCCATTCCACTGTCTCGGTCGTCCTGCATCTTGATCCGGGGCTGCCGATAGGATTCCGTCCGCGGCTAGCATTGTCCGGTGCAGGATCCCACCCTCGTCACCACTGCAAAGTCACGTGGTCACACAGAGAGACGGACACTTGAGCTGGGTAGTAACGTCTTTATTGGATCAGGAATGAAGCTGAGGCAAAAGCGGTTACTTGGCATCTCTTTATACCTGCCCAGGTGAATCGCGACCAATAGATTCAAACCTGGGCTTCCCGCCAGTACAAGTGGCCAATGGATTTAAACCCTGGCTTCCCGCCAGAGCTGACCATGCCCTGGGGCTGTCAACGACTTGCTCTATTCAGGCTTTCCCGCCAAAAGCAGTTATAGCCTGGAGCTGTCCAGCCCCCTGCTGTGCTGACATTCCGTGTATGCTTTAAGAGCATACACTACAAATACAAAGAGACAATACTGTATGTAGAATTATTATTTTTTCTAGTCTTTATCTTAAAAAATGAGGTTATGCGTTAATTTTGGAAGGGGAAAAATAAATATGAACAGTGAATATGTCTGAGTGCTCAGGCAGGGTCCCCATTATTGTCTCAAATAATTTCCAAATGTATTAAGATATAATTCTTATAGCAATATTTCTAATTAGCATGGCCAGTAGTTGGATTCAAGAACATTTGAAGGGGTGAAATGTTGGGAAGATTATACTGAAAGGCGCATTTTGAACCATAAAAAATATGCAAATTGCTTAATCATTTTATTTTTTTATTATAAGTATTAATGTGTAAGTGGAAATGATTTATTTTTATTTTTTCTCATGAAAAAGAAAAAGAAAATAAAAATTGATATTATATAGATGTCCTTATAGATAAGGGATATGATATAGGATGAAGAGATATCTGCTTGTAACTTTACTGGAGGTGAAGAGTTACTAAGTTTGTTTATCCTTGTTGTGATGAAGGTTGAAAGTCATTTCTTTATATATTTCTTTATATATTGTTTTATCCTTTTTTTCTTTTTTCTGTTTCTTTTTCTTTGCATTATTTTTATTATTGTAATCATAATTATTAATAAAAATTATACACAAGAAAAAAAAGAAAAGGAATACCAGAGAGAAAAATGTAATAAAAAGATACATAATCCCACTGAGCAAATTATAATCTTGTGTTTTTTAGTCATTTAGTCATTTTAGCCATGCTGATAAGCTCTCTCTTTCTGACTCTAAATAACACTCCTTGTTCTGGATTTTAACTTTAAATGTATAATTTAATACCATTTTCACTTTGACAGTTAACAAATTCATAACGCTTCACTTGTCTGCTTTAAAATTTAAAGGTTCTACCCCCCCAACATAAACATTGGGAAAAATCTAAAAATATATATTATTATTAGTCAAATGATGAATAAGGGAATGTAAATCTTAAACTTCGGGAAGATATAGTTGCTTAGTTATTTTATTTCAATGAATTGTTTATATAAACAAGGCAATTGCTTTGGAAGCCTTTTTCCCTTACCAGAATGTTGTTAGTGGGATAATTGCAATTTATTTTCGCTACTTCAACATTTTTAAAACCTTAACATACTATGTGTTTTAGGTTACAATCTAAGGATAGATTGAGAAAACATGCATCTAATGTATTCATGTTCTCACAGCCTCCCTCCACTAAGATAAATAAAAATAACCTACTAATAAGATTAAAACAAAACAAAACAAAAAGAGAATGGAGAAATGCCAGCACTTTCCTACCTATGTAAGAGTTTGGCATGAAAATAATAAAGGATGCCAACAGGTAGTAAAGGCTGTAACTTTTTAATTGAGGCTAATGATTTCATCTGTTGTTTGTTTGAGATGAGCTTAACTTTATTCACTTTATAATGTCATATGGTTTTGTGGTCATTTTGGAAGGGGATGTTGTTCTTAGGATGAAACACTGAGCAAACTGGAAGTGGGAGCAGTGGTTAGATGGCATTATCAAACCCAGAAGCTATTTTCTATTCAGAATGAGTAAAGAAGAAAAACAAATAGCTTGTTGAGGATGTTGAAAGGACTTCCCAGCAGGTAGGCCAGCTTATCAAATATCCTAGCTCTATGAAGACAATGAAGAGAGCAGCTGAGAAAGTGTGAGGCTAAGGAGAAATAACACACACAGTCCTCCTTTGAGAACTGTGTAAAAGTTGATCCATCTGATCAGTGTGTTCTTCTTGTGCAACTACAGGCCATTGACCAGTGCAGGAAAAGACATTATCTGTGTCAAACGTCTAGTAGCTGCCCATGACTAAGAAAAGTAAATTGTCATAGGATCTTATTAACCATGCTTATTGAAAGTGGGGGGAGAAGGTTAAGATACAGAAGTCATGACAAAAGTAGGAAAAGAAATACTGGGATAAAAAGGTAAAAGGTAACGTTTCCCCCACACATGTCTGCTACTCGTTTCCAATTCTAGGGGCTGGTGCTCATCTCCGTTTCAAAGCCGAAGAGCCAGCGCTTGTCCCAGGACGTCTCCGTGGTCATGTGACCGGCATGACTAGATGCCAAAGGCACACGGAACACTGTTACCTTCCCACCGTAGTGGTCCCTATTTTTCTACTTGCATTTTTATGTGCTTTTGAACTGCTAGGTTGGCAGATGCTGGGACAAGTAACAGGCGTTCACTCTGTTACGCGGCACTCAGGAGTCGACCCGCCAAACTGCCGACCTTCTGATCGACAAGCTCAGCGTTCTAACCCACTGAGCAACCGCATCCCTCAATATTGGGATACAATCCCCCAAATGACAGAATGATCTCAGTTCGAATCCAAGGCAAACCATTCAATATCACAGTAGTCCAAGTCTATGCCCCAACCACCGGTGCTGAAGAGGATGAAATTGACCGGTTCTATCAAGCACTACAGCAGCTCATAGAACTAACACCCAGAAATGATGTCCTTATCATCATGGGGGATTGGAATGCTGAAGTAGGAACCCAAAAGATAACTGGAAAAACAGCCAACTGGCCTTGGAGTATAAAATGAAGCAGGGCACAGGCTGATAGAATTTTGTTAAGAGAATACAATGGTGATAGCAAACACTCTTTTCCAACAACTCAAGAGATGGCTCTACACATGGATATCACTAAACAGCCAACACAGAATTCAGATTGACTATGTGTTCTGCAGCCAATGATGGAGAAGCTCTATACAGTCAGTAAAAACAAGACCAGGAGCTGACTGTGGTTCAGACCATTAGCTTCTCATTGCAAAGTTTAGGCTTAAACTGAAGAAAGTAGGGAAAAGCACTAGGCCACTCAGGTATGAATTAAATCATATCCCTTTTGAATATACAGTAGAGGTGATAAATAGATTTAAGGAATTAGATCTGATACAGAGTGCCTGAAGAACTGTGGACAGAGGTTTGTAACATTGTACAAGAGATCGCAACTAAAACCATCCCAAAGAAAAAGAAATGTAAGAAAGCAAAATGGCTGTCTGAGGAAGCTTTGCAAATAGCTGAGGAAAGGAGGGAAGCGAAAGGCAAGGGAGAAAAAGAAAGATACGCTCAATTGATGCAGAATTCCAGAGAATAGCTAGAAGAGATAAGAATGCCTTCTTAAATGAACAATGCAAAGAAATAGAATAAAACAATAGAATAGGGAGGACCCGAGATCTCTTCAAGAAAATTGGAGAGATGAAGGGAACGTTTCATGCCAAAATGGGCGTGATAAAGGACCAAGGCCGCTCGCAGTCGGTGTTGACGGGAGGGCAGAGATCCGCCCTGAGGCCTCTTGTTTCTGGAGTTCCTCAGGGGTCGGTTCTCTCTCCCCTCCTGTTCAACATCTATATGAAGCCGCTGGGTGAGATCATTTGTGGTTTTGAGGTGCGGTATCATCAGTATGCTGATGATACCCAACTTTTTTTTCTCCACCCCGAACCAACCCAGTGATGCCCTCGCCATGATGTCCCGTTGCCTGGAGGCAGTCCAGGTCTGGATGGGGAGAAACAGGCTTCGTCTCAGTCCTGCCAAGACTGAGTGGCTGTGCATACTGGCATCTCAGGTTAACCAGACTATTCCAACTTTAACGATGGGGTGGTGAGGTGTTACCCCCCATTGATAGTGCTCATTACTTGGGCGTCCTCCTGGATTCACGGCTCAATTTTGAAGATCACATAGGAGCCGTGACCAGAGGGGCTTTTGCCCAGGTTCGCCTGGTGCGCCAGTTGCGACCCTATCTGGATGAAGATACCCTACGCACAGTCACCCATGCACTCGTGACCTGTCAGTTAGACTACTGCAACACTTTCTACATGGAGCTGCCCTTGAGGACCACTCGGAGGCTTCAGCTGGTGCAGAATACGGCCGCGCGAGTTGTGATGGGGGTTTCCCAATACTCCCATTTAACATTTCTACTCCACGAGCTGCATTGGCTTCCGGTTGCCCTCCGGGTGAGATTCAAGGTGCTGGTGATGACCTATAAAGCCCTAAATGGCTTGGGCCCGGGATATTTGAGGGAACACCTGCTGCTGGAATCAAGTTCCCTTCGTCCTGTGTGCTCCCACAGGGAGGGCCTTTTCAGGGTGCTGCCGGTAAAAGATTGTCGGTGGATAACACCCAGAGGGAGGGCCTTCTCAGTGGGTGTGCCTGCCCTTTGGAACCAGCTGCCCGTGGAGCTTAGGACTGCCCCTGACCTTCATTCATTCCGCCGGGATCTGAAGACCTGGCTGTTTAAACTTTCCGGCCCAGGCTGAGAGTTTTTAATAGGGGGTTTTATACTTTTCAGGGATCAAATTTAATTATTTTAATTGTTTTTAACTTTTGTATTGTACTGACTTTTTTAAATACCTTGTAAACCACCCTGAGTCCTATGGGAAAAGGGCGGTATATAAATTCAATAAACTTAAACTTAGAATGGCAGGGACCTAACAAAGTCAGAAGAGATTAAGAAGAGGTGGCAAAATTACACAGAAGAACTATACAAGAATGAGCTTAATGTCCCTGATATCTGTGATGATTTGGTCATTGACCTCGAGCCAGACATCCTAGAATGTGAAGTGAAGTGGGCCTTAAAAAAACTGAGCAACAACAAAGCTAGTGGAGGTGACAGTATTCCAGCTGAGCTATTCAAAATCTTAATGACGATGCAGTAAAAGTGCTACACTCACTTTGCCAGCAAATTTGGAAAACTCAACAGTGGCCACAGGATTGGAAAAGATCAGTTTACATTCCAATTCCAAAGAAAGGCAGTGCCAAAGAATGTTCAAACTATCGTACCATTGCACTCATTTCACATGCTAGTAAAGTTATGCTTAAAATCCTAGAAGCTAGACTCCAGCAGTATGTGGATCAAGAACTACCAGAGGTACAGGCAGGATTTTGAAGAGGCAGAGGAACTAGAGATCAAATTGCCAACATACGCTGGATCATGGAGAA
This sequence comes from Vipera ursinii, assembly GCF_947247035.1. Lineage (NCBI taxonomy): Eukaryota > Metazoa > Chordata > Lepidosauria > Squamata > Viperidae > Vipera > Vipera ursinii. The sequence continues at coordinate 39,760,643 of NC_139515.1, forward strand.
AGCTCGGGAGTTCCAGAAAAACATCTACTTCTGCTTCATTGACTATGCTAAAGCCTTTGATTGTGTGGATCACAACAAATTGTGGCAAGTTCTTAAAGAAATGGGAATACCAGACCATCTTATTTATCTTTTGAGAAACCTATATATGGGTCAAGAAGCAACAGTGAGAACTGGACACGGAACCACTGATTGGTTCAAAATTGGGAAAGGAGTCCAGCAAGGCTTTTATACTGTCACCCTGCCTATTTAACCTATATGCAGAGCACATCATGAGAAAGGCAGGGCTAGATAAATCAAAAGTTGGAATTTAGATTGCTGGGAGAAAAATTAACAACCTAACATATGCAGATGATACCACTCGAATGGCAGAAAGTGAAGAAGAACTAAAAAGCCTCTTGTTGCGGGTGAAGGAGGAGAGCTCAAAAGTTAGCTTGAAACTTAACATTAAGAAAACCAAGATCATGGCATCCAGCTCTCTCAATTCCTGGCAAATAGATGGGGAAGAAATGGAGGTAGTGACAGATTTTATTTTCCCAGGCTCCAAGATCACTGTAGATGGGGACTGTAACCAAGAAATTAAAAGACGCTTGCTCCTGGGGAGGAAAGCCATGGCAAATCTAGACAGCACACTAAAAAGCAGAGACATCACCCTGCCAACAAAAGTGCGTATAGTCAAGGCTATGGTCTTCCTAGTTCCAATGTATGGCAGTGAAAGGTGGACCATAAGAAAGGCTGTGCACCAAAGAATTGACGCCTTTGAACTATGGTGCTGGAGAAGACTCCTGCGAGTCCCTTGGACTGCAAGGCGATCAAACCTGTCAGTCCTAGAGAAGATCAACTCTGACTGCTCTTTAGAAGGCCAGATCCTGAAGTTGAAACTCTAATACTTTGGCCACCTAATGAGAGGGAAGGACCAGTGGCGTAGCGTGGGTTGTCAGCACCCGGGGCAAGGCAAGTAATTTGCGCCCCCTAACCTGTGGATTTTAGCACTCGAGTCTCTTCCACTAGCTCAGGAATTCTGGGAGTTGAAGTCCATGAGTCATAAAAGAGCCAAGGTTGCCTACCCCTGAGTTAGGTTCAAGGCAAAAAAGGGTCTCTGGAGAAGAGGGAAAATGCTAGTTTAAAACTGAAACAAGGCAACTTTAAGGTGCCTCAGCTGTGATTTAGGATGAGACAAAGAGAGGACATGGCGTTGAAAATGGTTAATGGGGCATGTTTATTCCACTCTTAGTGGACGTCAGGATAAACCCCACGAGAGAATGACCTTACAACAGATGTGAATAGGCTTGGACTACGTTTGTAGATTGAGTGCATACATCACATGGAGCGATGATGGGCTTCATCAAGATTTATGATCCCACAATTGGCTAGTTTTCTCCATCTTGTCCTAAACCCTGGATACCAACCACGGTTTATGGCTTAGCATGTGGCGTGGGGTTGACCCAACATGTTAGGCGACAAACAATGACTTCCAACTTACAATGCCTCAGCTTCCCAAGGTTATTCCAAAGCCGGAAAAGCCAACCAACCCACCCTGCAGCTTTGCCTGCTTAGGCTGAACCCCAGGAATTCATACTTGCTGCGGCGCCTGACCTATTTTCTGCCCAGACGCTGCTTATCCAAGCCAAGCCGCCTCCTTCTCTTTGGCACCTCACCCCAAAGATTCGCCGGCCTGGCTGGAAACTCTCGCTGCTGGCGACGTGTGTCGGGGGGGCGGTCCCGATCGCCTCCTGCAGGGGGAACCGAGTGGCCGCAGAGAGTCAATACAGCAGGAGGAGGAGGAGGAGGAGCAGCAGCAGCAAGCAGCCGCAGGTGCGGCGGCTGCAGTTACCTGACTGCCAGTCAGTCTGACGTAAGGGAATTGAGCTTTACCTGTTGGTTTAGCATCCTGCCAGCAAAAGTTTCAGTCATTCAAAGTCAGCGGACCAGGCTGGGTGCCGAAGACTTAGGAGCAGACAGAAGGGAGAAAGTTGGGAACTTTAACTGAGTTTCCGAGTGAGGTACTATCATTCCTTCTCTTTGTACCTTTATCCACATCCATAACAATAAGAGAGTTGGAAGGGACCTTGGAGGTCTTCTAGTCCAACCCCCTGCTCAAGCAGGAGACCCTATACAATTTGAGTAGTCTCCTCTTAAAAACTTCCAGTGATGGAGCAGCCACGATTTCTGGTGGCAAGCTGTTCCACTGGTTAATTAATTGTCCTCACTGTCAGGAAGTTTCTCCTTAATTCCAGGATGTTTCTCTCCTTGATTAGTTTCCATCTATTGTTTCTTGTCCTGCCTTCTGGTGCTTTGGATGTATAAGTTCACACACACACACACACACACCATTCTTTGCTGTCATGTCACCCCAATGATACGTTTGGTTTGCCATTAGGGTGCTGTGTGAATGTGGTCTTTAAATAAACCGCTGTTTATTAAATAAAACAGTTTTTTAAAAAAAAAACAAAAAACAAACCCCCTTTAAATAAAAGGGAAAGTCTGTAGCTTGGGAGTTTGGAGAGAGAAATGTTTTGACACAGTTAATGTGTGTTTCTGTGATGTTCACGAAGCCCCGGTTGAATGACATGAAACGAATCCCAGTTTATGGCCAATTTGGGGAAGGCGGCATCTGAGCGCTCATTTTCCCCGCACCGGGTCCGGTCAAATTCACACACTCTTGAGCCAATCGAACGCATCCTTGTCTTTTAATCCGGTTCGCGCTCTAGAAACTGAGATTGAAGGCAGAAGAAGAGTTCAAGCTTTTAATGGGGGGGGGCGCGAGGGCTGCTTTTCTGCATTCCAGCAGGACAGGATTTATTTTTATTTTTATTTTTATTTTTTTTGAAAAGCGCCTTTTGCAGAACAGAGACATCACAGGCGCGCCCACAAACACACACACACACACACACACACACGCACCCGACCACGTCCTCTCGCCCCCAAAGTCTGCATGCACGGTTGGATCGGCAACCTGCCGACGCAGCTTTCGTTCCAGAGCAGGGACCCCCGGAGAGACGCTGCAGCGATCCTCCCCCCACGGGAAATCCACCCTCTTTCAAGCCCCGCCGCGCCCCCCCGCCTTTGGCAACCCCGGGAGCGCCTTGGGAGAGCCTCCGCAGCGGAGCCCCGGGCTTGCAGGAGGGCCGCGCTCTGTGCACGCTCAGGAGCCGCCTTCTCCTTTGCGGGGGGGGAGGAGGGAGAGAAGGCTTCCGTCCAGCGCCAGAGCGAAGGCGGAGCGGCCCGAAGGAGGAGTCACGCTGTGTGGTTGTGTGTTTGTGTGTGTGTGTGTGTGTGTGGCGCGCCGTGGGGCGTCAGGCCCTTCCCAGCTGGAGCTCCGGTGCCTCCGCCCTGCCGGATCACGGCACCGTCGAGCACGCCCCCCCAGATGTTGCGCCCGGTGCGGCCGGCCCCCCCTGCACCCCCCATGCTACGCTACTGGGAAGGACTCACTGGAGAAGAGCCTAATGCTGGGAAAGATTGAGGGCAAGAGAAGAAGGGGATGACAGAGAATGAGGTGGCTGGATGGAGTCACTGAAGCAGTAGGTGTGAGCTTAAATGGACTCCAGAAGATGGTAGACGAGAGGAAGGCCTGGAGGAACATTGTCCATGGGGTCACAATGGGTCAGACACAACTTCGCAGCTAACAACAACAACACTCTAGAATGGGTAATAATTTGGTTTCTGCAAATCTCACTGCTTGTGCAAAAGGTTTCATTCTTGAAACAATCAAATTTGAAATTTGTCTAGAGGTCTTCAGGCTCCTATTATAGCAAACATTTGAAAACATAAATAGCACAGACCTGTCATATTGGAAGTACCATCTTAGGGATATTAATTAAAAAAGTTATTTGTTTTCTCCTGGGTACTGCTGAAAATTCTAGTTTGTGTTCATGACTGAAAATTGTACATATTCTTGTTATGCAGAGATATCAGGCCTATATTGTTACAAAAATTAATAATAATAATAATAATAATAATAATAATAATAATAATAATAATAATAATAATAATAATAATAATAAACAACCAACCCCCTGCTCAGGCAGGAAACCCTATACCATTTCAGACAAGTGGCTGGCCAGTCTCTTCTTAAAAACTTCCAGTGTTGGAGCATTCACCACTTCTGGAGGCAGGTTGTTCCACTGGTTAGTTGTTCTAACTGTCAGGAAGTTTCTCCTTAGTTTTAGGTTGCTTCTCTCCTTGACTAGTTTCCATCCGTTGCTTCTTGTCCTGCTTTCAGGTGCTTTGGAGAATAGCTTGGCTCCCTCTTCTTTGTGGCAACCCCTGACATATTGGAACACTCCTATCATGTCACCCCTCACCCTTCTCTTCATTAGACTAGACATTCCCAATTCCAGCAACCGTTACTTATAGTTTAGTCTCCAGTCCTCTAATCATCTTTATTGCTCTTCTCTGTACTCTTTCTAGAATCTCAACATCTTTTTTACATCGTGGTGACCATAACTGGATGCAGTATTCCAGGTGTGGCCTTACCAAGGCATTGTAAAGTGTTCTTAATACTTCACGTGATCTTGATTCTATCCCTCTGTTAATGCAGCCTAGCACTGTGTTGGCTTTTGGCAGCTGCAGCACACTGCTGGCTTATATTTAAGTGATTGTCCACTAGGACTCCGAGATCTCTCTCACAGTTACTACTATTGAGCAAGATACCACCTATACTATACCTGTGCATTTGATTTTTCCTGCCTAAATGTAGAACCTTAGTTTATTCACAATTGAATTTCACAATTGAATGTAAGTATTATTAAGTCTTACAGCTATATTTGTTTTAGATATAAATGTAAATTACATTTTAATGGATTCTTTCTACTTCGATTTGAAAAATCCCTTTCTATCTACTCAAGGCTATGATTATTTAGGTAGCAGTTTAATGATGAGGAAATTTCAGTGGAAGATAAGTTTGGTACAAATTTGCCTTCAAGTTAAATTGGAAAGAAAAGAAGCTTGAGAAAGCTGAAGTTTTAGAAACAGTAGTAAATAGGAGTTAAAAGTAAAATTCAGCAAAATAATTGTAATATGTACATAGTCTACTGGTACTCAGTGTTCCTAAACAGATTTTAAATTTCAGGCTGATTTATATTTATCAAAATCCTTGTTTAGCCATTTATCAAAGTGAACATGAAAATGAAGAATCTTTCCAACTGGTGCATTGCATGGAAACAATCACTTAATCTACTGTACTTCAAACAAATGGTATATAGCTGTTTTAAAACAATGGGTAATAATGCTAGCAATCAATACAAACCTTTTTTAACTAAAATATGCATATAAGAGAAAAATGGCACAGTTGCCATAGCAGTTTCCTAGAAGATTAACTAAGATAAATGTTTTAATCATTTTAACATAGAGATAAAGTGAATTCACATACCATAAATAAAAATTGTTGAACATCAATGACACTATGGATATGGCAAGTTAGTGTCTGAGAAATAGATATGTTAAAGAAAAGTATTGTCAAACAACAGGGGAATCAGAAGATTCAGGCAGTATAAAAGAGTGTAAAAACTTAGTGCAAGCTTAATCTCTCTACAAGAATCTGAACTACTAACAGTCAAAGCAAATTGGCAGTAGATAAGAATCAAAGGAATTCAAGGTGGACTGGAGATCTCTTGTGGGCATGCAGGGAATGATGACTAATGCTTCCTTTGACCTCTCCCTTGGGCTCAACCAGGTCATCTCGTACAAGTATTTTTTTAAATATTGCTGGGTGACATAGAGGTACATAGGAATTAAACTACAATAAAAACCAAAAAATAGTAGTATACTTCACATAATAATTAGATAGAGCCAACCATATGATACAGCCAGATTACCTGCATTCTTGACTTTTGGACTGATTGAGGACTAAACAATTTGTTTACAAATGGGTTCCTCTTCTGATTCAGCTTACTCCAAGGAACATAACAAATATGTATAACTGGAAAAATAAAATGAATAAAAGATCTAATTAATCATCCAAAAGTTTAAAAGGAAGTGTTAAATAATTTTGCCTAATTTGAGACATTTTATAGCAAGTTCAGCACTGTCCTGCTTTTTCTACTTAAGCAGCATCATGGGAATCAAAACAAGAGAACTCATACAAAATGGATGAATTTGCTGAAAAAATAACCCAATTCCTCAAGCAAAGGAAAATTGCAATAATCAAATAGATATTGATCCAAATGTCCCAGACATCCAAGCAAATATCTCAAAGGTGAGAGATATAAGGAACTGTCATTCAACAATACTTGCAGGAAAACTCCCCCCGCCCCCCAACAATTCTTTGATAATTGACCAACCAACAAGTAAAATAGCAACATCATACCAGGAACAAGAACATACAGTCTACAAATATTTATTTCTCTATATAACTTAAAGAGAACTACTTCAAGGGCCCCTAATCAAGAATTTCTAGTATTGCCCTAACTGCAAGCCAAAACACAGCTGAGTTTTTTTGCAAAAAAAATAATCCTTAAGTTTAAGATGTATAATAAACTATCTGTGGTAATCCAATATAGATTATGTTTCTGTAGCTTGTTCTGTGCTCAAATACACACACTGCAAATCATCTGTCACTAAAGGAAAATATTGTGGGGCAGAGTCAAGAGGATTTCAGAAATACCTTTGGGATGAATATCAGTTAGACATAGATTTTTTTTTCAGAATCAGCTTTATGCTAAACTGAGTAGGCACAACTTAGAGGACCAGGGCTTAAGGCTGCCAATGCCCCTCCTTCTTCTAATTCATTCTAAAAATGTAAATTTTTACATTGATGGAAGGTGATGCCATCAGTAATGTAGCCTGCGGGAACATTGAGCCAACACTGGATGAACATTATTGTAATAAGAAAAAATCTGAGTAGGCCAGAAGAGGGGCAGCCAGTAGACAATAATCAGTAACATTAATAATAGTAACAGAGTTGGAAGGGACCTTCAAGGTCATCTAGTCCAACCTCTTGCTCACACAGGAGACCTATATCATTTTTGACAAATGGCTGTCCGGTCTCTTCTTTATTAATCTTTTCGTTATTACTTTAGCCAAATAGTAAAATGTGTTATCCTGGGCCTTATCTCTTATTCCAGTTATAGTAGAGAATTGCCATATCTTAGCTCTCAGACTTGAATATATACAACATAGCTCTTAGAGAATAAAACTTTTAGTATCACTATCTGTTTAAATAACTTCAACTGGGACAAGAACCTCATTATATTTTCTGGCTTTTTAGTTCACTATTCAAAAATTCTTGGAAGGCATTGTAATCAATATACCCTTTCTCTGTAAATTGGTAGCCTTATTTGTGCCTGACTGTTTCTGATAAAGCTTCTCCACTGTGGCAGAAGGAGAGCAGACATAGTCAACAATTTCACCATCTTTTTAACTAATAGCTAATAAAGAGAGCTATCTAAAGCTCTATTTGCTCAAATTTAGCTCAGCAATTTGGGGTTCTCAGATAGCTCTACTATACACTGTTGGACAGATTTTGTAAAGTACTGTGATTTTCTGATGATCTAAAATTTAGCTGAGTACTTTTGCTCTCAGTTTCAGTAGACCTTTTCTGAAAAATCAGTTACAAAAGAGGCAAGAAAATATCCCACAGAAAAATTAAAAGAGACCAGATGAAAATACAGGTGAAACTCAAAAAATCAGAATATTGTGCAAAAGTTCATTTATTTCAGTAATGCAACTTAAAAGGGGAAACTAATATATGAGATAGACTCATTACATGCAAAGCAAGATAGTTCAAGCCGTGATTTGTCATAATTGTGATGATTATGGCGTACAGCTCATGAAAACCCCAAATCCACAATCTCAGAAAATTAGAATATTACATGCAATCAATAAAACAAGGAGTGCACATAGAACAATATCAGACCTCTGAAAAGTATAAGCATGCATATGTACTCAGTACTTGGTTTCGGCCCCTTTTGCAGCAATTACTGCCTCAATGTGGCGTGGCATGGAAGCTATCAGCCTGTGGCACTGCTGAGGTGTTATGGAAGACCAAGATGCTTCAATAGCGGCCTTCAGCTCTTCTGCATTGTTCGGTCTCATGTCTCTCATCTTTCTCTTGGCAATGCCCCATAGATTCTCTATGGGTTTCAAGTCAGGCGAGTTTGCTGGCCAATCAAGCACACCAGGTTTTGGTGCTTTTGGCAGTGTGGGCAGGTGCCAAGTCCTGCTGAAAAATGAAGTCAGCATCCCCATAAAGTTTGTCTGCGGAAGGAAGCATGAAGTGCTCCAAAATCTCCTGGTAGACGGCTGCGTTGACCCTGGACTTAATGAAGCACAGTGGACCAACACCAGCAGATGACATGGCTCCCCAAATCAACACAGACTGTGGAAACTTCACACTGGACTTCAAGCATCTTGCAGTGTGTGCCTCTCCATTCTTCCTCCAGACTCTGGGTCCTTGGTTTCCAAATGAGATGCAAAAATTGCTCTTATCAGAAAAGAGGACTTTGGACCACTGAGCAACAGACCAGGTCTGTTTTTCTTTAGCCCAGGTAAGATGCTTCTGACGTTGTTTGTTGTTCAGGAGTGGCTTAACAAGAGGAATACGACATTTGAAGCCCATGTCCAGGATCCGTCTGTGTGTGGTGGCTCTTGATGCACTGACTCCAGCCTCAGTCCACTCCTTGTGAAAGTCCCCAACACTTTTGAATGGCCTTTTCCTGACAATCCTCTCCACACTGCAGTCATGCCTGCTGCTTTTTCTTCCACACTTTTCCCTTCCACATAACTTTCTATTAATGTGCTTTGATACAGCACTTTGGGAACAGCCAACTTCTTTTGCAATTACCTTTTGAGGCTTTCCCTCCTTATGGAGGGTGTTAGTGATGGTTTTCTGCACAACTGTCAGGTCAGCAGTCTTCCCCATGATTGTGATTCCTACTGAACCAGACTGAGAGACCATTTAAAGGCTCAGGAACCCTTTGCAGGTGTTATGGGTTAATTAGCTGCTTAGAGTGGGACACTTTGAGCCTAGAATATTGCACCTTTTCACAATATTCTAATTTTCTGAGATTGTGGATTTGGGGTTTTCATGAGCTGTACGCCATAATCATCACAATTATGACAAATCACGGCTTGAACTATCTTGCTTTGCATGTAATGAGTCTATCTCATATATTAGTTTCCCCCTTTAAGTTGCATTACTGAAATAAATGAACTTTTGCACGATATTCTAATTTTTCAAGTTTCACCTGTATATGGTAGTGAAATTGAAAACTGTTATGAATACAAACCATTTTTGAAAGAAAAATGCAGTTTAAAAACCAGTGTAGCATATTTCACTGTAAATTATTTTTGCAAAACTGACCATATCAGTGAGGTCTTCAGACGTCAGTCATGGAAATAGGAACATAGTGAATCTTGACTGGAAGGAAATTTTATAGCTTTGCTGAGAAAGCCAAAATCCTTACTTTTACCAATCTGACATCATTATTCTATAGATCAGAAGACATTGTTCAGTGATAAAGTTAAAAATACTATGTGGTTATCCTTTGACATTTGCAGAACTGCAAGAGTAATCCATACAATAGATAAAATATGTGTGAAAAAGAAGAAGCAATGAGAAGCATCATGTCACAGAAGATCCACTTAATTAGAAGCGTGAAACGTGTCAACACTTACCTGCAGCTACACATGGAAATGCTCGTTGTCTGATCTGAGAGGTAGATGTGTGAAATGTTGTTGAAAGTAGACCAGAGTGGGAGTTGGCAGAAGAAACAGACATACTAAAACCCTAAAACAGCTACCACAGGTAAGGGTCACTCCCTTGGCCTTTCCTTCCAAGTCTTCCTTCTTCCTGACACCTAGGGACCACCTGGGTCTCAAAGAGCCACCCAGGCCCCCGACCTCCTATATTGGTTTAGAGAGGTCCAGTCTGGGGGGAACCCCAGATGAGGGTTCCCCCCAGCATCCAGCTTCCTCCTGGTCACTGCCCTGAGTTGACATCATCAACCCACGGTTTCTCTGGGTTGACTAGTACTGCAGTTTCCACCTAATGTCAGACCTGCCTCAGTTGGCCTTCTCCGGAAAGTAACACTCCTGAATCCATCGAGTTGAATCAAAAGACCTTTTACTGAGAGAAACTGGATGCAGTAAAGTTAGGTGGAATCTGAAGATCCCACACAAAGCACAAATCAATTCTATGTTGATTCTCATAGATAGGACGAAACCCCATTCTTCTTCAGTTTTATTCTATCTTTCTTTCTTTGCCAAATTGTCTTCCATGTCCCTGCTTTTGAGTCGTCAAATAAATCTCCTTGTAATTGTTATATCTATTATTTGACCTTGAAAAAAACATCCAGTCACCATTTTTTTGAGGGAACTAGTAGATCTAACAGGATGTCTCTTTATTTTTCCATCTTGATGTAGTTGTCCTGAACTGTTTGCCTTTTCTTCTGGGTGTTCTTCTTCTTAATCCTTGGGTTTCTTCTGATTTATATAGAAAGTATTTTCCTTATTCCATATTATTAGTTTCTTTTCTGGATTTTCAATTATCTGTGTTTGTTGAGCAGTTAAATCTTCTGTCATAATATTTAATTGTTCCACTTTTTCTATTCTATTCTGTTATGGTGATTCTTTCATTGTTGTTAGAGTTTGAGTTTTGCAAGAAGGGCTGCCTTCTTGTTTTTTTCTTGCTTTTTTTTCTTTTATAAGTTTTTTTATTGATTTTCCAATGTTACAATAATATCTTTGAAAAGCAACATGGTGTCTGGGTTACAATGGTTCCATTTCATACAAATACATATTATTACAAATCTCCAATTTGTTGTAACCAGTATTTCCTCTCTTTTTTCTTAAATACATATTTTATCTAAATTAACATACTTCTTATTGTTATCCATCAGTTATTTAGTAGTTTTCTTACATTTGTCAATACTTTTGTATATTTTATATTTTAACATACCATCTTTAAAACATCAAACACCTTTTTCCAGCTTTAATTTTGCATTGATATTAAAGTTAAACGTTTGAAGTTTCTCATTTTTATATTTCTGGGTGACCTCCCTTCCCTTTACACAATTCTCTCCAATACCTACTAATATATAAGTACACTTCTTATCTATCTGATTTCCATATCAACAAGTTGGTAATACAATGTAATATTCTTATTTTCATTATAATTTCCACATGTTGAAAATTAGCCAAAATTTCTTCCATTTTAACATTTAATGCATCCTTTCATATCATTACATCCAGGTATATTAATTACATTATATCAGTCTTAATATATATACATCTTAATCAATTTCATTTAAACAGCTCAATATTTCAATTTAACTGTTGTTAAAAACAGGTTTAAAAATAAGTTTAAAACTAGGTTTAAAAAGGTTAAAATAAATTAAAAAGGGGTAGGTGGGTTAGGATGCTGAGCTTGTCAATCGGAAGGTCGGCAGTTTGGCGGGTCGAATCCCGAGTGCCACGTAACAGAGTGAGCGCCTGTTACTCGTCCCAGCTTCTGCCAACCTAGCAGTTCGAAAGCACGTAAAAATGCAAGTAGAAAAATAGGGACCACTCCGGTGGGAAGGTAACAGCGTTCCGTGCGCCTTTGGCGTCTAGTCATGCCGGCCACATGATCACGGAGACGTCCCCAGACAAGCGCTGGCTCTTCGGCTTTGAAACGGAGATGAGCACCAGCCCCTAGAGTCGGAAACGACTAGCACGCATGTGCGGGGGAACCTTCACCTTCACCTTCACAGGTTAAAACTATAATATTAAAAGAGGTTAAAAAGTTAAAATTAAAAAAAGTAAAATAAAATAAAGCTTTTACTTTTGGAAGAGCTCTTTACAGCCTTTGCTGCCTGTCCACCATCTTCACTTTATCTTTTTCAATTTAACTGTTAATATTCATACATCTATTTTTTTAATTAGCCAGTATTTTTATTTACTCATCAAAACTATCTCTCATAATCCAAATACAGTCCTGTCTATTTTAGTATTTTCCATTTCAGGCCTCTTAAATATGTCCATTCTTCTTCAATCTTATTCTTGTTTTTTTCCTTTGCCATGTCATTTTTCACTTCTTTGTTTCAGGGTCACAAAGAATTCTTGTGTTATTGTATCATATTGAAGTGACCCTCCAATCTCCATTTTTGAAGGGTTGAGGGGTCTAATAAAAGCACCAAATCTTTTCATTATTTTCACCTCTTGATATAATTGTCCTGGATTGTATATTTTTTCTTCCATCTGTTTCTCATTTTGCTTTTCAAATGTCTGTTTGTTGAGTAGTTAATTCTTCTGTCAATGTATTTGATTGTTCAGTTTCTTCTGTTAAGTTCTGTCCCAATAAATTATTAGTTGTAGTCACAATTTGAGTTTGCTTCTCCAAGACGCTTTCTAGTCCCCCCCCAAAAAAGCTCTTATTTCATCACCAGCTGTAAAAAGGAACTGATAAGTTTGGTAGGTTATTTTCATCATAGCATAGATTTGTTTTTGTTTTTTTTGTTTTTTTCCATGGTGGAGTCTCACATCTGGTGTTCAAGGTTAGTCTTATCTTGTTTTTCTGGGGTATCAGCCAAGTCTCTTCTCTCTCTTTCTTTTTTTTTTTTTAGAATGTCAGATTGCAATTTCAGGTTTAGCCGCTGGGTGTCCCCCAAGTGCTTAGAAAATTCTTTTCTTTTAGGGAACTATCTGTTAATCTCTTTTCAATTATTTCTTCTATGTTAAAAGAGCAGAGCCAGATTTTCAAATAAAAGTAGGAAATAAGGAGTAGGTAGTCCAAAGCTTTTAGTCCACAAATTATAAAGTCCTAGTTGAGGTCCAAATTGTTTTTCAACATTTTTTAAAAAACACCTCTGGAGGCTTGGTCACCACTATTTTGAAGGGAGGGTTGAACTCCACCCTCCCCCTCCACAGGGGGGATGGTACTTAGTAGCTCATTTAGGTGAAAAGAAGAAGATTGGGGTATAAGAGAGGAATCTTACCCAGTCTTTTCCATGCTGCTTTAATGTTGCCTGGTGGTAAGTGTGACTTCGGCTGTCTGCAGCCTAGTAACCGGCCATGTTGCTATGGCCAGTCTTTTGTCCACCGGTTTGAAGGGAATGCAGGCACTAACAGGAGGGTTACGGCTCCCCGTGTTTCTGCAAAAGCCCCTTCTTGCTGGTTGCCCCTCCAGGGAGACTCTTTGGCCCTTTTAGGACCCCCCAGCAATGCGAAACGGGATGTGGAAGATGAGAGCCATCCTCCAGATGTCCATAACAGCAGCATTGGCAAACTGGAAGTCCTTCTTGTTTTTTTCTATAGCCTCTTATTTCATCACCAGCTGTAAAGAGAGTTTGAAGAATTGCTTTCAACATAAAAAGAATTTGTTCCTGGTCCTCATGCATAGGAAAAGTCTGTTCCTGATCTTCTTCTATGATAATGTGTTAAGCTATAAGCTTTACAATCAGGAAATTCAAGAAGAAAAGGGTTTTTTTCCCCACTGGGTAAAGAGCATAGCTGAGCTTCTCCCAGCTAATGTTTCAAGGTTACACGTGTCTTATCTCTTTTCTAGGCTGTCAGCCAAGTCTCTTTTAAACAATAACAATTTGAAGTATCAAGTTTAGCTACAAGATGTCGCTCCTGCCAATTGAAGATTTCCTTTGAATCCCAAAGTTATTTTAATCTTTTCAGTTTTGCTTCTATTTTATAAAGGAAAACCCAGATCTTCAGTAAAAATAGAAAGTAGAGAGTAAAAAATCTTTTAGTTCACAAATTTTAGGAAATAAAATTCCAATTGGGATCCAGTAAACTTTTTCATCATTTTAAACTCCCCTGGGTAGTCGGTTGCTGCTGTTTCTGGAGGGAGGGATAAATTCTCCCTTCTCTCTCCACAGAGGGGAAAGTACTTTAGCAGCTTATGCAAGTACAAACAATAGTTAGGATTTAAGAGAGGTAAATCTCACCCAGTCTCTTCCATGCTGCTTTAAAGTTGCCTGGTGGTAAGTGTGACTTTGACTGTCTGCAGCCTAGTGACGAGACATATTTCTATGGTCAGTCTTTCGTCCACCGGTTTGGAGAGTTTTTCCAGCTCTAGCAGGAGAGCTACCACAATCCAGTGATGGTCCCTCCTTACTGGTCACCCCTACAGGGCAACTTTTGACCCTTTTCAGGGTCCCCCAGCGATGCAAAACTGGACAAGGACGATGGAGCTCATCTTCCAAGTGTCCATGGCACCCGTGTCGGCAAACCGGAAGTCCACTGTGAGAATTGGCTTAATGTCAACTGTCCCACTTGGGACATTTTTGTTTCTAAGAGTATAATTTACTGAGCCAACAGGAATACCAAAGTTGCAAAGCCAATTCTAATGGTTCCACACACAAAAGCATAGTTAAAATTTCCCCCTTTTCCCTGGCTCTCCCATTGTCATTTTATTACATCCAATCAGTATGGCCAGTTTGTTTGGGTAAAGGGCTCTCCACCTAGCAGACTTTCTTAGCAGGTGATCTTGATTCCCAGGCTCTGAGTTGGTGCTCTTTACATTCCTTCCCCTCCCTATGCCACCCCTGCATTCCAATCTATCCCCCCCCCATAAAATGCTTCTTGTCTGGCTGTGAGCAGGGTTTCAAAGTGAACCAAGCCTCAGCCATGTCACTGGTTTTGCCATACCTCTTTTTGGCTCATGGAAACAGATTTTGCTAAGTCTATAATTGCAAAATTTCCCCACCTCATTACAATAAACATTATAAAAGACTGATTTGAATACCAGGCACATGGAATTGCATTAGCTTCATCAATAAAGCACGACTGGCATTTTTCCTTTGTTTTTGCTATACATCTAATTAACTTTAGTAAGACTCTGCCTCATAACACCCCATATCTGATAAAGAACACCTGCCAGCCAATATGGTTTAGGAAGGAATTTTCTTGTTTAATGGATAAAAGAGGTGTTCTTCAGCTACGGGCAACAATTTATTAATGATAGTTTTACAAGGAAACTCAAAGAAAAAAAGAGCGATGATTGTCAAAGTTCAACAGATATGCCACATCAAAATGGTCATGTTCTCTTTTGTGCAGAAGCTTGTCTGCTAAAGCTTGTTATTAATAATGTATGGCAATAAAGCTGTGGCCCTCCTCTGTGCACAGCAAGCAGTGCTGAGCCCAAGCAGGAGAGAGTTCAGTGGTGTGGCAAAATTAATAAAGTCTGCCAAATTACAAAACAAGATCTCATTATAATAATGGCAATTCCTAGTTGTCACAAATGAGAAGGAATTCAAATGGATTACCTGGATAAAAGTACAAACAATGTTCAGACAAACTAATCCTCAATGACATTTCTCATTTATTGAATTGCATTGGCACAAGCAGACATGACTGTTTATGGCATTCACACCAGGAAACTGGGATTAAAAAATGATTCTTTCATTATTCTTTATTTTTTAATACTTTTTTCCTCTTAAGAATCTGGTTCATCAATTCACCTGAATAAAGTAAATGTTTTTAAAGTGGATGGTTCTATTTTCATTTCTATGCATAATAGTAAAAGCCCTCTATCAATGATGATAGAGGCTTCACTTTCTTAGGATCTTGCGGAAGAACAGGGTAGAACAACAGCTAATGACCCTCTTTTACCGGTCTACCATAGAGAGCATCCTCTCGTATGGTATTGTGGTTTGGTATGCTGGTCTGACAGCCGCGGATAGGAAAGTATTACAGAGGGTAGTGAGCACAGCACAAAACATTGTGGGCTGTTCCCTGACACCACTGGATGACATCGCCAGGGCTCGTTGCCTTGGAAGAATGAGGAAGATTCTCAGGGATGACTCACACCCTGGACGGTATCTCTTTACTCTCCTACCATCCGGTAGGAGATATATATTCCTATATCTCCTACCATCCGGTAGGAGATATAGGAATATAGCCAGCCTTACCAACAGGCTGAAAAATAACTTTTATCGGTGGGCTGTTAGGCTTTTAAATGGGACATAATCTTATGCAGAATTGACTTGGGAGGCCGGTGTGTGGTGTAGTTGGTTCACATAGTGTGGTGGGATGGAGGGTTTGTTGTCACTGTGTGTTGGGGGGAGAGAGCACAGGGGGAGGCTCAGCTAATCTCAATGTACACATGTTGTACTTTGACAATAAAGGTTTATTTATTTATTTATGATGATTTCAACAAGTTAACTAAAACATTTCTCTGTGTAATCCAAAACATGGTTCCTAATAATGTACATAGGGCTCTCAGTGTGGGGACTTTGGGGCTTGAAAGGAATGCAGATACAGGTGATAATTCTAGTGTTCCCATGGTGTGCTTCAGCCATGTTCTGAGAACTTCTATGCAGGATAAGTCACAAAAATACATTTATAATATATTCAGGGTTAAAAAAATAATTTAATGCATTTCCTAAGTAATTCATGAAATTTTCTTTCACAGAAGGATTTATAGAGAAATTAAATGAGGTAATAATCATTAAAGAAGATCATATCTATTATAACAACAATATGAAATCTCTCTCTCTATTTTTTAAAATGGAGGATTTAATGGATTTAATACAAAAATGGATTCTATATTATTTTATATTTCACTTTCTGGTATCTGCTGTTTAAATTTTTAAAATCATACACAATGAAACATCACAGATTCAAAACACCTCAATAACATTATCAAAGGAGTAACATACATACATTATTGTTCTTATTTTTAGTCACAAAATTTGAGTTACCTTTTTGATACTCTATTTAATTATTAGAAATCTAAAGTAATGAAGTTTTATAAGATTTTTGTTGAACTTAGTAGCTGTTGCTACAGTCTTAATGAGAAAACAAATCATGTTCAATAAGTCCAAGGCCCCTCTGACATTTACTGTTTTTAAGGCGAGACCTGGCTTAAAAACAGTAAATGTTAGAGGGACCTTGGAGTCCTAGTGAACGATCACTTGACTATGAGCCAGCAGTGTGCAGCAGCAACCCAGAAAGCTAATACAATCCTAGGTTGTATAAACAGAGGCATAGAATCAAGATCACGTGAAGTATTAGTACCACTTTATAAAACCTAGTGAGACCACACCTGGAATACTGCAGCCAATTTTGGTTACTGTATCAAAAAAAGATGTTGAGAGTTTGGAAAGAATTCAGAGAAGAGCAACTAAGATGATCAGAGGCCTGGTGACAAAAACATACAAAGGACGGCTGTGGGATTTGGGTTTGGCTAGAAAAGAAGAAATAGGGGAGACATGATAGCAGTATTCCAGTGTTTGAGAGGCTACCACAAGGAAGAGAGGGTCACGTTGTTCACCAGAGCCCCAGAGGGAAGGACGAGAAACAATGGTTGGAAACTGATCAAAGAGAGAAGCAACCTGGAATTAAGGAGAAAGTTCCAGACAGTGAGAACAATCAACCAGTGGAACAGCTTGCCTCCAGAAATCATGGGCGCTCCATCACTGGATATTTTTAAGAAGAGACTAGACATGAGACTTCCGGTGGCGATGCGACGCTGAAGACAGCCATCTCTGGGCTGTCCACTCCGCGGCTTCGTAGAACTGCTGAAAACAGCGCCGATCAGCTGTTTCAGCGGTTCAGAAGCCCCCTCCTTGGGAGAAGAGGAGGGGGTGAGGCCCCAGGTAGGGGTTGAGCTCTCCGGGGCCACCTGAGCTTCAAGTTCGGGCGGCTGAAGGATCGAGCCCCCCCGAAGCCTGGGTTTGCTCCGGGCTGCGCAGCGTTTCTGCTCTGTGCTTTTGGGAGCAGAACTAAGCGTTAGCAACCACCCCTGCCAGAAGGAAGGACTTTGGAGTGTGAAGAGGCAGGCAGAGCGATACAGGAGGTCAAGGTGAAGTGGATTTTTGTTCTCTAGTTCAATGGATTTTATGGACTTTAAAAGTGAAAGTGCGTAGCAAGTGAAAGTGGGGGAAGATGGTGGCTAAAACTTCTAAAGTTCTCCGGAGTGCGGGGGCTTCCCCGGTGCAACAGTCCTCGTTGCAAGCCTTATTGCCTCCTGCACCTGCTCCGGCACTGATGGTTAAAGATTTACAGGATGCTTTGGAAAAGCACTCACAACAAATAGCAGATATTATAGATGAAAAGATGGAAAAGCTGGAGGAGAAGATGGAAAAGCTGGAAGAGAAGTTTACAGCAATGAGGGCAGACATCCTGCCTGCACTTCAAGGTGTGGCTTTATGTATCAAATGCTTGGACGAAAAAATGGAAGATCTTAGCCAAAAAAATTCCAGATTAGAAGCAAAAGTGTTAGAGAATGAAAATGTGATGGATAAAATGGATGGTGATTTGACTCTGGTCCAGTACCACCAGATGGAGTTTGCTATCAGAATCAGAGGTTTAAAAGATAATCCTAAAGAAGATTTAAAGCAGATAGTCTCTGAGGCTTTGAAAGTGGTACTGGGACAGTCAGCAGCTGAAATTGAGGGAAAGATAGACAAAATCTTTCGTGTGAATTCATGGATTGCAAGGCAGAGGAAGCTACCTAGAGATGTGGTGGTTTATTTCACAAAGAGAGCAATCAGGAATGAAGTTATCCAAGTTTCTTATGATACTAAGCTTGTGGTTGCTGAGCAAGAAGTTTTGGTTTTAAAAGAGATTCCTCCAAGAATTTTAAGGAGAAGGAAAGATTTTGCTTTTCTGGCACAGGAACTTAAGAAACGGGACATCAGGTTTAGATGGGAGATACCAGTGGGCATGGTGGTGATGCATGAAGGCATGAGACACCATTTGGTCACAGTGATCCAGACACGTGATTTTTATAGCAATGTTTTAAAAGCAACCTCTTTACCACTTTTGGAATCTGCAAAGAAAAATGGCGAGGGAAAGCCTCAAGATGCTGAAGGAACACAGACAGATGAGAAAGCTACTGGAGGGGATCAAATTACAGCTTCATCGGAAGATGCCAGAGAGCAGAGGATGACGCGTGCTGCCTTGAGACGAGCGAGACAAGAGCAAGAGCAAGACCAGCAGAAAGTTATGGAACCTCCAAAGCGTACCTATAGCGAAGCTGTGGGAGGGGCGTGGCCTAAGGAAGTTAAGGGACTCTTGACAGACGTGCTCCAGAAGCTTCGGGCCGCCAAGGATGGCG